>NC_053132.1:29649853-30849853 GCF_010015445.1 Perca fluviatilis | reverse complement strand
ACAAATTAGGCGATGCAATTCTTGAATTCTTGGTGATGAGGTCTTAAAATGTATTAAAATGATCTTAAATTAGGTCTTAAATGGTAAATAATTTCACTTCAGGTTTACTGCATATTCCCTGCTTTAACACTGCATTACTTTGTAGCCATGCCTAACAACAAGGCTCCCTAGTTGGAATCCTTTTCCTCTGGTTCTGTTGAAAACCCTTTGAAGCAAGAGTCATGCCAATTATAGACGAAGGAGGTCACTACCTGCTTGATATTATTAGTGATGAAGCTTGTCTCTGTAAGTCTGGTCCTTTGATGCAAGGGCAGATTTGTCTGAACATTTTTCCAAGATGAAAGGACATTGGTCGTGCCTGCAGTCAGCTGTGTAATATGTAATTGTCAATCAGTTCTTTTATAACATTTTCAGAAGTGATCGCTTAATGTCTTAATTGATCTGTTGTCTTCTTTCTTTCTTTCTTTCTTTTTCTTTTTTTTTTACTATATATTTTATTTCATATAACAATATGTATTTTGCTTTATAATATTTGTTTATGTTTGTCTTGTGTGGGACCCCAGGAAGAATAGTCTTTACTACAGTGATGACAAATGGGGATCCTTAATAAACAATACAAACAAACAATCAGGAGAATATTGAGATGCATAAAAGGTTCCTCTATGGATAGTGTTAGACATAGTAATTAGGGCCATCAAAATGAACGCGATAATACTGAGTAATAATAACAACGACCGCAAATTTCTTTTTAACACCATTATTAACACACACACACACAAGGACACACACACACGCAATCTATGAGGTTAAAAACAATGATATAGCTACATTACATTGTTACATTTAGCTGACCAATGTACTTGTACAATGTGATTGTTACTATACATCAGGTCCATTGTTTTGTGTTGTGGTGTTGAGCTGCTTAAATTATTATTATTATTATTATTATTATTATTATTACCAAGTAATGTTACATTCAGGTCAATATGGCCATCGGTTGGTACTTGATGGGGTTTGAGTTAGCCATATTATGTTTTTCAGCATATTTTTAGAGCATACATTACCTTTGCGGTTATGCTGGATAATATTATAGACAGTATTGTCATTGTTTTGGATTGATGCAATAATGATAAACATTTGCATAAAGCAGGCATAGTTGTCCGCTCCCATGTTGATTACAACAGCATTACAAACGTGAAAAATATCCCTTTCAAAGTACATTTAGAACAGATAAAAAATACATTCGAATTTAAACGGGAGTTAACTATGGACAATCACGCGATCAATCGCGATTAAATATTTTAATCGATTGACAGCCCTAGTAGTAATGCACAAAAAGCTTCATCTTAGTATTTGAGTTTCGATTTTTTTCTGTCCGTCTCCAGGTTTTATCCCAGTGTCCAGTCTGGGTGTTTGTCAGGTGGGGAAAATGAACTACGGTAAAGACGTCAGCACTCTGAAGTACTTCACCATCTGCGGCCTGCAGGAAGGCTACGAACCGTTTGCTGTCAACATGAACCGGGACGTCACCATGTGGCTCAGCAAGAGGCTGCCTCAGTTTGTTCCTGTCCCCCCCAACCACCAACACATAGAGGTGAGGGGAGTCACCTGCCATACAGAGCCCCGTAGCTCGCACCTGCGAGAATCTGCTATCGCATTTTAGTAGAACTCCCAGGGCATTGGCCTGAGATCTGGACTGAAATGTAACACACCCTTCAGACACATTTTAAGACATTTCTAAATAGGTTTTTGTCTGAAAAGACGGGAAATTTGAGACGGGCTAAAACATTGACAGTACACACAGAACTAATGTTTTTGGATTTTTCCTTCTTTTTCAGGTGACGAGGATAGATGGGACAGTGGAGTCCTGTCCTTGCCTAAAGGTCACTCAGAGGTCCTTTGGCTCCCAGAACAGTTACACTGACATTACCTTCTACAGACTGAGCATGCCCATAGAGTGTGCAGAATCCTTTTCCAGATCCACACCTAACGACAGCCTCTTCTCATCAAAGAGGGTAACAGTACCACAAACACACAGACATGTACTCATACACACGCACATACACTATGTCAGACAGATAGATACAGTATACTGACACTGATTGACAGATCCTCGGTGTGTAACACTCAATGCAATCCATCTGCTGTGTGGCAGGTCCCTCCATTGCCCAAGCAGAATGTTCTTTTTTTGTTAAAGATTTGATTTGGGCATTTTAGGCCTATATTAGATAGGACAGCTGAAGACAGGAAAGGGGTAGAGAAAGGAGGAATGACATGCAACAAAGGGCCGCAGGTCAGAATCGAACCTGCGGCCGCTGCAGCAAGGATTGAGCCTCAGGTGTGCCAACCAGGCGCCCTTTTAGTGTATAATCTGATATCCTTCACAATGTACTGCTCACATTTACCTGCAAGTGTATGTGTGTCGGGTTGGATGTATGATTGAGAATATGTGTGGTGTGTCTGTTTCTGCAGGAGCTGGAGGACTTTGAAACTGTGTCAGACTTTGAGGTCCTGATGAAGTCTTCTCACGGTCCCAATGGTCCCAATGGACCGGAGAGAGACGAATTCAACAACCACAAAGATCATAACCAGGAGAAGCCCTCCAAACTCAAGCAACGGTTAACCCCATTTTCTCATAACAACAGTTTAAAAAAGTTTTTTCACCCTTTTGTCACTGTGTTTGATCACTATTTTTAAACGTTATATTTAAACCAAGCATCTGATCTACCAGGTTTCTGTTGAAGAGAAACAAGCCAGACAACAGCTGTCCATCATCGGCTCGTCTGTCAGAGGAAGTGATGGCTGATGACAGAGATGAATATGAATTCCTCATGCAAGCCTCTACTGTAAGACAATACAAAAAAGAATTCACAAAACACTCACATGCAATATACATGTTACTGATGCAGCGCCGCACTCCAAGAGAGCCAGTAAGGTGAAAGATGCACAAGTAAGGTACTTCGGTACTACTGAGGACCGATTCGTGCTAAATCAAACATTGCCAAAATTGGGTACCTGTAAGTGTAAGCTTACCTGTCCTCTCTGCATCTAATCCACACACACACGCAGAGGTGCGGATGGAATGAAATGCTTACATAAAACATTAAAGAGCAATTAGAAAATAAAAACAGGCTAAAATAGAATAAGATACAAATGTAAGGATAAAAGTGTCAGTGCAGTGTAAGAAATTAATAATTTTATTTGGGGAGAAGGAGGTGTTGTATTTTGTGTGGTGTGTAAAATTTTCTAAATAAATAACAAGATGGTCTGTATATAGGTTTGGAATTACTGAAAAAAGGTACAGTTGGGTACCAGCATCGGAATTTGAGGTACTGCTATCGTTACCGAAACGGTACCCAACCCTACGCACAAGATGGTTTTGAAATGAAATATTATACGTATATTACAAACAGTTAGAATGAACACATGGTACAGGTCTACAGGTCCTAGAAAAGTGTTACAGTTCAGTCAATACATTTGTTATATAATATGAATGTATTTGCGTTGTCATTCAGGTCTCTGGTTTCTAGCAAATTATGTTTAACCCCTGCACCTGAATATGGTTTTCCCCCCAATTACATGTCTTAATTTTGTGTTTCATAATCCGTGTTGTGAAGCTCTTTGGGAACAGAACTGGGATGAGGGGTGATGCAGTTTAACCAGACTTGATTGCGCCTCTCTTTCTGTGCAGCACTACTACTCTGTGCGGATCTTCCCCGGTCAGGAGCCCAGCAGTGTTTGGGTGGGCTGGGTGACCTCCGACTTCCATCAGTACGACCCAGGATTCGACCTGCACAACGTCCGAACTGTCACAGTTACCCTGGGAGATGAGAAGGGCAAAGTTCATGAGAGGTTAGTCAAGTTGGAGCCAACCCATATCTTGGGCTAAATTTTAATGAATATAATTTTTTGTTGGGATGGGTGGTGTGTGTGTGTGTGTGTGTGTGTGTGTGTGTGTGTGTGTGTGTGTGTGTGTGTGTGTGTGTGTGTTTGAGGCAGCGGGTTCTCGTTCCAGCTTCAAACTACGTAATTTAATAGCAAATTATTGTATTGTAGTGCTTCAGTGAAATCTTTACTGTGCATTTTGGTTAAAAGACTGAGCATGGTGTGTGTTCTTTTTCAGTATAAAGCGCAGTAACTGTTAAATGGTGTGTGTTTTATTTGTCAGTATAAAGCGCAGTAACTGTTACATGGTGTGTGTTCTTTTTCAGTATAAAGCGCAGTAACTGTTAAATGGTGTGTGTTTTATTTGTCAGTATAAAGCGCAGTAACTGTTACATGGTGTGTGTTCTTTTTCAGTATAAAGCGCAGTAACTGTTACATGGTGTGTGTTTTATTTGTCAGTATAAAGCGCAGTAACTGTTACATGGTGTGTGTTTTATTTGTCAGTATAAAGCGCAGTAACTGTTACATGGTGTGTGTTTTATTTGTCAGTATAAAGCGCAGTAACTGTTACATGGTGTGTGTTTTATTTGTCAGTATAAAGTGCAGTAACTGTTACATGGTGTGTGTTTTATTTGTCAGTATAAAGCGCAGTAACTGTTACATGGTGTGTGTTCTTTGTCAGTATAAAGCGCAGTAACTGTTACATGGTGTGTGTTTTATTTGTCAGTATAAAGCGCAGTAACTGTTACATGGTGTGTGTTCTTTTCAGTATAAAGCGCAGTAACTGTTACATGGTGTGTGTTTTATTTGTCAGTATAAAGCGCAGTAACTGTTACATGGTGTGTGTTTTATTTGTCAGTATAAAGTGCAGTAACTGTTACATGGTGTGTGTTTTTTTGTCAGTATAAAGCGCAGTAACTGTTACATGGTGTGTGTTTTATTTGTCAGTATAAAGCGCAGTAACTGTTACATGGTGTGTGTTTTATTTGTCAGTATAAAGCGCAGTAACTGTTACATGGTGTGTGTTTTATTTGTCAGTATAAAGCGCAGTAACTGTTACATGGTGTGTGTTTTATTTGTCAGTATAAAGCGCAGTAACTGTTACATGGTGTGTGTTTTATTTGTCAGTATAAAGCGCAGTAACTGTTACATGGTGTGTGTTCTTTGTCAGTATAAAGCGCAGTAACTGTTACATGGTGTGTGTTCTTTGTCAGTATAAAGCGCAGTAACTGTTACATGGTGTGTGTTTTTTTTGTCAGTATAAAGCAGTAACTGTTACATGGTGTGTGTTCTTTGTCAGTATAAAGCGCAGTAACTGTTACATGGTGTGTGTTTTATTTGTCAGTATAAAGCGCAGTAACTGTTACATGGTGTGTGTTCTTTTTCAGTATAAAGCGCAGTAACTGTTACATGGTGTGTGTTTTATTTGTCAGTATAAAGCGCAGTAACTGTTACATGGTGTGTGTTTATTTGTCAGTATAAAGCGCAGTAACTGTTACATGGTGTGTGTTTTATTTGTCAGTATAAAGCGCAGTAACTGTTACATGGTGTGTGTTTTATTTGTCAGTATAAAGTGCAGTAACTGTTACATGGTGTGTGTTTTATTTGTCAGTATAAAGTGCAGTAACTGTTACATGGTGTGTGTTTTATTTGTCAGTATAAAGCGCAGTAACTGTTACATGGTGTGTGTTTTATTTGTCAGTATAAAGCGCAATAACTGTTACATGGTGTGTGTTTTTATTTGTCAGTATAAAGCGCGATAACTGTTACATGGTGTGTGTTTTATTTGTCAGTATAAAGGCAGTAACTGTTACATGGTGTGTGTTTTATTTGTCAGTATAAAGCGCGTAACTTACTGTTACATGGTGTGTGTTTTATTTGTCAGTATAAAGCGCAGTAACTGTTACATGGTGTGTGTTTTATTTGTCAATATAAAGTGCAGTAACTGTTACATGGTGTGTGTTTTTTTTGTCAGTATAAAGCGCAGTAACTGTTACATGGTGTGTGTTTTTTTTGTCAGTATAAAGCGCAGTAACTGTTATATGGTGTGTGTTTATTTGTCAGTATAAAGTGCAGTAACTGTTACATGTGTGTGTTTTATTTGTCAGTATAAAGCGCAGTAACTGTTACATGGTGTGTGTTTTTTTTGTCAGTATAAAGGCAGTAACTGTTACATGGTGTGTGTTTTATTTGTCAGTATAAAGCGCAGTAACTGTTACATGGTGTGTGTTCTTTGTCAGTTATAAAACGCAGTAACTGTTACATGGTGTGTGTTTTATTTGTCAGTATAAAGCGCAGTAACTGTTACATGGTGTGTGTTCTTTGTCAGTATAAAGCGCAGTAACTGTTACATGGTGTGTGTTTTATTTGTCAGTAAACGCAAGTATTAACTGTTACATGGTGTGTGTTTTATTTGTCAGTATAAAGCGCAGTAACTGTTACATGGTGTGTGTTTTTGTTGTCAGTATAAAGCGCAGTAACTGTTACATGGTGTGTGTTTTGTTGTCAGTATAAAGCGCAGTAACTGTTACATGGTGTGTGTTTTATTTCATTAGTAACTGTTACATGGTTGTGTTTTTGTCGGTATAAAGCGCAGTAACTGTTACATGGTGTGTGTTTTATTTGTCAGTATAAAGGCCGATAACTGTTACATGGTGTGTGTTTTATTTGTCAGTATAAAGCGCGAGTAACTGTTACATGGTGTGTTTTTTGTCAGTATAAAGCGCAGTAACTGTTACATGGTGTGTGTTCTTTTTGCGGTATAAAGCGGCAACTGTTACATGGTGTGTGTTTATTTGTCAGTATAAAGCGCGGTAACTGTTACATGGTGTGTGTTTTATTTGTCAGTATAAGGCGCAGTAACTGTTACATGGTGTGTGTTTTATTTGTCAGTATAAAGCGGGTAACTGTTACATGGTGTGTGTTTATTTGTCAGTATAAAGCATGATAGCTGTTACATTGTGTGTGTTTTTTGTCAGTATAAAGCGCAGTAACTGTTACATGGTGTGTGTTTTTTGTCAGTATAAAGCATTAACTGTTACATGGTGTGTGTTTATTTGTCAGTATAAAGCGCAGTAACTGTTACATGGTGTGTGTTTTATTTGTCAGTATAAAGCGCAGTAACTGTTACATGGTGTGTTTTATTTCAGTATAAAGCTGGTAGCTTGATTTGTATTGTGTGTTTTTTTGTCAGTATAAAGCGCAGTAACTGTTACATGGTGTGTGTTTATTTGTCAGTATAAAGCGCAGTAACTGTTACATGGTGTGTGTTTTTTGTCAGTATAAAGCCGTAACTGTTACATGGTGTTAGTGTAACTGTAACGTACATGGTGTGTGTTTATTTGTCAGTATAAAGCGCATAACTGTTACATGGTGTGTGTTTTATTTGTCAGTATAAAGCGCAGTACTGTTACATGGTGTGTGTTCTTTGTCAGTATAAAGCGCAGTAACTGTTAAGGTGTGTGTTTTGTAGCCGGTAACTGTTACATGGTGTGTTTTTGATAAAGCGCAGTAACTGTTACATGGTGTGTGTTTTATTTGTCAGTATAAAGCGCAGTAACTGTTACATGGTGTGTGTTTTTGTCAGTATAAAGCGCAGTAACTGTTACATGGTGTGTTTTATTTTTCAGTATAAAGGCAGTAACTGTTACATGGTGTGTGTTTTTTTTGTCAGTATAAAGCGCAGTAACTGTTACATGGTGTGTTTTATTTGTCGTATAAAGCCGAGTAACTGTTACATGGTGTTTTTTCTTTGTCAGTATAAAGCGCAGTAATGTTACATGGTGTGTTTTATTTGTCAGTATAAAGCGCAGTAACTGTTACATGGTGTGTGTTCTTTGTCAGTATAAAGCGCAAATAATTGTTAATGGTGTGTTTTATTTGTCAGTATAAAGCGCATAACTGTTACATGGTGTGTGTTTTGTTATAAGCGCAGTAACTGTTACATGGTGTGTGTTTTTTGTCAGTATAAAGCGCAGTAACTGTTACATGGTGTGTGTTCTTTGTCAGTATAAAGCGCAGTAACTGTTACATGGTGTGTGTTTATTTGTCAGTATAAAGCCAGTCTGTTACGGTGTTTTTTTTGTATAAAGCGCAGTAACTGTTACATGGTGTGTTTTATTTGTCAGTATAAAGCGGTAACTGTTAATGGTGTGTGTTTTATTTGTCAGTATAAAGCGCAGTAACTGTTACATGGTGTGTTTTTTGTCAGTATAAAGCGCAGTAACTGTTACATGGTGTGTGTTTTATTTGTCAGTATAAAGCGCAGTAACTGTTTACATGGTGTGTGTTTTATTTGTCAGTATAAAGCGCAGTAACTGTTACATGGTGTGTGTTTTATTTGTCAGTATAAAGCGCAGTAACTGTTACATGGTGTGGGCTGGAGAGAGCAGCAGTCCTGGTCAGGGCAGAAACAACAACGGCTTAGAGATTGGCTGTCTGGTCGACACAACAAACGGATTGCTGACATTTACAGCAAACGGCAAAGAACTCAGCACATATTACCAGGTAAACATTCGATAAGGTGTTACAGGTTTGTGAATGGTCTTTTTCTTCAACCCCTGCTTTTTTCTTCTTCTCCCTTCCTGATTTGTTTTTTTCTTTCCTTTCATTTTGCTTCATACACCAAAATGGGCGTCCTTACTCTTTGTTTTCATGTATTTTTTTTTATTTCTAACATTAATCCCTCTCAGTCTGGCACCAGCTATTAAACCGCTGCTACCAGGACCAAACCAAACCCTGCCTGTTCTTGGCTTGTAAATTAAAGTTACCAAAGAAAGTTTGTTCACATTACTTGTGCCCCTGTCTGTTCAGCTTCCAATTAATGATTTACATCAGCCAACCCACTCAGAGGCTTAAGGAACATTTCTGAGCTCGGAGCAGCCGAGGTCAGCTGAAATCTCAGCGGACCTCCGTGACGCCTTTCACACTCTCTCGTCTCAACAGGTGGAGCCCAGTACTAAGCTGTTCCCAGCAGTCTTTGCCAAGGCCACCAGCCCCAATGTCTTCCAGTTTGAACTGGGGCGTATTAAGGTGAGAAGGACACACACACACACACACACACACACACACACACACACACACACACACACACACACACACACACACACACACACACACACACACACACAGACACACACACACACACACACACAGCCTTACAGCTTCATTATTAAAAAAAAGTAACTGAGGTTTGAGAGGTTGCCTTTAACCCCAGAGACAAATAACCTGCATTTCCTGTTGCTGCTTCATAATAAAAGCCTTCTAGTGGTACACAGGTAGAGAGATTTTAAGTATTTATGGAGAAACAAAAACAAGAAACGCAACAAAAATGACTTAGAATGGTTTGTTTAGACGTGTTTTTTAAATCGTCCTGTTGCAATTCATCTTTAGAATTTGTAACATCCTTTTGGTTTGATGTCAGTTTAGTAACACTCTAGAGCAAAATACTCAAAATGAAAACAGAAAATATCTTAAAAAAATCCTTCTTGACCACCACACTCTACATACAGTCTCTCTTGTTATGTCAGTTTGGGATGAAATGATGTCTTATACATAACCAGACTAATGAGCACTATATATGAAAACCAACTCTTGGTTGACCGAGAAAACTGCACAATGAGTTTGAGTATGTCCAGAGTATCCTCTTTGGTCTGTCCAGCTTTGTCCTCTCTGATGTTGTATCGTTGTCAACATCAACATGACTGTTTTCCTGTCAGAATGTGATGCCTCTGTCAGCTGGCCTGTTTAAGAGTGAGAGGAAGAACCCAATTCCTCAGTGTCCTCCACGGCTGCATGTCCAGTTTCTCACTCCTGTATTATGGAGTCGTGTTCCCAACCACTTCCTCAAGGTACAGTAACAACTCCTACCTATCGATAGTAGGTGTGCATGTTCTGGCTTTTTTTGTGGTTCAGTTTTGGCTGATATCAAAGAGAGAAATGTAGAATGGCAAATCGCTAATTGTTCAATGAACAAAGGGATGGAAAAGCTGACAGTTCTGGAAAACAATTGAGACAGCTTCTGTCTTAGATTCATCGTACTTGCAACATGAGACCCTTCATATCGTAAGTGTATCTGAAACTCTGGTCACTATTCCTGGTTTTGAACAGGAAAACTGATTGCCTGACTGATTTTTGGATAATTTACTGTGTAAGCCCAGCTGATGCTTGTCTCTATAAAGACAGTAGGGAAATGATGCTGAGTCATATTACTTCCATACTGTACTGCAGATGGGCAGTATGCTAGGTAAACTGTCTGCTGTGCCACACAGTGGGTGAAAAGCAACATGTCTGTCTTGTCGTGCTGTCTGTAAAGTGCTATGAGATATTATTTGTTCCTTTCAGGTGTCAGCATCCAGAGTGAACGACAGACACGGCTGGCTGGTCCAGTGTAACCAACCTCTGCAGTTCATGACCCTGCACATACCTGAGGAGAACAAGTAAAGTACCCACAGTCTCTCTCACACACACACACACACACACACACACACACACACACACACACACACACACATACACACACACACACACACACACACACACACACACACACACACACATACACACACACACACACACACACACACACACACACACACACACACACACACACACACCTTTTCATTCTCCTGCTCACTCCTTCCTCATACAGTGTCTCTCTGTGTGTTGTCCAGGTCGGTGGATATCCTGGAGCTGTCCGAGCAAAGGGACTTATTGAAGTTTCACTACCATACCCTCCGACTCTATTCAGCAATCTGTGCTCTGGGAAACAACCGGGTGGCACACGCCCTCTGCTCACACGTAGACGAGGCACAGCTCCTGCAGGCTATAGAGAATAAGTACATGCCAGGTAACACACACAGCATTTAGAAAGCATAACTGCATGCAAGGTACAAGAGCCTGTCCCTGAGAAATAAGTAGAGGTCAGATAACAGTCAGAGCCTGTCCTTGAAGCACAAGTTGATGCCATTTACAGTTTTTTTCGATTGCTAAACGACAGTGGGCACAACTGGAGTCACACGTGCAAAACGCTAACTACAGTCTGCACAGCAGCAGTTCATGTGGACCAAACCAGGTTGGGAAATTAACTTTTTTGCCCACCAGCCACTTAAATTTTTTACCAGCCACTTTTTCCGGAATTCAAATTTTCCGATTGCTAAACGACAGTGGGCACAACTGCAGTCACATGTGCAAAACTCAAACTACAGTCTGCACTACCACCAGTCACCTGAGCTAAACAGTTCACATCTCCTGCAAAACTCATTCAAAGCAACACAACTCTTAACACACGTCTCAAACACTATGCACAGGCCTCACTGAGATAACACACACTGTCACTCAGAACACACTGAGGGTAAAAACACTAGCATCAAACACCAATACACAAATTACAAACTTTTTCATCTTTACAGTTTGAACAATTTGAGTGACTTGACACTACTCAACAGTTTATTTAAGGAAAAAATATAGATTGTGTAGCATACCAATTTTTACATAAGGTAAACAAGAAGGAATGAAAATCAGCAGTTTTCTTCAATAAAGTATTTTGTCTCTAGTAATTTATGGAATTACTGGGGAAAAAACTAAAGGTACATAACAGTAACAAAGAATAGTGTGACTAATCCTGCCTCTCTCCAGCATCATGTGGCAAGTTTTCTTCATCACATTGGATGTCTGCATCATCTCTAAATACAAATGAATGTGGTGTTTCTATTGCTCTCACTTCCATTACTTTCTGAAAAACAGTAAGAACACAGTTTTACTATAATAAAGATATAGTGTTTTTCACTTTTTTTATAGCTGTGTACATAACCTCAGACATCTTACCAGGACATATTGGCATCTTTGCTCTTTTACCTGTTTCTCTCAAACAGTACAGTGTATAATTGTTTCATTCTTATTTGGTGTTTGTATACAAAAAAAGTCTTTCTGATCTTTCTCTGTATAAATACCGTATATCTTCACTAACTAGTCTAAAACTAGACACCTGCTTAGGCTTTCAGCTAAAATTGCAATCAGCAGTGTTTGATAGGCACCAGACTGAAATCTATTCTGTTTTGAATGTGTGGTTAACAGTTTTGACAGCAGTGTGTTAGCATTTGAACAAAGTGCTGTAAATCTACAGTGTTGTGCACGTTGTGGTTAAAGTCATGGGATAAGTGTGTAGAGTTTTGAAAACTGTGTTCAAGCAATGAGAAAGGATCTAGAGTTTGGTCCAGGGTGGTGACTTTGCCTTGTTTACCAGCCACAGTGGCGGGTGAATTGTAAAACATTCCTTGTAACGGATTGGACAGTTTTTGTCAAAGAATGCTGTTGTTAAGTAACAATGCACAATGCTTATAGGAGTCGCGTTACGTTACTGCTAATGAATCCCCAAAATGTCCAGATTTTGCTGCTTCATAATAAAAACATTCAAATACCAACATAACGGAGGACCTTTATTGTGAAGAACTTACAGGAAATGAAACCGTTACCGACGGTAAACCGGGCAGCCATTACCGTCAAGCCCTGCAGTTCTCTCTGTAACAAATAGGGTCTGACTTTAGACACATTGGCTCTCCTTAGAGAATAAGTATGATGGTTATGTACACCTATATAGAGAATAAATTGATGATATTGGTACTACCAGGTAATGGCTGTAATGTGTTCATTAAGAACAACATAAATGGTATGTTTAATGATTCATATTTAATTGAATGTTTATAATTATCTTGCCGTCTGTCTGTCACTGACAGGTTTGCTTCGTGCGGGCTACTATGACCTCCTCATCGACATCCACCTGAGCAGCTACACCACGGCTCGCCTCATGATGAACAACGAGTACATTGTTCCCATGACAGACGAAACCAAGAGCATCACCCTGTTTCCAGATGAGAAGAAAAAACACGGCCTGCCAGGCATCGGCCTCAGCACCTCCCTGAGACCCAGAATGCACTTCTCATCCCCAAGTTTTGTCTGTGGGACTGGACCATTGTCTCGTAACAACGGCAACAACGGATCAGGAGACTGTTTCCAGTACAGCCCTGAATTCCCCTTAGATGTACTGAAAATGAAAACCATCGAGATGCTAACAGAGGCGGTGCGGGAGGGAAGCATGCACGTACGGGATCCAATAGGAGGCAGCACTGAGTTTCTCTTTGTCCCCCTCATCAAGCTGTTCTACACCCTGCTCATTATGGGAGTGTTCCAAAGTGGAGATCTGAAGAACATCCTCAGACTGATTGAGCCGTCTGTGTTCTCTGAACGACGGGAAGGACAGGTGGACACGCACATGGAGCTGGAGGCGGTGAAGGACGGGGAAGCTGATGGAGGGAGGAACATGCCTAAAGAAGGACTGTTACAGATGAAGCTCCCCGAGCCTGTTAAACTCCAGGTGACACCCTCTCACTTTGTAAATGCGCTTGCACTTTTTCACTGTCAGATTAGTGGTGTATTTACAGACATAGTGATGATAATAATTTTCAATGTAACAGTGAGTTGTTTTTTGTCACATTCCAATTTGTTTTCTGTTGGACAGTATGAAATACTTACAGAATTAGTAGTTTAACTTTTTTTTTTTTTTTTTACTGTGGTTTCATTTTAAGATGATAAAGCTCTCCGTAGAATTACGGAAAACTTGATATAGAATCGCATGTCTTCCGTATCTATATTTAGAAAAATTGGGACACCCTGGTAGCTCACTTGGTTGAGCGAGTGCCCCATGTACCAAGGCTTAGTATTTACTGCTGCGGCCCGGGTTTGAGTCCTTTCCTGCATGTCGTCCCCCCTCTCTCTCCCCCTTTTCTGTCTTCATCTGTTCTATCAAATAAAGGCAAAAAAGTCCCAAAATAATCTTTAAAAAATAAATAAAATCATATAAATCACCGTAGATCTAGATTTTCTCAAATGTCCAGACTCGAGAATGCAAATACAATTAACAAACATTATGACCAAACAATGAAGCCATGTAGTGTAGGCTGCTGTAGTAACACAAAACATGGCACAGTGCAAATCTCAAAGCCATAAACTGTGCCAGACAATCCCCCAACATACAGAGAGCTTCACCACGCTCAACCAAACAAGAAACCAAATGAGAAGTTTTTTTGTGCAGAACACTGACATAGTATCGAAACACCAGAAGAATGAGACTGGCTTTACTGTATGTCTCACATACACACACAAATTCAGCAACCTAATAGACCAGAGAGAGAGAGAGAGAGAGGCAAGTTAATGTAACAATGCAGACAAGCTGTTTAACATTACAGCTGCAACAGTACAAAAAATATATATCTCTGCCATTTTACTTCAAATTTGGAAAAAAAGCAACATCTTTTGCTAAGCCTCTCAAATTCTTGCTAAAATTAAAGCTGCACACACATTTCCTTTTTCTTTCTGACTATATAATAATAAGCACATTGGAAGTTTCATGGTGAAAAATCTGCAAAATGTCCCAATTTTTCCTGTAATAGTCCTTGCTTTGAAACTAAGTAGCACATCAAAATTCTCTTCTTTATCCTACAAACCTATTACACCTTATTCATCATATTGTGTAGTTGACCCATTGTGTGTGTGTGTGTGTGTGTGTGTATAGATGTGCCATGTGCTGCAGTACCTGTGCGACTGCCAGGTGCGTCATCGTATCGAGGCGGTGGTGGCCTTCTCTGATGACTTTGTAGCCTGTCTCCAAGACAACCAGCGGTTCCGCTACAATGAGGTGATGCTGGCACTCAACATGTCTGCGGCCCTCACTGCCAAGAAGACCAAAGAGTTCAGATCTCCTCCACAAGAACAGGTAGGAACACCACTGAAGAAGAGAGAGCCCGGGCCGGAGGACAGAACAGTAGAGAGAGAACAGGTTGTACAAGAGTAGAGCAGACTGGAGGACAATCAGGCGGTGGAGAAGAACAATATGAAGTGTGTTAGATAAGAACAGCAGACAATCGAGCAAAATAAAAGCTGAGGCTTTGGAGACACTTTGAATGAAGTAATTAAGATCAGGAACATTGTGTATCACCTCCAGTAAATACTCCTATTCAGCTGATGCTTCTTAACACTGGACATCAGGTTGTTTACTTCCTCTCCCATCTTTCAGTGAACAGACTCACTCGTACATTGATCTGGATCCATATATCGATTCAATCCTAAGTGAAAATACATAGTGAAAATATTGATACATATTGACGTCTTTTAAGATGCGCCTTTATTTTGAAATTCAGACTTCATATCTTTTCTTTTTTATTAAAAAGAGTAGTTTGTTTTTAATTTAAATGTATGGAAGAGCATAGTAATCTAATTAAAATTAAATTGTAGTTGCTTTTTGTAAATGTATACAAGATTGTGTTAAATGGGCTTATGTATCATCTCGTATCGGTCGCAGGCCCCTGAATTGAATCGAGTCAAAATCATATCGTGGCAGACTTTATTTGATCAATAAATTTTATATCGCTGTCCTTACAATCGGTATAATATTGTATCGTGATAGAAAGTATAATTTACACCCCTAGTGTGAAACTAGTCACAGAGACACTTTTCCAGTCCGTGCTGCTTTGGCTCTTACTGTTGCTGGATTCATTGCAGACCCCATGTCAGATAGCATCTTTCCAATACACTGGTGGGAACACGCCCCCAACATCCAAACCTATGAACGAATGGTCGTTGGATTTACGTGATGTGATCCCAGTGGTTGAAGTATTTAATAAACAGGACTTGTCACAACTGCGTGTTTCTGCAGATCAACATGCTGCTCAACTTTAAGGATGAGAAGCAGGAGTGTCCCTGTCCTGAATACATCCGAGAACAGCTGCTCGACTTCCACGAGGACCTGATGAGACACTGTGGTAAACTACCAATCAGCTTCACCTAGACAGCAAAACAAATGTATTACAATATCCGGGTTCCCCACAGAGATCAATAATAAGATCATGGATCAGCGATATCTGTATACTGTATATTCATGGGAATACAGTATGGACTGTACACTGAATTCTCCATTCTGTCAGGTATAGAGTTGGATGAGGATGGAGGGATAGATGGGGACAGTGACTTCACCATCCGAGGTCGACTCCTGTCATTGGTGGAGAAAGTGGCTCACCTGAAGAACAAGATGGCCAACCTGCCAAAGGAGAAAAAAGAAAGGAAACCCAGTAAGTCCTCTGCACCAGCTGATACACACAGACAGCAGGGGGTACATGTAAACAGTTGACAATTTGTTACAGAAAATATTATATTTAGGTTGTGGAAAAATACTGACATCACACACAAGATATCTCATAATGTAATGGTCAGATTTCCATAAATTGCATGATGTACAATCAGGTTTCAGATGATCATTACCCACAGCTTTTCCATGTTAATGTTATAATAGGAAAATAATCAGTATGTTGTACATCAGACAGTCTAGGGTTGTGGGAGGTTATAAACATAACAGACTCCAGCAGCACTTTAAGATCCCCATTGGTAATGTAAAAATTGGTTTGGGAATTATTCTTCTATCCTTAAAAATCTATCTCTCTTCTGAGAGTACTTAGTCACCTAATATGTTCATTCATTTTCTACCTTTCCATCCTTATTTCTCTGTGAAAAAAATGTAATTTGCACACATGTTCCTTTTTACACCTGCAGCCTTGTTTCTATTGTGTAAGGTGCTATTCTCGAAGGCTTCTCTATGATCTACTGTGCTTGGATTGTGTCTTTGGACAAAAGCGTCAAACAAATTAATAAATGTAGTCAAGATATTTTAGGAGAGTTCTCTAATGGGTCTGTTATTTCCAGCTTGTTTTACTATAGTTGTGTATGAGCGGTTTATAAATCCCTGTGAAGGGAAAAAAGGTTTGATTATGGACCCACAATCCCCTAACTCACTCTTTCTGTCTCTTGTCTCTCCAACTCTCTCCGTCTCTCTCTCTCTCTCTGATTCTGCAGGTACGTTACAGCAGTTGATTTCAGATACGATGGTCCGCTGGGCTCAGGAGTCAGTTATTGAGGATCCCGAGCTGGTCAGAGCCATGTTTGTCCTGCTGCACCGCCAATATGATGGCATTGGAGGACAGGTAGGTTTGGGCCTGTGTGTGTGTGTTTATTTTAATAGATACACAATACCATTGAGGACCCAGTTTACACTGGTACATTAGAATATGAATGACGCCTGGGTTCCTCCTGGTTAAAGCACATAACCCCACCACAGCAACTTCCACGGTTTGATTTCCAGCTGTCAAATAAAGCCAAAATGCAAAAGAAAAATGCAGCCTTACTATTTTTGTGGCTTCATATACAGTCTCATGACAAAGCATGCTCCTAGGAGCTTCATTTTATAAAAAGCCAACAGTTTAAACATTCAATGCAACATTTATATTTAATTAATATTAAAAAAAAAAATAATTTAATAAAAAAGATGCATCATCTGTTACAAGTTTGCTTGGAAAACCTGGACAGTAGTGTACGATATCTATTATAACAATCAATGATTTGGTGTGGAAAGATGTCATGCAATCCAAATCTCACTTCTCTATACATAATCAAGTTAGCCTTTATATAGAAACTATATCAGAAAGGAAAAATACAAAGCGATCTCTCAGTAAATTATTGTATTATTATGTCCTCAACAAGTATGTGTAATACTAACATGAGACTTTAAATTAACAGAATAAATGACCTAGTAAAGAATGAGAATTCACTATTACATGTTCTCTCTTAAAGTACAGTATGTTAACCAACAGACTGTCCTGCTCAGTCTGCAGTCTGCTTATCACAGTAATATAAAGTGTTGTGTAGTTAGGGCTGCAACTAATGATTATTTTCATAGTCGAGATATATGTTGATTATTTTCTTGATTGATGGATTAGTTGTCTGGTCTATAAAATGTCAGAAAACGGTAAAAATGTGGATCAGTGATCAGACGTCCTCAAATGACTTGTTTTGTCCACAACTCAAAAATATTCAGTTTACTGTCCCAGAGGAGAGAAGAAACTAGAACATATTCACATTTAACAAGCCGGGATCAGAGAACTTTTACTTGTTTGTCATGAAAGATGACTCAAACTGATTAATCAACTATTAAATCAATAGTTGCAGATTGATTTAATAGTTGACAACTAATGGATTAATTGTTGCAGCTCTAGTATTGTGTGGACCTTAGCAATACGTTTAAAAAAATATGACTCTTTATCTGTCCAGGTGCGGGCCCTTCCTAAGACCTACACTATAAACTCTGTATCAATCGAGGACACCATCAACCTGTTGGCTGCCCTGGGTCAGATCAGATCTCTGCTGAGTGTCCGTATGGGAAGAGAGGAGGAGAAACTGATGATCAGAGGGCTGGGGTGAGAACACACTCATCTGTCAAGCTCCTCAACACTGATTCTGATATCTCTTTCAGTTTTTCAGTAAATTTCCATTTCTTAGGACGCTGGTATCTTCTTAGTATATACCGACCAATCTGAAAATGATTGACTAATAAATAATTGAAATATGTTCATGTTATGTAAAGACATGTTTCTTATATGCTATATGTGGGAGCATTATATGTAATTCTCCTTTCTAAGAACCAGTCAAATGTGATCTAGTCTAATTTAAATTTAAAGCAAAGCAGACTAACTACAGTGAATTCAAAAGTTAAAGCACTTCTGAATGTACCTGCTAATTGTGTCACGGAAGCAATCATTTGCTACCAATGGGTACACAGTCCATGGAGAGGATATGTAGGCCTGAAGAGAAGTCTTTTATTTTGGAGGGGGGTCATAGGGAATGTTTTTGTTGTTGTTCAACGTAGGGATGTCACGATACCAAAAATCTGGTAATCGGTACCAATACCACCGAAAGTACACGATACTCAAAGTCAATACCACGGTGTGTACATTTTTTTTTTTTTAAATCATTCATTACAGTACCAGTGAAATTTCAGGATTATTGATATCCATTTTGATACGATGGTAAAAACAAACTAAAACAAAACAATACATCCCTTGTCCTCCTTTATAATGTGTATTTTATGATGTGATGTTAAGTCACTCTGTTTTCCTTTTACTGTGATATACTGTGCATACCACGTTCAGTCAGTGCTTACTCTATACACCTGGTTAGAGCTAGCCTGGAAATCCAGACCCAAACCGAAAGATTAAGGGTCTGGCAATGAGCATAGACAGTATATAAATATGTAATGAAAATGGCCCAACTCGAGGGGCGGTACCAAGCATACATTTGAAAATCTCACTGCACACAATTGGATAACACTATGACCAATCACAACCACCAGTGGGTTTTCTCTAAGTCTTAGCTCCCAGCGGAGCTAACTGGTAGATCAAACTCTTGCTGTATCCGGTCTGCAAAACACCAAAAACGTCCTTCTTGCAAAGGAACGATTGGAGCGCCGTCTTCTGTTCTAGTCTAACTTGTTCATTGTAGCGGCCAAAGCCGTTTCAAACAACTGGTGTTCATCCATAGCCCTCTTTCAATGTTTACTAATGACTTTGTCGTAGCAGCGCTGTTGTCATCTGTTTAGCTTGCCTCTGGCCCGCCTATATCAGATACAGTGATGTAATTGGTGCAGCTCGGCTACGAGGGCATAGTTAATGAGCATCATAACTGAATGCCAGAGTGACTCACTGAGCAAATTCATTGGATTTCCAGGGTAGATTAGAGCACTAATGATGAAACGCTTTGCTGAGTTTTTTAACTCTCCCCTTCCCTCTGCAGTGATATCATGAACAACAAGGTGTTCTACCAACATCCTAACCTGATGAGAGCTCTGGGGATGCATGAGACCGTCATGGAGGTCATGGTCAACGTACTCAGTGGGGGAGACTCCAAGGTATGAAGTGTATGGCAAGCCCTTTCTAATGTTTTATCAGCAGGGCTGACTAGTAGCCATTTAGTTTTCACTAGTCAAAATGACATTTTGACTAATTAAAATGTTAATTTAAGATAACTGTAAAACAATGTTGACATGTTACAAATCACATGTGGAAATTACATTTTGTCTGTTTGAAACTGATTTACAGATATCTTTCATTTAATTATAGATTTCAGTAATTCATTTTTCACTAGTAAGAATGTCAATATAGATATCTTCACTTGAATTTCCACATTTTTAAAAGGTTGCGACCTGTGGAAATGTACTTTCCCATTTCAGATATCAACAAACCATTTCAGATATGTGGGCGTCATATCATTAAATATCAACTTTTTAAGTTACCATATTCATTTTGGAAATGTCGGCCAAATTACCATATTAGTTTTGGATATGTATGTATGTATGCCATTGAAGATCTCTACAATGACATTTTGACTAGTGTAAATTCCTTTTATATCTAAACTTCAATTCTGACTAGTTATAAAAGGAATTGTAGATATCTCAAATATCAGTCACTAGTACGAATAGAATTTTGACTAGTTACAATTATATTTCAAATATCTGAAATGCAATTCGACATATCTGAAATTACATTCTTCCAAGTCAACAAATCACTAATTTAATTTTGACTAGTCAGAAATACATTTTAGATATCTAGAATTCCATTTATGATATCTGTAATGTAAGAACAATTGGAGATATCAACAATTGAGATTTCCACTAGTTAGACATTAGTTGTCGATATCAAGAATTAACATTTTGACTAGTGAGAATTGAGATGTAGCTATCACTAGTCAAAAAACAATTGTTAATATCTACAATTGCTATTATTGCTACTGATTAAATGTGTAAGGGCTTGCCGCATGTTTAAGCTGCAGAGCCAAAAAGTAGGCTTCAGTACTGATGCTGGATCAGGATGTCAACAGAAACCAGGAACAGCTTAACTGAATCACAAACACATGGCTGTCCTACGATTGGTGTAGATGTGGTTCATCTCTTGTTAGAGATGTCTGGATGGGAAGCGTACTGTAAATGTCGCATCTTGTCAAAACTGGCTTTTTTTTTGTTTCCTTTTTTTTTATCTGAAAAAGCCTTTACTATTTAAATGAATAAATACAGTGATAGTAAAATGTTATGGACAGTATACCATTTATAATGTTGCTGTGAGTTTTGTCTGACATGAAGTCTGTGTTTTTGCAGGAAATCACCTTTCCTAAAATGGTGGCCAACTGCTGTCGTTTTCTCTGTTACTTCTGTCGAATCAGCCGTCAGAACCAGAAAGCCATGTTTGACCATCTCAGCTACCTGCTGGAGAACAGCAGTGTTGGCCTTGGTGAGGATGTGTGATGTTGTCTTGTTTTTGCTTCTCCGCTGTTGAGCGTGATAGTTCATTCGTGACCTGGGCAAGAATAGGTTTCTCATGATCTCATGGACTGTCTAAAATCACTCCCTTGTACACACATGCATTACTGCCTATAATAGACACCCAACAGAGAGCCATAGATTGAGAGTTTGGACACTAATCACTCATCATCTTTTGCATCATTGCTGACAGCTGTAGAGTCATTTTCGCATCCATAAAATGCAGTGCAGTGCACATGTCATGGATGATACTTTTTTCATTACAGTGTGAAATTTTGGAGGGCACTCTGACTCTCAATCAGAATTTAACAATAATATAATAATATAGCACACTAGATAGTGAAAAGAGGGTGTTTTCGGCCACAGCCATGGTCTTCATCAGCATATAGAGTTTTCTTAGTTGTTACCACGCAGCATGTGTATGGAGCCTAAGTACCAAAGTGCCATACTTCGTGAACTAACTGAGCCATCTCCATGACAACTGAGCAAACTTCCTTCACTGATGAAGACCATGAGGTGCAGCTGAAAGTTCCTAAAAGAAATACTAGTGGAGCTTGAGTTAAGATTATTTTCAACTAAATGTACCGATTCTCAAACAAATGTAAATATGATGGTGTTCTCTTCCTCTGAAATACATACTACAATATGAAATGCATGTAATTATATATTACCTGAAAGCCTGAAGGGCTTTTCACACGGGGGGGGACACTTCGCCTGCCTAGTCGCGTGGATCTGCGGGGTCTACTACGCTCCTCGTGTGAAGGACATATATCATCATATATCCCTAATCACAGGTCGGTTTATAACCACAGACTGTTATTGTTGATAGCTAAAGTTAGCTAAATTAGCATTGTCATAATTACGGATGTTACCTGATAAATCTCATCTTGTGCCGATGCTCTGACAAGCAGAAGCCCCGCTGTCTATGTCCTGATAACTGTTTAGAAAACAGGTTTATATTTTAGGAAACTCACAAACAGCAAGAATCTGTCTCATGTTCGTTGATTTGCGCTGCGCGTCGCTCGCGTCGGGAAAAGTTTAACACAATTCACGTGGGCGGGCGTGTGCGTGTGACGAGCACGGACGCGACACTTTCACGGGATTATGCCCGCTTGTTGCGTCGCCTGTCAAAGTGCCCGCGCCCCCCTACCTGCCCGCTCGCCTCCCATTGAAAATGAATTTCAATGAAATGACAATCGCTCCCCGCGTGAAAAGCTCTTGAGGCTGCATACACACAGACAGGTGTGACAGTGTGACAGGTACTGGATACAAGAAGATGAATGCAGACAGTATGTGACAGACGCACAAGAAATCCATGTTTGAAAATGGAGATCCTCTGCTCGCTCCTTCCTCGCTGCTGGGAGTTGAGAGAAGCTGTGTGCTGTTTTCTGACGAGGGTTTGGGTACTTAGCGAAACCTAATTTGTTTTACAGCTCCATCTATTATTGCTCACATTGCTCACACATTGGCTGTCTGAGTGCTGTGTATCCAACAGTTCTGTATCCAGGAACAGATACACCTCTGTTTTATTGTCAATAGACTCCCTATTCTCCTATGTGTATTTATATGATTATCTTCTCCTCTCCCCTTCCCTCTCCTCCCCTTCTCTCCTCTCCTCAGCCTCTCCTTCCATGCGAGGTTCTACTCCTCTGGATGTTGCTGCAGCATCAGTCATGGATAATAATGAATTGGCCCTGGCTTTAAGAGAGCCAGACCTGGAGAAGGTGAGGATGACAAACATACACACACACACACACACACACACACACACACACACACACACACACACACACACACACACACACACACACACACACACACACACACACACAAGCACACACTCACTCACTCACTCACTCACTCACTCACTCACTCACTCACTCACTCACTTATTTACATACACGTAATGCATTTCCTAAACCATTGCCTAAACCTGAAGAAGGCTGTTTGTGCTGCTACGTGTTGGTTGCTGCTATTTTTAATATACTAGACTAGCCAGTGTATCAGGCTAGTCACCTGGCTAAGACTAATGCAGTCCAATCCAACAGTCCTGCAATAAAGCCTCCTTTCATGAAGAGTCTAATGTACAGTTTTTGTTGAAACTGTTAAAAAAAATTTAATTCATTAAATTTGACAGTTATTTTGGCATCACCGGTTTGTGCTTGTGCAGATTTGTATTTAGTTATAATGAGAGGTGTTTATATTCAATATACATCAATTATACAAATGTGGGTGGACTACATATTAGAAACACATTTGAGTTTTTTTTGTCAGATAAACCTCAGGTGTTCTTTAAGGCATGGATACCCGACCCGAGTCCGATGGGACCCAACGGTACCGACGGGCGGGCCAGGTTCGGAGAGATATTTAGAAATGATGGTCGGGCTCGGGTCGGGCTCAGTCACATCAGCGTGATAAGGCATTTGTTGTAAAATGGTGCTGCGGCTCCTTTAAGAGAGCTCAGTGCGTGTGGGGGGGTGTGTGTGTGGAAAGTGGTCAGAAGAGAGATAGAGAAAGAGGAAGCAGACGTGTTGTATGCAAACGGATCAGAGTTGGTGCAATAAGTTTAAGTTTTGTAGCTACACAGTGTGTGCGGTGTCCAAAATAAACCCCAGACTGAAAGCCAAGTTCAGTCATTGTCTCACCAGAAACGGGATTTTAACCCCGACGTTATTCATGTTCTAACGTGGGCCCTGGAGGTAACCAGTCTCCGCTGGTTTTCTGATCACGGTCGGAAGCGAAGCGATCAGGAGAGGTTAACCCATTGAACATTTTAACAGCTGATTAACGTGCGCTTGTTGCCCCGTGTGCGCTGATGCCTCATCTGTTGACATTTCCGAATGCCTTCCTACAGTTGCTTAATAAAAGCTTTCCACACAAAAACGTAGCCTACATGTGTCATTAGTATGAGAAAAAATTAGATTTTAACGGTGTCGTGCTCAGGTCAGGCTCAGACACAAATTTCTTAATGCCTGTCAGGCTCGGGCCGGGTTCAGTCACGGCTGTGTCAGACGCGGGCCGGGCTTGGACAGAAAAATTTGACCCGATCCGGACTCTAGTGTGCTTAGATTTTTTTCATTTTTAATTAATTACGTAGCGACTCGTATGCTGTATAAAAACATGTCACTTTGTCTGCTTGTGCAGGTGGTGCAGTACCTGGCCGGCTGTGGGCTGCAGAGCTGTGTGATGCTGGTGCGTAATGGATACCCTGACATTGGCTGGAACCCTGTGGAGGGTGAACGCTACCTCGACTTCCTGCGCTTTGCTGTCTTCTGTAACGGTGAAAATTTGAGCGATCATCAAGTCTCTTTTCTCATCGCTGACTATATCGGCGGTCAAATCGGATATTTTCAACAAGAAACTGTTGTATCTCTTTGTCAATGTACAAACCCCAATTCCAATGAAGTTTGGATGTTTGTAAAACGTAAATAAAAATGGAATATAATGATTTGCAAATCCAACCTATATGCAATTGAATACACTATTCAACTATTAAACTAAGATATTTAATGTTCAAACTGATAAACTTTATTGTTTCTTTGCAAATATCCACTCATTTAGAACTTGATGCCTGTATTTACTTGGTATCGAATCGATACCAAATATTGCAGTATCACACACCACTACTTTTGGGGATGCTCCTTTTATACCCAATCATGACACTCCCCTGTTTCCAATTAACCTGTTCACCTGTGGAATGTTCCAAACAGGTGTTTTTTGAACATTCCTCAACTTTCCTAGCTTTTTTGGAACTTGTTGCAGGCATCAAATTCAATATGAGTGAAGATTTGCAAAAAAAAAAAAAGTTTATCAGTTTGAACATTAAATATCTCGTCTTTGTAGTGTATTAATTAATTGAATATAGGTTGAAAAGGATTTGCAAATCAATGTATTCGGTTTTTATTTACGTTTTACACAACGTCTTAACTTCATTGGAATTTGGGTTTGTATATATGTGTGTGTAGTATGTATTTGGCCAACCCAGTCTCACGTCAGTTCGTGATGGCATTACGAAATTAAATCTATTAGAACGTGATACCCTCACGTTATTTTGAAGATTTACGTGTTGGGGTCACGTTTTTTATACTAATGTATTTGAGAGAAGCATCTTACGTAATCACAGCACGAAACTTTCTGCCAGTCGGGCTGCAGCAGAGAAGCTGGATACAGCTTTGATATTATTGGTATTTTTAGCCCAATAACCGCTGTTTTAATCAACATTTATTCACCAGATCTTATCACGGTTTATATGTATTTCTTTTAATGTTATTATTTCGGTCTATTTCGGCCAGGGAAGCTGGATTGCTTTGTTGTTTATTGATATTTTTAAAACTATAACGCTACATCTTTCAACATGTATTTAGCTGTTATCATGGTATGCATTTCTTTATTTTAATAATATTATTTCGGTCTTATTACCGGTAAATATTACAGTAAATAAGACAGAACAGTAGGTTACGATATGAGCGAGCTGGGCGCATTCAAAGCCGATGTCCCACGATGCAATGCGGGCATTCATTCACAGAATCAGACAGCGATCAGCGGGTCTTTAACGCCTGTATCACTTCAATGTACGTTAGGGATCATGTAGAGCGTTGTTATAGCGACTACAACAACGGCAGGGTGATCAGGACCCCGACGCCAATCTTCTTTCAGCGGATCGATTGATAGCTCTCCTCCAGAGGGAACAGAACTGCGTCCATGGCAACGCTATGCTATGCATGGCAACGTTGTGTTATACTTAGCAACGGTCTGTTATCAAGAAAATAAAAGACCGTATTCTACATTAGAATTCAAGCAAGCCATGTAATAAATATAATATATATATATAATCAGTGGTTTTGTCACCAGCAACAACGTGTTGCTCAGTTATGTTCCAGTAACTTATGCACCGTTTAAATAAATCAGCTGAAGACTCCGGAAGTGACGTCGTAATTACCGCTCGGCGGGTAGAAAAGATAAAAATACATAATATTCGTAATATTGATGTTTTTGTCTAACGTTGTATTTGAGGAGTTAAACAATAAACATAGCAATAATAATAAAATACAGTTTCATGTATTTGTCTGATGTACTGTTTGCTCAGCCGGCCGGCGGGCGGCATCAATCTGAAATGGAACGAAGCCCACTCACGGCAGACAGCAGAAACAGGAGCCCAACACGTCCGCCCACCCACCCCGGAAGAACTACAAGTGCTCAAGCTTTGTAACAGATTATGGGCCGCGGCTATAGTGGGAGTTGCAGTTTTTAAATATATTGGTATATTTCTCATATGTAGAAGTTGGTAGTGTAGAATTTTGGATACACCCTGGGGTTTTTTGGGATGGGGAACACACTGGTGTCATCAGCTTTTAAAAATCGAATCGTTAAACAGGTGAAAATAGCTTATTACCATATTTGACAGTGTTTACAGTGGGTAAACTTTGGTGACCATATCTACATGATAGCTGAGGTCCAGAGCTTTTTTATGTGTGTTGCACCTTCTGTTGCTAAATGACATCAGCTGAAGACTCCTGAAGTGACGTAGTAATTACCACTCGGCAGATAGAAAAGATTGCTGCACGTAAAAAAATAAAACAAATTGCTGCACGTTGTACGTGAGAATTTATACAATAAAAATACCAATAATGAAAAAATAGTCATTTCAGATTGATGCCGCCCGCCGGCCGGCTGAGCAAACAGTACATCAGACAAATACATGAAACTGTATTTTATTATTATTGCTATGTTTATTGTTTAACTCCTCAAATACAACGTTAGACAAAAACATCAATATTACGAATATTATGTATTTTTATCTTTTCTACCCGCCGAGCGGTAATTACGACGTCACTTCCGGAGTCTTCAGCTGATTTTTTTAAACGGTGCATAAGTTACTGGAACATAACTGAGCAACACGTTGTTGCTGGTGACAAAACCACTGATTATATATATATATTATATTTATTACATGGCTTGCTTGAATTCTAATGTAGAATACGGTCTTTTATTTTCTTGATAACAGACCGTTGCTAAGTATAACACAACGTTGCCATGCATAGCATAGCGTTGCCATGGACGCAGTTCTGTTCCCTCTGGAGGAGAGCTATCAATCGATCCGCTGAAAGAAGATTGGCGTCGGGGTCCTGATCACCCTGCCGTTGTTGTAGCTATAATAACGCCTAACAACACTCTATGTATCCCTAACGTACATTGAAGTGATACAGCGCGTTAAAAACCCGCTGATCGCTGTCTGATTCTGTGAATGAATGCCCGCTTTGCATCATGGGACATCGGCTTTGAATGCGTAAGCTTCGCTCGCTATACCGAACTTTACTGTTCTGTCTTATTTACTAGAAATATTTCGAAAACCAGACAAATAATAATATTATTAAAATAAAGAAATGCATACGATGATAACAGCTAAATACATGTTGAAAGATGTAGCGTTATAGTTTTAAAAATATCAATAAACAACAAAGCAATCCAGCTTCCCTGGACGAAATAGACCGAAATAATAACATTAAAAGAAATACATATAAACCGTGATAAGATCTGGTGAATAAATGTTGATTAAAACAGCGGTTATTGGGCTAAAAATACCAATAATATCAAAGCTGTATCCATCTCTTCTGCGCTGCCGCCGACTGGCAGAAAGTTTCGTGCTGTGATTACGTAAGATGCTTCTCATTGAAATACATTAGTATAAAAAACGTGACCCCAACACGTAAATCTTCAAAATAACGTGAGGGTATCACGTTCTAATAGATTTAATTTCGTAATGCCATCACGAACTGACGTGAGACTGGGTTGTGTTTGGCATACAGTATATTGTCATGAACACCTCTACTGTTCCGTGGCCAGGTGAAAGCGTGGAGGAGAACGCCAATGTTGTGGTGAGGCTTCTGATTCGCCGACCAGAATGTTTTGGCCCCGCCCTTCGGGGTGAAGGTGGGGATGGGTTGTTGGCAGCGATGGAGGAAGCCATTAAGATCTCTCAGGATCTCTCCAGGGATGGTCCCTCTCCTACATCTGAGAGCAGCAAGACACTGTAAGACAACATCCTCGCTTCTCATTTATTTGCTCTTATAGTATTAGATCATAAGGTTCTAGAAAATGAACATCCTGTTTTTAGAGTTACACTGTGTCTTGTTATTTACGATACACTATATTTACTCTTCTAGAATTAATCTATAGTTCAATAGATCAGTGCTATTGTAAATACCCACATGATATCTGTTCCAACCCAAAGAAATGTATTATTCATCCCTGATTTGTGTATTTAAAGTCACTGAATGGAGAGAAATGAGATGTACTTTGTGTGTGTGTGTGTGTGTGTGTGTGTGTGTGTGTAGCAGTGACATGCTTGAGGAAGAGGAAGATGATACCATCCACATGGGGAATGCCATCATGACCTTCTATGCTGCTCTCATTGACCTGCTAGGCCGCTGTGCTCCAGAGATGCATGTGAGTGACAACACACACACACACACACACACACACACACACACACACACACACACACACACACACACACACACACACACACACACACAGACTCATAGATACAGTCACACTAACCTTATCCATTTTATATCAGTTAATCCATGCTGGTAAAGGTGAAGCGATCCGTATCAGAGCCATTCTGAGGTCTCTGATTCCTATTGAAGACCTGGTGGGAGTCATCAGCATTCCTTTCTCCATGCCCAACGTGGCTAAAGGTAAGCAGACCCTCTAGGACCATCCCTGTCTGACATGCATAACACAGTAATCCTGGTTTTAAAAAGGTCCAGTATGGAATAAAAGATTCAAATGTGCAAACACAAATAAAAAGCAGTCACTCGGTTGATTGTAAAATCTTGACTTTAATCTTGCGTGTGTGTGTGTGTGTTGTGTGTTATGTGTTTGCCTCTGAATGCATAGATGGGTTGGTGGTGGAGCCAGACATGTCAGCAGGTTTTTGTCCAGACCATAAAGCAGCCATGGTCCTGTTCCTGGACAGAGTCTATGGTATAGAAGACCAAAATTTCCTGCTACACCTGCTGGAAGTCGGCTTCTTACCAGACCTGAGAGCTGCTGCCTCTCTGGACACGGTGAGGGAGAGAGAGAGAGAGAGAGAGAGAGAGAGAGAGAGAGAGAGTATGAAAATGCTGTTTCTTTGTTCTTTGATATATTTTTTAAAATAGCTCTAATTTATATTTTTATGTTAAAAGTCGGTAAATTTACTGTGTTGTATGAAAGGTGTCGCAAATAGCGATGATCCCAGTTATCACTGCAACTGCTGTTCCCCTCAGCTCCACAGAGCTTTTCAGGCTGTTTAGACTGAAGACGATCTGAAGAGAAAATGCAAATGTGGCGTTGGGTTCTCACGTTTTATTCTGCGTTTAGACTAGAGTTTTGGGGGGGGGAACTGCATGCATATGCAGGGTATCCGCGGGGTCTTGAAAAATATTAAAAGGTGATAAATAAATTTTGGGAAAATTAAGACCCTTAAAAAGTATTAAAAAGTCTTATCACGGCTTTACAAAGTCTTAAATTTTGAAAGTATTTTTTCTGAATTAGCTGTCCAACTGTTTGAGTCCCAAAAACAACGTAAAAGTGTGTGAATTTAGTCATTTTTATTAAAAAAACGAACAGGTACATAAAAAACTAGGCTATTGTGGGTGCGTTCCACACAGCGGAGAAACACCATTCACTGAACTCAAACGAAAACTTGGCTGAAGTTTTCAAGGCTATGTTTCCAGATTCGGATATAGAAAAGTCGTTCACTTGTGGCTAGGACAAAACTGGATACATCATACGATTCGGGTTAGCACACACAAGCAGGAGCTCATCAACACCATCAACAAGGCTGGCCAGTTTGTGTTAATGTTTGACGAGTCGCTCAACCAGTCAACAAAAACGAAACAGCTTGATGTCCACATTCGATTCTGGGAAGATGACCGTGTCCAATCTAGGTACCTCCTGCTTAGTACTATATATTTTATATACTCTATATACTATATTTTTATTTATTTCATTTTCAACCGGTTATGTGTGTGTTTTGAGGAGTGTCATATTAATAAAGATCTGTTCTGGCTAGGTACCTACATGAAGATGTGCTGAGAATCTTCACACACCACTGGGGATGATGTCGTACTTGACATTTAGGGCCCTGTCTTGGCAAAGCATCTTTGTTAGTTTAAGATCGGCGCAGTTTCTCGTCCAGTGCCCACATCGTCTAAATAGCAAATTCACCTGCGCCCATCTGCGGCCCATGGGCGTGCTGGTCTTACAGGGAGGTGTGTTCAGGTGAATTCTTGGTGTATTGCTATCTTGAGGCAGCGGGAAGTGATTAACAATAACAGGCATTTTCCACTGGGTCTCTGCTGCGTTCCGGAGGCACCGCGGGCCCTGCGAGCAATCGCGGCCATTGAAATCAATGCTTGATTTTCCACCAGCTGCGCAACGGAGCGTCCCAGAAGCGTCCCAGAAGCGTGTGTGAAGCTGCTTTCCGCTCCGCTAAAGACACGCGGCAGGTCTATTTGTCAAACAAGCAGCGGGCCGTCTGGACAGCCAGGCAGGAAGTGAAACAGCGAGAGCATCCAGTCAGCCAAACCCCCCCACCTTGTAGAGACAATATAATCTGCGAGTTGGGCGGCAAGACACTTCCGGTGTGGTATGGCGTGTGGCAGAGGACGGAACAACACTGGAACGCAGCAGAGACGCACCCAGTGGAAAATGCCTTTAACGCAGCATTTTATTGTTGTTTTAACCGCGCATTAGTAAAATGCAAATGTAAAGTGCACAACCCACGCACACTATACTTGTTCCACACAGAGGGACGCGCAGCAGCACACAATCATGCAAAAGATTTAAAATAAAACTATAACAATGTGAAATAGTATTATGATATGATCTGCTCGCGTACTTTCACTTCACGCACGAGCTGATGAGTTTCTTTTCCTGAAAATCTCTCCTTCCTTCTTAGCAAATCCTCCATCATAATAGCAATGCTCTCAGGAACAAACGCGCCTGGCTTTTAAAGGGAATGGGAGATAACACTGATTGGTTTATTGCATGTTACGCCCAAAACACACCTATGGTTGAAGACACTAATTGAGACACCCTTTTGAACCATCCGCTTGGCTTTTTCCGCCGTTAAACTAGCAAAAGTGAATTTGTACACGCCCTAAACACACCTGCGCCAGGCGCTTCAAGCCGTGCGCTTTGATTGTTAAAATAGGGCCCTTATAGTCCAACTAGTATGTGGGTTGTTGTGTTTAGGGTGGCATTCTTTTGGAAAGGCCTGTAGTCTTTCCCAGCCACAAACACACATTGCTCCTCTTTAGTCCAGTGTCTGACTGCTCACTAAAATATAGTTTTTTCTCTCCTTCTGTCTCTGTATTTGTGTCAGGTTGCTCTCAGTGCCACAGACATGGCACTCGCCCTCAACAGGTATCTGTGTACAGCCGTGTTGCCTCTCCTTACTAAATGTGCTCCACTGTTTGCGGGGACGGAGCCGTTCGCCTCCCTGATCGACTCCCTCCTCCACACGGTTTACCGCCTGTCCAAAGGCTGCTGCCTCACCAAGGCCCAGAGGGACGCCATAGAGGAGTGTCTGCTGGCTGTTTGTGGGTAAGACTGGAATGAAAACCCAAAAGCAAAACAGATATGCATGGGAGAAAGTTATTGTAAAAACACATGGGAGGGGTTAACAGGAAAGCATTGTAAGATTCTGACAAGTGGTGTTGATTTGGTATCTAATGTAATAAATATTATAAAACGTATACTGTCAAAATAAAACCAAATGTGGTAGACATAATCATTATTTAAGCTTCAGTTTAGAACTCACACACCCATGATGAACTTCAGCCAAACTAATAATTTGAGTTTAATCATTTAAACTACATTTTAAGAGCATCACCATCTTCTTCTCATTTTAAGTTTGCTTCACTTCAACAGCTCTGACTTCAACTTGACTATTGCTGCTAGTCAATGTATTTTAATGTATTTAATTTCCATACTCTATGTATGTATGTATGTATCTTTGTAAAGCAGTTTCCCTTTGTGTTTTTGTTTGTCATTTGGCTGTTTTTCTTGTGTTTTGTCTAATGTGATCTGATCTGTCTACACGGTTGTTGTATACTGTTTCTGTGTGGCAGTGGAAATAACCAACTAATGTGCGTCATCTTATTAATGTGCAGTAAGCTGAGGCCTTCTATGATGCAGCATCTGCTGAGGAGGCTTGTGTTTGACGTTCCTCTGCTTAATGAACACACCAAGATGCCTCTGAAGGTGAGAAACAATGTGCAGTTCTATCTGTGCCCAATCAATTCCAAAGAGCTTTTCAAATGAATCTACTGGATCTGCACTTTAGCACTAATAGTAATGTGGAGAGTCATTGTACACTACAGTCTGCAATGTACACATTTTTTACTGTTGTGCAGCCTCAGCTCACACAAAATTGACAAAGAGCAAAGACTCCCCACTACAGCATGAAATTGTGATAATTTGTCATCGTAATATAGGAAAAGTTAATTTGTGTATAATAGAAGTTACCTTCTACAACCCACTCAGAACATCTATTTATTCTAATACATTTGTTAAAGGAACACGCCGACTTATTGGGACTTTATCTTATTCACCGTATCCGCAGACAACACAATCACACATGCTGCATCACACGGTCCTTTTTTTACACTTACTTTGAATTAGCATCTCTGATTTCTGACTACTAAAAATATGATTATGGACAAGTGAGCTTGCTCTGTGAATTTGTACAGTACCATCAGCTGCACTGTTTTATTAAAAATGGTTCTGAAATGCAGCAGACGGATGATGAATGTCCTCTTGACTTTACCCAGCTGTTGACCAATCACTATGAGCGTTGCTGGAAGTATTACTGCCTGGCTGGAGGCTGGGGCAGCTTTGGAGCTGCATCAGATGAAGAGCTGCACCTCTCCAGGAAACTGTTCTGGGGGATATTTGATGCTCTCTCACGCAAGGTAAGGCTCTACTTAAGGCCTATTTTTTTGTTTTTATAAAACATTAAATGAAAAAGAAATGAATTAGGTAGATAAAATCTGTGAATGTGTAAGGGGTACTCCTAATTTTGTTTTGCACTTCCATAAAGTTACAGATCGACGCAGTGAGGCTAAGCCATCATGACTTTTAGTGCCCAGTAGGGGTCGAGCTGATCCTACATGATTTGTTATACCTTCCCTACCTGGTAAATGGTCACGTCTTTCAAACCCCATACCTCCGGTTTGTAAATCCGGCTTTTTTTTCTAAATGTTAACTCTCAAAGCTGAAGCTGAGAAAACCGTTCTGACATCACTATGACATCATCAGGGTTATTTTCTCAGACTTGACAACATTCCTCCAGAGAAACAGACAACATTATAAACACAGGCAGAAAAAACTTAAATGCTATAAAGAATGTTCAAATTATTTGATAAACACCCAAAACGTGAATACTGCTATGATCATGAAATTAGTACTGGACGTTTCTTTTTTTTAAATAATTTACAGTAGTTGTGGTTGTTCACTTTTGGTTGACCTTTTCCATCCGTGCAAAAGTAGGTATTGTTTGTTTGCTGCATATTGTAACTGCACATACAATATGAAAAAGTTATAAAAAAAAGTTCTGCCTGTAGGTATGTAGCTGACCCAAATAAAAGGCCTGTGCTCTGCAGTGTACTGTAAGCACAACAGTGCTTTCCAATGATGTATAAAGCAGCAAACTGTGTATGTGTTTTGATGATGTAGCGGTATGACCAGGAGCTGTTCAAGCTGGCGTTGCCATGTCTCAGTGCTGTGGCTGGAGCTCTTCCTCCAGACTACATGGAGTCCAACTACATGGCCATGATGGAGAAGCAGTCGTCCATGGACTCAGAGGGAAACTTCACTCCGCAGCCTGCAGACACTACCAGGTATACAACATATTTATTAGAAAGTTCAATTTCTAAAGTTATTTTTGGTGCAGATACACATTCAGATTTTTATAAAGTTGCAAGTAGGAAAGTAGGAAATTTGTCAAATCCATTGATGTACTGTAATTAATTAATAATGAATTAATTGTTGTCAGTTTGGGGCAGTTCCGATCAGCCTTGACAGCAGGTGACCCCACATACATGAATGTTTTTTTTCCTGTCTTCATCAGTGTGACTGTCCCCGAGAAACTGGACTATTTCATAACCAGATATGCAGAGCACAGCCATGAGAAGTGGTGTATAGAAAAGGTAAGGAGGCGGCAGGTCACATAAGGTTCTCAAGTCAAGCGTTAAATTATGGTAGTCCTGTTGCTGATTTGTTTTAAGGTGCAATAAACTGACGTCAGTAGTTATATTATGGAATTTGAATGCATTTTAAAATATCTCTTATGTATCTTTTATAGTTTTCCAATGGCTGGTCATATGGGGAACAAATATGTGAAATCTCCAAGAGCCACCCTTTACTGAAGCCATACAAAGGCATCTCTGAGAAGGTAGTCTGCATGCAGCTGTCTGAGTCTGGCTTCTTTTTCTCATTGTTTTGCAAAATTGTCATATTTTAACTTTTAACTTAACCGGGTATCTGAATGTTGGAGTATTCATTTGTGTCACAGCACAGTGTCACCAGATGTGTGCCAGATCTGGCCAAAATGGGACTGCACTATTTGGATAGGTTCCATGAGTGCCAGTTTTGGGCCAGTGCGTGCTAATCGAATCCTGATTCTGGTGTATAATCTTTCACTAGCCTGGCATGAGTCTAGATAGCCAGTGTTAGGGTACACTAGGCAAGTCAGATTGAGGCCACTGTGGCCTACCATGGCTGTAGTCTCACTAAAGGTTGTGATGTTTCTGAACGGGCACAAGGACACAGGTGATACAATACGCATTCCTGCCAGTAGTTTCATACTATTCCACTGGTCAAAGGGTGGCCGTAACGTGACACAATATGTAGCAATGCGCCAGCAAAGACAAGAATGCAAGGTAGTTAACATGGATCCAAACGATGCAGGTTTGAAACTTAAGAAAAATTGGCTTTGAAAATGTTTTACGAGCAAGGAAATACATTCAACTCGTTTGTGAGAGCTCAAGGATACACGTGCCGTGTTTTGGTGAGTAACACTGAATGTAAACTTTTGGTTTTTTTACAAGACAACCCCACAGGGCACCTTTCATTTTGATTTGTTTGCCAAAAGACCAAACCAAACCTTTAACTGACTCTTCGAAGAAAGGGCGTTAATTGAAGAACAGGACATTTTAAAATGTATTATTTTGCCCTTACACACTCTATAGGCATAGATTGTGCACATGTCTTTTTAATGACTTGCAGTGCAGTGAGAGGATGGTATTACTCCATAAAAAGCAGCCGCATGCCACTAAAAACGTCCTGGAATTCATTTTTTCGGAATCATGGCAAGGATATACTGTAGCTTGGAGACTTTGCACTCACCTATATTTTGATAGGTGACAGTATCTCATGGTTTATTGCAGTTTTTGTAAAAGCACTGACTCACTGTCAACTTTTGTCTAAAGTTTGGGTGTAATCTTGCAGGATAAGGAGGCGTACTGCTGGCCAGTCAGAGAGTCTCTGAAGACCATGCTGTCGTGGGGCTGGAGCATCGACAGGATCAGAGAGGGCGACCCTGCCAGCCTCCACAACAAGTCCAGGAGGATATCACAGGCCAGCCAGGTATACACAAACACACACACACACACACACACACACACACATACACAATTACACATGCATAAGAAAAAGGAAAACAAAAGTGACATCAATTTACTGTATATATACTGTCTTCCACAGCAGTCTTTTGAAGGAGCTCCAGCTTTCAGCCCCAGACCCATTGATATGAGCAATGTTACCCTGTCCAGAGACATGCAGGTAGGTTACTAGGGTTGGGCGATGTCCCCTAAATTGGCAGTTGACGATGGTTACAGTAAAACATCGTGATGGACGATGATATCGTCGTCGGGCCCAGTTAACATAGAAACGATTAGAGATACATTTAAATGCCCTCTGTAAATGGTGCCCTGCTGGTAGGTTTTACAACGTGACCTACTTTCACTTAAGTACGGTGCAGTAAAGTCAATCAGATGTCCTGATCTGCGTAGCGACAGTACAGTGGGACGTTTGCCTTCAACAGAGCGACAGTAATAACCTAACATACCATCATTACTGAGTTTAAACTACATTCTCGGTTATGTTTGCACTGAATAACGCATTCAATAAACAGAAACATAACTCTTGCAGCGCACATTAACAGATGCGCAATATTAGCTCACACATAAAATAGCACCCTCGTGAATTCGCCTACTGTTGCTAACGTACATTCATAAATCCTGCATAACATCGTCCCGTACCTACAGGACCTCAGACTGACTTATTGATGCACGCACAGAGTAGTGTCGATAAACTTAGTCCAGTGAGGGGAGAAAGGAAAGTGTCATAGCGTTCCATGCTAACGCTTTTTTCTCTCTCACTCGAGACCGCTGTGTCCAACGTTAGAAGGTAGAGCGAGCTACAGCTGACAGAGAGAGAGAGAGAATGTATCACTACAGCCAATCTTGTCTTTGTGTCTTTGCTAGTTTAAGACCGACGCACTTGTCAATTTCCCGTCCAGCGCCCGCGACTAGGATTAGTGTGTTTGACCGGGGGGTGGGGGGGGGGGGGGAGACACATCATGATGGTTGCTCTTCATCGTGATGTCGGGCAGATGATATCGTCCATCGGCACAACCCTATAGGTTACTGCATACACAAAAAGACAAAAAAGTCAATGAGAAACTTGATAGATCCCTGAAGTTAAACTGGGCTGTTGTAGCACAAAGGAGGAATATTGATACCAGTATAGAAACTTGAAGATATTATGGATTGATGGATAAATTGATATGTGCAGTGTTCAACATTGTGTTTTTCCAGTCTATGGCAGAGCTGCTTGCAGAAAATTATCATAATACCTGGGCCAGGAAAAAGAAAATGGAGTTGGAAGCCAAAGGTGAACATAGCACAAGACATACACACTGTGTATCCCAAAACCTTTTCCTTTTATGCCATCACCACCAGCTTTATTTTGTGGTGTATCTTTGTTTTCCATTCTGCTGTGTTGCTGTTGTCTCCAGGTGGAGGAAACCATCCTCTGCTGGTTCCCTACGATACACTGACTGCCAAAGAGAAATCCAAAGACAGAGAAAAAGCACAAGACGTCCTCAAGTTCCTCCAGATCAATGGTTACACTGTGTCCAGGTAGGAAGTAGGCTCTATGGCACACTAATGGTGTGTGTCTTTACTGGGTTTGTTTTCACACACTTAAGGACCTGTCTCTGACCCAGAGTCATATCATTTTCATCTCTATGTGCCCAGTAGAAAGGTTTGGGATGTGTTTAGCCTAACATACTACACAGAGTGTAAGAAGACGGAAACTGCTAGCCTAGCTTGTCAAATAAAAATGCCTTCCAACAATTCTATAGGCATGTTATATCATGTTGTATAATGATGGATAGCATCAATACTTAAGAGATTTTGTGTGCACTCAATGCACTTTTCTGTTGTTGGTTAAGAAATGGTTCCAAGGATCTAAAAATGGTAAATAAACAAGACACAACTGTTAAATCAGACGGATTTACAGTTGTTGGAAGGTATGATTTAACCTTTGACAAAGAGAAAGGTCTGAAATGTGTTTAGCGTAATATGAAAAAAATCCCAAAATGGCAGATCATTCCTTTACGAGTGTGTATGTTGTTTCCAGAGGTGTGCAGTCACAGGAGCTGGACACTCCAGCTATAGAGAAACGATTTGCCTACACCTTCCTCCAGCAGCTCATCACATACGTAGACCAGGCACACCAACACATGATGGAGTTTGGTAAGACTTTTCTGTTACTCAGTGAATAATAAAGACATGACAGTTGTGAAATAATGTAATGTAATGTTGATGCCAACTACTGTATGTAACTGAACTCTGGTCTAGATTCATAAGGCTGATGCAGAGAGGATGGTGCCAAATTACCAAAATAACAATGTCAATATACAGTAAATGTTACTTGTATAGCACCTTTAATTACAAGTAAACCCAAAGAGCTTTACAATAAAAACAGCATATGCATTAAAACAAAGCATGAATAGTAAAGAATACAATAAACACAACAAGACAATCAACAAAAACAAACAAAAGCATACAAGTGCGACCATAGAAATTCATACACACACACACACACACACACACACACACACACACACACACACACACACACACACACACACACACACACACACACACACACTGCAGATTGGTTAGCTACCTGATAGTCCTACAATAAGCACAATATATAGTTGTTTTAATTTGCCGACACAAAGCATTCGTTTTTAGACGAGGCCATGCACATTTTATTAACACCCAGTGTGCACTTGACGGCATTGACAGTAAGGAGCATCATTTGAAAGGTGGTGGAGAGATTTTGTGCAAGACACACCAGCATGACAGAAAGTGTCAGTCACCCCTTTTATTCTCTGTGCCAACCTACACACCATGGTGGAAAGGCATGGGGAATGGCTAATGCTACTGATGTCATACAGCATTAGGACCAACTCCCAGGACTAGTAATATATTATATTATATTATATTAGTTCCTACTGTGATTATACCTGCCTTAAGTCCATAAACATGAAAAAGAGGCATGTGGGATAACTTCCTTAATTACATGGTGTACCCACACCAGTGTGAAAATGACATTGGAAAAAATAAATTACACTTGGAGTTGCAAGAGTACTTCCGTGTTCAATAAGCAGTTATTGACTGCCACACTGAATATTCTTTTTAATGGACCTTGCACCACAAATTGAACTGCATCAATATTTCAGAGAATGAGATAAAAATCCTGTAGTGCATTTTTTGCATTTGCATCAGGAGGAATGTGAAGAGCAGTATCAAAAACACTGGTGAATTCTCTAGGCAGATAATATGGCTGGTTTCTTAACATGAAAACTTTGACTATGTTTGAACACCAAGTATGTCTGATGCAAACACAGAGTCCGCCTCCCGTACTCCCAACAGAGTCCTGTGCTCTGTCGCACCGATCTGGAGCCCCGTCTCTGCCAGATGTGGGCACAACTGTCTCCTATCTCCCGTTGCTGGGCCAGCCCGAGTCCTAGTTCATGCATTCCTCTTTCCAGCCTGGAGCAGGCTGGGTAGTGGAACAGCCCTAGGTCCAAGCTGCGCCAGCATAGCTCTTATCTGCTGTGGGCAGTCATTGTCTCAAAGTCCGCTGCACTTAATCCAATCCCTGCGTGTCATTCTCCACTGTTGATGAGTGTATCTCTGTTATAGGCCATACATGCTCGAGTAACAAAGCCGAAAAGACAACTTATTAAAAGAAAAATGTAGCACAGTTTATGGGAGCTTCTGGCCACTGCATCGGCATGCACTGCTGTCAGCTAAGACATCAGACCTTATTGTTTTTGATTGTGTCGTGTCCGTCATTTAGATCTGGGAACGAGACCGAAGGGGGAGAAGATTCCTCATGAACAGCAGATTAAGTTCTTTGGAAAGGTCAGAACTAATCATTTTATTTGATTCATCAATCAGTTGGGTTTTTGGGTATGTTTACTTTGACCTTGGAGTTTGTTTTTGAGAAAAACTTTGCCTAATAACAATGTGCAATATAAACAAACTGATGTTATCCAGCAGTTATCATCAATCCTATCTGTAACAGTACTCCAGATCATCTTCTTCCAAACTGTGCATGCAGTATAAGCCCTACTCAATGTAGACAAATCCTCACATTTTACCAGCTGGAAACAATCAAAACAGTTCTATTAACCAACTAAGTGTTTAATCAACTAATCATTTCAGCTGTTAATTGTAGGCCGTTATATTGTTGGGTAGTTTAATTTATAATAAAACATTGTATTTTATAAACTACATGTGTTTTGTGTGCAGAAATCTTAAGGTGCAAAGTAAATAGTAACTAAAGCTGTAACAGATGAATGTAGTGGAGTAAAAAGTACAATATTTCTCTCTGAAATGTAGTGGAGTAGAAGTAGAAAGTGGCATGAAAAGAAAAGACTCAAGTAAAGTACTAGTACCTCAACATTTGTACTTAAGTAAAGTACTTGGTTACATTCCACCACTGGGGACAGTAGCCCGTTTGTAATAGTAGTGTGAACAACAAAGACATTTATTTTTTAATGTAATTCTTTTTTACAGTTTCAATGTACTGTGCATGGAATGTCCAAAAAAACAATAGTTTGTTTGACATGAGTTTTAAAAAAAGGTGTGGGGTGGTCTCTTTTAATCTATTTTGAACGACAGACAGAGAAGTATTCTTTTTGTTTCTATGCCATTTACCTGCAGGTCGTCTTGCCGTTGGTGGATCAGTACTTTAAAAACCACAGGCTATACTTCCTGTCCACAGCCATCCATCCAATCAGCAGCGGAGGCCACGCCTCCAACAAGGAGAAAGAGATGGTGACCAGGTGAGTGTGGCAAATGACACAATAGAAAGATAGAAAGCCAATGATGCCAGTATTGCAGGGTATTTGTTGAATAAGACCCGGACTGTATGTTGGAGCCTGTTTCTAATCCACTACATGTGTATGAAAGGCTGAGGGCCTTTATATTTCCCTGATCTTTCTTTTTGCTACATCTACACTAATATATTTCATTTAAAAATATTTTGCTATGATTACGCCTCGTGTCCAGACTACTCTGGCATTTTCGAGACTCTAAAACCGAGACATTTGAAAACACTGCTGACGCCGTTTGAGTTTGAAAACTCCAAGGTTGCGTTGTAGTCTGGAAACTGAGACCTCTAGAAACGACGACACAGCCATCAGCCGCCTCGAGTCAAGCTGAGACAGTTCAGTTCAGACCGCTGCGACTTTTCCCTGCACAATTCTAAAATGGCTTGGTCTCGTCGTGAATATTTGGACTGAACTGGGCTTTACATACCTTTCAGTAACAGTTCCACCTCATCGTCGGTCCAAGCTAATAAATCCCTGGTCTTACTTTTCGCCATTGTTGTTCTTTCTCCAAAGTATTTCTGTAACTTGTACATACATGATTTCTAACCGCAAAGTAACGTCAGACAATCTGCTCCCTTTTTACACCGGCACACGCATGCCCAGTGTATGCGAATGGTCGTGGGATACGCATTGTCAGACGTGTTGATATAGACGGAGATCATTTCTGACACAGAGCCTAAACGCTTGTCTGAACGGAGATTGTTTTTGTTTCCAAATGCCTTTTAAAAATGAAAACCTAGTAGTGTGGATGTAGCCTTTGTCTGGGTTGATTGTCTCACACCTTTCTTTTATCTCTTTCTCTGCTTCCCTCTCTACCTCTTCCTCTCTCCTTTCATTTGATCTTTTCAGTCTTTTCTGCAAACTGGGAGTTCTTGTCAGACATAGGATATCCTTATTTGGTAAGGACGTTCATACCTAATGCTTCCACTTCTGCTTTTCTCTGCTGTTGTTCTGAGTGAATATGAGTGCAGTATGAATGGTTTCATACAATGTCGACCCAGGAGTAATGCCCATACCACAGATGTGTCCCAGAGACAAAATGTAAGATTGACAGGGAAGTCTCTAATATTTTTCCAATATTTGTGGAGAAACAAATAAAACATTTTCTCTAACTGTTACTGGTCTTTGGGAAAAATTCCATAATCTCAATACATTCGGAATACATCAGTGGATGACCCACTATAACTCCCATGTCAGCCATTGCAACTTAAAAGGGTGACTATAGGTGATATGTCAGTGTTGTGTTACAGCCTGTTAACACTGTTAGTTGTTAGTCACTACATAGTGCGTTGACAAAACCAGTCATATTTTTACTGGCACATTCTGGTTCTTGTCATCTTTTTACGTCCATGAACTATCACATCATCATTTCATATTCCCATATACTTGCATTCAGGTGGCCATGTGTCACTGGTAGGGCTCGGTATCACTTAAACATTTTTTTTTTTTTTCTACTAGCGCTGATACCATACTCCAAGTACCTCGTTACTTCTTTCTGTTTACCTTTTTGCTTACTTGCTAGCAGTCTTCTCTTTCCTGTCTTTGTTGGCACATTGCTGTGTTTCTTGCCTGTCACTGCCATCAGAAGAATAGCGTGACATTAGAGCGCGACCGATAAAGGATTTTTAAGGCTGATATCGTTACAAATATTTGGATTTAAAAATCCGATATTCCGATATATCGGCCGATATATATAAAAAAAAATCCAGAAACTCGTAACAAAACAAACAGATTTCCCTAACATTAGTTATTTGTAGTCCTCACTAAAATAATATGATAATACAGTTTAAAAATAAACTTGTTTTATTGTCACAACAGAACAGAAGAACATCAAAATATATCTTAAAGTTCTTATAAATAAAATGTATAAAAATACAAACTTAAGATATGAAACTTAAAGTCCTTTGAACAAAAACACAATAAAAAAAATAAAAAATGAAAGAGTGTTGCCAACAGGGACGTTGTAGTGGACAAACTATGCAACGCCAACACTCATAACATGGTTGAAGGGTGTTTCGTCCATTTTTATTTTATTTTTTAAATATTAATTTATTGGACATTATAAATGCCAATACCGATAGTTTGGAAAATGCCTAATATGTTGATATATCGGTCGGGCTCTACGTGAGACCATTGGTAAGAATGTGTATTGCATCACCTGTGTGCATGTGTGTGTCCTTATGCACAAGAACAAACAAAACAGGGACCCACATGTACAGACATGGCTCCATAGCACTACTAGTGGGCAAAACTTCACAGGGTAAGGTTGAAATCAGACCCCAGGGAATTAATAAGTCAGTACTACAATTAACACTTTTAACGAAAGTGAAGATCTAAACTTACTGTACAATATAGAATAAATGATCATGTAGAGGATTGCATTGTTGAAAACTGTGTGATCATAAATGACAGTAACTTGTGGAGACACAGCTAGAGGTTGAACATGAGTCCATGAGTGTGTGTGTGTGTGTGTGTGTGTGTGTGTGTGTGTGTGTGTGTGTGTGTGTGTGTGTGTGTGTGTGTGTGTGTGTGTGTGTGTGTGTGTGAGACAGTGCGTGATAGTGCCATTGACTGTAAAAAATAATGGAAGTGGCATCAGCCATTAGTTTGTGGGCTGCCTACTGACTGGTGGCAGGACCTGTACAGGAGAGATTAGATAGACTTTATTGATCCCAAATTGGGAAATTTCAGTGCTACAGCAGCGACAGCTAAGACACACAGCACACATACAGAATATACAAGAAATAATAAATAGGATAGAATACAAGAAGTATTCAAAAATACAAAGGAAAGAATAAACGTATATCAGGGCAAATAAAAATGTACCACCTACTTAAATAGTATTTATGAAGATGTAAGTAAAACCTAAAAAATAAAGACATTTTTAAAAGTCTCAGTGTGTTCAGCTCTCAGTATGTTTGTAGCTTCATTAACATGAAAAAATTCTTTGACTGAGTACGTATTTCTCCTCACAGATGAGGAGGCAGTCCTTAATGTGACTCGGGACACATACCCAAACACACTGCAATAAGAATGTGGTCACCTGGCTTAGACCAACTCCGAATGTAGTTTCAGTGATCGGATCTCAATGCGTCCTGAGAGTGTTCCACTTGTTATCCGATCACTCAGATTTGATTACAGTCTCAGGTGGGAAGGGGGTAATAGACTTCTATAGAAACTGACTTCTTTTTGGAACCAGTGGGTCTCCCCCTGCTTTAGGTTTAAGGCACTTCTGCATTGGCTTCACTTTTCAGACACGGAAGTTGCCGCCTGGTGTGTGCATGCATGATATTGCAGGTGTGTGTATACTTATGCTCTGCTCAGAAGCTGTGTTTTGTATGGTGTGTATTGCAAATTGTTGTATCATATCCAAATGCTGAGAGCATTTCCCCATGTCATTCTTCTCAAGGTAAAAAGTTGTTCCATCTTTGCATACTAAAAAGGTGATACAACTGTAAACAGACAGACACATTTGGGCAAATAAAAGATGTTTGTTTTTGGTATTTATTAGGCTGTCAGGATTTTTGCTTTCAGTACCGTTACAGTACAGTACAGTGTAAAGTCTCGGATTTAATAGGCTTATAATATCTGCACTCGTGAATTTTGAAGCTTTTATTTCTAAAGGAACATCTTTTTTCTTTGTATCTGAAGCTCTGTTGTGTTATTATTTACTAAAGCACATACATGACATGTGATTCTTCAGCTTTGTTTTCGACAGACAGACAGACAGGCAGGCAGGCGGGCAGCTCCCATTGGTTTTATCAGGGCTGTTGTTTTTTTATAGTGTACTGTAGTGCTTGACTTCTCACATCCTTGACAGATAGGAACCTGAAACCCTACCTAGTATGTACACAGGGTTTACTGTTTATCATGTGATACTGTCTGCTTTTCAGGTAACAATGCCACATCCATAGTCAACTGTCTGCAGATACTGGGACAAAGCCTGGATGCCAGGTAAGGAAAGACATGAAGTGAGATGTGTGTGTGGGTTGGGTCCATTCAGAATATGTGTATAGTTGTTGCTCAAACATCAAGTTAATGATGCTTCACATCCTGTTCATGCAGAAATGTATATTGTGCGCACGCCCACCGATAGGGGGGCACAAACGGGTCTGTTGTCCCGGGCCCAGGGTAGGGGGTGGGGGACCAGAACTGGGCCCAGATTAAATTATGGAATCATTTTTAAAACTAATTTAAAATAGGCCTATTTGTGGAAAAAAATATGTAATATTTGAGTTACATCAAAGCTTTTTATTTGTTTTCTTCCTAATTGTCCTTGAAATAGTGGTCAAGAACCCCCCCACCCCCAACACAAAAATGGTTTGGCCACTGATCAGAATTTTATGTTGTCATTTGATTTGAAGTTCAGTACACTCAAAACGTCCGGTCAGCACAAGTCCAGTGCTCAGGAAAGAAAAGAGAAGAAGAAAATAGAGGCCTTAGAGATTTTCTAAACAAATATTTAAAAAAAGGTGGTGACAAGGAACTAGTAAAGTCAACGTAGAGCAAGGTAAGAAACAGCGCAGCCAACGTTTACGAGCCAGCTCTCATGTTAACGTCCATTAGCTTGTATAAAGCCTGAGACAACACGTTCTCTTTTACAGAAACAGTTGAGTTTGGTAGCTCCGTCAGAGAGGAGGAGACAGAGAGGAGAGAGAGCCAGCTCCAGTCAGGTGACAGAGAGAGTGATGCGGGAGGGGCCCGCACCAGAACCAGTGTCTTCTTAATTTAGCGGCTTGCAAAAGGTTGCATTTGAGTATTTACAGTATATGCTGTATGGTATACATTCAGAGTTAGGTTATGTTGAAATTTGTTTCCACAACATGCTTACTGTATGTCATTAAAAGTATTCCTAGCCACATGTTGCAGGTAAGGTAGGCGATTATATGCCATTACAGTTTTGCCTTTGCACCTCCCTTAAAACTTTAGTGCGTAACTTTTTGATATTAATGAACGTCCGTTACATTCAAGCCGTTGCCAAATGAGTTGCTACAAAGCTAATTAAGACTATCAGCTCCACACAACTCTCTCTGGATTTCTCAGTATGGCTTTGTAGATGAAGGCTATGAAGATTATGACCTCTTCTGAAGAGTCCATCATGTTGTTTTAATCCTCCGTGTCCTCCTTGGCTACTTGCATCTGTGTGGAGGAGGGGTGGGGGCGGTGCACGATCACAGAAGGCTTGTATCATGTGGACGCACCGACAGTTTTGTTGTCATTACTTAGAATTCCTCATGGGGCGACAGAAACTACACACTATGGCTTTAAGGTCGTGAAGGAATATACCACTGATAGCCAGTCGACAGTGCTGGGCTCTCCCTTTCTTAGCCAGTTGGAAATACTGGCTATGTCATTAACAGATTAGTTAATTTTGTCTTTTGGCACAAAATCTGCCAGATAGCAATGACAACCCTTATTTAATCAGAATAGGATTTATTGCCAAGGAAGTAACACTTACTGTACAAGGAATTTGCTTTGGTGGTTTGTGCATACATAAACATATAAACATGAATATGAAATAAACCATTCATACAGAAACAAATTTATACAAAATAGCTGTTTAACATTAGGTGGCTAGTTAGATGGTCAGAAAGGAAAACCTGGCACTCTGTTTACATGTGCAGTCTGTGTATTTTATGTCCGCTCCATTAATGCAGCAGCTAATCATGCAATCAGCAACTAGGCTTGCCTTCTACATGCATTCTGCAACTAAATGAGCTGTAGAGGTAGTTGAGTTCAGTGGTGGGACAAATCGGCAAACCCACAACACTTACTCTCTAAGCATCATATTATTCCTAGGGGAACCTTGCTATTTTTTTGTGTCATGTGTACTTTATGTACTCAAACATAAAAACTATTCTACTGTTACAGTGACTGTGATGGGTCGAGTGTGTGTTACCCTTTAGTTTAATCTTTAATTCACAATAAGCCACACTTTTTGTCTACAATCCATACCTTCACACCATCATTTCAACTGCTCTGTCAGTTGAGGGTCCCACTTAAAGCAACATTATTATTTGACCTTAAAAAACTGCGTAAAAATCATTTTAATGCCACATTGACTGGTAATAGGGAGAATGGTGCCTCTGTCATTCCCACTCTGCTCCCTGAACACCTGTTCTCGCACTATTGTAACGTGGGTACGATCTCCCAGGAGTGCTTTAACAGTCTACAGCACTACCACTACTTTTTTAAAACTGGATCATATTTTATGGAGAAAATGTTTTTTTAATTTTCCCTCAAATGCATGTGTACAGCTGTCCATATTTACGACAGCAGTGTAGAAGTGATTTGCACTCTGAAACTGTAGGGGTGCCAAAGCACAAAAACATCCAATGTTACGCAGTGTTGCTTTAATAGGACACGTCCTGTGAATTGTTCTCTCCTCTGGTTTTACTCATGGAAGTGTTGATCGCTGTTTCTGATCACAAGGCTATTATTTTTATGGCCCTTCTACCTTCTCCCACAGTGTCTATTTAGGTTTCTTTTTGTTTCCTCAATACCAACTCAGCTGACAGCTTTCCTAAATCTTTTACCACTGCATCTACACATAGTGTCATGGCATAACCAACCCTGGGAACTTGATTGCTCTCGCTACATCTAGGATTTTACCAGAGCTTGGTTTAACTCGTACGTTTGAAACTAGGAACTGAATGATTAGCCGCCGACTGAAAAGGTAAAGGTGGGGCCTACGTGGTTTTCCTCGCCTCGGCACGTCCTCAGTCCCTGCTCCACCGCCTGCTAATCCTTCTTCGTCAAACTATGTCGCAGTATCCCACGGCGTTGTCACTGGCTTGATAGTTCATTTGGTAAACTTTGAAGACGCGGACATAACAATACATGAACTTTGAAAGGGGGAAAATGTCACAACAAGTGTAAAACAATCCATTTCACCGGTCTCTCACTGAGCTACAACATGTGGTCTCCGTCCCAGCTTCCCATTGTCTGCTCCACACATACTTTTTAGCCCATGGTGGCACAGGTAGGCCACACCCACCCTAGACAGGCGGCCAATAAACAAACAGAACTGGATTAGTGACAATAGCAACAACCAAAAACCAAATATGTCAACATATGTTCTTCCAGAGTATATATACTCAGTATACAACTATAGCACTTGCAAAAATCAGGCAAGTAAAACCAAAAACCAACTCGTAGCACACTGAACAACAACATCAGAGAAATAAAGAGAGAATGCAGAAAAGCTTTATGGAAATGGAAAGGACAATCTGGTTGTGTCATATTAAATTAACTAATCATTAATCTACCTCTCCCCATATATCAGGACAGTGATGAAGACTGGTCTGGAGTCAGTGAAGGCAGCACTGCGGTTGTACTTTGACAGTGCAGCAGAAGACCTGGAGAAGACCCAGGAGAACCTGAAGCTGGGCCAGTTCACCCACAGCAGAGAGCAGCCGCGAGGTGTCACTCAGATCATCAACTACACCACCTTCGCCCTGCTGCCCGTCCTCTCCTCCCTGTTTGAACACATCGGACAGAACATTTTTGGAGAAGACCTCATATGTGCGTACTGACTTGTGGTACTCATAATGTGTTTGAGAAGTTCAATGGTGAAATCTTTTCCTGTATTATTCTGATGCAAAACATAATGGGGAGAGGTAATTTTTTTTTTTTTCGATCAATAACATAAGACAGGCCTCCATGTAATGTAAACTGAAAACTTTTTGGTTAACCTCTCTTCTTCCAGTGGATGATGTCCAGGTTTCCTGCTACAGAATCCTCAACAGCCTCTACTGTCTGGGAACTAACAAAAGCATCTACGTAGAGAGGTACAGTATACACAACCAGGGGTTAAAGTGGGCCGGAATGATCCGGAACTGCGTTCCAGCACCTTCGATTAACAAGTAATTTAATATAATCTGCCGTATTATACATCACTGTTTCCTGTTTGTTTAAAATAACGCCAAATATCCAATCCAGTGTTTTCCCCTGTTCACTCTGAGCAGTGCACCGCCATTAGTCCATAAACGAGGCAACTGTCTGTGGTGAGTCCACATGTCTGTAATAATAGCAGGACAGTCACATACTATCTGGTCATTTTTATTAATTTTTTTTATTAATTTTTTATTTCACCTTTATTTTTTCAGCCAAGTCATTAAGAACAGGTTCTTATTTACAATGGCGGCCTGCCAAGTGGCAAAGCCACTTAGGGGAAGGGAAGGAGTGCTAGAAAATAAAATGCATTAGAAATACATACAGTTTAAGTGACATAAAATAAAATTTGAAATACAACACAGACAGCAGTACACTGCAAAATTTTTCATTGTGAATTTACAATAAATAATTGGATAAATTTTGCATGACTTTCACAGTAAGGATTACAGCAATATACTGTGAAATATACTCACAGCAATTTACTGTAATTTTATATCTGTGATATTATAATGCATTGTTGTAAAAGCACAACTGTATACTGTAACTTCACAGCTTCAATGACAAAGCAATTACTGTGATATTACAGTACATTACTGGGGAATTACAATCTTTTGCTGTACATCATTACAACAAGGCCCTGTACTTTTACAGTGTGTACTGTGAAAGTAATGTACAAGTTGACAATAATTTACTGTGAATTTACAATGTATACTGTGGAAGTCATGCTAAAATTGTCCAGTAACTTACTGTAAAAGTAATGCAGATGAAGCTTCCATTTACTGTGAATTTACAATCATTGTACAATTAACCCCCTCCCCCCAACAAACAACTCTGAGGTAAAGTCAATGTTAGCCCAATGGCATATTTATTAACAAATAAATATTTTTCAATGTACAGCAAATGCCAAGAACTTCAAGAGTTCAAGACATTCAACTTTCTAGTCATAAAAGCCATCTTAAAATGCAGAAAATGCAGAGAAATTGTGCAAACTTGCAATTCAACTACCTGTCTCACAATTCAACTATTCAACTAGCTGTGTCACAATAACAGTAATGGACAGGATGGGAATGAGGCCTTCATGGCAAGATAAGAGAGCAAGGGAGAGAGCGATAAAGGAATGTCGTAAAGGGGTCAGGCGCTCCTCTCAGTCTCAAACATTATAATGAGTCCACACACAACAGCATTGTGTAAAAATCTTGTAGTGCAAAGTTGTCTTGAAAAATTACAAAAAGAACAAGGCTACTCAAAACTGAGCCTGACAACTACTGCTGCAAAAAAAAACTATGATGCTCACTCAAAGTCAATAAGTTTCCTCAAAAGGGTGCTCACATAAGGGTTCATTGTTGTCCGCTTCTTGGTCTTTGAGCCTCTTTCAGGATTGATGCCCAGGAAGCACCTGTTAATAAGCAAAGATAGTTTCAGTTTTAAATAGACTTACAGTATGTTTTGCAGACAGCATTTATCAAGGTGTGCTTTTTGCTGTGCTTTCTCCCCACATCAAACCCTAATAGATTTATAATCCAAACTTGTTAGATCTTACTCTCACCATAATTTTTTTTTGCCATTTTTAGCCAAGGTGCCTCAGGTTAGGTTTGCCTGAGGCAAAGTGGTTGATTATGAGAGGCCATATCAACATGCGGCGCCACTGAAATGCATCTTCACGCAATTGGCCAGTTGGTAAATTAAAACCAAACCCTGTTGAAAGTATGACAAACACAACCTTTTCAATTAAGGGCCTGAGAGCATTTTGTTCTGCTTTTAAAGAAAATTTCATCTACTTCATTCAATACATTTGCATTTCGCAATAGATGTTTCGAAATCATCATCACATAGCCTGTCCCAAAACAAAATAAATAGCTGTGATTGGACCGGCAGGTATTTGTCAGCATAACATGTGTAGAAACCCAGACTGATCTGCAGAGCGAAATTGAATGAGTTCGCGAGATCAGGACGGTCTCACCAGGCTAGCCTCAGGTACCTCGTTTGTCAGCATTTTAGACCTCAAGACAATCATTGAGTTGGAAGCCTGTACTATAATGTGAATTACAAGATTAAATGTGATCTTTATAAAATACCTTTGAATGAACTCCAGCGTCGACGATCCAGCGGCAGGATACTCAAGGTTGAAGACGTAATAGCTGCTGAAGAAAGCAGCTACTCCATGTAAAAAGAAAGGGTGTGGGCCCATCACGACATGTCCCTCGATGGATATAAGCCATCCAGAGGGCTTCATCATGTCACCTGAAATGAACAGATACAACATTATGTGTTATGAGCACTTTGCGAACTGCTTAAGATACAAAGGGCTATACAAATGTAATTCTTATTATAATTATAATTATTATTATTTATTGTGGTCATGTAGATTTCTAGAATGAAAACAAAATAATGAGTTAGAAATGTCGATACTAGATCAAAGTAACATTACCTTGAATGATCAAGCAGGGGGTGCTGGGGAGTTCTGCAGTATTGACGTCCACAGCAGTAGCACATGGCTGTAACATAGTTAACACACAATAGCATGGATTTAGGATAAAGGATAAATATTGTTCATTGGTCAGAGGTAGTAAATCATGCAAGGTAAATGTTGATAATGTAATCACTCATTTTGCATTTTAAATATTTGAATAAAAAATCGTACATCAACTTCAAGCATCAAACTCTTTCGGCTCTTTGAAGTACAACATTAGGAGCAGCAGGATGCAGGCAACCTTGTCAGAGTCTGGATCATAGCAGGCCAGAACATCACGGATCTTGGGGTTGTCCAGTGTTGCACAGTAATCCAGGATGGTTAGCCTCGCCCTCTGATGACCTGGAAAGAAAAGAAAAGAAAAAGGAGAAATTACACAAAGGCAACCAACAATAAGAATTTCAGTTTGAATGCAGATTATGATCATTGATCATTGTAATTTAATTTTAGCCATATGTCAAAAATGATAGTGGTGTATATATATATAGTGTTTTTTTTCTGTAGCACTTTGAGATTGCTCACTCAATGTAAAGTGCATTTACAACTTTTACAATTATTATTCATTCATATAAGTGGGAACCCTAGTGTTAAAACCCTCCCGTTGTCGAACACGACATGAGACTAACTTACTCCAGTTAGCTCAGTCATGTTGTAACTAAGATATCTGCTGGAAAAATATTTTTTCATGGACCTTTTGAATTGTTAAGTTATTAAAGTTAAACAGCTAACGGTTAGCCCTGCTAATCTATGATAACCTTGATTAATTACAGAAATGTGCACACATAAATAGTAATGTTCGTCCCATCATTGGTTTTATAAACTTTACAAACACCAGATTTGTCTAAACGGTGATAGTGACATGAAAAATTATAGCGAAACTCTCGTCAATACTAACATTACTACTATTAGCAAATGCTATGAGAGAACGTTCAACAATTCCGGGCACTTGCTAACAAAATGTGAACTGTGTCATGCGATAAACGTTTATTTGAAAGTAAATATTATTATCATATTAAAATAACATGGGTGTAAGTGCTGCAAACATGCATGCTGCTCACCTTCTCCATTTAACCCGGAATAGAAGAGGGACACGATGGCGCCTTCAGTTCAAAACAGTTCGGTTATGTCATGTGACTTCCCAGGGCATATTTAAAAATTTTTCACTGTGTTGCTGTGATATTACAAACCTTGTTGTGATATAACAGCAGGTTTTAGATTGCAAGATTTTACTGTAAAATAAGAGTTAAATGCTGTAAAATCCAAGGATACTGTAGTTTTTACAGGTATTCATTGGGATATTACAGGGAAACTTAATTACAACAAGTTACTGTAAAATAATACTGTTAATTATTGTGAAATGCTGGTAATTTTTAACAGTGTAGACATGTATACCGAGAGGAACACACAGGTACACTGGTGAGTAAGAGAGGGAGAAACCATACAAATATTTAGCTGGAAAATTGCATATGTCTGTGAACAAGGATGATATGGCGGTTTTGAAGGATTACATGGAAATTAGTTTGTCCAGTTTGCATAGCATTCCAGAATTCCAAAGATTCAGTTGAACAGGTGACGATTACGTTGTAGTTAGCCTACCGGTTACAAACTCAGTAGAGAGCGACACAGTAACGTTCTGCAGATCCGGTGTTTTTAGCTGAGCTGGACCAGAGTATTTGGTTAAAACAGAGCGGTGATGCTGTTCTGGTCTCATTGTTCTCTGTGAAGTAAGCTGGAAGTGAATGTAGCCCCAGTGTGTTTTATGTGTAGTGACTCCGTTTAAAAACAGCCTTTGCAATGTGGTTACTTAGGAGCTATTTGGCCTTGTGTGCTCTGATTAATTTTGCATGCAGTTATCACACAAATCATGATTATGTTTTAATGAAAACTCAAGTCCTGGCTGTTTTGGAAGAGCAACAGGTGAACTAGCTGTGAAAGTGAGTTTTCTTCAAGTGCTGTGTAGTGGATAGACTTTATTAAAGTAGTAGTGTTAAAATTAAAATTTGAAAATGGAATTGTGGTGTGGTGTTAGCCAATGAAAACAATGAAATATATTATTGATAATGAAAATAATAATAATAATGAAATAATTATTCTCTCCTCTCCAGACAGCGTCCAGCATTAGGACAGTGTTTAGCTGCCTTCTCAGCAGCCTTTCCTGTTGCATTCCTTGAGCCTCACATCAACAAGTTCAACAGCTTCTCCATCTACAACAGCAAAGGAACTAAAGACAGAGCGGGTACTAATGACTGTGGTTTTTATTTCAATGTTTAGCTGCTCTGCGTACTTGAATTTTACAAATATGCATGGGGGCGGAATTACAGCAAGATATAAGCCCTGAGGTAGTTGTATCGTCTGAGAATGACATTCACTCTATGTGCAACTGAACACATTGTATCACAGTGCTGAGGTCACAGGACATACAGGTCATTTGCCATCACTACAACCATGAAAGAAAGACAGATTACTGTAGATAGATCCTCTCATTTCTAATAGAGGACAAACGCAGCACTGAATGTGCAGATGCTAACAATGACTCAGCAGACCCTGTTTTAACGATCTAAGCACACGCCGTGAAGCACATGGCGCAGGTGCGTTTAGGGCGTGTCCAAATCCACTTTTGCTCAGATTAATCAGAGGTGTGTTTTGGGCGTAACATGCAATAAACCAATCAGAGATCATCTCCCATTCCCTTTAAAAGCCAGGCGATCTTGGAGCATTGCTGTTATGATGGAGGATTTGCACCGTAATATTTGTATTTGTAATCTTTTGCGTGTGTGTGCTGCTGTGGGTCCCTGTGTGTGTAACAAGCATAGTCTGCACGAGCCTAGGAGCATTTTACTAATGCTCTGTTAAAATAACAATGAAATGCTGCGTTACTGACTTTAGACCAGGTTTTTGTTGGTCAATGGCGCGATCACTTCCCGCTGCCCCAAGATAGCAATACTCCCAGAATGCACCTGAACACACCTCCCTGTAAGACCAGCACGCCCAGAATTCACCTGAACACACCTCCCTGTAAGACCAGCACGCCGCACAGATGGGCGCAGGTGTATTTGCTATTTAAACGATGTGGGCGCTGGACGGGAAACTGACAACTGCGTTGGTCTTATTACAGTTTTTCACGATCGCTATGACACTTTTTTCAATACTTTTAACAACTTTCCTAAACTCTTAACGCACCAACACACCTACAACACACGATTGGCAAAACAGTTAATTTCATGCTCAAAATCACACTTTGTAAACTAAACTCCAACACTGATTTTCAAAATACAATAATTCACTTACACAATACACTATGTTTACCAAAACAATGCAATCATGTTTCAAAATCAAATAATTCTTCCAAAACACTAACACATGTTCTCTCCCAACAGGAATATTTAGTCAATCACTGCACAATGACATAAAAAACACTAACATCAGATGGAATTACAGAAACTGCATCATTTTAAATGTGTCAGTCAGGTCTGCCCTTATACAACAGACAATAGTATATTGTATTGATCATAGATTGTGTTTTGGACTGCAGTTTCTCTTGAAGTCTCTCTGCATTTTTGTTTTGTTGGGTTTAGTAAATGCATGCATATTTTCTTTTACTGTAAAGATTATTTTTTGGGCTTTTCCACCTTTATTTGACAGGACAGCTAGTTGAGAAAGAGGAAAAAAAGGAAAAAAAAGGGGACATGCAGGAAATCGTCACAAGCCAGATTTGAACCCTGGACCTCTGTGTCGAGGCATAAACCTCCAAGTATATGTGCGCCTGCTCTACCCACTGATCCAACCCGGCCACCATTTTGTTTCTTTTGCTGCAGAGATTCAATACAAAAAATGAATGGCCCATGTCAGAGTAGCTTTATAGAATGTACGGTTTATGAAAAAAAGGAGATAGAGACAGAATTGTCCTGGTACTCCTCTTCCTCTCCCTCGTGAAGGCATTTTTCTTATTTTCTGTGTTCATCTACAGTATATTGTTCAAATTGGTCCTCTTTTACTGTACTACCATATGATCATGTGATTGAAAGAACCTCAACACCTGAGTGTGTTTCCTAGAAGGGAATCAGCTGGGATTGATCTACGTATTTGCATAACTTCAATCAGCTGTTTCCAATAAATGCATGTATAAAATGCAGGGGATATATTTGTGTTTCAATTTACAATTTGAACAGCTGTTCACTTTGACTTTAGCTTATAAGTTAGGTTTAGAACATGATGTCATCTGTTCTGACATACAGTGTGAAAGCATTTGGAAATTTGGCAGTAAAGATCCATTGTTTTGGTTTTGGTGGAGCTTGTGTGTAAAAGAAGTTCAAGCATTTTAAATTTGTCTTAACTGTATGCATTTTGTGTCAAAGCAACAAGAAATGGGTTAATTGTATAGCCTACACAGACGGATGTTGTGCTAACTGTGTTAAGAGTTTAGGAAAGTTGTTAAAAGTATTGAAAAAAGTGTCATAGCGATCGTGAAAAACTGTAAACTAGCAAAGACACTTGAGTCGGGCTTTGCACTGCGCTGCGCCGGGTGCACAATAGGACCCAGCAGGTGTTAAAAGTGGCATGAACAAAACGTAATTAACTAGATACTACTTTCCCAGTAGAATACAAACTTAATGGAATTCATATATATTTTAGTTTGGTGTGTGTGTGTGTGTGTGTGTGTGTGTGTGTGTGTGTGTGTGTGTGTGTGTGTGTGTGTGTGTGTGTGTGTGTGTGTGTATATTCATGTTTATTTATTTATCTTGTAAGTGCATTCTCTTTCCACCTCTCAGCTCTAGGTCTTCCAGGGCAGGTGGGGGAAGCTTGCCCTCTGATCCCAAACTTAGAGAAGTGTCTGGAAGAGATCATGGAATTGGCAGAGGCTGGCATGAGATACACTCAGATGCCCCATGTCATGGAGGTGAGATATATACATAACAAACTTAAAAATGCATACCAACCTTGTGTGTGTTGTACCCATATCCATGTGGGTTTCTCTTCCTCAGGGTGCTCTGGTTTATTCACATCCCAAAATCAGCCATGTTAGGTATTAGAAATACTCTCTCCATTGTCTCTTAACCCAAGCTTCCACACTGGAGATGGTCCATCAGCGCTGCAGTGTTAGCTGCCCACTGCTACTAAGTATTAAAATAGGTTAAACCCAGATAATTGATTTACCATAGTGATTAAAACTCAACTTAAGCCTACCTTATCAGTCTATTCATTTTTGCTCACTGAATCTATAGCTACACCTTTATTATGTTATGGAGTACTCCAGTGACTTTCCAAAAAAGCCAGACATTGCTGATTGGAAATTTGAGATGTTCAGCCTTTGTTTGATTGAGACCAACTACCTCATATAATGTTTGTATCTGTGTGGGTTTATTATCAAACTGTCAACAAGAACTGTACAAAGTAAGTGGGTGGTCTTATGATAGTTGAACCTGAAATATGTATTTTTCCTTTTTCTGTAGGTGGTGTTGCCGATGTTGTGCAGCTACATGTCTCACTGGTGGGAACATGGACCAGAAAGCAACCCAGACAAAGGTGACAGCTGCTGCACCTCTGTGACTTCTGAACACATGAACAATCTGCTGGGAAACATTCTCAAGATCATCTACAACAACCTGGGAATAGATGAAGGGGCCTGGATGAAAAGACTAGCTGGTAAACATGACTGTGTGTGTGTGTGTGTGTGTGTGTGTGTGTGTGTGTGTGTGTGTGTGTGTGTGTGTGTGTGTGTGTGTGTGTGTGTGTGTGTGTGTGTGTGTGTGTGCGTGTGTGTGTGTGCTGTGTGTGTGTGTGTGTCTGTGTCACAAATAATGATACATACTTGACGTAAGATTTTATTATAAAGGAACAGTAAGCAGGGTTTCTGCGGGGTCTCATATCTAAAAAGTCTATAATTTCAAAATTAAATTCACTGTTAGGTCTTATTTTAAACAGGTGGGGGAGGGTATGTCGTGAAATAGGTATTCAATTTCATTCATAATGGTATAAAAAAAGCAATGGAAAAAAAATGCATTTGATGAAAGTCTTCACATTTTCTTTTGTTTATTAATCTGGTTTTAAATATAATTCCAGTTAGCATTAACATGTTCTAGAAAGTTTTGAATTGCCACCATTTGTCAGTCACCTTGACACACAGGCACAAACTAAACAATATAGCTCAATTCATTGTTTTATGCTTAATCATTGAATCCCATCTCTATGGAGGATACATTTATTCATAATTCAAATTGAAAGTCCAAAGAGAAAACGAAGCAAGATCAAAATATTATTATTTTACTACGCTACTAGGAAAAAATATGCCATAATTGAATTTAAAAAAGAAAAGTTGAAATGTAAAATGATTTATCTTTTGAATTTTCAATTTCGATTTAACATTTGGCTTTTCAATTTCAATTTAACATTTGACTTTTTGATTTAACATTTGGCTTTTCGCATTTCAATTTAACATTTGGCTTTTCCACTGACAGATGTCAAAAGTGGAGGCGTGGCCCAAAGGCTGGTGGGCGGGTCTGAAACAAAAGGGGTGCAGAGGCACCTTATAGACAGCAGGGGGAGGAGCTACCAGGCTGTCTTGGCCTCTTGTTTCACTTTAGATGATCGAAACTGATGATGTAGGCTAAACATAAACGACATTTCAACAGTGAAGTTTTCATGTAGTTACTGTAATTGGGCCCGTGTACTTTTTCGTTTATTTGATTTCCGATTTTCAAACGATATCCAAATTTGAAAAATGAGTCATTTTAAACCTTGTTAATATTGATGACAATGTGTTCGAACGGAAAACGAGCCATATTTCAGGAAATAAACTTTTCCATGATTCTATTGAGAGACTTCCAGCTGACAGTGGGGTCTGTGAGCATCACTGGCCGGCCGGCGAGCAAGCGATCCCGGCTGCCACCAGCTGGCTGTCGCGTCAGACTGTCAACTCTGTTTCCCAGCAGTCAGCTCCCCCTGCTGTCTATAAGGTGCCTCTGCACCCCTTTTGTTTCGGACCCTCCCACCAGCCTTTGGGCCACACCTCCACTTTTGACCTCTGTCAGTAGAAAAGCCAAATGTTAAATCAAAATGGGAAATTCAGAAGATAAATCATTTTACATTTCAACTTTGCTTTTTCAGTTTCCTTTTTCTTTTTTAAATTCAATTATGGCATGATTTTTCCTAGTAGCATAGAAAATAATAATATTTTTAATTTGTTCTTGCTTCATTTTCTCTTTGGACTTTCATTTTGAATTATGAATAAATATATCCTCCATACATCTCTGTCCCTGCTCTAAAGTCTTCTCTCAGCCAATCATCAGCAAGGTCAAACCCCAGCTGCTCAAGACACACTTCCTGCCTTTGATGGAGAAACTAAAAAAAGTGAGTCTCGTCATTTTATTATGTAATATAGATTGTTATGTACCTCATCAGAATATTGGTGGACTTAAATAACACTTACATCATATCCATATTTAGTGTTTAAATGACGAGAAAGCTGTCTATTACTGTGTCCTGTAGAAAGCAGCGGTCGTGCTGATGGATGAAGAACACAGCAAGGCAGAGGGGAGGGGTGAGATGTCAGAGACAGAGCTTCTCATCATGGACCAGTTCACCATACTGGTCAGAGACCTGTATGCCTTCTACCCTCTCCTCATACGATTTGTTGACTACAACAGGTACGCTGATTGGATGATTCCACACTTCTCGACATATTCTTGAGCATTGCTTTTGAAAGAACAAATAGGAATTGAAAATAGGGCTGCAAATAACGATTATTTTAATAATCGATTAATCTGTCGATTATTTTTTCGATTAATCGATGAATCGGATAAAAAAAAACAAAAGCATTAATTTACATCAACTCAATACATACTACATACATACTTGTTGTTTTAGTTAATAGTTGTGTAAAGGTAAGTAACCCAAAGAGCAGATACACACACACAAACACACACACACACACACACACATACACACACACACACACACACACACACACACACACACACACACACACAAAGCTTATTCATTAAATTATTACCATCATTGTAGTAAGTGCAAGTTAAGTTCATTTATACACCACATTTAAACACAGCTTAAGATGGCCAAGTGCTATAAAAGAATATATACATGACAACAGATTGGAAAATGAATGGGCCACAAAAGGCTTGTGAATAAAACCGTGTCTTTAGTCTTGCAAACTATACCACCCCTGCTTTACTACTGTTATTAACGAGCTAACCCTAGCTTGTCATGCTAGTCAGCTGGATAACGAGTAAACGGCAGCACTAGAAGAGCTACTGGAGGGACGTTGCGTTCCTCACTTCAGAACGGAACAGAAGGAGGATAGTGTAGTGACTTCACCCTGCTGTTGAGCTCTCTTCCTCCTCATCAAGGACTCCGACATGTTTACGTTTTAGGTGCTGACTCATCACCGTGGTGCTCCCGTGGCATGCCGTGTCGCTTTTTCTTATCTTGCAATTAACAGGTTTTTGATTTATTTAGTGTGAAATGCTCCCACACCTTGGATGTCTTAGGTCGTACTGATTTCTCTGCCTCCGCCGTGTGTTTCAGAACAACGTTACGGGTCTCTCCGGTCTCTCTCCGTATTTCCTCTACCCCCGCTCTGCTCTATTTTCTTTTCTTTCGCTCTGCGATGCTCCGCTCTGCGCTCGTCTCAGTTTTTTTTTTATCACCGTGACTGAGTGCCGTAATAGTTGCGCGACACAACGAATCGATAATGAAATTCGTTAACAACTTTTTTAATAATCAAATTTTATCGATTTTATCGATTTGTTGTTGCAGCCCTAATTGAAAATGACATCCATCATTTTCAGTCTGATCAATTACAATAAAGTGATACTTGCCTATATGTCCTGCAGATGTTCTGTATAACTAACACTAAGCTGCATATTTGCTGTTTATAAAAAAAAGGATACAGATATGGACACCAATAGTCAGTGTCTACAACATAAGTACTATGCTTAAAGGTGCCCTGTGGAGTTTTCTTGTAAACAAACAGAAGTTATGTTTACATTCAGTGTAGTCTCGTATTGCCAGACCTATCTCCACAGTCTTGAGGAGGAGGGTCCTGCCCCCCTTCCTTATCCCTGGATAGGAGAAAAACTTGATTAGGGTTGGGTACCGAGACCCGGTGCTAATAGGGCACCGGTGCCTAAACGGCCGGTATCTACCAGACCGCATAGCAGCATGGCTGTCGTTGCCTCATTAAATGCCTCTGCCGCTCTCTGGTGCTCCGAAAAGGACGTTACAGGCAACAGAAGCATCGCTGCACATGACACTAGTTAACATAATACACTTGGCAGCAGGTAATGTTAGCTAGTCGCTGGCTTAAACACGGTTAAAATGCTGACAGGTAAAGGTTGTAAAGTGTGACTGTATTTCACTGTCCAACACTGGGACGTACAACTGTCTGCAGTTAAAGACACAAACTAGCTGCACTATATGGCCACTGCCTGCTGTTGTGGGAACAACCCAGATGGGACAACGATAAGTATCAGTTCAGTCACCGTTTTAGCCAGTGTTGTGCCTGAACGCGTTCATTGAATGATAGTTCATGAACTCGTTCATATTTTGGGCGAACGTGAACTGAACGTACCGTATTACTACCTGATGAAGGTTACTGTGAACTTGTTCATTCTGGTGTCTGTTAACGGAACGCTCTCTCAGTTTAACTTCGTCAAATAGGGTGCCAGATTTCTATAGAGCCTTCCAGGCCAAAACACGGCTAAAACACACCGTAAACAGGCCTTCATATGTAGCAGAAAAAACACCCAATCTGGTTTTATGACAAGGTCGGTGAGGATGGAAAAATCTTACATTTCTGTGCAAACTTTGCCCGCCGGCTTTCAAAAAGAAATTCCGCACTTCAGTCCCATCCACAGCAAACCTGAAACGGCACGTTGGACTGAAGCACCTGGCTAGCCTTTCAATTTTGAAAAATAATAGCTTGCGGAAAAAAAGAACTATGAAGTAGTTCATTTTTGGAACTATGAACTTGGTTCAAAATTTTGAAATATGAACTTTCAACTAGTTCATGTAGAACACTGGTCTTAGCACCGGTATCGGAAAAAAACCCTATCGATAACCAACCCTACTGTTGATCAATAGGGCTGTGTGTTGCGTCACCTGCGTATGCATCTGTGTCGTTGTGCATGTGCACAAGAGACAAACTGGGCACTCTCATGGAGAAACGGCTGCATAGAGCTACTAGAGTTCTGAAACTCCACAGGGAACCTTTAAGTAGTGCCACTATCACTGAACTGCCTTGCTGTACTGACAGGGCCAGATGGCTGAGGGAGTCCAACCCAGCGGCTGAGGAGCTGTTCCGTATGGTGGCCGAGGTTTTCATCTTCTGGGCCAAGTCTCATGTAAGAAAATCAATGAGGAGGATGCAAAGAAACACAATAACATTCTGCTGATTTAAAATGTCACAGTGAGAGGTAGACAAGGGAGCACTGGACACTGGATTTCAGTACGAAATAGCCATCTAAATAAAGGCTTTTTAACTTTTTGCAAGAAGAGTGCCCAGGACCTTTCTTCTTGTGTGATATCTTAACAGTACTAAAAGTCTACAGTCATGCTAACCGCTCTGACAATGCTAACATGCCGATTTTTAGCATCTTCACCATTTTAGCTTAGCGTGATTGTAATATAATGTAATTTTATTTAGACAGGGACAAAGCACAATTAAACATTAACTTTGTAGAAAAGAAGGAGAGATGCATTGTACCAGGTTTTAGCATAATTTCTAATAATATTTTCCGCCCGTAGTCCCTGGGCAGGTCGATCGCATGCTAATATTTGCCAATTAGCATTAGTAACAGTACAGCTGAGGCTGAATGGAATGCCATTTGTCCTGCGAGTATTTGGTCATAAATTATTGGACAAATTCCAATTTTGACCTGATGATGGCGCTAGATGAAAAGTTGATTCATCCTGAAGTTAATGATACGAAACTGTACCAGATTTCACGGCATTCCATTCAATAGTTACTGAGACATTTCACTTAAAACCATAAATTCCTGACCTGCCGGTTGTGCTAGAGGAAAAGTCAGGTGACCACCAAAGTCAGTAGTTTTATTTATTTTTTGATAATTTTTCGGGCATTTTAAGCCTTCATTTTGAGAGGACAGCTGAAGACATAAAAGGGGAGAGAGAAGGGGAATTACATGCAGCAAAGGGCCGCAGGTCGGAGTCGAACCCGGGCCCACTGCCTCGTGGAATAAACCTCTATATATGGGTGTAGTAACAACTGAGCTATCCAGGCGCCTGAGTCAGTAGGTGTAATCCTCTGGGGATCATGAATGTCTTTACAAAATAGCATGGCCATCATATATTTGTTGAGATATTTCAGACCGGAGCAAAGTGGTTGACCACTCAATCAGCAGACCGTCAGACATTAAAACCATCAAGGGTTGTAGTAAAGGTCCCATATGGTAAAAAGTGAGATTTCCATGTCTTATTTGACTATAATATTACAAGTTGAGGTGCTATATAAATACTGTGGAAGTATCAAAATGCTGTGGAGAAATGCTCACAGCCCGTATTCAGAAACTGTGCCTTGAAACGAGATTTCAGGACTTTCGTAAGGTTGTGATGTCACAGACATTTTTGTGTTATTCAGTTGAACAGCTAGCCAGAATATGAAGGCACAGAAAAGGTTTTTGACACATGCCAAAAATGGCAGCCTATTGGACTGTCCTGTATATTTAGGTATTAAATATGTTATCAATAAATATGTAAGTCAGGATTACTATACTATATCAGTCACCCGCAGAGGGTTTTCTAACGCGAGAGGAAAAGGCTAAACTCTTATTCAGCAGCATCTTAGCAGAACTAAACCCCACCAAAAAAATGAGTTACGCTTGTGTACAGTTTGTGATCTCAAATGACCACGATGTGGGAGGTCATAGTTTTTTACTTGTCACTGACCATCACAATGTATTTACAAATCTTATTTTCAACCCAAGACTCTGAAGCTAACGCAGCATCCGACAGCACAACAGTATGAGTGTGGAGTGATAAATGGTTGCCATTTGGTCATCTTTCTGCAGAACTTCAAGAGAGAAGAGCAGAACTTTGTAGTCCAGAATGAAATCAACAACATGTCCTTCCTCATCACTGACACCAAGTGTAAGATGTCAAAGGTATGGACACATGGATAGGAATCAATCAAGGTTTACATATCAGACGTTTCCTGTCCTTTGCTTGTAAATGTGTGTTTGTGTCAGTGCACATTTAGACATTAGGAAGAGCATAACATGACACTTAATAGACGCGTGTGTGCATTTCTTGTCTATTGATGTTTGACTTTGCCTCAGGGAATAGTTTCGGACCAGGAGAGGAAGAAGATGAAGAGGAAGGGAGATCGATACTCGATGCAGACGAGTCTTATCGTTGCCACTCTGAAGCGCCTGCTGCCTGTTGGACTCAACATCTGTGCCCCCGGGGAACACGATCTCATCGCACTGGCTAAGAACCGCTTCACCCAGGTAGGAGAAACAGCACTTCAGTCTATTAGAGTATGGACATGGCTCTGTTTTCTCATATAATACACTACAAAGCAAGATCAACATGCCCTGGATTTATTTCTGTTATCCGGCTTCGCCAAACCTAACAGCCGCAGTCCCGCACAAGGTGTGACACGAGGGTGGTCAACCTGTTCAATCTACCCAGGTTTTCCCAATCTAGCAAAGTCTAGCAAACAAAGGATTGCCACTTTTTGAGAGCTCACCTTGTCTCACATCCTCAACAGTAGGAGATGATGAGGGACCTGCCACTGCTGCACTCTCTCTAGCTGTTTCTGAAGTTGAGGGGGACATGTATTTCCTTAAGCTTTGCTAGGTAATGTTGATAGATATAATCAGTCCCTCCAGGATTTCGCGATGTCGCGATTAACTAACAATGGAAAGATCAACAAGCCATTGACAGAAATGTTCAGATTTGATTCATTCAATAAATTATTATTTTTTGTCTTAAATCCACCAGCCCTTTTCATATTATACCAACATTTGCAGCATCCTGTGCTTTTTTGATAAGGTTACATCGGAAATCTCAGCCCAGAGTAGTTTTATTCTCCCCTAAACAAGTTTAAATTTAGTTTTTAAAGAACTATAAAAAAAAAAAAAATTCAACTTTTTTTGCCAATTTTACTGTCTCTTGCAACTTCATTGCAACAAAAATATTGCAACTTTTATCACAATTTTTTACAAAAGCTCCTGCAAAATCAGGCATTTCTGACAATTTCAAAAAAAGGCCGCGAAATCCTAGAGGGGCTATATAATGACATATGACATTGTAGCTATGATGCTGATTAATTTATGATGCTGATAATAATTTATGTTCCAGCCTATAATATGCATCAGGCTGGATTCCTTGCTGACAGCCTTCAATCTCAACAACTGCTACTATTAGCTTGACCTCTGAACACCAAGCCATTTCTGAGCGTTTTTTGCTCCTGTCACATTGTTACTCAGGCTCATTTTTGACTGCTTGTCTTGAATCTCAAAGTAACAAGCACAGCCATGGCCAGAAGCAAGAATAGCTCCTAAATGTCTTTTGAGCAGTATAACACAGTTATAATGGCATAAAACATAAAAAAGAAAAATATAAGTTAAATATCTTTGATAATTTATTTTACAAAAACAGTTCACTCAGGTTCACAACATTTCCCTAAGGGCACACATGTATATACAACACAGGAAAAATATATTTGGCTGCACATTATTCACACAGTGAAATATTTTAATATTTTTAATAATTAATAATATTTTACTGACTTCACACCAGGCAGCCTGCAGTCTGTGTGCCTTGGTTTGCAGTCTCACTCATGGATTGGATGAATTTTTGTTACCTGGCTAACATAACACAGTAAACAAATATGTCTGCAGCCATTACGCTCAACAAGCGTAGAGTTTTATGAATCTTTCAGCTTCTTGATCATGTAAATGGTTGATTTTCTGCAAGTATTTGAAGATGGACATGTAAAATGCGAGATTTTGATCAAGTAGTGTTTTTTTTGGGCTAAACTTTGGAGCTATTGTTTCTGAATTTGACAAACAATACGTTTTTTAAGCTTGTTTCTATGGTAAGTGTTTTTGGCGATATTTTATACAAAACATGCTTTTTCAAACCTGTTGGCTGGTTTTGGGGTAATTAATATTAGCTTGATATTGGTATATATATATATATTGGCGGAGGATCAGCCGCTCCAGAGTCATCCCACATTATGAAGACTCTGGAGCGGCTGATCCTCCGCCACCTGAAACCGCAGGTTGCACAAGAATTAGATCCCCTTCAGTTTGCCTACCAGGAACATATAGGAGTGGAGGATGCGGTCCTCTTCATGTTGCACCGGGCCTATGCCTATCTGGATGTGCCTGGTTCTGTATGTAAGGATCATGTTTTTGACTTTTCTAGTGCATTTAACACCATCCAGCCCCTTATACTGAGAGACAAGCTCGTAAGTATAGGGTGGCCCCATCCTTGACCAACTGGATAACGGACACTAACACTACCAAAGGCTAAGGCTGAGTTTAGTATTTGGTACAAGTGTTTGGTGCTGGAGTGCAGTAAGGGGATGCTAAGTTTTTGGGTTCCTGTTTTCTTGTACATTTGTACATCAAGTACTTCTAAATTTTGAGTCCTGCCACATCCAGAACTCCCATGAGCGCGTTGTTTGGCATGTGTGCGAGGTGGACGGGAGGAGGAGTACAGGGACCTTGTGGAGGACTTCTGTGACTGGAGCAATAAGAACTGTCTCCTCCTGAACACCACCAAGACTAAAGAGATGGTGGTGGATTTTAGGAGGTCAAAGCCAAACTGTCAGCCGGTCTGCATAAAGGGGGAGGCCATTGAGGTTGTGCAGACCTACAAGTACTTGGGTGTACTCCTGGACAGTAAGCTTGACTGGTCCGGCTAATACAGATGCTCTGTACAAAAAGGGACAGAGCCGTCTCTTCTTTCTCAGGAGGCTCAGATCTTTTGACATTAGTAGCGATCTGCTGCTCATGTTTTATCAGACTGTGATGGCGAGTGTCCTGTTTTATGGGGCGGTTTGTTGGGGTGGCAACATGACAGACAAGAACAGTAGACGCTCTCGACAAGCTGGTCAAAAAGGCCAGCTCAGTGCTGGGCAGAAGACTGGACTCACTGAGAACTGTAGTAGAGGGGCGTGCATGCAACAAACTGTACGCCATAATGGGTAATGACAAGCACCCCCTACAACGTCCTGGCTGGACAGAGGAGCAGTTACAGTGAGCGACTGCTCTGTGCGCACTGTAGGACAGAGAGGTTCAGGAGATCCTTTGTCCCCACAGGCATCAGGCTATTTAACACCAACAAATGACACCCCTCCCTCCCTTAATTCCCATTAACTCTTAACGCAGACATAATATAATATAATTATGCTGCTTTTATTCTGTTTTTAACTCTCTTGTGTATGCATTCGCAGTGTATTTATTTATTTATTTATTAATTATAGGGAACTGTGTGGTGTATACGAGTGTGTGTTTATGTGTGAGCTGCTGGACACTTGAATTTCCCCACGGGGATGAATAAAGTATCTTCTATCTATCTATCTATTGGCCTTTTTTAAGTGGCTTCGGAGAGCCTCCACTATTTTTTTGTTTTTTTGGGGGGGTGGATACAAAGTTCAGTCTCTCAATCAATTTATTCAGGCAATTTTTATTTAGCTATGAGTTACGACATTACTTGCTTAGAAATAAAACATTGCAAAAATATTATTCTAATTATTGTTATTATGGGTAATCAGTCCCACTTTATTACACTTGTGCATTCCATAAACTTCCATTGTGCATTCCATAAACTTCGGTCTCTAAATGTTCTAACTTTTCTGAGCACACCTCTCTCTCTCTCTCTCTCTCTCTCTCTCTCTCTCTCTCTCTCTCTCTCCACGCACCGAGCTCCACCAGATCTTCTAAGAACGGTGACGCCGTTATCAATCGAGTATTGATTGGTCAGTAGGCGGGGCTTTTACACCGGTTGATCTCTAATCTCCAACATAACCTGCTCCCCAGGTTAGGTGTTCAGCATAAGTTACCTTGGCGATGTAACCCGGTAACACGTTATCCAACATCGTGATACACAAAACCCTGGGTTGAACCTGAAGTTAAAAAAAGACGATGTTATGCATATGCATGTAGTTGCTGGTGCAGGACAAAGTGCAAATAAGGCACACACAATAAGGTGTGTCTTATTTGCACTATTAAAGTATTGTTCCAGAGCATTAAGCTGTTGTGCAGATTTTACCTTCTACAGACCTAAAGTTACCTCGGTAACCCCAAATCTTGCTTCGTAATATAGGCCTCAGGCTGCTTCAGAATAAAAACACAGCCCCAAAATATGTGTCTGCCATGCTTGTACATGTTTGTGTACATGGTAACACTTTATTTCATTTAATCTTTTAAAGTTATTTCCAATTCCTTTTTAAATTTCAAAATATCTGTAAAGCACTTTGAAACTGCGTAATGTATGAATTGTGCAGATTGTGATAATTTAATATAGCAGCCAAATTACTGCATACATATTTTTTTGCTTATATCATTACAAATGTTTTATGTCGTACAAATAATGTTATGTTAAAAATGTAATAGTTATCTTTGTGTGACAATGGAGCGTACATTTACTCTGTTCACAGAAAGACACAGAGCATGAAGTACGAGAGATCATCAGGAACAATCTCCATTTACAAGGAAAGGTAAGAATACTTTGAGCTTTAATAACACAGTCCATGTACTGCGAGTATATTTGAGATAAACTGAACATGACGTCATGCTTTATATTTACACAACAGATGTATGAAAAGAGTTGGTAGTGGATAGTCTGAATGGTAACGGTGGTCGGGCACTAGTGAGGAAGACAGACTGTAATTTATGTCATCTCAATGAAATAGAAAATAAAGTTTGTTTTGCTTTGTATTATCCAAATTATCATGATTTAAGACAGCAATTATTTTGACTGCTTTGTATCGATGATTCTCTGTCTGAAAGTGACATTCCCTGTTATTTATTTACTTCTTTATTTATGTTTCTGTGGCTGTAGTTTAGTTTCATGTATGCCATGTTTAGTTCTAGTTGGACAATTTATGGGTTACACTATTGTGTTGTGACTTCTGTAATATGTTTTCTTTATTCTTTATTTTGTGCAAAGTAGAGTATGTTGTGTGTGGACATTGGAGCGGAAGCTGTGGATGAAATTACTTTGGTATTGGTCTCATGTAATTCCATGTGGAATGGCCTGCTTAGTTGCATGAGACATCAATAAAATAGAATTCATTCATCTCGTTACAGCTCCAACATTTGGTTCACAATCTAGTTCAAATCCACCAAATATACTTTTGACCTGAGTGCTTATAGAAGTGCACAGCCTAGACACACATTTGAATAGTTGTCCTCAGTGACTGTATGTGTGTGTCTTGTACAGCTGGAGGACCCAGCTATTCGTTGGCAGATGGCTCTATACAGAGACCTCCCTAATCACTATGAGGACACCTCTGACCCAGAGAAGACTGTGGAGAGAGTCCTGGAGATCGCTCATGTCCTCTTCCACCTAGACCAGGTGTGTGTGTGTGTGTGTGTGTGTGTGTGCGCGTGCGCGCGCGCGTGTGTTATCATATTTGGGTTGATGTACTGTACATATGTGCTCCTCCTGAAGAAGACCGGCTTTATTAAGGAGAAGCTGGCCAGCAGAAGAGCTAATGTTATTAAAGGTGCCCCAACTACAAAATTAGACACAAGCATGTCTGCTGTTTGAAGGCAATGATGTTTACAAATGCACTTTCGCATCGCCAGACCTTCCTCCACAGCGCTGCGGAGGAAGCTTTGGCTAGTCCACACAACATTCTGGGAGGGGAGAAAAACGTGCTCTGGTTTATTGGCATTTCTTTAAACCAATCACAATCGTCTTGGGTGGTGCTAAGCCCAGATGCAATTACGGTACCTCTGCAAAATAGCCTCAGGAAGGAACTTGTTTTGGCGGAACACATGTACGTTCAAAAGTAGTTTAAACTCTGATTGGACAGATAGTCTAGCTAGCTGTCTGGATTTACCCTGCAGAGATCTGAGGAGCAGTTGACCATAGTCCTCACAAATCCACCGTAGGTTAGAACGCCAACACAAAGGAAGAGGAAGGTAACGGACATCCGGCGGATCTTCCAGTGGCAATGGAGCAATCCCCTAAATGAATCGTTGTCGAAATAGACTACACTTCTCCTAACCAGTTATCCTAAAGTTGTAGGCTATATGGCCTCCAGAAGGTGTGCTGCATCAGAAGAGGTCTGCGAATGACGCAGCAACTTAACCTCTTCTCGCCTACCCACATGTGAAAACAAAATCCTGTCATCACGTCGTAGAGAGAGAGTAACAGGCTGCGGCTCGGAATTAAAAAGAGGATGGAAAATATTGATTCAACATGAATTTAAAATTGACATCCACCAAGTCAAAATGCTTATGTTATCATTAATTAGCTCGTTCTTGTGTCCTTACTGCGTCGCGAGTTATAGGAGCTCAGCTGGGTGCTTCATGGAGACAGCAGATGTTAACTGCCCTTCAGATGTCACAGCTTCCACTTCATATAATAACCTCTAGTAGCTGTCTTCTCATTCACGTGACAATCTGCAAGAAACACTCGCTAATAAACTGCTAAAAAAGTAGTTATAGTTGTCATAGTTATCAATGCCGTTAGCATGGTGGCTAACACTAATGTTACTCTGTTTGTGACATATCGGCTGTGCTTTCTAAGATGATGTCAGTGTGCTAACCGAGCAATGTTAGCCTTTACAACAGAGCTGCTACACTTGTTAGATAATGTTTCATTACAGAGTTCTCTGTTTTGTGTTTTTGCCGCTGTGTGCTCTTTGTTGAAAATTAACATAAAAAAAGCAATGTGCCAGAAATGCAATGCGCCATGATGTAGATGCCCCTTTGAGGCTATGTTGGAAGTCCCTCTAGTGGACAGAACGTATAACAACAACCACATGTTGATAGAGGCATTGGCAATGAATAAGCCTGAGTAGGGTAGTAAATATTAATAATATGCTGAATTTAAGCACTAAATATTCAAATATAATTTGAATATTAACATTTTATAGAGGAAGATTGTAAAGCTCTAGTACTGAGTGGTTCAGTCTGTGTGTTTAGGTTGAACATCCTCAGCGCAGTAAGAAGGCTGTGTGGCACAAACTGCTGTCCAAACAGAGGAAGAGAGCCGTGGTTGCTTGCTTCAGGATGGCACCGCTCTATAACCTACCCAGGTATATTACCCCCCGCCCAAACTGCAACACACACATACAGTGTATACAGTGGGCACATGTCTATACTGTCCATGTGTTATATCTAATAAGAAAGACATAGTTTTTATTCCCACTGTATCTCCTCCAAACTAGGCACCGGGCTGTCAACTTGTTCCTGCAGGGCTATGAGAAGACCTGGATTGAGGCAGAGGAACACTACTTTGAGGATAAACTCATAGAGGACCTCGCTGTAAGTTCGTTGCAATGGAATTATTTTTTAAGTTGTCCTTAACAGTCCTTAAGGCTATTGTTTTTTCAGTGTTTACCATATAGTCTCTGTGATTGTGAATGTTTTTTTCAGAAACCGGGTGTCCAGGAGCCATCAGAGGAAGAGGAGGGGCTAAAACACATTGATCCGCTGCATCAGCTCATTCAGCTATTCAGCAGAACAGCTCTCACAGAGAAGTGGTGGGTTCTTGTAGATATATGTAAAGACAAGTCTCTAGCACATGTTTCTGCTCCAACATACAGTAAGTTAAAGGTAATGTCTGCAGTGGTTCCCAAACTGGGGGACCCTAGGGGAGGCCCGGAGTTGTAACAGGGGGTGCGCAATTAACGATAAATAAATAATGCATGGTTCTGCTGCACTGCTAGCAAAGCATGGACGCATTTGTGAAAGGACTGCCAGGTAAACATAAAGCAGACAATGAAGCTACACCAAACACCACAACTACTAAAACAAAGGCAAGGAAATACGAAGTGGGGACCACGGTTCAATCTAAGGAGCCTGATTCCTCTGCCAACTGTCGTCTTGTTGACTATCCCTTCGCGGAGAGAAACAGCTGATTGTTGCGCACCCCTCTCACTCTCTGTCTCCTTAATGTGGGGGGGGGGTCTGCAGAAAAGGTTTGGGAACCACTGGCATATTGCATCCTTACTAATAAAATAAGGCAGTCCTCTATCTGTCCAGTCAAACTTTATCTCTGCCAAAAAAGTATGTGGATCTGTCAGACTGTTGACTGACGTTCAACTCAATTGTTTATATCTGCTCTTTGCTGTTTCACAGTCAAAAGTTTTGGGAGCTGGTGGGAAAGGAGAGGTTTTTCGTGATTTGCTTCCAGCCAGCATGTTTTAAATCAAAAAGATTAGCTTAAAGTGTCTAAAAGTTGCAGCTGCACTTGATTGTCAGTGGGATCAGCAGTACCAGTGGACCCCTCATATAACCAGAGTCATTTGAGTCATTGCTGCAATAAAAAAAGAGCTTGATGCAGCTTTAATAATAAAGCCTGTTCAGTCAATTGTGTAGTCAGTCAACTTGTGCTAATGTGTGTGTGTGTGTGTGTGTGTGTGTGTGTGTGTGTGTGTGTGTGTGTGTGTGTGTGTGTGTGTGTGTGTGTGTGTGTGTGTGTGTGTGTGTGTGTGTGTGTGTTGTGTTGCAGTAAACTGGATGAGGATAATCTCTACATGGCCTATGCTGACATCATGGCTAAGGTACCAGCTACTGAATACCAGCATTAGAAACCTTTTCATTACTGTACTCAGAAGTGAATTAGCTGGATTATCACAGGGTGATAATAGTCCTTTTGCAACACATTTTCCCTCTGCTGTCCACATGTAACTCTCATTTTTATCACTCACTTCAGAGTTGTCATGATGAAGAAGATGAGGATGGAGAGGAAGTGAAGAGTTTTGAAGTAGGTGATCAGCCGTTCACTCTGTCTATCCGTCAGTCCCCATCATGGTCTTGGCTGTAAACGTGTATGCTGCTGCCTGTCAGACGTGTGTCTTGTTTCACATAAACAGGAGAAGGAGATGGAGAAGCAGAAGCTGTTGTATCAGCAGGCTCGGCTGCATGACCGAGGAGCTGCTGAGATGGTGCTTCAAACCATCAGCGCTAGCAAAGGTAGGTGCTGCCTCCCACTGGAACTACTTTACTGTAACACTACTATTTGAATGATTGTGCTATATAGCCACTTTCAGTGCACAGGTTTATACATGTAGGTGTAAGCTGAAGTGCTAACGAGCTACTTTGCACAACTCCAAAGCCTCTTTAAAAGTGTTTACAAATTAAAAACAGTCAGCATCCATTACACTATTCAAACTTTTACTGATATATTTTTACAGGATTAATAATGATAATAACTAATCAGTAACAGTGTCACCGCCGGTCGGACTGACTGCTAGTTTGGGTGGTGTCAGTTTCTTTAGTCTGTGGCCCAACAGGTAAATTAGCTCTCCAAGCTAACGTTGGTCAAACTGTTGACATATGAAAGCATCAAAGACATTTTAAAATGAATGAGATGAGAGTGTATCCAGTTGTTCATCGTCTCCGTTCGGTCAGTCCTGTTAAATTGTATGTACGGGACGCAGGAGTTTTCTATCTGGAAGTTATTGTAAACCAACATTGTGATTGGGTCTATAGACTGGTTGTATTTCCATATGTATCAGATTTCTCTGCATGAGAGTGGGGGCTAAGTTATTACATGTAAAAGAACATTGATTCTTCATTGGGTGAGACGGGGACTTTGGAATGACCCTGCTTCCTGGTAGATGAAGAACTAGTGTCCAGTTGTTTTCTCTGTGTGGTTTCCTCTTCACCAGGTGAGATGGGTCCCATGGTGGCCTCTACTCTAAAGCTGGGCATAGCTATTCTCAATGGAGGAAACTCTACTGTACAGCAGGTATTTCAAAGTTACTTTTGTTTCTGTCATGTACATGGCAGTTTTATTATGATTCTTTCATTGTTGCTGTTTCCACTGTTTGCTCCGTTGTCAGACCTGTATATTCTCATGCAATAGTGTCATAATATCCACCTTTATAGAGCTGTTAATTTTATTATGTGTTTCAGTTTTGAGGTCATAGTAAATCATGGTGTTATACTGGACTGTATTATATTCAAAGGGGTTCCTAATATTCTGTCCCCTCAATGTATGTAAATAGGAACGACAACAACAATCTCACCTCTCAGTATAATGGTATCCAGTACAACACCACATTTACTGTACTTATGAGAATAATGAACCTATAATTGAATGTACACATTTCAACACAATGAAATGTCAATGTCAACAAAAACCGACCATTCTGAGCTTGGTAAAGGTACTGTCCATGTTTGGGCAAGCCGGTTGTATTGGACTCAATAACAGGAACATGTGTACAATAAATGCAAACCAATTCAGTATTCCTGTGAAGTGTATTGTGTTTGTTGAGACCCTGTTCTCAATGTGCAATTAAGACCACACCGTATAGTTGTTCATATTATTGTGTCCACCTCCTGTACATGAAGCATATTTTGGTCTGAAATATAACTCATCTATCTCATTGTCCTTTGTGGTTTTCTCTGTCTCTTTGACAGAAAATGTTGGATTATCTGAAAGACAAAAAGGATGTGGGCTTTTTTCAGAGTCTGGCTGGTCTGATGCAGTCATGCAGGTAATACTACAAACTCTTCCTGTTTCAAGACTGAAACACATATATTTACAATGTATTCTTAACACAGGTGGGTTGTTCGATGGGTTCTGACTGGGGGGTTTTGACAGGCTCACTTAAAGAGCAGGCAAGTCTATTTAGCTAAAAGTATTGATTAAATTCATTTAAAAGAAACAAAAAAATCCAAGTCACAGTGACTATATTGACATGCACACTTCAGACATCATCTGGTTATGACCAATCAGATTATTTGAATTTCTTCATGGACCATCTCAATGAGGGCAAAACAGCATCATCCAATCTGTTTGAACTGAATATTAGTGTGTTGTTCACTACTGAGCCTGTTTGTAACCGGCTCAGCTACCAACAACGTTATCTTCACTTCACTTAACTGACTTTAGCAGTTTAGATGAAACACTCGACTGTCCTGCTGTTACAGGCATGAACCAACCACAGACGGTTGCCTTGTTTATGGACTCACGGCAGTATGGCGCTGCAGTTCATGGCAGTGCGCTGCTGCAGAATGAAAAAAGGGGAAACGCAATAGATATTTGACTTTATTTTTGGGCCCGTTACAGGGGAAACACTGTAAGTGATTGTAGTTTAGCCAGCTGATAAGACCGCTCTCCAACAGGCTCAGAATTTGGAGCTGCAGCAGTGGCTGTGATACAGCTCATGGAGGCAGTTAAGCTACTTTGACAATAACTTTAACAACTCCAGAGCCAGATTGCATAAAAAATTGAACTTTTTTCATAACATGGTCAAATCTGAACACTCAGGCATGATGCACATATCATTATTACATCCAATGCAATTAAACGTCCACATCACGTTGTTAAGTTTTCTTCAGCATCAAAGTAATCCAGTGATATTTGTCTGTACAATTATGTCTAAACTGCAAACAGGAACTGGTAATATTCAAAATAGTTTTAATGGTTTATAGTAACAGGGCTCAATTAGGGCCAAGGTCAGTGAAGAGAGCACACAATGACAGAGATTCATGATTGATTTCTTTTTTTTTTTTTTTTTTTTTAGTGTTTTGGATCTAAATGCATTTGAGAGGCAGAACAAAGCAGAAGGACTGGGAATGGTGACAGAGGAGGGATCAGGTGAGCGTCACTACAGTATGTTTACACCTCATTGGTTTATACTGTATTTTTAAATAGTCATAGCAATAGAAACAAAGGTTCTATGAATATTTCTTTTTTCTGAGATGGAGATTGGTATTTCCCGACGACATATAGTCTGTTGATGTTAAAATGCTTTTCTTCACCAGGTGCAGGTCAAATTCTCAAATGTCACTTAAATTAACCTAAGGATGGTACAGTACATCTAAAGCTACCTATAAAAAATCACTGCTTGCTAAAACCATTGGTTTCATTCTAAGGTAGCTGAAGGAAAAACCTTTTCTTTTTTTTCTCCAATTGAAAATATCAGTGTTTCCCAAGAAGACATGAAAGCAACACATTTAAAAAAGCATTCTTTTTTTTCCTTGTCAAATCATCATTCTTTATCTTGCTTTGTCCCATTTATCCTGTCATCACTTTGGTTGAGCGATTTGTTGATTTGTATCAAGTGGTTATGTAGTACTACCTGTTTTCCATATGCATTATCAAGTATGATTTCCTAGTGTACATGTGTATGTGCTTATGATTTGCCTGTTACATTTTATGTGTGTATACCTTTGTTACAAATGTTCACAATCATCTTTTAGACTGATACTTTTCAAAATTCAATTCTCAAATCAAAATTCTCTTTTGTTTTACTATTTTGTAGTATTAGATTTTAAAATACAGTCATAACTTGCAAACTAACTAATCACTGGATAATAATAGGTAATTATGAGGAATTGTTTATGCATAAGTTGGTGCGTAAGTTATCATCATGTTACAATAGGTGCAGCAATGACATAGGAGTTTGTTTTTAAGTAATTTCTGGTCTTGTAAAAGTAGTATGACATTTCTGCATTTCTGAATTCCTATCATTATTTCATTTCACCTCACTTAAACATGAATATCTTACTCCTCACGTTTGCAGAGCATGGGGTCCCTAAATGTGTATGGATTATGGAACAAATCATCCTGATGTTATAAGAGACTGTGCCTCATCAGAGAAACCCACCTGCTGGGGTGTTCAAATGATTAAAATGACCCAGTGTATGTTAACATCATCCTGACAAGCAGCCTTTTGCAGTTGTGCAGTTGTTCATTTAAAGACTCGGTTGTGTCTAAACAGAGAGCGAAAGAGACTAGCACACACACGCATGCACACACACATTAGATGTGTGATTAGAAAAGTGTAGAGGAGCTGAATCGCTTTTTAACCGGCGCAGAGAAATGTGCTTCTGATAGGAATGGCCAGACTACTGATCAGAGGACTACAGCGGCCGGCGTGAACACGGCGTCAGCTCGCTTCCCTTGGACAAATTGTGTTCTGGTAAAGCAGAAACGTGGCATTACTTGGATTATTAACTGTAATATAATTACTGTTTTGGAAATTGTAATCCATTACACAACTAGTTACTTGGGAAAGTAATAATATTACAGTAACGTTAGTCTTGCATTGCCAGACCTTCCTCCACAGCGCTGCGGAGGAGGGTCTGACTAGTCCATACTAGAGTGCGGATCGGATTGCATTTTTCTGTCCGAGCCCGGCTCGCCTCCAACAGAGCAGTAACCGAGCCCGGCCCGAGCCCGGCCCGAGCCCGGCCCGAGCCCCGGCCCGAGCCCGACAGGCATTAAGATATTTATGTCCGAGCCCGATACAGTTAAAACCTCATTTTGTTCTCATATTAATGACACATGTACGTTTTGCAGGAAAAGACAACACTTATGTCATATCATGATATTACAATATCCCAAATCTAAGACGATATCTAGTCTCAAATCACAATATCAATATAATATTGATATATTGCCCAGCCCTAGCGCTAAGCCCTGGACACAATGACAGTGCCTAGTCTCTGGAAGGAACTTGTTTTGGTGGAACATGTGTACGTTCAAAAGTAGTTTTAGTCATGCAACAGAAAACTCTGGTTGGACAGATGGTCTATATCCACGACGTTCCACTTCCGGGGTTGATCTACCAGTAATTACTAAAACTGACTTTGTATTAATCATTACTGCACCTATTATAGCATAATGCTAGTCATGGCACAGCTGAAGGGTCTACTCATAATTTCCTCATCATTGTCTTGTAAATACAAAGTATTTAGTAGTAGTTCACTGTGAGTGCATGTCCACAATCAGACAAGCAAAAAAAAATGCACACGGTCTTGATGTTATGTTTTTTTATATTTTAAATATATTTATTTTAGATGACTCCTATTGAGTTTTACTGAGCTGTACAGGTTTTCTGTCAACACATTCTTTTTTCCCATGTTGACCAAACAACTAAATTCGGAATTTTGAAATCTCTTTTCCCTATATGTAATCTTTTTCTTTGTTTCTTACTTTCTTTCTCTCTTTCTTTCCTCCCCCTGTTTTCCTTTTCTCATTTTGGTTTACTGCACCTTCTTCCCTTCCTCAGTCATCACTCATGAGCGTGGTAATTATGCCTTCTGCCATTTCCTTGTGTGTTGGTTGGTCTCGCTCCTATCTCTGTCTCTCTCTCTCTCTCTCTCTCTCTCTCACTCTTTCACTATGGTTGGTTAGCTGTTGTGTCAGTTCTGTCCAGGTCCTGAGTGTAGACCTTCAGACCTCGTCCTTACCGGCTCTGTGCTTGTAGTTACTTTTTCTTCCCTCACCATTCTAATCTCTCTTTTTCTTGCTAGGCCAATTATAACTTGCTCTCTGGTTGCTTTTGTAGTTGGTCTTTTTATACTGTTTAAAGTTCACTTCTGAATTTTGAAGAAAATGTTTCACATCTTCCTCTTCCACAATATTACTTCTTTTGAATACAGCATATAGATGTTAAGATTTAAAAATCATGTAGACATGTACAGGCACAGTAGTAGAAATGTAGTTAGTGTCACAACCTGAACCCATGTATGCCTCCCTCTCAGGATTTGTACAGTATCTGGCACATTCTAAATATTACTAATATTTACCATCCTCCACCCTTACCCTCTCGGTCATGTAGTCAACCGAAAGTCAGCTGGTTGTTTTGTCTTAGTAATGGAGATGGTTATTGTGCTGGTTGTTATCCGTTGTGAAGTGTACAATCCCATCTGTGTTCTCAGCCTCTATCTCTGTCCTTTCTGACTCGCTCTCTAAGGGCTGCAATGAATTCAAAAATACCACAATCAGCCAACCAAAATGGTAGATTAAGCCTCCACTTATTATTATTTTTTTTTAATTGATCAAATGACTATGTATAATGGCATTTTAGCGTCTTTGAGCTCGTCGTTTTGGTTTTACAGTTTGCAACGTTATTGTTTTGGTTCCGTCTCAGTGCTCTCATCATCACTGCATCAGGCAGCTGTTTTCACTACCTGCTCAGCAGCAAACAGCACATTTAGAGACACACCTCCACACATATGCAAATGTGGCTCTGTGTCTACTGGAATGCGTAATTGGGAACCTTTTGTTAGCATGCTATCAACTCAAGTTTATTGTATAACGCTTACTAAAACTAGTGCCACTTAATTTACCAGTCTAAATTCTCCTTTCATGAAGGTTATAATATTCAGTTTATAACCGTTTTAAAAAGGTGTTGATTTTTGTCTTACTGAGAGGTGTTATAGCTTCATTAATGCAAATTTAAGTGGACAAGTAAAATGAATATGATTTATTGAACTGTTATAGTACGGCTGATCTTACATTAAGACAAAAACATCAGGGCATTCAGTATTAGTGCAAACAGAATTACGTTTTAATTGTTTTTAACAGTTTTTAACAAAGTGTAATGCTAAAGAATATATTCTCAATGAAGTATTTTAAAGTATTTTATGTATAGATTTATCTGCAAAAAAAACCCTCAAGACATAAATTGCCAGTGGTTGCAGCCCTGCTTATTTCTCAACTCTTACCTTTTCATCCGTTGTGTTTGGTCCACCTCTCCTCTTTTTCTCTAAGTGTTGTTGGACTTTAAAGTGGCTGTTTTGTGCCATACTGCTCTCTAAATGGATGGGGGTGAACTCTGATCCTTCCTTCTTTCCTCCCTCCTCCTCTCTGTTTACTGGCTGAGCTGTGGTCTGTAGTCAGTGTACGTGTCCTTCATGACTGTTTTGTTTCAGTGAGAAAACTTAATTTGAATAACCCGTCCTTATTTTATGATTTTATGTTTGGACTTATTTTCACCCCAGTATTGTATTTTTGGTAGTAGTTGTATTCGTGCATTATACTGTGTATAGTTTTACAACCTCACGTTATTGTTGGATTAGAGGACATTTTATGCGCATTTATTGTACACCACATCCTTAACTTCCTCGTCATTTATCATAATCCTATTTATAATCCTTGTGAAGATATATATAAATAAAAGGTTTATATTGTCTCATCATTTTTTTTCAACTGTGAAAAATATATTCCCTTCATCTAGTTTACCACTGTGTTGGGAATAAGCCTGAAAGTGCTTTTACACAATCGCTAAATAGTAATTTCAACTTTTTCTTAAAATCTTTGAAATAAGTTCGCATTGAAGAAACATTAGATCTTTTTTTGTTGTTGATAGAGTTAGGTTACTCACTAAAATAATAGAAAATTCTATTGGAGTCCAAAGAGAAGGACTTTCGGTTGACCTCAAAAACGGTCTGGCGACTCAGAGGGAGGCCCAGACAGTTTTTAGCTGCGCAGGTGAACTGCTGACACGTGTTTGGTAGCGGAAGGAACATTTTCAGGAACTCCTGAATCCGAACAACACACCCTTTGTGGAGGAGGCTCGGTTACATTTTACCCTGTTACTACAAAGTGACATATAATAACAATTACGTTCTGATATTTGTTAGCAGATGCATCAGACCTTTTTTTTTTTTCGATTACACAAGTGGACATCAGCACAAGTCATTCAGTCATTTTGGGGCCACTAGAAAAAGTAAACCTCTGACATCCTGGTGGGAGTGATCTATAGAAAATGTTGCACGTCCACTAAATTGCCTGCATTATAAAAGGAAACTGCACTTTCAGTCTTGTTTCAGACCTACAGATTTTCCTCCCTCAGCCCAGTCCAGTTTGTTGTCATATCGTATGGATGTATTCTGTCAATGTTTCTGTTTTTGTGAAGTGTCTCATCTTCCTTTCTCTCACCCTCTTTTCCTTTTGCATTCTTTGGTTCAAAGCAGCATTTTAACACAGTCAGAGCAGCTGTCCTCCACTTCCTCAATGTATTTGTAATCTATGCATAATCTACAAAGACAAGCAGCAACCAACACCTTTTTTCTGTAAAAACAAACCATCTTTGAGAAAACATGAAAGCAGCCTGAATCCAGTCCTGACTGTAAAATGCTGCAGTTTAAAAACCAACCCACTGCTGTGGCTGCCCACTGCTCATCCAAGTGTGTGTGTGTGTGTGTGTGTGTGTGTGTGTGTGTGTGTGTGTGTGTGTGTGTGTGTGTGTGTGTGTGTGTGTGTGTGAGTGTGCGTGTGTTAGGTCAGAGTGGTGTATTATAACCTTACACCTTTCACTGACTGTAAGAAAACACGGGGGATTAGCACCATCTCTTTTTAATACTTCTTCACTCTCCATCTTCTTGTGTGTCTATCCCTTTCCTGTATGTTGTCTGCTTTTGTCTCCCCTGTTCTCTGACTTTTTTATGTGTATGTGTGTCTGTATATATGAATGTGTGCGTGTGTGTGTGTGTTTGCACACGCTTGTGTTCTTGTGTGTATGTTTGTGCAAATCTATGTATGTGCTTGTGCATATGTGCGTCTGCATGTGCGTCTGTCTGTGTACGTGTTTGTGTGTGTATGTGTGCATGTATGTGTGTGGGTGTGTTTCTTCTCTCCGGCCAGGTGAGAAGGTCATGCAGGATGATGAGTTCACCTGTGACCTTTTCCGCTTCCTGCAGCTGCTCTGTGAAGGACACAACTCAGGTGTGTGTGCAAGTTCTCTGTCACTTACTGATGCGGTCTACAGTAGGAATATGCCTGAGCATCTAAATTGTGGGTACATTTATTAATGCTGAGGGTGTTTTTAGGTGTTAACCAGAAAAGTGACTCCGCTGGGTTGTGAAAACATTCTACCGGCTACCAGCTCAAGTCGCATCCCATTTTTATCACAATTGTTGAGTTTACAATGTTAATTAACTACTATTAAGAGTGTGTGATTGCAGTTTGAAAAATATATGGGAAATTTGTTTCTTTAACCAACATGTTAAGGAACATACACTTTTTTGCATGTCTTAAAGAAATATTTTGCTCATTTAAATTCAGCTCTGTGTGATCTTTGTGTGGGCAGTGTGTTTCACACAAAGATGACAAAGAGCTGGATTTAAATCGGCAAAGTATCACTTTAATTAACCCACTGATAAATGCAGATTTACTCAGAAGATGACTCCTCACATTTCTGACTTGATAAGCTTTTCTCTATGTTCCATCTCTATTTTATTCTGATGTCCCAGGTTTTACATAAAATGTCGTGCAATATTTTACAGAAATGTTACCACAACTTTATTTATTCATTTTACAATTTACAAGCGCAAAATTGAAATCTTTTGCAATATCCTGTTTCAGACTTCCAGAACTACCTAAGGACGCAAACAGGAAACAATACGACCGTCAACATCATTATTTCTACTGTTGACTACCTCCTCAGAGTACAGGTTAGCTCTTTTTGTTCACTACTGCAGGTTCATAAGGAAGTATTTCGTATGGACATATTTCCCATGGTTGAAACTGAAATTAAATGAGTCTTCACAGCGTCAGACAGTTGTCATAAAGTGTAAAAAAAAACATGTAACTCTCATTAAGTTAAGAGGAATCAAACTTTGACTAAGTGCTTCTAAAGGACAGTTCAGTGTGAACTTAACCACCCCTTGACAACAAATTGTCCAGAGGGCTATTTCACTAAACCTAGACAGCGTATTAAACCAGAGTTTCCCAGTTATTCTGGCTCAATTTAGCCTTGACTTGGTTTCACAAAAGCAGAGGCACCTAAGTTATGGAGATTTATTCTGTACAGCTAGCCTGGTCCTGACCAGTCTAACAGCCAGGATGTATTAATCCTGGGGCCTTTTCTGTTCATCAGCAGTGGGTTTTACCTTATTTTTATTAGCCTGCTTTTAAAAAACGTGGCAAAAGTGGACCGACTGAATGATAGCCTAAATATATACATATTAATGAACAAAGTTACTTGTCATTTGCACAAACTGTTGTACACTTTGCCTAAAAAGAGAGCAGTGGAAGTTAATATGTTACTTAGGAAATTTACATTTTAGCCAATATATGAGAGAGAGAGAGAGAGAGAGAGAGAGAGAGAGAGAGAGAGATCTATTTGCGCATCATATTCTAGCATTGTACATTAGTGGTTGTAATTGATCTTTATGCTAAATTTCCCAACATTATCTTCTGCTCACTTTAAGGCAAAACAGTAGGCTACAATCATTAATTTGTGCAAATAATTATCCTAACTCCTTGAATATAATAATGAATTATATAATTATGATTTAATTTAATATAATTATTAAATATTATATTTATGACAGTCAGTTAATGTATATTTCTAGGCTGCTTGCGCTTTCAGGCGGTTCAGGCATTTCTGTTGGTGTTTCATTACAGCGGCCGTATTTATTTTTTACAAATAGTGTTTCTCTTCATCATACTAGCTGCTGCTCACTCTGTGTAAAGTATGAACAATGCATATTCTCAATTTTAGCATCAGTAAATCTGTGATCGACCTCGCTGTCTGGTACAGAAAGCCGTAAATACGCATCTATCCAAATTACTTCAGCCTGGCTCGACCTAGTCACTCCTCCTCAGCCTGGCTTGGCTGTAGTGAAACGCACCAAGCCCGGCTGCTCTGATTAGACCAGGTCAAGTCTCGCTTTATCAGTTATCCTGGAATCATAAATTCTGCTTCTGTGAAATAGACGCCTGGTCAAAACTATTGTCAATAGAATGGGAAATTTGAAAGTTGAAGACAGGATGATCGCTGCCCCTCTACTTTCAACATGGAAAGTTTGACAACAAAAAAACATATCAGTATAGTCAATTAAAAAACAATTTAGCGTCATATACATATGCCACCAGACTCCTATTGTTTGTTTTGTTTTTCTCACATTTTAAGATTCTATAGCTTTTTCTATACATTACCCTTTCAATAGAGTCTATTCCACAGTGATATTCTACTACTTTTGATACTGTCATGTTTTAACTCAATGTTAATCAGTGTCATTGTTGTCTTCTTTTCTTCTCTTCATCCTCCCCCTCCCCTACTCCCTTCGGACTCCTCTCCAGGAGTCTATCAGCGATTTCTATTGGTATTATTCTGGTAAAGATGTTATTGACGAGCAGGGCCAAAGGAATTTCTCCAAGGCAATAAATGTGGCCAAGCAGGTTTTCAATACACTCACAGAGTACATCCAGGTACGAGAAGCCTATCACTGTTGAAGTCACTGTAATAACTGACACACTGTAGTTTTCAGAGTAATCTCAAGCGTTAATGAGGTTAGGGTTAGGTGGGCAGTAGCCATGATTGTCTGTTTTGGGGGTTGATGAGAAATCAGTGCACTGAAAGAAAAAAATTCTACTATGGACAGATTGAAAAGCAACATGACATTGATATTGTACAATATCTGTAGGCTGTAACTATGGCAAATACTCGCATATCTGAGTAGGGGTGCAACGGATCACAAAACTCACGGTTCAGATCGGATAACGGATATGAGACAATATATATATATATATATATATATATATATATATATATATATTTTAAATGCTTCCCATTTACCGTATTTTCCGCACTATAAGGCGCACTTAAAAGTCTTTAATTTTCTCAAAAAACGACAGTGCGCCTTATAATCCGGAGCGCCTTATATATGGATCAACCTCTCGGATCACTGCCCCGTTGACGGGACACTGCGTCGCTGTAACCTCGATAAAACTTCCACTCATTCGCGTTTTTATAACTTTAAAGCATTAAATATTCAAAATATACAGCCATGCGACACACCAATTGAAAGCTTAGCCTCTAATGATTAATTTAAGCCCACATACAAAGCATACGATGATTTATAGCAGTTACACAACTGTTACAAAGTAAACAATTTACAATAAAACAATTCAGCCATAATCTGCGCAGGTTCGGGTCGTGCATACCTACTGATTTCGTTGTCCTTTCAGCAACAAAGTGGTATTTTGGCCAAAACTTGATTTTCATAAATCCACAAGAGTCCAAGGAAATGTAATATCCAAGCTTTATATTCCAAAACGATCTGTTCGCCTCACAATGTTGAAGTTTCTGGCCGAATCACAACGGAAAAACGCGCGTTTTCCATTTCCGCACTTGTCATCGCCGCTAGCTTCTCTGCCCAGCTTGCTACATGATCGATGTGGGCGTCATCGTATTCCCTAGCTTCCAAGCTTTCGATTGGTAGCTCATATTAGCCAATCCGTTCAGGTTTGCCTCTGATATGGCCAATGGAAGCGGACAAGCCGATGACAACATGTCATGGACCACGTTGAGACGATCGCCATTTTCTCGGGAGTGAACGGAGTTGTCAGAACGCTTCATAAAGTTTGACTTTATCTGACGGTTTTGTTGACGTTCCCTTTAGCACAGCTCCATCTAGTGGATGCATAACGCAACCCCAGTCAAACGTTTGACTGCAGTATCTTCTATTCTATGCGCCTTATAATCCGGTGCGCCCTATATATGAAAAAAGTTCTAAAATAGGCCATTCATTGAAGGTGCGCCTTATAATCCGGTGCGCCTTATAGTGCGGAAAATACGGTAATACTAAAACGCAGCGCTTTGAAGCCAGGGAGCGAAGTTCGCTTTCCCGAGAAAAACAAAGGACTTTCACCCAGGAAATGCGTGTTCCTTAGGATAACTTCTCCTCCTCTCTTTCGCTTTCTCTCTCCCTGCCATCAGATTCTCCGCGGCTACATTTCTTTATGCTAATGAGGCTAAGCCAGTGGTGCCAGTTTACGCTGCTGGATACATTCACAAACACTTAACCCTCCCAGGAGAAGCAAGGCCTTGTGCATGCACCTTCCCTTTCCCCCAAATCCACACGTCATCAAAAAAGTTGAAAGCACACTATTGTCTAAAATATCTTGTAATGCTGGAGCATTAATATTCCCCTTCTTTGGATGAAAGGGGCCTATAGTACCAAACCAGGAACAAAACCCTGAATCGTTTTGTGGACTGGGAGTGTGGCTGATGTGAACTTATTATGTATTATGGAAGTATATGGCAATTTTTCCAATACTTTTAATCTGAATTTTTACCTATTTAAAAGGACATACGTTTCTGGATTATTATATTACCCAACAGGCATTACATCATCAGTTGCCTTTGGTTCTGATGAGTAAAGCTGGTCATTGCCAGATGGTCCATGCTTTATGTACAGTATTTACTGTGTAAAGCCCCCCTTTGTAGCATCTCTCCTCTCTGCCTTTCTTCCTCCCTCTCTTATTTCAAGTTCCTCCAAGTTAGAGTACAATGAGACGACTAAAGTTTGACTTTTGTTAATTGTCTTTAAGTTCCCATAACTGATTATGTTTTGTTCGTATATATATCCTCTATAACATCACACTCCTTCTTTGCTTATAGCACTTTTAATCCAAACCACCATCTTTTTCCTAAACTTAACTAGTCGTTTTGGTGCCTAAACTTAACTGTCGTTGCCGCATAATGCTCACTTTTTGTCGCCTAAACTTTACCGTAATGTCCACCGAATGACCGGTAGATTGCGGTGCCCTGTACCCAGCCCAAAGCCCCCTATTCTCGGGTACATCAACTGATAACTGCCGCTGATAGGACGAAGCTCTGTAAGTTCTTCTGCTCCTCCAGTAGCCATGGCCGTCTCTATCGACTGCTTTTTTTGTTCTTCTTTTTTTGTTCTTTTTTTTTTATTATTTTTTGGGCTTTCCCACCTTTATTTGATAGGACAGCTAGGTGAGAAAGGGGAGAGAGAGGGGGAAGACATGCGGGAAATCGTCACAGGTCGGATTCGAACCCTGGACCTCTGCGTCGAGGCATAAACCTCTCAGTATATGTGAACACGTGAACAGAAAATTGTGTTGCCTGTATCTTTTCACGGCAACCCTCCATAGAGATTTATCAGCCTACTTTAAGTAACCGCGACAGTAAACATTTATTTTACACTGTTATTATGGTTAAACTTTGCAATTAATCCACGGTTCCCATGCATTCCGAATCGTGAGTGTTGATCCGTACAGACCACGGATCAACTATGGTCTGTTACACCACTATATCTGAGTGGAGGAAACCTGTTGTGTAAAGGTAATCGTTGGTTGTGATGTGATTGTGATTGTTACTAATGATGTTGTAGGGTCCATGTACTGGCAACCAGCAGAGTTTGGCCCATAGTCGACTGTGGGATGCTGTGGTTGGGTTTCTGCATGTCTTCGCTCATATGCAGATGAAATTGTCTCAGGTGAGTTGAAGTCACTATGTGGGGCGTCTGTAGACTCTAAGATGGTAACAATGTAATCACAACATCCCCAGTTTCAGTTCAGCCTTGGACCTTTCTTACATCCTCTCTCTCCCCTTATTTCCTTTCACACACAAAAAAGTGCCCAAATAGTGCCAGCAAACACCTATCCTTACCACCTCAACTGGTAAGACCAGTTGTAGTGGAAGTTTCCTTTGCAGCAGGGGGGGAGGTTTTCAAAGTTTAGTAAAATGAAACAAATAAGACAGTCTGAGACTAGAACCAAGTTGGGTTTTTGTATTTTATTAAAAGATATATTTTGCAAAATAGGAGCTACATGATTTCACAAAAGGCCGCAGCCCAGTGTGGAGTCAGTTTCTCAAATGAGTGAACAGAACACCAGGCTTTTATGCATCTTCAGAGTGACAGCACACACGCACTTGGATTACTATGACGCTACAGTTCTTACAAGCAATCTGATACACATGAAGACAATCAGAAAAAACACAAGCGACATCTCGGAGCCATTTCGCCTCCTCCTCCCTGTACGATAGTTTTAGGGTGACCTTGTAGCCCCTATCTGTTCAGACAAACAGTGCTGACATTATGTTCCAGACTGGATGTCTCAGCAGTTAGAATCTAAATCTGCATGTGGGAAATGAGATAAACTCTTTCAGCATTTGTGAGAGAAGTAAAGTACGAATTAAACATAAAAATATAAGGAATTATGCTGAAATGTAATTTTCCCATTACACAGTCACCCTGTGAAAAAACTTCATCTTGGTCACTTAAAGCTAAACAGAACAAAGAATTTACTGAGAGTTACCAGCCCATCCCTCAATCCTGTCACCATGCCCTAAACTCCTCCACCTGGATCTGCAGTTCTCTCTCTCACCGTCATTGACGGAAACCATATATTAGAATTTCCGCCTTGGTATACATAAATCTGCATACATTTTTGCCTTCAGTGTGTATATTCAAATTCAAAACTATTTTTTAAGCAAGGGAGATATGATAAACAGTGTATTCTGGATTTTATAGTATTGTAATTCCTCCACATTTACATCAAATATTCATTTTAGATAGAAAATTGATTCTGGGGTAGTTCTATCTGAGATGATCAAACAAAGTGTATATGGTTTGGTCTCTTTTTATCCCCTCAGGACTCCAGTCAGATTGAGTTGCTGAAGGAACTGATGGATCTTCAGAAAGATATGGTGGTCATGCTGCTGTCTATGCTGGAGGGTAGGTCTGCTTTCATGTGTACTTCTGTAGTAAATATTAAAGCTGGAGTGGCATACTGAAAGAGCTGATGGTTGAGGTTGGGTATTTGCACGGTTTACTGAAATGTGTTAAATCAGTCTGAGCAGTGTTTGGTAAGTTTGGTTCTACAAATGTTCAATCAGCTTTAAAAAAAAAACTCTTTGAGTGAGTGGACACACACATGGCTATTACTGTAAATGGCTTCCACATGTTGCTTCATGCTGATGATGAGGTAAATAGACTCATTTATGGGATTGGGCATCGAGAACTGGTTCCAACTTGGAATATCGTTTCAAAAATGTATTGGAATCGGTTGGAAAATTTGGTTTTGAATACGATCATCGGTTCCAAATTCAAGTTTATGTTTCCATATCAACCACCGTACTTCCAGACGCTTGTTGTGTTGCAACCTTGGAGCACAGTAAGTGGCGCTCTAAAGTGTGCCTTTATTTTACATTAAAAAAGCCTGGTTAAACTGTAAATCACCATTGAATCGAAATAAAACACAAAATTATCTGTGAAATAAGCATTTGACCCATTTCAACTCCACCCCTCAAAGAATTGAATTTGAGACTCGATTAGAAAGAGAATCGAAAGGAAGAATCGCAATTGGAATCAGAATTGTTCAAATCAAAACAATGCCCTACCCATATAGTGTTCTATATCTATGGCCCTACCCTACTCATTTGAGCGCCTGCAGACATATTATACTAGCCTGACGTGGTCATACTCAGATTCTAGTCAGAATATGAGTCTGAAACCGCTCCATTGGGCTGTGATTATGGGGCGTGTTCCAACCACTTCTTCTGAACGCGAACCTCCGATGGCGCCATTTTGTTGCTACAAAGGTATCACCTCTTGTTAGCATTCCACTGACCGCCATTTTTTTTTAAATAACTTTACATCTGAAGCGTTTAAAGACTCTATTTGTCCATTGTTTAATTCTAAAGAAACACGACAATGTATAAAAGGCTCCATTACCTTGTACCTCACGTTATGGCTCCGTAGCAGACGCTTTTGTAAAAATACGCTAACGATTGTGTCATAACTAAGTGACTTACTGTCGCACAGTAGAGGAATTACCGTATAGTACAGGAGAAGCTCGCAGGCAGTTTCGACTTACATTAGCTGTTTAGGTTTAATTACGAATGTTAACTAGCATGTTAGTTAGCAATAATTAGCCTGTGCTTATGTTATCTACTTACATATACCTACGCTCTCCGTCTCTGTAAGATTGGGAATGATTGAGATTTCTCTCGGCACAGCTACCAGAAGACTTCACACTTTCAGACAGGTTGCTCACGTCACATTTACGTTGTCTCTCTCAGTTGGAGGCTGCGCAGTAAAGCAAGAGATCACCGGAAAAGTGCTTCTAATATCCTTCACTGGTCTCCGTCCAGAGCAACGGGGTCTATTGGTCCATTAATATATATGTCAATGGTTCCAACCGAACCAGGAAAAAAAATGCCTCTGCATTCATTGGATGGACCTACAACCAATCAGAGCAACGGAACTCAACTCAACTGTCAACAGAACTCAACACTGTATCGTCTCCATAGCAACCACTCTTTGCACAATGCATTCGTTCTAACTTCCGACCATTAGACCTTTTTGAAGCTGGATATATCATTTGTTGCGTGTAAATATAAATGTGGATAACGTTAATGATAGTAGTCGCATTTCTAGAGATGAATCGGTGAAAACACGTTTTATTTCTCTGATTCACGGCTTTGTTCTAGCGCCGCTGGGCGCTCCCTCTCTTCAGTCTCTCTCTATGTCTCTCCACCATATAACGCTCTCTCTCTTCAGTCTCTCTCTATCTCGCCACCATATAACGCTACTGTGCTTTCGGGCAGTTGTTGAGGCTCCTCCGCTGAGGATTTTAAAATGAATGCGCTGTCGATATCTTCTGTAACAGACGCGATGGTGGAATCTACACATCTCAACAAATTCAACCCAAGCGTTCTTTGGTGACGTGGTTGATTCTGTTACTGTTGATCATCTGTCCGACAATCTGATTGGTCCGAACAGATCCTGTTCGGGCAATAATTGCTTTTCAACGGAGCGACTCCAGACCGAACTTCCCGACCTCGAATTTTGTGGGCGGGGCTAAGTTCGGCTGGCATCCAGGCTAATATTATACAGTAAAACATATTGCATTCCAAAGATAAATGAAATGATGACACAAATGTAGCCATTGTTATGCTTTGAATCATCACATTAAAGGGATAGTTTGGCTTTTTTTAATGGGGTTGTATGATGTACTTATCGAGGGGTCAGACTTTCCACAGTTTACAGAATAAACAAATACAAGAAAATAAAAATGACTGATTATGACAGTTGAATGTGGAGACAACACGATACCTTTTATATACGAGAGTATACAGAATGATATGCAGAGGGAGACTGAACGACCAAAAGAGACAGACAGGAAGCTTCTGTGGAAACTGGAGGAAAGGTCTGATGGCAAGGTAAAGTGGTGAAAATATTCTAAAGAAATTGCATTCCACTGTGTACACTTCAACTGAAATGGATTTTTTTAGGTGGCTGAAATCTGTAGCTGCTGCCCGCGTCCACAGCAGTACATTGCTTAGCTTCCAAGTTGGTACTCCTGTCTGCTTCTCCAAACTGGCGGCGTGCTAACTAACTAACCGTCATCAAGTGTATACACTGACTATCGATATGTACCTCATACAATCCCCACTTCAAAAAAAAAAGGAACTATCCCTTTGAGTAATTCCTTGAAATGTAACCCACTACTGTACATTGTTCTGGATGGATGTGTCTTGTTTGATAAATGAAACTTGTTCTGCTTAATTAGTGTGGCGGGTCACTGCTCATTCAGTCGACTGTCAGATTGTCATTGTCCTAAGACTAAATGAGCGGTGTCGTAAGCAAACAGGCATAACCCAGTAACACAGAGCTCTGAGAACATTGTCAAGCATCGCAAATACTTTGACAGAGGCTTTGTCTCTTGTGGATGGTTACAAATGAGTCATGTTGTGGTTGCGAGAGACCTCCTATATTGTAAATGCGTTGTCTTGTTTGGTAGGTAATGTGGTGAATGGGACCATTGGGAAGCAAATGGTGGATATGTTGGTGGAGTCTTCCAACAATGTGGAGATGATCCTCAAGTTTTTCGACATGTTCCTCAAACTGAAAGACCTGACCTCCTCAGACGCCTTCAAGGAGTATGACCCTGATGGAAAAGGCAAGGTTCCAAAAAAATGTTTTCTTTCACCATATCTGTCATTGGAAAAGCATCTGAATCATTTGAATGTACAACCATTTCCAAAGTGACAGGTGATTTATAGATGTATGAATGAACTCCCAGGTGTCATCTCCAAGAGGGACTTCCATAAGGCCATGGAGAGCCACAAACACTACACCCAGTCTGAGACCGAGTTCCTGCTCTCATGCGCTGAGACTGATGAGAATGAACTCCTGGACTATGAAGAATTTGTGGAGCGCTTTCATGAGCCAGCCAAGGTAACGGCCTCGATATTTACAGATCTTTATAAAGTCTTAAAAGGGCCTCAAATTGTCCAAAAGTAAGCCCCTCAGTCCTCATAATCTGTTATTAAAATCTATTCTTGGAGAATGGTTTCAACATCTCAAAGGGGATTAAGTAGGAGAGCTCTCTTGTTATTTTTATTTCAGTGTCTTCTTCTTCTTTTGTGTTTTCTTCTGCCTTTCCATTTGTTGGACTGGGCTTCTTGATTGGCAGCTCAGTCAGACACTAATGAATCCCTTTGTTTTGTTGGTTTTGGGGAGCATGAAAAGGGCTCTACTTGCTTGCATTAGAGCATTAGAGGTGGGATAAGAAAGAGTTGGTGTTGAATTAGTTACCATGATCAACTGGGACAGCACCCATTAGGAAAAGATTTACAACATTCTGTAGATTAATTCTATACTGTAACAACTTTTTACTCCGTTGATTCACACCTAAACAGTTAAAAAACGCCTCTATATTAGTTGGTGGGGTGCTGGCCAGTTGTACTTTTTTTACATTCACTTTTCAAAATTGGGTAAGGCATTAGATTGCAGCCTACACATTATAGTGTAGTGGTTCACATTTACCCCAGAAAAATGGACCTAATGTAACTCTGGTAACATCCTCAAGGGGCCTCATTATAACAGGATTTCTGAGGTTGAGGGTTGTATAGTGGGAAACTGAAAAAGGAAACGTTTATGCAAAAGAAAAAAAACAACTTTAAACTAAACTGTGATTCAAAAGGACATTGGCTTCAATGTGGCGGTTTTGCTGACCAACCTGTCGGAGCACATGCCTCATGACACCCGGCTGCAGACCTTCCTGGAGCTGGCAGATAGCGTCCTCAACTATTTCCAACCCTATCTGGGCCGGATCGAGATCATGGGCAGTGCCAAGCGCATCGAGAGGGTCTACTTTGAGATCAGCGAGTCCAGTCGAACACAGTGGGAGAAACCTCAGGTAAAGATGGCACAGCATATGAATCGATAGTATAAAATGTGTCATGTCTAATCACAATATTTTTACGTATATGGCGGTTTCTTTATTTAACCGCAATTAATTGCTAACATTAGCTAAGGTCCTAAGGGATATGAATGTTGATGGTAATTGTTGATGTTGTTTGGATATGCCAAATTGTAATTATATAAGTGCTTATTGGTCGGACTGTTGAGCTTAAGCTCTGCTTTTTGTTAGTTGTTGGCACTTGTCCCTTTTTGCCAATAGTGATGACTATTTTTTGTACTATATTATTTTTATCTGTTTTTTTTTGTTAATGAACAAGGCTTTGTTTTTTAATTTTTTGATGAGGATACATGTTCTATAGTGAATTTTATGTTTTGAAGAAGAAAAATGTTTTTAATAATAAAGAGGCGTGGTTTACTTTATAGGCTGGGTACCTGTGTTATTACATTTTCTGGGTCACATAGCAGTGATATAACTAAAAGATATATCCTGGAATTCATTCAAAGCTTTAATTTGTTTGAAAAAGTAATAAATAAATACATATTTTTAAATTGGACTCAAAGAGACAATTATATTGTTAATCGCAATTATTTCTGAGACAATTAATTGTACAGCTAAATTTGGAGTTGTTACAGATCTGTGTCAGTGATTGTCACACCACGTGATTTGGTTAGAATGTTGAATAATGACAATAAATCCCCAAATTTCCTCCGAGCTCCTTGTTGTCCCTAATACACCTTCTGCCCAGGTCAAAGAATCCAAGCGTCAGTTCATCTTTGATGTGGTGAATGAAGGAGGGGAGAAGGAGAAGATGGAGCTGTTTGTGAATTTCTGCGAGGACACCATCTTTGAAATGCAGCTGGCGGCTCAGATGTCTGACGCTGGCGAGCGCTCAGCGATGAAAGAGGAGAGTGAGCGGGAGAAGCCAGACGAGGAGAACCCTGAGATGGGCTTCTTCTCTGTCACCACTGTCCGCATGGCTCTCTTAGCTCTGCAACACAATGTCATGCTGCTTATAAAGGTGAGAGCACACACAGCACCAAACACAGCTAGCGATCAAAGTGTGTGTATCAGATTATTTCAAAGGTATGCACAAAAGTACTCGGTAGATTGATAAACTGTTGTTCATTAAAGAACGTTCCAGTACATGAATCTAAACTACAAATAGTCATTTTTACATTTCTGTTTTCTGCACAAGTTAAACAAACAGGATACATGTGTTCTTTAGAGCTGTTGGTAGATAAATGGATAAAGCCAGGCTAGGTGTTTTCACCTTTCGTTATGCTAAGCTAACTAGGCTAACCACATCCTGACTCCAGCCCTGTACTAAACATGCATGAAACTGTCATCCATCCTCTCATCTCACCCTGAAAAAGCCAGGTAATGGGCGCCCGTATAGCTCAGTTGGTAGAGCAGGCGCCAATATATAGAGGTTTACTCCTCGATGCAACAGTCCCGGGTTTGACTCCGACCTGCAGCCCTTTACTGCATGTCTTTCCCCCCTCTCTCTCCCCTTTCATGTCTTCAGCTGTCCTGTAAAAATAAAGACTGAAAATGCCCCCCAAAAAATTATCTTTAAAAAAAAAAAAGACACGTAATTAGTGAATATTCCAAAACTTGGTATTATTCCTCTAAAATATTCAGAATTTTAACTTTTTGAAAAAATGTAAATGCAAGGGGATATCATATTTTTCATACATTGAAGACAGACAAACAACAAAAATTCTAACAACTAATATGCTGTTGTCAGGTTATGTCATTGGGCCTTGATGTGATTCGCAGCCAACAGTGACATAACACCCTGCTGCTCTCTTGTTAATGACACTGTGTAAATGCTGGCCATTGAACAGTTCTTGTTATTACTCAACAGCAAGCAGTAGGGCTGGGTGTCGTTCAAAATGTATTTTTCAGCTCCTACTACGTGAGCCCCGTCTCTGTGTAACGTAGTCTTTCCTATGAGAGGCCGTATAGGAGGTAATTCATATGAGAGGCCGTATAGGAGGTAATTCATACTTCTGTCTTACACACACTATCATAATCTTGCATATACACCACTATACTCATACACACACACTATTATAATCATTTTACATGTATGAGAGGGTATAGTTGTGTATGTGAGAGAGTATAGTAGTGTATGTGTGAGAGTATAGCATTGTATGTGAGATAGTATAGTAGTATATGTGAGAGAGTATAGTAGTGTATGTGAGAGAGTATAGTAGCCTAGTATATGTGAGAGAGTATAGTAGTGTATGTGAGACAGTATAGTAGTATATGTGAGAGAGTATAGTAGTATATGTGAGAGAGTATAGTAGTGTGTGTGTGAGAGAGTATGGTAGTATATGTGAGAGAGTATAGTAGTATATGTGAGAGAGTATAGTAGTGTGTGTGAGAGAGTATAGTAGTATATGTGAGAGAGTATAGTAGTGTGTGTGAGAGAGTATAGTAGTATATGTGAGAGAGTATAGTAGTATATGTGAGAGAGTATAGTAGTGTGTGTGAGAGAGTATAGTAGTATATGTGAGAGAGTATAGTAGTGTGTGTGAGAGAGTATAGTAGTATATGTGAGAGAGTATAGTAGTATATGTGAGAGAGTATAGTAGTGTGTGTGAGAGAGTATAGTAGTATATGTGAGAGAGTATAGTAGTATATGTGAGAGAGTATAGTAGTGTGTGTGTGAGAGAGTATAGTAGTGTGTGTGAGAGAGTTTGATTGAAACTGAAGGAGTTTGATTACTCAGCTCCTGATTGGTTGACAAAGAAGAAGCGGTATTTGACGGTCAAATTCCGGCACTTTCATTATAATAGTTTGGCTGAAGTGGAGCTGTAATGGATAGAAAGAGGCTAACTGAAGCTGTGGGTCTTCTAAATAATATTTTAGGAAATGGTGAGCTATTGTCAACGATGTCTCGACAATTAAATTAAGTCAAACAGAGCTCTGATTCGGAGATGCAGAGATTATTCAGGGGTGGAACTGCAAATCCAGTCAGACCTGGCTCCAGGCTAGCACTGCTACTTCTAGCTAGCTCAATGGAACACGGAGGACCCCGTTACCAGACGAGACAGCATTTCGGTGGATCGTCGTTGAAATCCAGGAAGAGGTAAGTTGATGATAAAAATAGCCAAGGACCATTGACATAGGACCCCTTTTTTATTAACTTCATCCTATCTGCAGTGTCCCCCCCAAAATTCATGTTAGCGGCTAGCTAGTTGCTACCCACATAACACGGGCTAGCCATTTTCCATTGAAAACTTTGCAATATCTCCACTAGCTAGCTAGTGCTAGTTAATATGATCAAGCAAGTTTGAGCAAGCTGTGTGAAATAATTTCAGAAATCAGGTTTCCGAATTAAATCTGCTTACATGAGATAGACGACACATTGTCTGTGAAGCCCTTTGATTAACCACAGTATATTTTACTGTACAATGTACATTTGACTTTGACTAGGAGAAAAAGCTAGCAGCTAGCAGCAGCATTTATGGAAGCATACTGGTAATTGTAGTACCCATTGCTGCGCTCCTGTTATTACATTTCAAACACATTGTAATTTGCTATCAGTGCGCAGCTTATTGCAACGTAGTTCTGCATTTATTGGATTTCACCTATCTTTGGGTAAAGAGAGAGTAGGCGTAGGCGTTTTACAGCAAAGATAGGTTAAATAAGAATGCTCGGTCTTGCATCGGCTGGCTGGCTAGCTGAGTTGCAAACATCTGACTGGGTGACGATATTTAGCCTGTGCGTGTCTTTGAGTACCATGAAAAGCGCTATATAAATAAAATGTAGTATTATGATTATTATTATTATTATTATTATTGTTATTATTATTATTATTATTATTAAAGAGTGCAATATACATGTTTACATATGTTTATTACAGTGAATAATAATCTAAATACTACTAAGCAGGGCTCTCAAGTACTTATTAAGCATTTTAGAATGTCACTCTTGCCCCAACTTGAGAGCCCTGATTAAGTGTGGTGAAGCCACATATTTGTTTTTATATAGTGCCTTGCGAAAGTATTCGGCCCCCTTGAACTTTTCGACCTTTTGCCACATTTCAGGCCTCAAACATAAAGATATAAAACTGTAATTTTTTGTGAAGAATCAACAACAAGTGGGACACAATCATGAAGTGGAACGGAATTTATTGGATATTTCAAACCTTTTAAACAAATAAAAAACTGAAATATTGGGCGCAAAAATTATTCAGCCCCCTTAAGTTAATACTTTGTAGCGCCACCTTTTGCTGCGATTACAGCTGTAAGTCGCTTGGGGTATGTCTCTATCAGTTTTGCACATCGAGAGACTGACATTTTTGCCCATTCCTCCTTGCAAAACAGCTCGAGCTCAGTGAGGTTGGATGGAGAGCGTTTGTGAACAGCAGTTTTCAGTTCTTTCCACAGATTCTCGATTGGATTCAGGTCTGGACTTTGACTTGGCCATTCTAACACCTGGATATGTTTATTTGTGAACCATTCCATTGTAGATTTTGCTTTATGTTTTGGATCACTGTCTTGTTGGAAGACAAATCTCCGTCCCAGTCTCAGGTCTTTTGCAGACTCCATCAGGTTTTCTTCCAGAATGGTCCTGTATTTGGCTCCATCCATCTTCCCATCAATTTTAACCATCTTCCCTGTCCCTGCTGAAGAAAAGCAGGCCCAAACCATGATGCTGCCACCACCATGTTTGACAGTGGGGATGGTGTGTTCAGGGGATGAGCTGTGTTGCTTTACGCCAAACATAAACGTTTTGCATTGTTGCCAAAAAGTTTGATTTTGGTTTCATCTGACCACAGCACCTTCTTCCACATGTTTGGTGTGTCTCCCAGGTGGCTTTTGGCAAACTTTAAACGACACATTTTATGGATAGAAGGGCTTTTTTTTTTTTTTTTTTTTAAAAAAAAGATTTTTTAAATAAAAAAAAAAAATTTTTGTCCTATAGACAGAGTCTCCCACCTCAGCTGTAGATCTCTGCAGTTCATCCAGAGTGATCATGGGCCTCTTGGCTGCATCTCTGATCAGTCTTCTCATTGTATGAGCTGAAAGTTTAGAGGGACGGCCGGGTCGCCGGTAGATTTGTAGTGGTCTGATACTCCTTCCATTTCAATATTATCGCTTGCACAGTGCTCCTTGGGATGTTTAAAGCTTGGGAAATCTTTTTGTATCCAAATCCGGCTTTAAACTTCTCCCCAACAGTATCTCGGACCTGCCTGGTGTGTTCCTTGTTCTTCATGATGCTCTCTGCGCTTTACACGGACCTCTGAGACTATCACAGAGCAGGTGCATTTGCGGAGACTTGATTACACACAGCTGGATTCTATTTATCATCATTAGTCATTTAGGTCAACATTGGATCATTCAGAGATCCTCACTGAACTTCTGGAGAGAGTTTGCTGCACTGAAAGTAAAGGGGCTGAATAATTTTGCACGCCCACTTTTTCAGTTTTTTATTTGTTAAAAAAGTTTGAAATAGCCAATGAATTTCGTTCCACTTCATAATTGGGACCCACTTGTTGTTGATTCTTCACAAAAAATTACAGTTTTATATCTTTATGTTTGAGGCCTGAAATGTGGCAAAAGGTCGAAACGTTCAAGGGGGCCGAATACTTTCGCAAGGCACTGTATTTCTGCAATCTGTGTGATTTGTTTCTGACTTTCATATGAATGTTTAAACCAGGCTTGGTCAGTGCTAAATATACTACTGTGATTAAAGGAGTTAAATAAAAGATGTCATTCATATAAATTCATGCATCACCTAATTTCATCATCACATACAGGCCTGGCCTCCAGTAAAGAACAGTTTGTTTAATATATCTAATCTTGTGTTGTTCATACTATACAATGATTTATTACAGATTATCTGGCCAATGCTGGGTGTCTCAGGTCTTTGAAACGCATAGAAGACAAAGATCTCTTGGTGGAGGATATCATCATGTTTCAGCTGGTTCATCGAGTTAGTGGAGCACTTCAAAGGTTTGTGTAACTCCATTTTTTAGCAAACATAATTAACCCTTCTAAGGTGTTCATCTTTTTGTTCCACAGCCAATGTTGGACCCACCACATTATTAGGCTTTTAAATCAATACAGCCATAAGCATGTATATAAAATTACTAAACAGAAGTTTACTTAAGCTCAATTACCAATGACAGATACATCATTTATGGTTCATATTTGCCATTTACTCCAATTATAAAAAAGGTAAAAAAGAAAAAAAATAGAAACAAGATTTTTCATTCACTATCATCAATCATTATTGGTGCTTATTTCTTAGAACTTAATCAGAACAGGTGAAAGTACTTGAAATGTAACAATTTTGTAACTTTGTGTGAGAATAGCAGGTACAAAGTTTCATAGCACCTACAACTATTACACTGTAATAATTACACTTGGGTCCAGTAGACCCGAACACCTCATTTGTATTAGTTATGTGTAGGGGGGTGTACCGTGTACACTAATTGAAAATAAGTTATGTTTTATGTTCTTCAAAGAAAATGAGCCAAGGCCAATGAGTTTGAGTTAGAAGAAATAATAAATAGCATCATTTTTATTTTAGCAAACATTGAAAACGGGTCCCACAGACCTGAACACCTTACAAGGGTTAAGCATAATGCAAGATTTTAACATATTTTTAAAAGCCAGTGTACAACCAAACACTCCGAATAAAGGCTTGCATGTATCATATAAAATAACTTAAAGAACATCACGTTTTAGATAGTTGTCAAAGACAAGGCCTTTTTGCATAATCAACAAACACTGAACTGTCTTATAAGTCATCCCTTTCATGTGCTGTGTGATAATTTATCCAATTTGAAAAATGATATTTGTATCTTCTCATGATACATTTTTACAGGTTCAGGGAGGGGATGAAGACCCTTGGTGTTCTTGATGCAATAAGAATGCACCCAGATGCTTTCAGACCGCTGTTTTGTCACGAGCCATCCCCACTCACAGCGGATGTACTAGAACTGTCAGCAGTGGGCAGGAACAAAAGAAGGGCAGAGGAATGTGTGGTTGCATTTTGGAGGGACTACCTGCTGGATGTTGAGGGTAAGTATTATTGCTAGTTATGGAATAAAAATCTTTTCATATGCCCTTCTGTCTGTCTTTGTCTTTCCCTCCTTTTTAAAAGTTTTCTACATGCTAGGTTTAATTTATTTTTTGGTGTTCTTTGGTGTATTTCTTTTTCAGAGCAAGAGGGGCCCTTGCAACTTGGGGGTATCCTGGCCTTTACGACGGGAGCAAATGATATTCCACCCCTGGGCTTCTCCCCACTACCTTCAGTGGTTTTTCTCCATGAGCTGCCCCTCAGACAAGGCCGTCATTTACCCCCCGCAAACACATGCATTAACTGCCTTGGGTTGCCAGTCCTGAAAAAATTCGAGGATTTTAAGGAAACTATGGATTTTGCATTAAAAAACACTCAGGGATTTGGTCAGGAATGACTTCCAAGAACTCCTTAATATACATTATTAAAGTATGTTGCCTGTTGAACTTGACTAAATTGAAGAGGCATCGTTGTCAATAACTCACCATTTCCTAATACATTATTAATGTCTTGTTTAAACAAGTAAAAATGGAATAATCATTCCCCCTGCTATTGTCTTGTGTACTGGTAAAATTTATATTTTAACTCCACTATACATGGTTGAGAGAAGGCAAGGTATGTGTATAGGGTGACTGATGTGACAGTTGGGGGCGGCGGTAGGATTCTTTATTTTTACTTGGTTTTTAATTTTTAATAATGTATGTAGGTATACATGTGTATGTGTATATGTATGTATATATATATGTATATTTGTATATCTGTATGTGTATATATATGTATGTATGTATATATATGGATATGTGTGTGTGCGTATGTATGTGTATTTTTTTTTACTTTTTAATTTATTATTTATTTTTATATATATATTTTGTATTATTTAATTTTTTATGTTTTTTCTGTACATTTTTTTAATTTAATTATTTTTATTATTATTTTTTTTTAATTTATTTATCTTTTCTCTCCTCTTCTTTAACTTGTTGGGGTAAGGACAGTCGTGCGCTACCTGAAGTCATTTTGGTGTGAATGGTGGTTTATTTCCTTCCTGTTCTGATATTTTTGTGAACACAGAGAGCACTTGTATGTTGGTTATGTTCTATTTCGATAACAATCAATAAAATCTATTTATAAAATGGAATAGAATAATCATTTGACTAAAAAGGAAACTTTTCACTGGCCTTTTATTAACCTTTATTAATTGCCTTGACAACAATGAAGTTGCTCAATGATAGAGATCACTAGGCTAAAAAATAATTGAATGCCATGGTTACCGTCATTGGCTAGTGGGTCTACAGTTTCTAGAATTCTGTTCATAACTGTTTAATTGAAAATAAAGTCATTTTCTGGAACAACAACATTGAAGTCTCAAAATGTACTGGGGGGGGGGGTCTTCATTCATTTCAGCGTTGTCACTCCTAACTAAAATGTTCTGCACTGCTGCGTGCAACTCGGAGCGCAAGCCCGTGTAAAATGATAGAAACTAAGGTCCCGTCAGGTCCCGTCAGGTCCCGTCAGGTCCCGTCAGGTCCCGTCAGGTCCCGTCAGGTCCGTCGGGTTCGGTCAAAGATCTTCAGCTCTACACCAAAGCTTCCCTGATTGGCATCCTCTTCAAACTGCTGGTTAATCAAGAGCAAGAAAGAGATCGTCCGAGTATGTTTGTTTGTTTCTTTTGTTTGTAAAGCGTCTTTGAGTTCCATGTAAAGCGCTATATAAAACTTATGTATTATTATAATTATAACCATTGAGCTCAGAAATTAATCTTTCCAAAATGTCATGTCAATTGTCAGTTTCCCTCACAATTCTCTGAACACACCGCAGTGTATCAGTGAAAAAGATACCAATGTTTTCCTCATTACCATATACTTCCACAAACAAAAACTGGCCTTGAAAAAGAAACTAAATAAAATAAGAATAAATGTTTTCGTCCAAAAAGGTTGTTTTTTTCCTTAAAGTTTATGCTGCTTGATTTAAATGTTCCTTGTTCCTCTGAGTTGGTGCTAGCTGTACTTTCAAAGCAGCAAGCCCACCAGATAATGATGATTTAAAATGGCCCCTTTAGCCAATGAGGAAGTGAGAATTTAAACTGTCTTCCTGATTGATCAAACCTATGAGAGGCCGTATAGGAGGTAATTCATACTTCTGTCTTACACACACTATCATAATCTTGCATATACACCACTATACTCATACACACACACTATTATAATCATTTTACATGTATGTATGAGAGGGTATAGTTGTGTATGTGAGAGAGTATAGTAGTGTGTGTGTGAGAGTATATTAGTATATGTGAGAGAGTATAGTAGTGTGTGTGTGAGAGTATATTAGTGTATGTGAGAGAGTATAGTAGTGTGTGTGTGAGAGTATAGTAGTGTATGTGTGAGAGTATAGTAGTGTGTGTGTGAGAGTATATTAGTATATGTGAGAGAGTATAGTAGTGTATGTGTGAGAGTATAGTAGTGTGTGTGTGAGAGTATATTAGTGTATGTGTGAGAGTATAGTAGTGTATGTGAGAGAGTATAGTAGTGTGTGTGTGAGAGTATAGTAGTGTATGTGAGAGAGTATAGTAGTGTGTGTGTGAGAGTATATTAGTATATGTGAGAGAGTATAGTAGTGTGTGTGTGAGAGTATATTAGTGTATGTGTGAGAGTATAGTAGTGTGTGTGTGAGAGTATAGTAGTGTATGTGTGAGAGTATAGTAGTGTATGTGAGAGAGTATAGTAGTGTATATGAGAGAGTATAGTAGTGTATGTGAGAGAGTATAGTAGTGTATATGAGAGAGTATAGTAGTGTATGTGAGAGAGTATAGTAGTGTGTGTGTGAGTATAGTAGTGTGTGTGTGAGAGTATAGTAGTGTATGTGTGAGAGTATAGTAGTGTATGTGAGAGAGTATAGTAGTGTATATGAGAGAGTATAGTAGTGTATGTGAGAGAGTATAGTAGTGTATGTGAGAGAGTATAGTAGTGTATGTGAGAGAGTATAGTAGTGTGTGTGTGAGAGTATAGTAGTGTGTGTGTGTGAGAGTATAGTAGTGTGTGTGTGTGTGAGAGTATAGTAGTGTATGTGAGAGAGTATAGTAGTGTATGTGAGAGAGTATAATAGTGTGTGTGAAAGAGTATAGTTGAAAAGGAAGTTGGTTTGATCAATCAGGAAGACAGTTTAAATTCTCACTTCCTCATTGGCTAAAGGGGCCATTTTAAATTATCATTATCTGGTGGGCTTGCTGCTTTGAAAGTACAGCTAGCACCAACTCAGAGGAACAAGGAACATTTAAATCAAGCAGCAGAAACTTTAAGGAAAAAAACAACCTTTTTGGACAAAAACATTTCTTATTTTATTTAGTTTCTTTTTCAAGGTCAGTTATTGTTTGTGGAAGTATATGGTTATGAGGAAAACATCTCTTTTTCACTGATACACTGTGGTGTGTTCAGAGAATTGTGAGGGAAACTGACAATTTGGGCCATGAAAGTGTCATTTTGGAAAGATAAATTTCTGAGCTCAATGGTTATACTCTGACGATCTCTTTCTTGCTCTTGATTAACCAGCAGTTTGAAGAAGATGCCAATCAGGGAAGCTTTGGTGTAGAGCTGAAGATCTTTGTCCGAACACGACGGGACCTTAATTTCTATCTTTTTACACGGGCTCGCGCTCGGGGTTGCGCGCAACAGTGCAGAGGCAAAGCAGAACATTTTAGTTAGGAGTGACAACGCTGAAATGAATGAAGACCCCAAAGTACATTTTGAGACTTCAATGTTGTTGTTCCAGAAAATGACTTTATTTTCAATTAAACAGTTATGAACAGAATTCTAGAAACTGTAGACCCACTAGCCAATGACATTCAATTATTTTTAGGGCCCCAGTGAACTCTATCAGTGAGCAACTTCATTAGTGTCAAGGCAATTAATAAAGGTTAATAAAAGGCCATTGACAAGTTTCCTTTTCAGTCAAATGATTATTCCATTTTCAATTGTTTAAACAAGACATTAATAATGTATTAGGAAATGGTGAGTTATTGACAACGATGCCTCTTCAATTTAGTCAAGTTCAAAAGGCAACAGATTTTAATAATGTATATTAAGGAGTTCTTGGAAGTCATTCCTGACCAAATCCCTGAGTGTTTTTAATGCAAAATCCATAGTTTCCTTAAAATCCTCGAATTTTTTCAGGACTGGCAACCCAAGGCAGTTAATGCATGTGTTTGCGGTGGGTAAATGACGGCCTTGTCTGAGGGGCAGCTCATGGAGAAAAACCACTGAAGGTCGTGGGGAGAAGCCCAGGGGTGGAATATCGTTTGCTCCCGTCGCAAATGCCAGGATACCCCCAAGTTGCAAGGGCCCCTCTTGCTCTGAAAAAGAAATACACCAAAGAACACCAAAAAATAAATTAAACCTAGCATGTAGAAAACTTTTAAAAAGGAGGGAAAGACAAAGACAGACAGAAGGGCATATGAAAAGATTTTTATTCCATAACTAGCAATAATACTTACCCTCAACATCCAGCAGGTAGTCCCTCCAAAATGCAACCACACATTCCTCTGCCCTTCTTTTGTTCCTGCCCACTGCTGACAGTTCTAGTACATCCGCTGTGAGTGGGGATGGCTCGTGACAAAACAGCGGTCTGAAAGCATCTGGGTGCATTCTTATTGCATCAAGAACACCAAGGGTCTTCATCCCTCCCGAACCTGTAAAATGTATCATGAGAAGATACAAATATATTTTTAAATTGTAATTATACACAGCACATGAAGGGATGCTTATAAGACGTTAGTTTGTTATGAAAGGCCTTGTCTTTGACCACTATCTAAAACGTGATGTTCTATACGTTTTTTAAGATTTTAAGATTTAAGATTTTATATGATACATGCAAGCCTTTATTCGGAGTGTTTGGTTGTACACTGGCTTTTAAAAATATGTTAAAATCTTTCATTATTCTTAAACCTTGTAAGGTGTTCAGGTCTGTGGGACCCGTTGTCCCACAAATGATGCTATTTATTATGTCTTGTAACTCAAACTCATTGGCCTTGGCTCATTTTCTTTGAAGAACATAAAAAATAACTTATTTTCAATTAGTGTACACGGACACCCCCTACACATAACTAATACAAATGAGGTGTTCGGGTCTACTGGACCCAAGTGTAATAATTGTAGGTGCTATGAAACTTTGTACCTGCTATTCTCACACAAAGTTACAAAATTGTTACATTTCAAGTACTTTCACCTGTTCTGATAATGACTGATGATAATGAATGAAAAATCTTGTTTCCATTTTTTTTTTTTACCTTTTTTATAATTGAATTTCCTTGTTTACTCACAAAAACATGATCATATGATCTCACAGGAGTAAATGGCAAATATGAACCATAAATGATGTATATATCATTGGTAATTGAGCTTAAGTAAACCTTTTTACATAATTTTTTATGGCTGTATTGATTTAAAAGCCTAATAATGTGGTTGGTCCACCAGACCCGGGAACATTGGCTGTGGAACAAAAATATGAACACCTTAGAAGGGTTAATTTTGTTTGCTAAAAAATTGAGTGACACAAACCTTTAAAGTGCTCCACTAACTTGATGAACCAGCTGAAACATGATGATATCCTCCACCAAGAGATCTTTGTCTTCTATGCGTTTCAAAGGCCTTAGACGCCCAGCATTGGCCAGATAATCTGTAATAAATCATTGTATAGTATGAACAACACAAGATTAGATATATTCAACAAACTGTTCTTTACTGGAGGCCAGGCCTGTATGTGATGATGAAATTAGGTGATGCATGAATTTATATGAATGACATCTTTTATTTAACTCCTTTAATCACAGTAGTATATTTAGCACTGACCAAGCCTGGTTTAAACATTCATATGAAAGTCGGAAACAAATCACACAGATTGCAGAAATATAAAACAAATATGTGGCTTCACCACACTAATCAGGGCTCTGCATTTGAAGACAGGCAAGAGTGACATTCTAAAATGCTTAATAAGCACTTGAGAGCCCTGCTTAGTAGTATTTAGATTATTATTCACTGTAATAAACATATGTAAACATGTATATTGCACTCGTAACTAATAATAATAATACATTTTATTTATATAGCGCTTTCATGGTACTCAAAGACACACACAGGCTAAATATCGTCACCCAGTCAGATGATTGCAACTCAGCTAGCTAGCCAGCGGATGGAAGACCGAACATTCTTATTTAACCTATCTTTGCTGTAAAACGCGTACACCTACTCTCTCTTTACCCAAAGATAGGTGAAATCCAATAAATGCAGAACTACATTGCAATAAGCTGCGACTGAATAGCAAATTACAATGTGTTTGAAATTTAATAACAGGAGCGCAGCAATGGGTATTACAATTACCAATATGCTTCCATAACTGCTGCTGCTAGCTTTTTCTCCTAGTCAAAGTCAAATGTACATTGTACAGTAAATAAACTGTGGTTAATCAATCAATACATCTTATGTAAGCAGATTTATCAACTTACCTCTTCCTGGATTTCGACGACGATCCACCGAAACGCTGTCTCGTCTGGTAACGGGGCGTCCGCGTTGCATTGAGCTAGCTAGAAAGTAGCATGCTAGCCTGGAGCCAGGTCTGACTGGATTTGCAGTTCCACCCCTGAATAATCTCTGCATCTCCGAATCAGAGCTCTGTTGGACTTAATTTAATTGTCGAGACATCGTTGACAATAGCTCACCATTTCCTAAAATATTATTTAGAAGACCCACAGCTTCAGTTAGCCTCTCTATCCATTACAGCTCCACTTCAGCCAAACTATTATAATGACAGTGCCGGAATTTGACCGTCACAATACCGCTTCTTTGTCAACCAATCAGGAGCTGAGTAATCAAACTCCCTTCCTCCTTCAATCAAACTCTCTCACACACACTACTATACTTCTCACATACACTACTATACTTCTCACACATACACTACTATACTTTCTCACACACACTACTATACTCTCTCACATACACACTAATACATTCTCTCACATACACTACTATACTCTCTCACACACACACTACTATATCTCTCACATACACTATACTATACTTTCTCATATACAACTATCTCTCCTCTCACACATACACTACTATACTCTCTCACATACACAACTATACCACCCTCTCTCTCACATACACTACTATACTCTCACACACACTACTATACTCTCACATACACTACTATACTCTCTCACATACACTACTATACTCTCTCACATACACTACTATACTCTCTCACATATACTACAATTATACTCTCTCACATATACTACTATACTCTCTCACATATACTACTATACCTCTCACATACACTATTATACTCTCTCACATACACTACTATACTCTCACAACACTACTATAATACTCTCTCACACACACTACTATACTTCACATACACTACTATACTTTTCACATACACTACTATATACTCCTCACATTACACTATATAACACATGTAAAATGATTATAATAGTGTGTGTGTATGAGTATAGTGGTGTATATGCAAGATTATGATAGTGTGTGTAAGACAGAAGTATGAATTACCTCCTATACGGCCTCTCATACTTTCCTGCGTGTCTCTACGACGTGTAATGTTAGACAGCCAGTCACAAGCATTATTACATCTTGGTAGAAACATGCTGCATGCTTATTGGCTCACTGACCCTGATGAGATTTACTCCTTAGGTATTGGAATTGGGCATTGAATGACAAGGCGTTTTTGATGCTCGATACTTTGGCATTTTGGTCTGTGCCTAAAAAGTATTGAATTCGGTACCCAGCCCTAGCAAGCAGTTGAGTACCACTGAACGGACCTTTCATCTAAACTTTTTCTCTCTTTTCAGGTACTGTCCATGAAGAGTTTGAAGAAGCAGATGAAGAAGATAAAGAACATGACCGTGAAGGACATGGTGACCACCCTGGTGTCCTTTAACTGGTCGGTGTTGCTGGGCCTCCTTCTCGTGGCATTCAGTGTGGCCCGAGGATTTTGCCGAATCTTCTACAACACCTTCATGGGAGGCAGTCTGGTGGAGGGGGCCAAGACCATAAAGGTTACTATACATCATTCTAAAGCAATAGAGCATTGTATCCACAGGTCATTAAAACAAACTATATACAGTAGCTCACCTGGTTTAGCGGGCGCACCATGTACAAATGCTCAGTCCTTATGGCAGCGGCCGCGAGTTCAGTTCTGACCTGCGGCCCTTTGCTTCATGTCATTCCCCCTCTCTTTCCCGTTTCACGTCTCAAGCTGTACCCTCTAATAAAGGTCTAAAATGCTGTAATTAGCTGTTCCTAAATACCTAACCTGCCTCCACCCCAGGTGTCAGAGCTGCTGGCCAACATGCCTGACCCCACCCAGGATGAGGTGCGGGGTGAAGGGGAGGACCGAGAGAAGAGACCCCCCAAAGAGGACCTGGCTGACCTGGCTGACCTGGCTGTCAACACCAGTGAGACCGAGCTGCTGTCAGACATTTTTGGCCTAGACTTAAGAAGAGAGGGGGGCCAGTACAAGATCACCCCACATAATCCCAACGCCAGCCTGACCGAATTGCTCAACTCCCCGGTTCCTTCCCCGACCCCCCCAACCCCACCCGCAGCACCCCCACCTGAGCTCAGACGGAGGCATCAGGTGAGTCTAACTCATTTTTAGGGCCAGAGCACCGACGTGTGTGTGTGTGTGTGTGTGTGTGTGTGTGTGTGTGTGTGTGTGTGTGTGCGTGCGTGCGTGCGTGCACTAATTAGCATTTGCTAATTAGCACATAGTACACCTGAGGCTGTCATTAGTTTTGCAGGTATTTGTTTATAAAATATTATATAGTTTGGGACAAATTAAAATGTTTATCTGATGATGGCACATGAGGAATAGATTACGAATGTTATAACAATTCCTCAAATTCATGAATGTGTGTACCCAATTCCATGGCAATCTATCCACTATTTGTTGAGACATTTCAGTCTTGACCATTCTTTTGAAAAATTTAAAGTCCAGAAATAAACGTCCCTAGGTATTCTTTATTAAAGTGCTCATATTATTATTATCAGGTTCATAATTGTATTTAGAGGTTGTACCAGAATAGGTTTACATGGTTTAATTTTCAAAAAACACCATATTTTTGTTGTACTGCACATTGCTGCAGCTCCTCTTTTCACCCTGTGTTGAGCTCTCTGTTTTAGCTACAGAGTGAGACATCTCACTTCTGTTCCATCTTTGTTGGCAGTCGCTCATGCTCAGTACCTAGGTAAGGACTACTAGCCAGTCAGAAGCAGAGTATGAGGGCATGTCCTGACAGTACCTAGGTAAGGACTACTAGCCAGTCAGAAGCAGCAGCCTGGTCTCACTGAATTCCGTAAAATGGGCATGGACTGGTAACAGCTCATTCTGTGGTGGTGGTACGGAATGTGTGAAAATTCCGTGTGGCCACCACGGAAAAGAATACCAATGTAAAGTCAATGAGAAGATGACGTAGCACGGTAGTGAGTAGTATGTAAGGCTGGAATTCCAGGTAAGGAGGTTGGTTGGGGTGGTGGATGGGTAAAACACAGGACTTTCACCCAAGAGAGCGGACTTCGTGTGGCGTTTGTCAGTTGTGTATTTTTTATTTTTTTTTAAGCATGTCCCGCGTGTGGCACGGAACCATAAGCCCACCCACGACCTTTTCCTGAACCCAACCGTCCCGTTCTTGTCGCGTGTCACTGAACCGTAAGCCCACCCACGACCTTTTCCTGAACCCAACCGCTCTGTTCTTCTCGCGTGTCACGTAAGCCCGTGTTTCTTTTTCGGCAATCCGTGTTCATTTCACGGAATTCTTCCGTGGGCCCATCACGGAATTTGGCGATCCGTTGGCGATCCGTTGGCGATCCGCGTTCATTTAACGGAATTATTCCGTGGCAGTTTAACGGATTTTGTTGCAATTCAGTGAAACTGCCACGGATTTTGAGTTAAGGGCCCGTGTTCATTTCACGGAATTCTGTGAGATCAGGTTGGAAGCAGAGTATGAGGGCGTGCCCTGACAGTACCTAGGTAAGGACTACTAGCCAGTCAGAAGCAGAGTATGAGGGCGTGCCCTGACAGTACATAGGTAAGGACTACTAGCCAGTCAGAAGCAGAGTATGAGGGCGTGCCCTGACAGTACCTAGGTAAGGACTACTAGCCAGTCAGAAGCAGAGTATGAGGGCGTGCCCTGACAGTACCTAGGTAAGGACTACTAGCCAGTCAGAAGCAGAGTATGAGGGCGTGCCATGCTAGCAGCTAGGTGAGCATTATAACGTGTGTTCCAAAGTGACCACGTTTGTCTCTGAAGTAAAGGCTGGACTACAGTAGAGCTGTTTGGAGCAGTTTGTGAACAGTGTTTTCTGTTGGAGATGGTAAGTCCCTTTGGGTGGGTGGGGGGGGGACTTTGGGCTTTTTCACTGCACAAAAAGATATATAACACAATAAAGGAAAGGAAAAAAGCCAAAAAGCATAATATGAGCACTTTAAGAGTATAATAGTTAACTCTTGTACTCTGCTTCTTTAGGGCTGTGTGGGTATGGTTAGATCACATTTGACTAATAGTAATTAAACAAACCACCAACTGTCTTCAGATTGTAATTCAAATGTTGCTAGTAGCTATGCTATGCAGCTAAAATTCACTCAATTGGCTTGTTTGTCTAATTACATTTTCTGTTTCAGTCGAAGGGCTCTTCCTCAGAGGAGAAGGAAGCAACAGCAGAGACAGAATGTGAACCTGAGAAAGCATCAGAGTATGTACACATTTTTGTTATCTAATCTGATTGCAACAACAGACATTGTTAATATGGTGGCAGACAAAAACACTATGTACTGTATGCAGGGGCGTTTCTAGGACTTGAGGAGGTTCGGGGCTTAGCCCAGACCTATTTAAATAAACTGAATGAAATGCAAAACGCTGATTGGCTTGCCCAGCTTGTTAATAGCCAGTGTATGTTCATTTTAGCTTCCAGTTTGTAGATGTCAGTTAGATGTCACCAACATTTGATCTAATCATAACTGGTCTGGCAACCCACAGGCAGGGACGGACAGACAATTTGTGCGTTCTGGAAAAGTCCAGAACGGTCGTCCAACCGACGGCCGCCGGCACAAAAAAGTCTAATAAAGCGATATTAACAGCCAACAGCAGGGGGCGCTAATACGACCACTTACTGTATATGCTACGTTTAAAAGAAACTGAGGAAGAAGAGTAGGCCTACTAGTCTGTCTATCACCAATCCACAGCCTGGTCATGATGAGGGACAGACAGCAGAGTTAATTTCACATCAGTAAGAGGTACTGGTAAGTGCCAGGAGCAGGGCACATTATAATAAGGCTGCCTTTATCCCTATCTTAGCGATTTACGTAGTCAGCTATCAACATGGGTGTGCATCATGATTATGAAATTTTTTGTGCCATTTAGTGCTGTTGAACTTAAAGTGTTTAATAATTTGTGTTAGGTTAATTTGAAACATTACATGCATTAGAAATTAATCGTGGGTTGACCGCGATTTCACTTGGTTGTATATGAGAGAGCATATAATATGCAGAAAAGGGAAATACAGCTGTTGTTATCAAACAGAGAAAAAGCCCGACAGACAATTGCGGACCGACTGAATGCGTATGGATTTAAAAAAATCTACTTACTAGTCACTCCACATTTTTACAAAGTTGTAGGCCTACATTCTGTTTTAATTGCTTTAATATGCTTGTTTTATGTGTTGGTTTTATTGCTGTAACTGTTTTTATGTGCTAAATGTGCTGGTTTTACTGTAAAGCATCTTTTAGCCTACCATGTAAAGCACTATATAAATAAAATGTATGATTATTTAGCCTACTTTGCCATAAAAGTGAGCAGAGGGAATTCTTTTTCCTCGGAAATTTACCCTAAGGACTAGGCTTAATTTCAAACCCTTATTCATAATGCGAGAATATGTTTTACAACTATATGCACAAATCTCTATGAGCTATATCTAATTCTAAATATCTTTCTACAATTAATGATCATACAGAACAAACATGACTGGGCAAAAACTAGAAAAATAAGTAAGTGACTTCAATACACACTGTAAGCATATCTGTAAAACAATGTAGCCTATTATTATTCATGTTTTTTTTATTCTCACTCCCAAGCTCGAAGATGTGCTCGAAGTGACAGCACCAAAATAAAATGATTAAGAAGCTTTGAATACATTCCCACTCCCATCTCGTAAAATACGGACTTTTGGTCAGGTGCCGTTGTCGTCGTTATTGACGCTAAAAGTCTCCACCGCTGCACGGTGTGGGAGGACCCCCCTGCCTCCCCCCGCCCCACCACGTTGCACGGGGCAAATTTCATGGGGAGAGCAGCGTCGTCATATTTAAACATATACAAACTGGTTTCCCATAGCAACAATAGAATCAAAGATAGAATGGAATAGAATCAATAACCATTTGGAATGAAATAGGGCTTTGACTCCGAACTTCGATATTCGAATATCATTCGAATATTTAAAAAAATAATGACATTCAAACTAATATTAGGCAGCCCTTAATATTCGAACCTGTTATGGGCATTATTTTTTGTAAATGTGTTTGCTTGTAAACGTTGTTTTCAGTTCAGATTCCGAGGCTTTTTCACGCATTTCAAAATGTAACTACACGTCGCGGCGACGCACGTCTCTCGGCCATGGCTCGGTAGCGGTGCATTCCCCCCGAATTCTCAAAGAATGCTGGCTCGCCCGGGGCCAGGCCAGGGCCAGGCCAGCTCAGCGGCGTCTTTCTCCCGTCGCGTGCCGCTTTTTCTCCTACCTACACCGGCGCCGGACCCTGTCCCTTCTCCCCTTCCTACCTGCCTGCTCGCAGTGCTGCTGCACATGAGGAGAGAGCACAGAGGGGAGGGGGGGGCTGCTCCTCAGTCACACAACAGAAGAGAGAGGGGACTGTTTCGGGGCCACAGGAGAGAAATACCTTCCATGCTCGCTGGACAATACTGCCGACTTTTTTTTATTTTTTTACAGAAAGTCGCTGTCTTTTCTACAGAAAGTCGCCAGATTTATCGCTAGTCGCTTTTGTGAAAAAAAAGTTGCTGCCCACACACATACACGCCGGCTTGACGCACACACCAGCACACAAGTATAAACATCAGACCACTACGGTGAAAGCTCCGAACTTCCTGTCAGAAGCATACGGTTTGTGTTTAATCCAGGTTCTGGATTTTTTTTACTTAAGTTTGATACCAATATAGGTCTTACTGAAGGCATTTAATGAAAACATAAGAGGCATGTGATGTCATAACGAGACTTTTAAGAATGTTGAGAATCTGTGAATACTGAGACCTAACTTTAGTTCTGACACAAATTCACTCAGACGGCAGTTTGTATCCGAGAGTCATTTGACTGTGACAATCCAAAGGAGAAAACCACTGTGGTCCAGCAGAATACAAAGTTGGAAAACATGGAATTCAACTCCAGAGAGATTGAACCGCAAATTAATTTCTATCTCAGTTCACTTGAAGAACAAGTACGGTGTGAACTGAAGGACAGCGAGGCCAGGCTCACCCAGAGTGAATCTGAGGGAAGAGTTCACCTGATAATCCGAGAGGACTTGCTGGCCACTGTCCTCGATCAGCTCCAACAACAGAGAGAGGGCAGCAGTTGGAGCCATGAGAAAGAGCTGATGCAGAGGGAGATGTGTGACGTGAAAGTTCAGCTGGCTGAACGTGTCCCCTCCCCACCCAGGGGAACAGAGTTTCTGAAATCCCAGCTGGGAAAAATCAGCAACAGGCTGCGAAAAGCCCAAAAAGATCTGGACCTGCAGACCTTCTTTACAGAAGACCTGAAAGTTGAATTGGAGAAGATGAAGGGAGAGAAGGAGGCCCTTCAAAATAAAGTGGAGACTCAGAAGATGGAGCTTCATAAGGAAAGACAGATGCTCGCGGTAGCTAAGACCACCAACGTGAGGTTCGAGAGCGATCTGGAGATTGAGAGGGCTCACGCTCAGGAGCTGAAGAATGAGTTTACTAAGATGGAGGAAGCTCTCCGAAAATAGGAAGAAGAGGCAAAGGAGATACTGGAAAGATCCCAGGCCTCCCACAGAGCCCAGCTGGATGAGGCTCTGGCTGAACGTGTCCACTCCTCATCCAGGGAAACAGAGTATCTGAAATCCCAGCTGGGAAAAATCAGCAACAGGCTGCGAAAAGCCCAAAAAGATCTGGACCTGCAGACCTTCTTTACTGAAGACCTGAAAGTTGAATTGGAGAAGATGAAGGGAGAGAAGGAGGCCCTTCAAAATAAAGTGGAGGAAGGGCGTAAGGAAAGACAGAGGCTCGCTCTAGCTAAGACCACCAATGTGAGGTTGGAGAGCGATCTGGAGATTGAGAGGGCTCACGCTCAGGAGCTGAAGAATGAGTTTACCAAGATGGAGGAAGCTCTCCGAAAACAGGAAGAGGAGGCAAAGGAGATAGTGGAAAGATCCCAGGCTTCCCACAGAGCCCAGCTGGAGATGCAGGAGAAAAACAACAAGAACCTAATGGCTGCTCTTAACAAAAAGTTTCAACATCAGCTGGAGAGTGAGTGTGTCCTATGGCAGCAGGAGAAAAGCTCCCTGCTGGAGGAGAGAGAGAAAACGAGAGCCTCCTATGTGGCTCAGACTGACGAGCAAAGCTCTGTGAGTGACGCCCTCCTGGCTGATCTGAAGAAGGCTGAGCAGCAGCTGGAGAGTCATCTCAACGAGTGGAAGGAGGACAAGTCATCCCTCCTTCAGGCCACAGAAAGCCTGAAGCTGACTCAGCAGGAGCAGGAGTGGGAGGACCGAGAGCACCATGAGGTCCCAGCTGGTAGACCTTCAGAGCCAGATCATGAAAAAGCAGCAGAAGAAGAAGTGGTACAGAAAGCTTCTCTAAAGCCCGGCTGAGGAAAAGAAAATGCATTTTTACACAAATAATCTTATTTAATTTTTTTAATAAATGCATAAAAATGATGTCATGTTTGTTGGTCTGTTTAAAATGTGAAGTTGCACTACAGTCATGTGTAATATGAAATGCTTAGTTTGATGTATAACTCAGGGGACAAACACTCATAGGTTTACTACGAGTCTCATGTAGCTTTAGACTTTAAGACCAAACAGGTTTATTTAGTGTCACAGAGCCTTTCAAACACAGCTGCAATTCAATGTTTTAGGGCGAGTAAATGCTTTAGAATATTTGTAAACGCAATGAAGATTAAAATATAATCTCTATAAACAAGGTTAAACGTCGTCATACACTTGTTATTGTCTGGTTGTCAGAAATGTACAAGAATATCCATTAAAAAATGTTTGCTAGAAACTGGAATTATTTGGTAAAGATCAATTATCAGTTTACTTTTTGTTTTGGGAATAATCAATACATCCTATGATTTGACTACATGTAGTTTTGGTTTAATGATATAACAAAAACAAAAAAAAAAGTTTGAGTGATTAGAGCAAAAGGATGAAAAACAACATTCTATCCATATATCAATACATTTCTTAATCGGTGTTATATATTACTTGTCCCCAGTGCGTCCCTGCCCAAAGGCCAAGCTTTTGTTTCCAGATTTGTGTGGGGCATTAAACACTTCATTTCCTGCATTCTGGTGAATTGTTATGGACCTATTTCTACCTTTTTCTGAAACAATCCAAATATAAAAACATATTGGAATATATTGCAGTAAGGCTCTTAGGCATTCTGTATTGCTTTCAACAATTTATTCTCCTTTGGATCGACTTTCCTAATTACATCTGAGTCAGCACACGTAGCCTAGCATCATTTACTCTTCCCTCCTCTTTTGCATCTTTTGTTGGAGAAGTAACCTCCTTAAATGTGCATATGACAATTATTCACCTCAATGATACATTATTCATTTTAATTTATTAATAGACCCCTGGACTGTAATATTTCAGATGTTTGACCAAGATTTCTGCTCATGTTCAAAACTTTGTGCACATTCAAAATATAACTCATCCCATCTGTGTTCTCTGAGATTTGGAAAAGTCCTGATATTTTGAGAAAAATAAAGTTATAATAGGCTATTACAAGAATAAAGTCACTATATTTCAGAAAATAATCTACCTGCACCATAGCCTGCTGTACATTACGTGATTGCTCTGCTGATACGGTAGATCTCAGACCTCCTGACAGACACAGAGCCCCGTTTGGGAGTTTAGAGAAGTGGCTGTGTGGCTATGAAATGCCATTAAACCACAGGAACAGAAGACTTGCATTACCATACACTACTACCTGAATATTTTGACCAAAAACTCAAGATCCACTTAGTGGCTTTTTTCCCCAGAGCTTTCCAACACATTTCACGGTCTTCCTTGAGGTACCTCAGTTGACAGAAGTTGCATGAGATGCAGTTGAAAGTTTCAGGAAAACGCCTTTTCAGGAAAACGCAGTATTGTTAGCTGTGTGTAAGTGTAAATTGTTGTGTGATTGTAGGGGTGGACATGTAGAGAAACAAGAGAAACAACAGAAGAATGAGAAGATCAAGCCAAAAGTGAGAAGGCATCACACCTCAAAGTCAGATGAACCGGATCTGCATGAGTCTGCCTTCTTGAAGAAGATCATAGCCTACCAGAGGAAGCTGCTGGTACAGGACACCTTTCTATCCTTTTGTTTCAGCAACTCTCTCTGTAAACTTTCAGTCCAGCTGGAAACCCATTCACACAGTTTCTGTAACTGCTGGTTACATGTAGTGTCGGCAGTAAACATGAGGAGGAGGGTTCAGATGCTAAAGGGCTTGTTAACACTGTTAACTGTTGTTAAACAATTTTTGGTTGCTGTAATCCCTCCTCCTGTTCATACTGGCCAGAACCAGATTCATACCTTATGTGATACCAAAATCCACAGTCCTCGTTCTGTATAAAAACTGTATTCTGTAGTTCATCTGAATCTAAGGTGAGATTTAGCTGTCTGAGTTACACATATCTTCTACTCTCTAAATGTCCTCTTTGTTTCACCACTCCTTCACTGCAGCTCAGCACAGGAAACAAAGAGGGAAACGTCAAACTGAAAAAGCTGTACCTTTTGAAAGACACCCGCTTACTTTGTCTAACTCAGATTGCTGAAGCCCCATATTAACTTCCAATAATTAGAAGAATAAAGAAGCAATATTTTTTACACCGAACGGGGATTCTGGATTGTGTTCGCCACTACCTACTGTTGATAGACAATACTCCCATGCAGTTGAAGCAGTTGATTTATTTAGGAGTTTTGTTGGAAGTCCAACATCCAGTGCTCAGTCTGGAAGATCCAGAAAGACATTACTAGCTCTTCTCTCTGTCTCCCCTGCAGAACTACTTTGCCAGGAACTTCTACAACATGAGGATGCTGGCGCTGTTTGTTGCATTTGCAATCAATTTCATCCTCCTATTCTATAAGGTAATGGTATTGCAGAGATGTTGTCGGGTAACAGACGGGAACCTTAATTCTTCACAACCTTCTGTCCTTGTACCACATGGAGAAAGAGAAGTAACGGCACATTCAGACCAACAAGCACTACAGTAAGACACTGCAGGGAGCAGTGTTCGTGTGATACAGGATACAGGATAATGAATTAGATTATCTAATCAGGTCCGACTTTGAAAAACACTGGAGTAGCCTATAACCAAAGATCCTCTATAAAGTATTTAATCTGTCCCCGTTCATGTGGTTCCACAGCTGAGTGAATGGGATGTTTAAATAAGATAATTATCAGGTCTACCTAGTAGACATAAATGTACGTTTCTGTGACACACGGGACACGAACCCCCCCCCAACCTCCCTCCCTCTGCGGCATTTTGGCCTTTCATACTACTCGCTACTGTTGTCTCTTTTAATACTAGGTCATCTTAAAGCGCAGCGGAGCTGCTGCTCTGCCCGCTGCGTTCCACAGACACGCTGAAGGGTGATTTTTGCATCGTATCTGATGCTGAGAGCCACTGACCAAGCGTCTGTAATTAACGGGTTGATACTCCATGTTATTATAAGCTTTGGGGTAATTAACCCCTCTCTGACAATCTATAAAAACCTTGAAGATTCTTAGCTTTACAAAGGTAGAATATTTTATTGTGAGGCTAAAGTATAGGATTGCCCGTTTTATATCTTATACAACATTTGCATTTACTGTCGTCTTGTTTTATTCTTACAGGCCTCGCTGGATTTCTACATTTAAACGACTAATGTATTGTCCCTGCCAGGTTTCTACATCCTCATCTGTGGTTGAAGAAAGGGAAGTGGTGTACACCAGCAGCCAGGCACACAGCAGTGTTCAGTGGGATCCACTGGGAGGAGAAGCCATGGAGACAAAGGAGGAGGTGATGGACGAGGCTGGGGAGCCCCTGAAGCCCGTCACAGTCCGTTTTGTCCTGGAGGAGAGCAGTGGATACATGGAGCCCATGTTACGGATCCTGGCTGTCATGCACACTGTCATCTCCTTCTTCTGCATCATTGGATACTACTGTCTCAAGGCAGGATGCTGACTATTGATACAGTAGAAAATAGTTTTTTTTAATCATTATCATTATCATTAAAAACCTTTATCAGTTAAATCCTAACAAATCATTTCAGTCAGTCATTTAATCATTTTCTCAGATATTTCCTACACAAGGTTTTGAATTTTCTGAAATCAGTGTTCTGTGTGTGTGTGTGTGTGTGTGTGTGTGTGTGTGTGTGTGTGTGTGTGTGTGTGTGTGTGTGTGTGTGTGTGTGTGTGTGTGTAGGTGCCACTGGTGATCTTTAAGCGTGAAAAGGAGGTGGCTAGGAAGCTGGAATTTGATGGCCTTTATATCACAGAACAACCATCTGAGGATGACATCAAAGGACAGTGGGACAGACTGGTAATCAACACACAGTGAGTAGACCCTGTGTGTGTGTGTGTGTGTGTGTGTGTGTGTGTGTGTGTGTGTGTGTGTGTGTGTGTGTGTGTGTGTGTGTGTGTGTGTGTGTGTGTGTGTGTGTGTGTGTGTGTGTGTGTGTGTGTATAAGAGTATTTGTGAGCTTGTAGTTTGTGTTATACAGTATATGCTACAACATCCATTGAAAAACGCCTCACTCAGTTCAAGATTATGCCTCACTTCTGTTGGAAAAGTAAGACTGAGGACGGCCAAATACTTCATGTCCTGTGATATGGTCCAGGAGTTTTGGACCGGGATACATGATAAACTATGTCAGACTACAGGGACCCAGGTTCCATTCAGCCTGAGATTGTTTGTTCTGGGAGATGGGTCAATCCTAAGAGGGACGGATCAGCACATAAGAAGCTGGGTCCAGACTAGTTTAATGAGTGGGCTTGTGAGAGGGCTAGGGTGGCGGCATTTGAAAAAATGTCATATAAACGGTTTGCCAGATTGGATGTCTAGACTAGAAAATGGAGAAAGTAGCTGAACTTTCTGGAGGACTCCTAAGAAGCTTTGTGCTGGGGAGAGACGTAAACAATGTGCTTATGATTTATTCACATATACATATGTTTATTTGGTTTACAGTTTATTGGCTATTTGGTTATTATTTTATTATATTGTCTTGAATGTTATGGGTATTATGTCATCTTTTCTTAAATTTTGTCTAAGTGAGTGGTGATGACAAGTGTGGGGGGGGTGTATGTTCATGTTGTAAAATGACTGTTTTTTATGTTGTTTCAAAAACAAAAAAACAAATAAAAAGTGTTAATCATAAAAAACATCCACTGAAAAGACAAGTGGCAATAACCTGGGCCGTGTGTGAAGAACTGAGAGGGAATACCTGAGAAGTGGTTTAAACGTTTCTGTTATTGTTGTTGCAGTTCTTTATAATATTACAGCCTTTAAGTGACTCATGAGCCTTGTGTCCTCTGATTTTCAGATCGTTCCCCAATAACTACTGGGATAAGTTTGTGAAGAGGAAGGTAGGTGTCACTGTTTTTATTAGACCTGGGGCCGTATTGTCAAAAGATCTTATCTTGCCACCAGGAGTCCTCCTAAAGTTAAGAGTTTGAGGAGCTATTCACAAAGCTGCTGAGAGATATTTTACTAACGAAAAAAAGAGAACTCCTGAGCTAAGAGAAGGAGCAGAGTTGACCGCGTTGCTAGGGATGACATCATGTTCCTCAATAAACAGGAGTGTGAAGAACAAATTAAAATTGATTGATGGATAGATTGATTGATGGTTAGATCAATCATTCTGAGGGCTGAGTCTGACACCATCAGCACTGCAAACTGAAACTAAAAGTTTATTATCCTTCTACAGTACAGGCCAAAAGTTTGGACACACCTTCTCATTCAATGTGTTTCTTTATTTTCATGACTATTTACATTGTAGATTCTCACTGAAGGCATCAAAACTATGAATGAACACATATGGAATTATGTACTTAACAAAAAAGTGTGAAATAACTGAAAACATGTCTTATATTTTAGATTCTTCAAAGTAGCCACCCTTTGCTTTTTTTGATAACTCTGCAAACCCTTGGTGTTCTCTCAATGAGCTTCATGAGGTAGTCACCTGAAATGGTTTTACCTTCACAGGTGTGCTTTGTCAGGGTTCATTAGTGGAAGTTTTTTCCTTTATTAATAAAAAAGCAAAGGGTGGCTACTTTGAAGAATCTAAAATATAAGACATGTTTTCAGTTATTTCACACTTTTTTGTTAAGTACATAATTCCATATGTGTTCATTCATAGTTTTGATGCCTTCAGTGAGAATCTACAATGTAAATAGTCATGAAAATAAAAAGGAAACGCATTGAATGAGAAGGTGTGTCCAAACTTTTGGCCTGTACTGTATTTTTACAAAACACTGGCGTGATGAGGCACATACCGACTGTGAGTAGGTCTTAGTAATGTGGTTCGCACGACGTGTTGTCGAACTGGGTCGGAAAGCAAACGTGTTTATAAGTGACCCGGGCTGCAAAAGCCGGCGATCATAAAGAGGGGGGAGACGTGAAATAGTTTAAAAAATGGTGCACATTTTTAGACAGCCTCCCTGGTAGACATTCATAGTGTTGAACGTCTTCCAGCGAGCACAGCGCTCGATTGTTCGCTTAAAAAATGACAGAAATAGTTGTGTCAAGAAAGAAAAAAAGAGAGCTTGAGAGAGAAGTTCAAACCCTGGCTCCTTTCTCATGTCCACACAGCTGAACAACCACAATGTGAGGCCCAACATACCAGATTACAAAATAATTGCACATCTTAAGTTTATCTGGCCAGGGGGGAGCTATGTGCCACGTTAAGCTTTCTGTCTCACAGACCTGCTCTAAAGGCTGATTTATGGTTGTGAGGATTTATACTTGTGCCTGGTGTGTCTGCGTCAATCTGGCGTAGATCTTGAAGAGAATACACATTTTGTACACATTATAATTTGTTTAACATGTGCAAATATTCTTTTTTTACCTCAACCTCAAACAAGATAAAGACTTGCGCCCTGTGAACTTTGCCGCCCCCCTAAGGGGTGCCCGGACCCCAGGTTGGGAACCAGTGGTGTAGGGTATGGCGTAGGTTCGGTAACTATGTGTACTGTCGTGTAGATTCAAAGCAGAACCATAAATCAAGCTTTACTCCTGTCTCTCACACACCCAGTCTCTATCGCTCCATCTCTCTTTTCTCTGTCTGTACAGTAATGTCAGACGTGTTATATATACACATTATTTGATCAGCTGTGCAGTGAACCCACAGAAGCAGCATTTGGGTCTTTTCACAGTTTTTACCAATGACTAATTTGGCTAATGCAGGTTAGAAAGTACTGACTTCATAAATCAGGTTTTAACTCCCAGACATCAAAACGGTTCAAAATAAACAGGGTAGCCCTTCTATGTCTGTATAGACAGTTTGTTTTGATATTGTATCAACCAAGGCTTGGTCCCACATTCTTCCTGTAGTTCTGGGAAGGTTCAATTGAAGATTAATCAGGCTGAATCATGTGAGTCTGTAGCTCTCGGTGGCTCTAGTATAACACAGTGTGGTGCTGGCAATTTAAGAAAAAATACAATTTATTTGAATCTATGTGAGATGTTGTTCTACTGGTAAGTGTTTCTTCAAGGAGGTCTGCTCTTCCTCAGGTGATGGATAAATACGGAGAGTTCTACGGCCATGACCGCATCAGTGAGCTGCTGGGAATGGACAAGGCTGCTCTGGACTTCAGCGACTCTCACAAAAAGAGAAAGCCCAGGAGAGACAGCTCACTGGCGGCTGTGTGAGTATTCTGTGTGTGTGGGTGAGGGTGAGGGTGTGGGTGTGTGGGTGAGTGTGTGGAGACAAATATCTATTGATACTTTACTGTACACTACTTGATTTTAATAAATTAGCTATTTAACAAATAACTTTATTAACACCTAGATTTCATTCATTTTAATAAGTTTCTATACACATGAAGCTGTATTATATTGTGGCAATAATCCATCTGCATGCATTAAACTACCAATTTAATTTAGAGAGTGCCTCTATTAAGGCATTAAAATCACAGAAGATAAAAAACACGGAAGGTGATGTACTAAGCATAACTTGTTCAGTAATGTTAACAATATCCATAGCAGTCTGTGGCGGGCTGGCCATAGTTATCATATACTGACCAGGACAGACTCAGACCCAGTCAAAGCACATTCACATCTGTATTTTAAGTGATATATTTTATATGATAAAAAAGGCAGGATTTTTTATACTGTTCAGGTTAAAAGTCAAAGTTGATTTTCTTGTTCCAAAGCAGCGTGCGAAGGCAGAATACCAGATAGACGAAAATGAAATGCTGACAGATAGATTTGTTTTTCCTTGGTTTCGTTGGTATGAATTATTCCCACCAGCTGATCTGGACACACTTGAAATTGGAATGGGAGTTGATGGTATCAGGTTTTTCTAGCAGGACACATGGTATCAGACATGATGGTCCTCTGTGAGTCTCTTCTCCCTCTGTTATCAGGCTGAACTCCATCGATGTCAAGTACCAGATCTGGAAGCTGGGCGTTGTATTCACAGACAATGTGAGTATGTAGTGATTCACCATCTGGCTCTATCTCTATATGCTGAATTTCCCCTTCACAAATAACAGGGTTTCCAAAAACAATTTCTTATTTTCAAATTTAAGAATTTAAATATCATCATGATGCTCCATGGGTTCCATGCAATCCATAAATGCTGTTTGTGCATGATGATAAAATGTAAAACTGTGGCATAATTTGCCATCGTTGCTGACATTTTCTGAATTTTGATTCAAATTAACCACACTATCACTACATTATACTATATTGTCTTACACTGACTTATTGAATAAGGATTCAGCTATTACTGGTATGGTTTCTAGCAGAAATGGGAATATTTAGTAAAGTATGTATTTATTACCTATGCGTGGACAACAACACATTCTAAAATCCCCAAATCTTGAAACTGCTTCTTTATTATTTAAAAACAATTATTATGTAATTATTCCAAACATGCACAAAGGACATCTTGTAAAAAATGTTAAGAAATATAACAGTAATGTATTCAAAATTATAGTTAATATCTACTCAGTGCAGGGCTTACTACATGTTATCTGTCTCACTGTTATTATGAGAAGATATGGTCCAGTTAATGTCTAATTATGGGGTCATTAAAAGTCACTTCATATGACATTTTCATGAATTGAGACATTAACCTTCAAATAAAGCCATAAAGTGTACATTGATATCCACAGTTGTCCATACGTATCTGTATTAGTCACTAGCTTGACTAACCTCTCTCTCCGTCGCTCCCTGCAGTCCTTCCTGTATCTGGCCTGGTACATGACCATGTCCATCCTAGGTCACTATAACAACTTCTTCTTTGCTGCCCATCTGCTCGACATCGCCATGGGCTTCAAGACTCTCCGTACCATCCTGTCCTCAGTCACACACAATGGAAAACAGGTAAACAACTACTGTACATCCTCCGCTACAGTCAACAGAAATACAACTGCATTTGCACGCTTGTACCCAAACACCTACCTGCAACTACTCTGTGTAATGCATAGGATTGGGTACCGTTTACTTTTTTTCCCGGTATGGTACCGATACCGGTACCTGGAATTTGGTTCCGGTACCCAATGTTACCTTTTTATGGTACATTCCCTCTGCAATAACAAAAATAAATTTTGGTTGTAAAAATAATTCCAAACCTATTTATCCTATTTACTTAGAATATTTTGTTATTTATTTAGAACATTTTACACGCCACACAAAAACCCTCCAAAACCCGTCCCTACAAACTATCTAATAATTATTAATTTCTTACACTGCACTGTATCTTTTGTTCTTGTATTTGTATCTTATTCTATTTTAGCCTGTTTTTATTTTCTATCTCTTTTAAACTGCTTTTTAATGTTTTATGTAAAGTGTTTTGAATTGCCTTGCCCTACAAATGTGCTATAGGAATAAAATTGCCTTGCCCTACAACCTCAGCTTGTCAGTCCGTCAATAGGGCATAGTGAACACAGTGGTGCCTGCCTGTCACAGAGGAAGCCTAACATTAACCATACCGTGACAGCTTTCTCCTCGCCGTTATATACGCTGTCTGCGTGGAGTTTTGAAAAGTGTAACGACACTTGCAACCGCTTTACCGACATTGTCGTGACCCACTGGGACTTAAACAAAGGAAACGTTGTTTCGATCCATCCGCAGCACAGCTCTGTGGGTGTGTGTGGGTGTGTCTGTGTGTGTCTGTGTGTGTGTCGGAGCTTTGCTCTCTGTCAACATGCAGAGAAGACAGATATGCTCGCGCTTATGCGCTCTCGGGTACCGAAACTTGGCACCGTTTGATTTAACGTGAATCGGTCCTCGGTAGTACCAACGTTATTCGGTCGGTACCCAAAAAAGTACTGAGTTCGTTACCCAACCCTAGTAATACATAGTAACAAATAAATCATTCATTCCTTATCTCATGTTCCGATAACAGAGTCTAATAAAGACCAGAGGCTGGAATGGTTTTTCACTCTTTACTGGATTCCCTCAGGTCGAGTTGAACAAACTGTAGAAAGAATGTTACATAAATATATTCCAATCATACAAATGTGAAATTGTGAAATTGTTGCCATTTTTATATGTACTATACTACTTCTACTATACCTTTCTCTCAGTACAATGTAATATTTTGTGATAAGCATGCATACCAATATCTCTGCCAAAACGAACAACAACATTTAAATGTATCTTAACAAACCATGATATGGAAAATGTTGCAGCTGACATGTGAAGCTTGTCAATTTTATGCACCCTGTTAATTCAAGGTAAATTAGCTTAATTAGCTTAAAAAAAAAAAACTAAAAACAGTATACATTTGATTAAAATTATTGCAGATCAAATATAATGTCTTTGCAGTACTTCCAGGCATATGTAATCAAAACTTCACCAAGGAAAGTGGTGAACTGTGTGCTTGTTACAGACACCATTCTAGTATAGTATAGTAATAGGGGTTTTGAACTAGCCAAAATGACACCAACACAGAAATAATACACGGGTCCTGATATACCGATCAACCATTAGACATAGAATTTCATGCAGTATTTTACAGACCGTGTCACATTTCTTTTAAAGTATGTCAAAATGACGTTTTCTGTGTATCTAGACTGTCATGCAGCCTGGTCTCTTCTTCTGTCTTCCAGCTGGTGTTAACAGTTGGCCTATTAGCAGTGGTGGTGTACCTCTACACTGTAGTGGCCTTCAACTTCTTCAGGAAGTTCTACAACAAGAGTGAAGATGGAGAACTGCCAGACATGAAGTGTGACGACATGTTGACAGTAAGTATGATAGATAGATAGATAGATACATAGATACATACATACTATCTTTCTTTCTTTATTGATCCCGAAGGGGAAATTCAAGGTCCCAGTAGCTTAAAGACATCACACACAACATACACATACATCATAAACAGGATGATAAAATAACAAATGGACAATAAAAGAAAATATACTAAATAAAAAATCCACATGAATGTACTAAGGGATGTATAAGCATGACATGCTTGCAGTGACAGGGCAGGGACTGACCCTGTGATTCAGTCTGCATGGTAAGGTGCTCTATGAGAATGTGTGTCATGGTGGTAGTGCAGATAAGTCCAATAGTAAAGGATAAAGTCTAGAGACCAGCATTAAATATGGGGTGATAAATGTAAAGCTTTAAGGTGCTGTAGTGCAGTTAGACACATTCTTAACCTGTTGTGCTTTACTGTAGAACGGTAAATACAGTTGACTTGGTTACAATGGCTCAGATATATTTATATTTATATTATATATTTGGTTACAATGTTACACAGCTCTCTTTACACTTATGCTAGTAGATCTTTTTTTGTCGGTGCGGTCCAAAAATAGACACCAAAACAAGTTCCTTCCTGAGGTGCAGAGGCACCTTGGCTCCATCCTGCGCTTCGCGCCGCCCAAGACGATCGTGATTGGTTTAAAGAAATGCCAATAAACCAGAGCACGTTTTTCTCCCATCCCAGAATGCTGTGTGGACTAGCCAGACCCTCCTCCACAGTGCTGTGGAGGAAGGTCTGGCAATGCAAGACTACACTTGTATAAATGTAATTATGCACTAGAACGTAATTTCGCTACTTATTACCCACATATTTATTACCACACAGTAAAATAACTAGTTTCCCAGCAGGAGGGTAGAAGACACAAAATCAATGGTCAATTTATTGACAATCAAGCGGTTCAATGTTTGCGGTTTGGGTGGGACCCAACACACACACTGCCGGAACGGGCTGGAGCAGAACACACACACTGCGGGACCGGGCGGTAATGGTCAGAAATCCACCGGGAGGGGGCACCGGCAGGATTAAGAAAACAGTCCCACACAGGTCTCTAGTGTTATAACGGGGGGCACGTCCCCCTAGGGGAACCACTGGCATAACGGCATAACTTTGTTGGTCTGTGTTCACTGTGAGCATAATAACAACATTTGACATGGGGACAGGAACAAATACCTGATGTAACAGGAGAGTAGAGATGAGGTTAGCATTTAACGAATGAGCTTGAAATTAATGACGGATGTGGATCAAAGGTGGGTTGGTGTCATTTCTGGTAACTTTTCAAGCAAATGATCTGATACTAAAATTACTTTTGTTAAAATGTCTTTTTTTGGTCACCTGCAGTATTGTTATGTATGCATGGTCCCACTTGCTACAGTATCTATTCACTGCTGTTCTGGCTGCTAATGTCAGTAAAGCCTGTCTCATTGAAATTAAGAAGTATCCTTAAGGAGTCTGTCTGTAAGAGGGTCCAGCTCCATTTATGGACAGAAAGTCATGGGTCAGAGCTTTTAGTCTTACGTTGTTCACCCTCAGGCTCTGTATGCAGTTCAGCTGAGCTGCTGAAGATTACATGCTCATTTCTGTCAGTTTCTTTTCCAGGCATCTGTTTTTAGGAATAGGATAAGAATAATGAATTTTATGCAACTAATCTGGGGTGATATCATGATGCAAGTTCAATTTAAGGCTCTCAGGGTACAGTTACAGTGATGACCCTGGATAATGGGATCTGGAATGTAAAATCGAAACAGGACACCAGTTTTATGATGCCGGAGCAGGTTGGCTACAGTAGCAACATACATAAGCTACCATTGTGATTGATCCTGGTTAAACATGAACCAGCTCTGTGGTACAGGAAAGTGATACTGAAGTTCACTTGATGCCACAGGCCATGCGATAGTAACAGTGAAAGCATGTATTGTGTGTTTTTAAACTTTGGTGGTGTAACTCTTTACATTTACATAGGGCTGGGCGATATGGCCTAAAAATAAAAAAAAATAAAAATGATTTAAGATTTAAATAGATTTTTTTCTCCCCCTACTTAAAATCAATCTGCAGATGACAAAGAAATTGTTCAATACAAGTTTTAACTTTTAAATTTTGTTTTGACTCATACACACACGCGCACACACATTGGGGCATGTATACCATTATGATTATCCATGCCAATTTTGTGGAAATATAAAATGGTTTGAGTGTTTTCCCTACCATTGTTTTTAATTTTTCAAATTTTTTTTTGGGGGGGTTGCTATATATTTAACAACAACAAAACGGATGCGTGAGATAAAGCTGTTTCCACACATAGCTTACAGGTAATTCACTTCTCGTTCCTCGCTAAAAGTTCAAATCATTTTAACATTATTGCGCAACCTTGCCCCTGTTTTCACCTGTTGCTGAGTAACGTACATTAACATGCCATGGTCTCTTGAATGTAGCATACCTGTAGCAAGCTCCTTCGTAGCAACTAGCCGTAAAAACAAACGTCGAAGAGGAGCTCCGTTATACAGAGCGGCGATTACTAGTTGTTTAAGCCGCTACAGACCTCCGTCACAGCTCGGTCGTATCAACAACAGAGTTCCTCAACACCGCCTCTGGTGCCCCGCATGGTGCTCCTTCAGGTCAGCGGTAGCTGGTGGTTCAGTTATCTGACAACAGACCTTTTTTAAAGCGGACATGTTGACATGTCATAGTAGGAAAAGCACAGGTGTATTCAAAACCATTACTGATGGCTGCATTCCACTTAGGAGAGGCCCTGGTGTTGTGCGTGCTAGCTCACTGGGACATTTGATGGAATGGAGCCATCGTTAAGGTTATCAGTTTCAGCTGTGCTTTTCCTACTATGACAAGTCAACATGTCTGCTGTGAAAAAGGTCCATAGGTGACTGTCAGCCGGGGACAGAGCACCACTGCCGGTCATTTCGGCGGAGATTACGGATAAGTAAAGTAATGAAATGACTATTTAAGAAAATAATTAATGTTAGTCCCTGTCGCTGCCATGTTTTTTGTGTATCTCTATGGCAAACGGGGGGGGGGGCTGAGCCCGTTCGGAGCTACGGGAGCCCAGAGGGGAGCGTTGGCGGATGTTAAGGAGAAAATCGATTTTCATTTTAACAAATCAACATTAACTACACATTCGTGTTAATCGATAAAATTGATTTATCGCCCAGCCCTACATTTACACTAAGGTCTGGGTATTAATGCATCTCATGCCTACCATACACAAGAAGACTTTGAGCAGACTTTGACAAGACTAAAGTCTGAGACCAGCTCACATCTAAAGATAACCATCTCACATCTAACGTTAAAGACTGTCATCATATGTAAAGACTGGGGATCTTGCAGGGTCACAAATTGCAAGATTACGACTACATTTGTTTTGTGCAAGTTCTCCCACTTAAAAAGATGAGAGAGGCCTGTAATTTTCATCATAGGTACACTTCAACTATGAGAGACAAAATGAGAAAACAAATCCAGAAAATCACCTTGTAGGATTTTTAATGAATTTATTTGCAATTTATGGTGGAAAATAAGTATTTGGTCAATAACAAAAGTTCATCTCAATACTTCGTTATATACCCTTTGTTGGCAATGACAGAGGTCAAACATTTTCTGTAAGTCTTTACAAGGTTTTCACACACTGTTGCTGGTCTTTTGGCCCATTCCTCCATACAGATCTCCTCTAGAGCAGTGATGTTTTGGGGCTGTCGCTGGACAACACGGACTTTCAACTCCCTTCAAAGATTTTCTATGGGGTTGAGATCTGGAGACTGGCTAGGCCACTCCAGGACCTTGAAATGCTTCTTACGAAGCCACTCCTCGTTGCCTCATGCTGAAAGACCCAGCCACGTTTCATATTCAATGCCCTTGCTGATGGAAGAAGGTTTTCACTCAAAATCTCACGATACATGGCCCCATTCATTCTTTCCTTTACACGGATCAGTCGTCCTGGTCCCTTTACAGAAAAACAGCCCCAAAGCATGATGTTTCCACCCCCATGCTTCACAGTAGGTATGGTGTTCTTTGGATGCAACTCAGCATTCTTTCTCCTCCAAACACGACAAGTTGAGTTTTTACCAAATATTTCTATTTTGGTTTCATCTGACCATATGACATTCTCCCAATCCTCTTCTGGATCAATCAAATGCTCTCTAGCAAACTTCAGATGGGCCTGGACATGTACTGGCTTAAGCAGGGGGACACGTCTGGCACTGCAGGATTTGAGTCCCTGGTGGCGTAGTGTGTTACTGATGGTAGCCTTTGTTACTTTGGTCCCAGCTCTCTGCAGGTCATTCACTAGGTCCCCCCGTGTGGTTCTGGTTTTTTTGCTCACCGTTCTTGTGATCATTTTGACCCCACGGGGTGAGATCTTGCGTGGAGCCCCAGATCGAGGGAGATTATTAGTGGTCTTGTATGTCTTCCATTTTCTAATAATTGCTCCCACAGTTGATTTCTTCACACCAAGCTGCTTACCTATTGCAGATTCAGTCTTCCCAGCCTGGTGCAGGTCTACAATTTTGTTTCTGGTGTCCTTTGACAGCTCTTTGGTCTTGGCCATAGTGGAGTTTGGAGTATGACTGTTTGAGGTTGTGGACAGGTGTCTTTTATACTGATAACAAGTTCAAACAGGTGCCATTAATACAGGTAACGAGTGGAGGACAGAGGAGCCTCTTAAAGAAGAAGTTATAGGTCTGTGAGAGCCAGAAATCTTGCTTGTTTGTAGGTGACCAAATACTTATTTTACCGAGGAATTTACCAATTAATTTACCAATTAATTAATTAAAAAATGTGATTTTCTGGATTTTTTTTACTCAATTTGTCTCTCATAGTTGAAGTGTACCTATGATGAAAATTACAGGCCTCTCTCATCTTTTTAAGTGGGAGAACTTGCACAATTGGTGGCTGACTAAATACTTTTTTGTCCCACTGTAGCTAGCTAAGCTAGTTAGCTGGTAACTAGAGAAAGCTTTCCAATTTTCTGTTCTGCCGTAAATGCAGATGAATGTCTCCAGTACCTGGAGGTCTGTGTATATCTGCCTGTAAGACTCCTGTTGGATGACTCACTTCAGAAGGGTTTAAAATCAGCAACTTTCCCTCTTTTTACATTTTTTTTAAAGATTATTTTTTGGGCTTTTTATGGCCTTTAATCGAAAGGATAGCTTGAAAACAGTAAAGGGGAGTGAGAGGAGGGACGACATGCAGCAAAGGGCCACGGGTCGGATTCGAACCCGTGCCGCTGCCTCAGCCTACATTGGGCGCACACCACTGGGTGAGCTAGAGGTCGCCCCGGCAGCTTTCCCTTTTTAGCGTTTAGCTTAGCATGGCGCCATAGCAACCATAAATAAAACCGGCTCCAGCCTGTTTGGTTCTTCCTGTTTGTTGCTGTGGGAGCGCACCCATTGGTTCCTGACAATGGTCATATGATTTAACTTCACTACCAAGACTCAAAACTTACAATAATATCAAACACGTTTGATTTTGTCGGAATGTCAAGACGGGAATAAAGACTGACTGGGACGGAGTTTTATGACCACCTTACACCAAACAATGGAGACGAGGGGAGCGCGCAGACTCTAGCAAGGCTCTCAGGATTTCATTCCGATATTGGAAATTAGTCTGCGACGGTGGAATCGAATGAAAAGTCATTTGGCGCAAGGTCGGCATTAGCCTAACAGGTATACTTGGGTAGGAAGTCTTAACATGTCATATAAATCAAGTCTTGTCTGTGGTGGTGGGAGGAAACGGGTAAAGACACAATGAATTACTGCTGTGATGAGGCTGTTCCCTGCTGCCAAGTCATCTGAAAGAAATACTATATAAGGGCTCTATGGTGTGTGTTTTCTGGGGGGTGGGAGGGGGCCTTCTCTCACCCGGAAATTTCAGGACACACTCTAATCCCCTATAGTCAGTCACCCATAGCATTCCATAGAGCTCTGCTGTTTCCTATTAAGGGGCCACGGGTGGCAGTTCTACTGGTCTACAGAGGGGTGACAGGGGCTTAGTGGGAAAAGGAGATAGACTGATGAAGGGCCACTGCCCCTGGCAGGTTTTTGCTCTTTCCTCTCCTCCCTTTATATGAATAAATCCCTTACAATAACACTTACAGCAGGATGAGATGATCTGAGCTGATCGCTTCTTTTCTGTTCACTTGTTCCTCTCTTAGCCTTCATCTTTCTCTCAGTACTGGGGTTTACCCATCTTCTTCCCTCCCTCTGTCTCTCTTTCTCTCTCTCTCTCTCTCTCTGTCCTTTAGCTCAGTTCTTCTCTACATCTTTTTCACTTTACATACACCTTTCAAGTCTTTCTCTCTCTTCCCAGGTTTCCGATGAACACAGACTCATTCTTTCTTTTACCTTGATTGATTATCTTTTTTTGTACTTTGTTGCTGAAATTATGATGGTCATACTACAAATGTTCTTTGTGTAAACACACACAGAACAGAAGCATTTTCAATTTGTGAGTCATATCACTTTGGTTCAGGTATTTTCAGGAGTGATTTATTAGTTTTGGCCTTTTGACATCATGAGCTTTTCCAAAGTAATGACTGGATTAGAAGGGTATAACTGCACAGATGAATAGCTGCTGACTATAAGAGACCCTATTTTCCTTTTTTTTTTTTTTATCTTTTACTGATTCTAAATACATAATTATCAATAAGTTCTTTAATCTGTCCCATTTCTTTGTCCCTCTGACCTAAATATTACTGTAATTTAGTTTAAAATCCAGCATGTTACATTTCTCTCTCTCCCCCTCTTCCTGTGTGTCTCCCACTCTCTCCCAGTGCTACATGTTTCACATGTATGTCGGCGTGAGAGCAGGTGGAGGGATTGGTGACCAGATTGAGGACCCAGCAGGTGACGAGTATGAGATCTATCGCATCATATTTGACATCACCTTCTTCTTCTTTGTCATCGTCATCCTCCTGGCCATCATCCAGGGTGAGAGATCCAGCACACGCACACACATACATACATACACACATACACACACACATGCACACACACACATGCACTCACACACACACACATATATACTCACACTCACTCACTCATGATCATGTGTGTCGGTGGAAAGACCAAACGGAATGGGCTTCTGTGTGAGGAATGTTCCTCCATCAGGATGACCTGACAGTCGAGACTTATGTTGGGTCGGCTGCTGAACGCTGAGCTTTGATGCTGGAACATGGAAGCTAAAAGACATCAAAAGATGCTCCTTTATAACAATGCTCACATTTGCCTCTACATTGGCCATCTTTTTGCAGAAACATAGTCATCTCATAACCATCAATAAAGGGCATATGAGCAGGAAATAAAGATTTTTTTTAACACACTTTAAGAATCAACAAGCCATGCAGTCATTGCAAAAAACACACTGAGGTTTGCCTCTATAAAGCAACATATTTTTTCATAACTGCATAAGAGTGGATTGTTGCGCTTATTCCCTGACCATATGACTCTAATTAAAATATAAGTATTTTTAATTCATACTTCAGGGTAATACAGCCTTTCATTTTTAAAAACGTTTTCTGGCACTATCTGGGCATGGGGCTTATATCAATAATTAGTAATACCAATTAGAATGATCTTATGAAACAATCCGATCACCACTGTTTTGCGGTCCATATTCTATCATTTACTGGCTCGACCTCGGTGGCTAGGGCTGGGTACCGAATTCGATACTTTTTAGGTAGCAACCGCATTTCCTCCTTAGTATTGAGTAAAATGCCTCGTCATTCAATACCCAAAATCAATACCTTTAGCAGTAAATCTCATCAGCTTCAATGAGCCAATCAGCATGCAGCATGCTTCTACCAAAATCTAATAATGCTGCTGATTGGCTGTCTAACGTTACATGACGTAGAGACACACAGGAAAAACTCTACGTTATGCACAGAGACACTCACGTAGTAGGAGCTGAAAAATAAATAAAAAGATTTGTGCTACAATAATTTATTTTTGTTAAAATAGATTTCATAAAATTGGTATAGAAAAAAAAGTATCATTCAGGAAAATGTTTATTTATTTTTTTTGTTTTCACATTATACAGAAAAGAGAAACCCATCCTCCTCCCACCCCCCCAAATACCAGACATAAACATAAAGACACTATACATAACCAGATAGCAGAAAAGCAGAACAAAGTGCCACGAAGCAGAGTTCAGTTCACAAGGTTTAATGAGACACACGAAGATGCATACATTTTCGAAATATTTATCTAACATTCTCTAATTATTTTCTAATTGCTCTATTCACTCAGATGATGTGAGAGTAGATAGATAAGAAAGAGGCTTCAGAGGAGAGGAGGATTGGTTCAAAGTGGGTTCATGCAGATAGATCTTCCAAAAGGAAAACAGTGTTGCAATTTATGATCCAAATTTATGATCCCACCTAAAACAGATGAGAGACGCTTAGTTCAGTTTTTTACAGAATGGAATGTGACATATTCACAACAAATGATCAGCAGGTGTTTTGCAGTCTGCACATTATTATGACACTTATAAATATGATGAGTGTTTACCTTAGTCAGTTCTCTTGATCGGTTGCATTGTTTCACGTCATACTTCACTGCTCATTGAATGTTCTTCGAGTAGATCAAAACCGCCGTGGCCGCTCTGCACTGAGGTTGACGAATGCCGTGTATTTGTACTATATGTTCCGATCTGGTCTAATTTGGTAAATATCTGGCCATCATATGACCGCTACGAGCAACGGGACTTTTTACAGCCGCCACAGGTGAAAGTAATAACATTAATGATGACTGTGTTACACTTCCTCAGTGTTGTAATGTAACAAAGTTCAAACTTTTACTTTTACTCCACTACATTTCCTGAATAAAATGTATACTTTTAACCCAATACATTTCCCCCTCAGCATCTTCATTACTCGCTACTACAAAATAAAATCAGAAGAAGTTTGTTAGAGTGGAAAAAAGCGGGTTTGGCGAATTAATGAATATCAAAGGAAGCCACAATAATGTTCATAATCAAAGTTTTTTTTACTTTTACTTCTAATAATTAATTACATTTAATATCAGAAAATTACTTTTGATACTTAAGTACAGTTAATATCAGATACTTTAAGACTTTTACTCAATTAATATTCTAAAAGGTGACTTTAACTTCTACCAAAGTCATTTTCTGGTCAGATACTTGCACTTTTACTCAAGTATTGCTTTCAAGTACTTTATACAAGACTGCACTTACTGATGCCAGTGATCCAGTGTGCATAATGGCCCCAAAACAACTCAATGGAATGCAGCCATTATTAATATTAATTTCCTCATGTTTTTCTGCTCTGACATATTTTGGGCCTATATTGTCTTTTTGTTTTGTCGTTTATGTTCCAGCATTACCTGGAGCTTACATCTGTCAAATATGATATTTCAAGCTTCACATTTCATATTCTAAGCTTTGGAATTGCATTGTTTTAATAAGGCTGCATTTAATAGTCTGTCTTTGTTTCACATAAATCCAAATAAAGCTGTGATCATTCTCATGATAGTAATATGTAGGGCTGGGTGGTATATCGACTTTTTAAGGTACGTGCAGTTTTTCACACAAGATATGAGATACTGTTTATAGTGATATATATATATGTTTGATGTTGCGTTACATTGAACTAGTGTTGACCGCTGGTCATTTTCTGTTGGTGCGGCCGCCAAATACACCAAAGAACAGCAGTTAGTGCCTCAGTTCTATCAGCCGGTGAGACAGCGCCTAGACTTGGGCGAGAGATAAAAGGGCTGGTTGCATCTCACATGTTGCTTTGACTTACAAAAGAACTTTTAGCTCACTTTGTAGAAATTCCTGAGCTATATATCGTGTATCACTATTCAGTTGAAAAACACAGAGATATGATTTTGGTCCATATCACCCAGGCCTACAGTAGTAATATAAAGACTGTAACATATAGACCCAGTGCTATTAAAGGTCTACTGGAGAAAACCAATGACTTGTGGTTTTACGTGGTGTGGACTTAGTTAACTCCATTTGAACATTCTAGGGTTAATCATTGATGCTTTTGGAGAGCTGAGGGACCAGCAGGAACAAGTGAAAGAAGACATGGAGGTAAAAAGACACACTCGCACAAAACTGTAGTATTATGCAGCACATGAATGACAGGAAATACACACATTTTCAAATTCAGGTACAGGTTGCAATTTGACAGCCAATGATGTTCTGTATAATGATAATACCATAACTCTTGCATGTCTCTCTTCCAGACCAAATGTTTCATCTGTGGAATAGGTAACGACTACTTTGACACAGTCCCACATGGCTTTGAAACGCACACGCTACAGGAGCACAACCTAGCCAACTACCTGTGAGTACAGTTGGAGTTTGTGTGTGTTTTATGTGTGTACTTGTGCCAACCAATTATGCCTGTCTTATGCAATACACCTGATTAGAAGACTCAACAAGGTTCTCCTGGGTCTTTGTAACGACTGGGAGTTTTTGGAGCAATTACACACAAATCATCTAACCAGTAGTTAGCTGTTTGAGGTTCCTGTACTCAGTGACTGCAGGATTCTGGGAGCTTTTTGTGGAATTCTTGTTTTGCACAATTTATTTATTTAGCTTTGGGCTCGGTGTTGATAGTGCAACTCAAAAGTAGTAAGGGTTGGATTTAATTTAACATCAGGCTCTGATGTGTGTTTGTGAATGTGTGATAATATTGTCAATGTTTTTTTCTAATGTGTGTGTGTGTGTGTGTGTGTGTGTGTGTGTGTGTGTGTGTGTGTGTGTGTGTGTGTGTGTGTGCGCGTGTGTGTGTGTGTTTCAGATTCTTTGTGATGTATCTCATCAACAAAGACGAAACAGAGCACACAGGCCAGGTAATGTCCCTTTGGTCTCAGTAAATATGCATCACTGTGATATTGTAATGTGGTTAGTACAGCTCAGCTTCAAACTTTCCTCCAGTGTCTCTGATCCAGCTTTAAAGCCTCAGTATGCTTTAAACAAAGTGCTTCTCAGATCTTATTACAGCATCTGAAACCCCTTTCCAATGGTGGAATCTGTAGGTAGAAACACTTAAAGGTCCCATGACATGCTGCTTTTTGAGTGCTTTTATATAGGCCTCAGTGGTCCCCTATTACTGTATCTGAAGTCTCTTTTATATAGACCTTAGTGGTCCCCTAATACTGTATCTGAAGTCTCTTTTATATAGACCTTAGTGGTCCCCTAATACTGTATCTGAAGTCTCTTTTATATAGACCTTAGTGGTCCCCTAATACTGTATCTGAAGTCTCTTTTATATAGACCTTAGTGGTCCCCTAATACTGTATCTGAAGTCTCTTTTATATAGACCTTAGTGGTCCCCTAATACTGTATCTGAAGTCTCTTTTATATAGACCTTAGTGGTCCCCTAATACTGTATCTGAAGTCTCTTTTATATAGACCTTAGTGGTCCCCTAATACTGTATCTGAAGTCTCTTTTATATAGGCCTTAGTGGTCCCCTAATACTGTATCTGAAGTCTCTTTTATATAGACCTTAGTGGTCCCCTAATACTGTATCTGAAGTCTCTTTTATATAGACCTTAGTGGTCCCCTAATACTGTATGTGAAGTCTCTTTTATATAGACCTTAGTGGTCCCCTAATACTGTATCTGAAGTCTCTTTCCCAAAATTCAGCCTTGGTGCAGAATTACAGTCACTAGAGCCAGTCCCACAATGAGCTTTCCTTAGGATGTGCGATTTCTCTGTCTGTAGCTTTAAATGCTGTTGAGGAGGAGAGGGGGGGGGAGGTGGAGGGTGGGGGTGTGGCCTTGACCAACTGCCACTTTGCTCGTTTGAAAGCCATGATGTCTCTCTCTCATGGGTGGGCCAAATTCTCTGGGCGGGCAAAGTAGAGAAAGGGGTGGTAACCTTGCTCCTTATGACCTCATAAGGAGAAGATTCCTGATTGGCCCATCTGAGCTTTCATTTTCTCAAAGGCAGAGCAGGATACCCAGGGCTCGGTTTACACCTATCACCATTTCTAGCCACTGGGGGACCATAGGCAGGCTGGGGGAACGCATATTAATGTTAAAAAACCTCATAAAGTGAAATTGTCATGCCATGGGACCTTTTAAGCCCTATAGTACAAGCATTGTGTGAGGAAAAAATGGGTGAATCTCCCACAAATTGCAACAGAAAATCTGATAAATGTTTATTACCCAAATGTTTATTGTGGCACCACCGATTACAGTATTTTTCAATTCTTTCCACCACTTGGATCTCTTTGGACTTTTTATGTTATAGAGGAGACTTTTATGAGACTAGAACAATCGAAAGAGTTTCTGTTGCACAATGCCTGTACTACTAGTCGTACGACACTTTGTTAGACACATACCGAGGCCTTTAGTGGCTCAGTGTTTGAAGCTTACACTGCTGTTCCTAACCTCAGGAGCTGTCTCCACATGTGTTGTCTATAATGTCATTTCTCCCTACCTGCTCCCATCTGTCTGTCTTAAAGGAGTCTTACGTATGGAAGATGTACCAGGAGCGTTGCTGGGAGTTTTTCCCTGCTGGTGACTGTTTCCGGAAACAGTACGAGGATCAGCTCAACTGATCTGTTCTCGGAGCAACAAACTCTTCCCTTTCATACTGTAACCTGTACAAGGCCCTCTACAGCCATCTTCCCTTTGCTTATCCCTCAAACCTTTCTTACTGCTCTCTAAGGAGTCCCTGTTCTACCGAACGGCAGCTTCTACACTCGGCTCCACTTCCCAGTCTAGGAGGAACTACATCTCCAGCCTCCAGGTCCCGCCCCAAGCCTTTCTCCCAGCTCTTCCTCATCCAGACACTCAACTCGCCAGCACACTTTGTTTGGAATGCTTCTAACTCTGACTTTGTACATAGAAAATATCAGAGAAAATGCTGTACAATATGTGACTGGTGGCACGTCAAGGTTTTTTGGCTCAGATGATGACTTCTTTGCTTCATCTTATTCTACATTCACAGTAACAAGCAAAAAATACGGAGCAAGTGAAAAAGGAAGGACAAGACGGACAGAGGAGGTGAGTGGAAGGGAAATGAAGAGATCATTCTTCCTGAAAGACTTTCAGTACAATGATCGATACACAAAGAGCAGACATTAGTATGATGATTTTTACATCTTTTCATGTGTACAATGCACGTTGCATGTAGGTACAGGGGGCGGACACAAAAAAAGGAACACCTCTACAACCCTGATGTAATCCAACACCACCGCTCTGCAATAATCGGACCTTTGAGAAGCTTACATGTCAGCTTTTGTTAAGACTGTCAAAGAGGTGGTGAGGGATTCGATTTAACTCTAAGTTGTCTTTTTTTTTTATTGTGATACATGTTACATAGTTTATATATGTTAATATTGTGTCCACACCCTGTACATGCCAACACTGTGTGTGAAGGGCTCCTTAACTAAGTGTTCATATCCCTAGCAACATGATCAATAGTCCATTTTGTTCCAGTGAAGCTGAGTGACTAAGCCAAAATACAGGCACCAACAAGTCATAATCCTCCATCAGCTTGCAAGTTATCTACATCTTTTTTCTTTTATCTTTCTTTAAAGACTACAGAAATAAATGTATGTCCCCAAACTGGTTAAATCCATTATTGACATGTTTAGTAACTGAATATTATTTTTTTTCTTTTATTTGATCTTTTGCCCCAGTCGCAGCATGGCCTTACGATAGAGGTCCACTCTGGTCCACATCAATCTACTGTATGTGGGCAACTACTGGTCAGATTGCCATGACATTTACTGAGCACCTGACATAACATATACATGACATGATACCATCCAGACAAACCTTTAGTCCCACTACTGGTCAAGGCTCTAAGAAGAGCTAAACAGTCAGCATGTTTGTTCTGTCCAATAGTATCGCTGCGTGTAAGATACATCGCAGCCTCTAGGTGTCACTACTGGGGCTTTAGACTTACTTTCATCGATAAATGCTACTTAGTTAGGGCAAATTATGTAGTTTTATGTAAAAGCAATACCAAAGCAGCAGAAAAGTGATTGGTCTGTTTAAGATGTTATAGCTGCGTACAAAGTTAGCACATGCTTGTTAGCTACAATAAATAATGAGCCAGACTGGAGCAGCCCATTAGCCACAGCTGGATGCCAGGCTGAAGATGATCAATGTACTGTATGGATGAAAGCAGAGGGAGGGGAGACAGGAGGATACAGTGCCTTACTAAGCCAGGGGGGAGTTTTGCAAGCCTGAGGAAGAGAGGAATGTCACAGAGCTTCACATAAATACAATGTAAAGACTGAGAGTAACACCTGGAGCTGGGTGAAGGGGGTGTCTATGAAGGACAGAAACATGCCACATGCGAGCACTATAGGAAAGTAGAACTAGAGATGGAAGGAGGACGGAGAGAGTAATGCCCTCAGGACTTTGTTATTGGAAATATAAGATGACTGGCATGTCTCACTGGGCCTTAAGCGGTTTTGGTGCAGAAATATAACATTTGAAATCATTTCAAATTTCAGTTGCGCTTGCTTTATAGCTTTATGCAGTGCAAAAAGGTGTGTTACAATTTCATTTAATCAATTCTGTTTGGTTTCATAGTACTGTCAGATGATCTTTAAGTTGTCTTGTAAAGTCCTGGGAAGTCAGATTTTAGTTTCAAATGGCCGCAGCAGCAGATGAGGTCACATCTTGAGTGGAAACGTTGGACAGCAGAGGTGGCGTGTGGCACTAGTGCTACCTACGTTCCCTCTGAAAGTTGAGGCTCTTATTACAAAGCTCTGCTGAGTACAGTACTGTATAGTGCCACTTGTCCAGTCCAGATGGTTTCTTCCTTTTACCAGAAGCATTTCATTGTTTTGGGTGGCTCCATATACACTCACGGTTGCCAGTTTAGGTACACCTAGCTAAACTAATGCAGTCTAATCCAACAGTCCTGCAATAATTCCTACTTTAATGAAAGTTGTGATCTGATGACATTAGTTTTTGTTGAAAGGGTTTTAGAGAGGTGTTGATTCTGCAGTTTGTGGTGCTGTTGATTTTTTTTTTTTCTTTTTTGTATTTTAATATAAAATCTACTCCTAATCTTTATATAAATGGGTGGATAAAATATTAGAAACACTTCTGAGTGTAAACAGAAACAATAGCCGGATGCATTGCTGGTTGTTAGATTCAACTGCATTACTTTGAGCTAGGCGGACCTAATAAAGTGGCAACTGAGTGTGGTTTACACTACTTGTTTAGTGTCCTGCAGCACAATGTCAGTGTGTGTGATGGCCGTTATATAACAGCATGAACAATTTCTGATGCTGCCATAGCGTCACTTTAAAGATGGATCCATCATGTTAGCTTAGCTCCGTGTTGGTACACAGTGCTGCTGACACACAGACTGTATGCATTCTGTCTCGTGCAATATAGGAGTCAACACCGAGAGACAGAAATCCATCATACATGTCACTGGGTTGGATTGAATGCTAACTTTTTTCCTACTCGGTCTCACTGCAAGGCAGGCAGATTAACTGACCGTGTTTAAAGTGGAAGAGAAGTGCAAACCGTCCATAGAACACATTTCATGACTTACAAAGTTTCACCTCGTAGGGTTTGGGTGCACACACAAGGGCCGGACGAATAATTTTAGAAAATGATAATATCAGAAACAAAATGATCCATTTAAAGCATAATTACTATTGCAGTATTGTTTTATTTATTTTATGTTATTTTTCAACAGATTCATTCCTCGGTGATAGAAGGTGTGTTGATTGAATAAATGGCAAATGTTCAAAAAACATTCAAATAAGGATTGTTCATCTGAAGTTTGATAATTTATTAATGATCTTATGCAATACAGCAACGAGCTCTTTTTTGTATCGATGTTCTCCAAAAGAAATATCTCAGAAAAAAAAATGCCAGTGCATGTTTATTATGCGGAATTAATTAACAAGTATATCAAAGACACTAAATCTATGTCACCCATAAATTGTTTAATAGGATTATTTAAGATGAATTAAGATTTCTGTATTATTGTATTTAAGTGTTGTGGGCTTCATTGTACCTCTTCAAGTCATTTGCCACTAGTGCATCCCTCAGAAAAAAAGTGGCTCCTGCTTTTCTCTCACTTCATCATCTCTGTTTTAATATACTATAAGTCAAATGTTTGTTTAGGTATCATTTGGTTTTAAGCTCAAGCAATAGCCCTTCAGGGAGTGTACGGGAGACTGACCATTGTAAATTGCAAACAAAGGCAAAACAAATAAAAGCTTGCTTAACTTTGTCTCATTTTAAAATAAAATTATTTATTCATTTATTATCTATGTCTTTATCTATATTTTATTTACTTAAATAATGGTAAGGAAATGCAACTGAGGTCCTGTTAATTAGTTTACCGCTTAATCTTAAAGGTGCAATATATATATACTGTATATATATATATACAAATATTTTGTTGGCTCTTTGCACAAAGGCATCCTTACATCGATGCAGATTTGGCTGGACATTTCCTGCCACTCTTCTGTGTGTGCGGTCAGGTTTCTAAAACGCGTAGAGGTCCTATTTAGTAAAGTTGCTGAGAATGTACCTGTCCCGGGCTCGGCATACACTCTGCGCTTGGTTTGGTTTCTCTAAAAGCAAAGGGACCATTAGTGAAGTGTGAAAGGTGAATCGAGCTGCACACCCTGAAATACTTTGATATTGCTAAATTGGGATCATGTTTCTTAGACCAGCTATGAAGATCCAAAGTTTTTAATTTTAAACAAGTTAACATAAATAATAAATAATCATATGAGTAAATACAGACAAAATGTATGATATAACCATGAAATTGGGAGATAACCCAATACATACAGTACAATTTTTTTAAACTCAGTTCATAATTATGAACTCATATTTAATCCAGTGGCAGAGCCAATTGTGTGATTGGCTCTCCTCTCATTCAGACTGAGGCAACAGCCAATCACACAACTGGCCCCCGCTTGTCTTGACTGACATGGAATAAAGACATTTTGAAATAAAAAATTATGGGATGCCATGAATAATTACATTTTATTAATAAGAAAACATGCATAATTTAATTATGTTTATATTTATTCCATAATGTCTTATTAAATATTCAACATTTTGGTGTCTCCATAATAACTGACCTACAGTATGATGCAATTAGCCATATTTGCTAGTTACCTATTGTTTTTTACACAACCAATATCAACTCACCACAGCTGATGACACATATTTGCTAATAAGAGCAGTACTCCCACGGTGAAAACATAGATTAGATAGCGAGGCATTCAAAGGTAATCGTTATCTCACCTGAGTCAGTCTGTAAACGACATTATGTCCAAAGGAACTGTACATGAAAATCTATCCGAGAATTTGCATACAGAGACATGGTGCCTCTAGAGGCTGCTGAAGAGCCATCTTTACTGATTGCACCTTTAATGTTGAGTGAGGATGCATGAGCGATTTACATTTAGCACAGATTACTATACAAGTATGATAACACAGTGTCACAGGTGCAACCAACCAGGGTGGGTGCTATGTATATTGCAGCGCGCTCATTATGCCATGCTAATGTCATTTCTATTTTTTACTTTTTATTTTCATGGCAATATTACCATAACTAAGTGGTCATTTTGCTCATGTAAAAATAAATGTTTTTCCATATTTATCACAGAGGGGGCATGTTTAGTTTGCCACACAGAAGAGCATCATGTAGACTATTTGAGTACGCTGTTGCTACTTCTGAGAGATAAATGTGTAAAGAGGGACTGAGTAATGAATGGATTTGCATGATTTTGAAAATAAAACTGTATTTATTAACTTGTGAAGAGTAGAATATTCTTAATTCAACATCCTGAAGTCTATCCCTGCTTTGTGGCTCCTTTTCATAAAGAACATGTTATGGACAATGACATACACGTTTGATCAACTCATCTCTGACAATGTCTCAACAAATAATAGCTTTAATGAGGGGCTATTGTCTTGGATTGAATTACATTTGGGGCTCATTATTTAATTTAATTATTTTAAATGTGGGAAATTGTCTGTTTATTTGAATAATAATAAAAAGGTTGAAGTGGATGAACAATCACTACTATGACAATCTGGGTACAAATTGGATTCCAGGCACTGCAGTTTAGCCTTGCTGTTTCCCTTTACTTATTTTGCATAACCAATGTATAAAGCAATAATCAAGCGTATTTGTATCTTATCTTTTATCAGGAAACATGAAACTTTTATCAGCCCATGTTCCCACAGTTCCCACATTTTTTTCCAAAATTAGGCCGTACTATTATCCAGTAGCAATGGACTACAGATGGAATGTAACCCTAACCCTAACATAGGGTCTAATTGTAAGAAAAATCTTAGAAATGTGGGACCATAGGGCAGTGGGAACATAGGGCTGACACCAGCTGCAGATTGGACTTGTTTAGGCTATTGTAAGCTGTTGTTAAATGCTAATGAAAATAAGTTTTGAAAATGTTTTTTTATCAGTGAAAATAGTAAAGCTACTATCTGTATCTGTCAGATTCACAACAATACCTGTTTAGATATTGATATTTAGATTTCTAGATACATGGTTTTCTTCTGCTATTTTTTTTTTTGTTTAGCTGAGCTGCTCACATAAATAAATAAATTTGAACCATGTACTAAAATAATTTAAAAAAGCAAAGAATGATCCGTATTCAAACCGTAAGCTCCCTCCAAACTAGATAGAAAAAGGATAAAGGGATTAAAAGATGCAGAGGATTAGCATGAATAACTTTTTTCTGACCTTTTGCTGTGAGGATGTTTTTTGGGGGCATTTTTAGGCCTTTATTGGCAGGACAGCTGAAGAAATGAAAGTGGAGAGAGAGGGAAGGACATGCAGCAAAAGGCCGCAGGTCGGAGTCAAACCCAGGCCCTCTGCGTCGAGGAGTAAACCTCTATATATGGGCGCCTGCTCTACCAAATGAGCTATCCGGGCACCCTGCTGTGAGGATTTGTTTTAACATTCATGTCTTCACTTTTAACAAACAATATTCTTTACTAAACTTAAAGACACTCAACAAGTGTCTTTTAACCAGATTTCATTTTTATGCTACAGGCAATAAACATTTGCATTTTTTGTGCTTCATCACCTTTAATTGACACTTTCCATTTCATTTTTATTTTCTTGGCTTTTAGTGTATATCTAACATCTTGCTCACACTCGATGTAACCTATTTTTCATCTTTGCGGTGCATCCATCAATGGCAGTGATCCATAATAAGATCTACAATTGGAATTGTGATTACCCATAGACTGTTTAAATATTAACCCTGTGAATATAACTTGAATTCAATGCAGACTTACGGTCTGAGTTTCTGTGCGCACATTTCTCAAATTAATTTATTATGCAAGATTAATGCCCGACAAGGTGTTTATTGCCAGGAATGAATGGACGACGGAGGAGGCCAGAACTGTCGCGTCGAACTATGGCCACGCCAAGACCCCTCTTAATACATCCATGCAAGACCCGCCCTTCAATAGCAGCTCGATTGGTTGGGGTTAGGCATTGACTTCGAGTGGTGAACAAATCGGGTTACGTTACCTGCTGCTGCAAAATAGCCTCTGGAAGGAACTTGTTTTGGTGGAACATGTGTATGTCCAAAAGTTGTTTTAGTCGTGCAACAGAAAACTCAGATTAGACAGATAGTCTAGCTAGCTGTCTGGATTTACCCTGCAGAGATCTGAGGAGCAGTTAACCATAGTCCTCACAAATCCACCAGAGGTTAGAACGCCAACACAGAGACAGAGGAAGGGGACGGACATTCAGACGAAAAGAGGGACGTCCGGCGGAATTTCCGGCAGTGGAATGTCATAGCTATAGACTCAGGTGTTTATTCACAATGAGACCGACATGTTGAATTGCTATCAGATTCATGTTAAGATGTATGTTCATAGAGATATCTGTGTGCAGGAATTCGAGCAGCCAGCACAGCAGAGTGTGACACCAAGAATACCTAGTCCAAAAAAGATGCACTATGGTATAGCTGGTGATCACCTTCACTTTATTCCTCATTCTAGTGTGTGTGTGTGTGTGTGTGTGTGTGTGTGTGTTGAGAGTTAGGCCATTGGCTTGTTTCAACAGACTGTAAAAAAAAAGTGGCCAATTATATGGCCTTGTTTGGTCAGGAGAGCTCCTGAAGAATGTAAGCATCTGCCCATCCAGCAATCTGTGTGTGTGTGTGTGTGTGTGTGTGTGTGTGTGTGTGTGTGTGTGTGTGTGTGTGTGTGTGTGTGTGTGTGTGTGTGTGTGTGTGTGTGTGTGTGTGTGTGTGTGTGAAAGTGACTCAATACGTATGACAAAATCCAGTGACATCACATGTTAAATGAACATGGCTTCAAAACACACTTGTCATTTTTAATAAACTGCCTACATGTAAACATATTATCAATAAAAGCTATGACCGCTCTTTGAGGGCATTCACACCAAAATCAGCCCTACATTGAAACAGCACAGGAGGCTGTGTTGGCAAGACATGAATTTAAAAGTTCACCAGATGGCGAACTTTTACCTTTCGTCATGATGATCATGAGGTAAACATGTTTCTCCCTTCACATTACAAATAATCCACCAAGAATGTGCATAAATATATTTTTGATGCATATATTTTAACATTTTTGGCAGATAGACAGATATTTTGTTGAACTTCTTGACCAAACTATCTGACAGGTCTCAGGCTAGTCACTGCAGACTCTCAACACCCTCCCTTTCCTAAATATGAGCGTCTGCCATCAGGGAGAAGATTAAAACAGACTGATGTTATCGTTTATCCCAACCTCTATCAAGCTGCTGAACTCCAATTGTAAATCTTAGCACAACGGAACAAAAGTGCAATAAATAAATAAACCAGCACTTTTTGCATTTTTTTCCCCTCGGGGACAATAGAGCTCAACAGTGTGGTTCTGGAAGTAAAAATCCTGTTGATTTTCTCCATAAGGATTTAGATTATCAGTCATAATGTCTAAACCATCCGAGGTAGACTGACCCCGAGCTCTGTGGTTGTGAAGCGAGCGTTTCTGCTCCTGTAGAAGCTAGAAGTCCGTATGAAATCAACCTTGTTTTAAGAAAAACGTTTTATCCGCCTATGGAGAAAAACTACACTACCCACAATCCTAAGCGTAACAGCAACGTCTCTGATTGGTCCAACTCGCTGTTACCATAGAAACGTTTACGGTAACCGCGAAACCGCGAACGGATGAAGTCTCTGATTTCTGTGCATGTTTCTGTACACGTCTCGGACCTTTTGCTTTGCCTTTTTTTTTTTTTGCCGTTTTCAAAATGTTTTTTTGTGCCGAATCAAATGTGTTATGCTCACTATTCATCTCGTAGCTGGTTGGCTCGGTTCCAGACTTAAAACTCTATATATCAGCAATTTTAGAAAACGTCAATGAAATAATTGAATGTGGGAAAACACTTGTTGTGGGCGGTCACTGTTGAGCTCTATAGAGAGCCGAAGTCCCGCCCCTTCTGGTGGACCTCATGGGACCTTAACTCAGAAAAAATATGAATGGTAGTGAACGGGAAGAAGCAAATAATTTTTTGATCCCGTTTGAATTGAGCCATGGATTACAAATATGATGTTCGTCAATTTAAAAGATAATTTTTCAACCGAAGAAAGTCTCAGTTAGCCGTAGGTTTTGTGTGAAACCGCTCAGTGGACTACATCTCCCAGTGGACTACATCTCCCGTTTCACACAATCTACCTCACCTAGCTTGACGCTCGGCTTGCTCGTTAGCTAGCTAGCTTAGCTCTGTTCCACAACACATGTAACGTTATCTCACCTGCTGTGTTTTATCCAGTCAAGTGTTTTCAGCAGAGAAGCCAAAGAACAAGCGAGATCCTCTGCTCATTAGAGTAACGTTACATCCCCGGTACCATACACAGAGACATCGTAGCTTCAGCGAGACGTCATCCATGAAGTGTGTAGTCTTTCTAATTACGTATTTTCACAGTCTTATACTTCAACAGTTTAACAATAAACTGAGAATTTCTTCATTTGAAAAATTATCTTTTAAATTGACGAACATCATATTTGTAATCCAATGGCTCAATTCAAATGGGATCAATCAAAAAATAATTATTATCTCTCCACTGACCCTCGTGTAGGTCCCATTGGCCGGAAGTAGAAGGGCGTGACTTCAGCTCTCTATAAAGTGTATTCTATCTATTTTTGTCACGTCCCCTAGGACCTAGGACCCACCTCATAAGAAATCTTACAGTTGCCTCTGTCATGTAACAGCTCAGATCTGAGAGGTTGTCCAAGGCGGAGTCCAGTCCCACACCGTGAACAGCCTGAGCCAGCAGAGAGATGCAGGCTGCATGAGCAGAGCTGAGCTCCCCAGCAGGATATCATATTGGATACTGGGAACCAGAGTGGACTGGTAAGTGCATTGCATTACAGTAACTCAGCTTTTGCTTTCTTGAATTCTTCAATGTAATAAGTGCTGCAGGAGCACACATGGTCATACAGACAGACAGACACTAAGGGTCTTTAACTAAAAATGATTTAGGACTTTAGTATCCATAATTAATTATGAAAAAACAGGAAAGGAATTAACCTCTTAAACTCTTGATTTTCATCTTTTCACATATCTCTTTAAAATTGTCTAAATTACAACAAAACCCACTGATGATAGCATCAAATATATATGTGTATATATATATATAAATATATATATATATATATATATATATATATATATATTGTAAACTATATCTGCTATTTGTGAAGCATTTTATGATGCTTATCACACAAAGAAAAATAGTAGTAAATATAGTTTCATTTAATGATTAGCGTATTTATTCAGAATGAATGTTATGCGATTTTGAAACATTTTGAATTTGTTTTCCAGGCCAGAAAAGTGTAAGTGACCCCAGCGGTGCAATCGGGCTCTAAATATTTAGTAAGTCTGTTTTCTTTGGGCCGTCTCAGTGGTTAGATTGAATAGTTTAAACTGTGATTTGTCAGTCTATAGTATGTTCAGCTGATATGTCATTAGAACTTCTATCTCTATTGTGAAGTTAGAAGAAGAGCTTTGCTAAAGCAACATGTTGCCTGTTAACTTTAGCTCCTTATAGGCTGCATTTATGTGCACCTGACACTGAAACAGGAACCTGTTCCTATTTAAATCTTCACACATTTTGACGCTAAGCTTCAAGTTTGACGGCTGATTTCTTCTCTTCTTATTCAACTGCTCAGAGGATCTTTGTCTCTTTCTGTCCTTTCAGTTCAGTCAGTCTGGTTGAACCACTGGACAGAGTTTTGTTCTCCATATACCAAACCAAATAACCCAAAAGAAAGAAAAGACCATTTAAACATAAAAAGTAGTCTTCTCAGCCATCCATCTGACTGTTGATAAAAATCTGGGACACAATACATTTCTTTTACAGTATACAGTATTTGCAATTGCAGAATAGTACTCTATAGTATATAAGCTACCAATGGGTTTCTCAGGTTTTTATATTAAAGATGCCGGCGGGCACAATGTCTCAATGATATTTTTTTTCAGCGAGATTGTGTGGATTAAGTTTACAGTGAAATGCCGTTTTTCTTCTGCATCACTGCTAAATGTGAGAGACAGGATGATTAATTTAGTAATCTTAGTGTTATCAAGTGAACTGGTTTGTGTTACACTAGAATACTCAAAATAAGATGTAAGATTAACACAGGGATTAAGTTGTTTAGTATTGAGTCCTGGCAGAAATATCCCTTTTTCATTACCACGTGAAAAAAGTCACTTGGATTTGTAATGGTGAAAATTCCAGGCACAATCACAGCACATACCATTGCCTCTGATATTATTAGCTGTTGTTTATGGTTCTATAGCACAGCTATGAACCAATCAGATTGCTTGATTTGAGCTACCTGTTTTCTAAAGGTTATATATACAGTATATACATATATTCTTCAGTTTGTTTTCTACATGGGAGAGAGGAAGAAATAAGATGGACCAATAGTATTCTGGTTAACAGAAAACATATAGCCTAATGGGCCTAAAATTTATAATTGGATGGTATTGAATGGTATGAATGATATTATGGGTTGTAATGTATCGATCCATATTTAAAATGTAGCTTGATCACACTCTGTTTCTGTTCATTCAGCCCACTACGTGGACGTTTATCGCTGCTATGGCAACAAGTGCCAGCTGGCGTTAGCCTATATTAGTAAGATTATATCATATATTTATATAATATATACTGTATATTATATTAGGGGGTAGCTGTGAGTGCTCAGGAGGTAGAGCGGATTGTCCACTAATCAGAAGATCTGCGCTTCAATCCTTGGCTCCTTCAGCCCACATGTCAAATTGTCCTTCCATCCAAGATATTGAACTCCAAGATATAAAAGAAATATCTGGGCACACAGTTCACGCACTGGTCTGTTTTTTTCTCTCAGCTGACCCCAGGGGGGATCCGTTAATTTCATTGGTTTCAAGTCTATCTTAAATCAATAGTAGTGTGGCCAGGTTGGCTCAGTTGGTAGAGCAGGCGCACATATATGGAGGTTTACTCCTCGACGCAGCAGCCGCTGGTTTGACTCCGACCTGTGGCCCTTTGCTTGCATGTCGTTCCCCCTCTCTCTCTCCTTTCATGTCTTCATTTGTCCTCTGAAAATAAAGGCCTAAAAATGCCCAAAAAATAATCTTAAAAAAAACAAACAATACTAACATGCCCATATGTGCATTGAAAGTTATTAGTGGCTGTAATTATTCCCCCAGTTCATATTAGCCTGAAGTGTTTCCTTTCAAAATCTACAGTCCTCTTCCTGTGCAAAAATATGCATTCTCAAGTTCAGTTAAAGTTACACACATTAATTGGGTATCTTCCAAAGTTACAGTCTTTTTAGTACAGAATACAGTGTTGTGTTGCTCAGCTGACTGACAGCTAAATAAGAGGGGATTTACTTTAAAGACTAACTAGACTGACTAACTTTGGAAGATATCCACTTAATTTGTAAATGTTAAAGGTGTGACGATACCTCGTTCCCACGAGATCTCACAAGATTAAACGTGACGAGATTTCTCATCGAGGTAAAGTGTCTCGGAATATCAGTACACAAGTGCAGAGCAGCAGCCTTGAAATCAGCATTAGGGATGGGCGTGATTAATCGACGATCGATAATTGATTCTTAAGAATTTCGTCGATGACGTTAATTTGTCATTGATTAAACTAATACTGGGTGCGTTGCGTAGTGTGAGTCTTGAAGCAATTAAATTAATTTCACAGTGTGGCAGCAATTAAACATTTTACCTCTCAATTTGTAAATTATAGAGTGTGGTCTAGACCTACTCTATCTATAAAGTCTCTCGAGATAACTTATGATTTGATACTATAAATAAAATTGAATTGAATTGAATTGAACCACTCGGGGGCAATATTTGACTCCATACTCGTTACCTGGCTGCGAGTTTCCGTTTTGATTTCAAAAGTAATGTGTATAAGTACAACGCGGCCACGACTCAAATGATGTAGCCTACCACTAAACAAAGTGCACCCGACCCTGGTTAATGACGGTGGCGGCCGCGGTGCATCCTGCTCTCAGTCTCAACCTAGCATCAACTCAGCGTTAGCACGGAGGAGCTGCGATGCACAACGAGCAGAGAAATGACCCATGGGACCTGCAAGTTCATTGGAACCAGCATATCACATTTCGTCACAACGTACCATCACCAGACTGGTAGAAACTCACTACAAAAAACGGAATAAGGTTCCCCGGGCTGGCCCAGTTAGCGCGGAGGTACCTGTGCATCCCGGCAACGCGGCTGTTTTCGGCGGCTGGACTGACGGTCACCAGGTAGCGGTCGCATCTGACCCCAGATCATGTCAACATGCTTATCTTTCTCAACACACATCAGTAGACTGGTGCAGAAGTTGTATCTGAGTTAGCCTACTGGTTATTTTTTATTAGGCTTTGTCCCATGCCTTGGATAGTTTTGAGTTACATTCTGTTTAAGAACGCCGACTCGCAGCTAGGTTCTGCTGCTTCAGAGCGCCGCACTGCAGCGCATATATCTATAATCTATATCTATATCTATAACCTCCAGTTTAACTGCCACAAGTTGTTCTTCTTGTAATTAAGATCTCATCGAGGAAAAACACGCTGTATTTTTGTATTTTCATTGCGTTTTTAATTTATAAAAAGTGAAATAAATAATGAATTTTAATATAAAAATATTAATGATTAATTGATAGCCCATCCCTAATCAGCATGGAAGATCTCCCGCCCATTCTCCAAAGTTGACTCCAAATTTACTTTTGCAGAGTGGAAGAAAAATTCTGCCTGTAATATCTCTCTCTCTCTCTCTCTCTCTCTCTCTTTCTCTCTCTCTCTCTCTCTCCACACACGCGTCCACAGCGTGCAGTCACTGCGGCGCGGAGACCACTCTCTTAAAATGAGTCGCGAAGCGGACTGCAAAACCTAACTTTACTTTTAATGATATTAAACAAAGAGAAATGTTCTCCATTCGTCCTGTAGCAGTCATACATCGATACTAGAGTAGCCTACTTTCTTGTTTACGGCTGCAATTAATAAAATGCAGAGGAGAAAAGAGCATGTGTCATCTGTTGAGTGTTTGATGGTAATTTATTTGAGCTTTAGAACGTAATAACTGTGAAACAATATTAAAATAAGCTTTATTTCTCTCTGTCTACTGTACAATGACTAATCCAAGTACAAAACATTTGGTCTCAACTACTGCCAGACAACTTAGTTATGTTGTAACCTCGGTTACAACATAGTGAAGAGACTCTCTCCACCGTACATATGGTATAAGTATCAGTGTAACTGTTAGTTATACAGGAGAGAAGCCAGTCATTTGAGTTTATGGCAACACTTTCAGTGCTCAGTTTTCATTTTGTGACTTTTGATTGAATAAAGGACTATTTGCCAAAGGACTATTGCGTATTGTTATAAGATACTATTGGAAAAATGGGACCTATCTTTTCAGATGATGTACCGTTGTTTCTTCTCAGGTTTCTGTCAAGAGTTTGACATCAATATCATTTGTTAGTGTGGAAGCTAATGACTGTCATATCATTATTGAAATGTTCAGTTTTTCAATTTTAAGTCCCCAGGAACAACCCAGCTTGTTATATTTCATTATCCCACCTTTTTATTCTTTCAACGAATAAGAGTAATAATAATTAGTTTTTTTTTCAATGACTTTCCATACTGTACGACAATTGTAAAATAGGAAAAGGGATGGATAAATCAACTTTAAATATGCGATTGATTTAATTTGTTTTATGTGTATTTGCTTTTTATGTTATGTTATTAGTTGATTTTTTCTATGTATTGTTATATAACTCTAAAGTGTTCAATATTAATTTTAACAATTATGTAATAGTCATATGAATAAATTGCATCTCCTTTTAATACCTATCTTAATAAGGCTAAGCTAGCAGGATAATTTGCTAAGCGAAGTTGTGAGCTTGGTTTATTGCTCTGCATATGAGCCACTTTTAACTGCAGCAGCTAATGTTAGCTAGTTAATTCAGAATTACCTCGGCTGCGTTTTGATTCTAAAGCTGTTCCTCAGAAGAAAACACACAAGTCTGTGAAGAGCAAAAAGACAGAGAGCCTCTTTCACTGTTCAAGCAAATAGGAGGAGCTAGCTAACAGCAACAGCCACTTGGTCGATTGAGAATACCATTTGCATTGTTGGTGCTCTAGCTAACAAGCGCTAACATTAACTGGGTTTTTTAATAAGCAATTGTTTAGCTAGCTAGTTTAAGAGAAAGATGAGAGGGTGGTGACAATGAAACGTGATATGAAATGTTTTATCATTTAATAAAAAGTGACAATTGAATTGTCATTGGGAAAATGCTATTATGGAATAAAAAGTGTATCCAGTAAACTGTTATTTTGAAAATTAATGTTAAAATAACATTTCATAGTTTTAATAATTTCTTCAGTTATTTCACGAATGTATTCATATGATTACTTATTTCAATTCAGTTAAATTTTATTTATAGTATCAAATCATAACAAGAATTATCTCAAGATACTTTACAGGTAGAGTAGGTCTAGACCACACTCGATTATTTATTTATAATTAAGACCCAACAATTCCAGTAATTCCCCCAAGAGCAAGCATTTAGTGCGACAGTGGCAATGAAAAACTTCCTTTTAGGGAGAAACCTGGGACAGACCCAGGCTCTTGGTAGGCGGTGTCTGACGGTGCCGGTTGGGGGTGTGATGAACAGTGGCAATAATAGTCACAATAAAGATAATAGAACTATGACTAGAAATAGTAGTTCTAGTAGTTCATGGCGTAGCAGGGCACTGCAGGCCGTTAACTGGGTGTAGAAGGGCACTGCGGGGCATAGCAGGACGTAGCAGGGCATAGCAGGGCGTAGCAGGACGTAGCAGGGCACTGCAGAGCGTAACAGGGTGTAGCAGGGCATTGCAGGGTTTGGAGCAGGACCACGGCGACAGCTGCAGCCATGATTTAGGTGCCACCCTAATCCAAGGAAAACTGCTAGGTGAAAAAAAACATAAGGACTCCGGGGAATAAACTCCCCAGAGCTTAGTTAGTAACAAGCATTTCTGGGACATGGATGCACACAGATGGAAAGAGAGAGGAGAGAGAGGCTCAGTGTGTCAAAGGAAGTCTAAAACTATAACAGCATAGTTAAGAGCTGGTGCAAGGCAAACCTGAGCCAGTTCTATAAGGGTTGGTAGATGAATCTGATGACGAAGAGAAGCAGAGAAGAGAAGGGGTGCCGTGTCTGGATCTATACACCCTCCCCCGCCGGTCTAGGCGAACGCTGCAACTCCTCACTCCCTAACTATAAGCTTTATCAAAGATGAGAGTTTTAAGTTTACAGACGGTGTCTACCTCCCGAACCCAGACTGGGAGCTGGTTCCACAGGAGAGGAGCCTGATAGCTAAATGCTCTGGCTCCCATTCTACTTCTAGAGACTCTAGGAACCACAAGTAACTCTGCATTCTGGGAATGCAGTGCTCTAGTGGGACAATAAGGTACTATGAGCTCTTCAAGATATGAAGGTGCTTGACCAGTTCCAGCTTTGTAGGTCAGGAGAAGGATTTTAAATTCAATCCTGGATTTTACAGGAAGCCAATGCAGAGAAGCTAATACAGGAGAAATATGATCTCTTTTCTTAGTTCTTGTCAGAACACGCGCTGCAGCATTCTGGATTAGCTGGAGAGTTTTAAGGGACTTATTTGAGCAACCTGATAGTAAGGAATTACAGTAGTCCAGCCTGGAAGTAACGAATGCAAGGACTATTTTTTCAGCATTGTTTTGAGACAGGATGTGCCTAATTTTGGCAATGTTACGAAGGTGAAAAAAGGCTGTTATAGGATATATCCTGATCATATATCATATCATATCAATAACTCCTTCTGACAGTAGTGCTGGAGGCCAGGGCAATACCCTCCAGAGTAGCTATATCTTTAGATAATGAGGTTCGGAGGTGTTTAGGGCCCAGCACAATAACTTCAGTTTTGTCTGAGTTTAACATCAGAAAATTGTAGGTCATCCATGATTTTATATCTTTCATGCATGCTTGAAGTTTAGCTAACTGACTGGTTTCGTCTGGCTTGATTGATAGGTATAATTGGGTGTCATCCGCATAACAGTGAAAGTTAATTGAGTGTTTCCTAATAATTCATGAAGTCTCTTATTTAATATTGAACACTTACGGGTTCCATATTGTTTAATGTGTGTACATTTATTCGTGTAGGAATGTAGCCCTTCAGAAAACCTTTCTCTTCTCCTATATTATACATCAGTGCTGAAGGCACGGATTGAAGACATTTTTCGAGGAAATATGATGGTTCTGGCTTTAATTAGTACAGCCTGTATTAGTAATGTCATCTATTCTTTACAGGCTATGCTAATCTATGCCAGAATCAGCAATGCAATGGAAGTTGAGGATTGAACTGGATAAAGCATGTTTAGATCATTTTCATCATGAAAGAAAATGGAGCTACAAAGGTCTGCAGCAATAAACCCGTCGAAGTGTGAAGTTGGATCGGTTGAACAGATATGTACGTTCACACAAATGAACACACCGCTCTCCAATTATAGTGGTGGGATATGGAACAGGTGAAAACATCTGTCAGCTAGAGGCAGCATTATTCAGACAGACTGAGGAGGTGCCAGTGTGGACAGTGGGACTCAAGGATACAAGGAAGAGCCTCTACATGGTGATGATGATGCTGTGATCAGTGGCAATTGGTGACTGTGCAAGAAACTAAATAAAACAGAAAAAGAACAGATGGAAAACTTAAGAGATAAAAGATTGATATTGTAACTGATACAGTAGTCTATAGCCACAACGTTCCACTTCCGGGATTTCTCCGTTGTCGACATATTTCTTTTTTTCTTTTTTTTTCGTCCGGATGTCCTATACCTTCCTCTTTCTTTGTGTTGCTGTTCTAAACTCTGGTGGATTTATGAGAACTATGATTAGACCTAACTGCTCCTCAGATCTCTGCAGGGTAGCTATCTAGACTATCTGTCCAATCAGAGTTTTCTGTTGCACGACTAAAACTTTTGAGCGTCCACATGTTCCACCAAAACAAGTTTCTTCCCGAGGCTATTTTGCAGTGGCACGTGGCTCTGTCCGGTGCCCAAGATGATTGTGATTGGTTTAAAGAAATGCCAATTAAGCAGAGCATGTTTTCTCCCATCCCGGAATGCTGTGTGGACTAGCCAGACTACGGATACAGTAAATGTTAAATCCATGGTCCAAATGTGAAATGTTCTAAAAGTTTAGGAAGATAAAAATGTGTAAAAACTTTATTGGCATTCATTTGGGCTGGTGTGAAAGCTGACAAACAAACCCTGGTGCTGACTTAACAAGTGGACATTTGTGGTGTGAAAGGAGAGTAGATGAACCCCATAATTGTGTGACAATAGATATATTATTTTAGAATATATAATTATAAGCTAAACTACTATAAAATCCATCTGATCACAGTCTCAACTTTGTTTCAATTGTCTGTACAATAGTAATAATTGACTGGATGGCCTTCAGTGAAAGCTATTCAGTGAACTATATGATTTTGCATTTTGGATTTTTTACTATAGGCTACATTTTCATGATTTTTTAAATCTTGGTTATTTACCATTGACATTTACCTTGTAACAACTGAGCACGGTGTCATTTTAGTCAGTAGTACATTCACCACTTCAGTGACATTTGTTGTGGAATTAATGAGAAGCGAGAAAGAAAAACCTGAATCCTAACCGTAGCTACATAGCTATATGTGCAATTTTTGTTGTGCAATGACAATAAAGCTGAACCTACTGTGAATAAAAAGTATGGATTCTTTATTTGTTAGTTTTTGAGTAATCCAATTCACAAGCAAATACCATGAAACCCTAACAGAGCAACAGTCAGTCTTCCTGCCATCTCCAGATCACGTTTCCCAGCCCCTTGTTAACCCTGCAGTATATATACTGACCCACTTCCACTCGTTCCCTGATAGATTGTCTATTGTGTTTCCCTGCCTTAGTATTTTTTCCACAGCTTGTTTTTCAGTCTGCCTTTTTGGACCCTTTGGCTGTCTCTAAGACCCAGCTCGGATTTGTTTGTATAGACTGCATAAATATTTGCCCCAGATCTTGTGTTTCTGCTTGTTGCTGACACCAGCTATGCATGTGTGTTTTGGTCTGTATTCCCTGCATACGTGCCTTGTCAAAGGTGTCAAGAAATTACTCAGTTGTCTCATTTTTTTAGAAGTATTAATTAATTTTAATTAACATTAATCTGCCACTGTCTGTGGACTACCTTTTATTTTATCAATTGTTTTTTTTATTTTGTATATCAGCGCTCTTTATTTGTTTTGCCTCAGATTTGTTCCATTAAAGTTTCATTCCCTAAGAGAGAGATTAGGCCTTGATGCTGATGCTGACTTGATGCATTGTCATCTGTTAGTGTCATAGAGTTAGACAGCCTTGATGCACACACTATTATATACATGCTTGTTTCTGTTGTCTTTTTACCTTTCATGCAGACTGACCTTATTTTTTACAGCCCATGAGACAGACACCTTGATGGTCGCTCACTAGTTCTTAAATATACCTTCCTCTGGTACCAAGGAGGAAAATGTGTGAAGATAGACAACCTACAGTAGGTGGGGTTTCTGTGGCAATAATTGGTGGGAAATGTCATAAATAAGGACATTGTGCCTCCATATGAGTACAAATTCTTTTTAAATTGCTTCTTACGTCTAAGTTTGTGCTATAACCACATTTTTCATGAGAACGAGTGTGACAAGGTGACGTGTCACAGTATTTTGAACATAAAACAGATCCATTTGATGAACAGCAAAAATAAATCTATTGTCTCATATATTTTTTATCCGTAGACAACAGGATGATTAACAAAGATGGTTGTAGCTTGGTGCTAATAACAACTGTATCAAAACCTGCACTGGCTGCCATTGATAAGCACTCAGCATACATTGTATCCCTGTGGCTACAGCACCGTTTGCTCTGAATTAACACAATCTGCCTAGTGATAGTAACGTGTTTTCAAAACTGTTAAAATAGTAACTTTATTTTTGTATGAAATAACTCTACTTTTTTTTTTAAACGAGCATTTTTTTTTTTATAAATTAGAAATAATTAAGTTAAGCATTATCCTTCATTTATCCATCTGGAATTCTATTCTATTTCTATTTTTTCTTAAAGATGTCCTTTGGTCATCATGAACCTGACCTCCAGCTCTGATGGTTTCCACTTTCTTACCAATAGTCCTGGTATGAGAGATGAGCCTGATACTACCATCATAGGTGAGCTGTCCATCTTACACTGCATTACAGCACTTTGTATTTTGTACTTTATAACAACTAACGCATGCAAATGTTGTTATATATGAGTTTTGTGCATATGTTTAAATCATATTCTTAAAAGCATTCAAAAGTTTATGTTGTAAGAATACATAAATGAAACAAAATTTACTATACATAAAAAAAGTAAATTAAATGGATAAGAATTTTTTTTTAAATGGATTTGAAAGGCTCTCTATGATAAGTCAAAGGTTGCTGAGATAATGCAGATGTAAACGCTTGATAAAAGGTTTTAGACTTCTGTAGGAAATTCTTTCTGATTCTCGGGGATAGTAATTGTAGACTATCCAAATCAGCCTTTTACAAATTCCATAAGACACACGACATGTGAGGTGGTGCCTTGAATTGTGGCTTAATAAAAAAAGTATGTTTCTCCAGGTGGCTCTTACCAGGAGTTGGCCATATTATCTGACAATGGTGGTGGGTGGAAGCAGCATAATGTTAGTCATGTCTCATGGCAAGGAGGAAACTTCACTGATTCACCAGTTAACAGGACATTATTGCTGCCAGCAGAGGAGTTTGACCCTTTAGGAGGACATACTATCTTACAGGTAACAATCAGCTGTGATTTTACTAAAACATAACAGTTGTATTTTTTTTTCTCATTTTATCAGTTAAGGTTAGTGGGTTGGTGCTTTGGTGACACTGTGATATTGAATAAGCCAAAACAACAAACCATTAATGACCTTTTCTTTCAAGTTTTAGACGTGTAAATGTTAGTATTTGATATCTCATATTGCTTACTGCTACAGTGTTTGACACCTAAATGGGCAGACATAAGATGTGTACACTGCAGTTTGCAGCAGTCCAGAACAAAGCAGGCAGAGTAGTTTTGTGGCCTCACTGTAAATTCCATGGCTTCAGTAGCGAGACATTTTTACCGCCAGACAAACATTTAGCTGTGCTCTTCACATGACTGCTCCAAAAGCTCCAGGGAATTTATGGCTCATTTGAACCGGGGGTTTATAGTTGGTGTTCCAAGGAAAACTTTGCATTTATGGAAAGCTATGAAACTTGTCTAAATTAATAAATGACTTGAGTCTTTCTGTGTTATACAAGTACTTCCATAAGTAGGGTTGGGTATCGTTTTTTTTTTTTTTCGATTCCGGTGCTAAATCGATACTTTTAAAACGGTGCCGGTGCCTAAACGGTGCCTGAATCGGTACTTTTCAATGAAGTTAAAAAAAAAAAGAAGATGAAAAGAAATAAGGGTAATAAACAACAGTCAGTGACTTGTTTATTGCTAAGGCCATGGTCAAAATTAAAGATTTAATAATAATGTAATAACTATAACAATAACAATAACTTATTTCACCAGTAAATTGCTGTTGAACCCCAGATGGGAAAAGGGTATTTTACAATTACTGTGAATGCACCACGAGGCAAACTTTTTTAAGTGAATGCACCGTCTGTGTTGTTTAATTCCGACAACGGCAGCTGCAAGTGAACGCACCGTCTGTGTTGTTTAATTCCAACAACGGCAGCTGCGAGTGAACGCACCGTCTGTGTTGTTTAATTCCGACAACGGCAGCTGCAAGTGAACGCACCGTCTGTGTTGTTTAATTCCGACCATATAAACATACTGTATATCTATGAATTGCGACAACGGCAGCTGCTGCTGCGCTGCAGTGCAGACTGTTACATCCCGCTGTTGAAGTCCTCCACAGTGAAATACAGTCACACTTCACACTGTTTAACGTTAGCTGTCAGCATTTTACCGGTGTTTAATCCAGCTGCTAGCTAAAGGTAGGCTAACGTTACATTCAATTCAATTCAATTCAATTTTATTTATAGTATCAAATCATAACATAAGTTATCTCGAGACACTTTACAGATAGAGTAGGTCTAGACCACACTCTATAATTTACAAAGCCCCAACAATTCCAACAATTCCAGTAATTCCCTCAAGAGCAAGCAGTGCGACAGTGGCGAGGAAAAACTCCCTCTTGGGAAGAAACCTCGGACAGACCCAGTCTCTTGGTAGGCGGTGTCTGACGAGCGGCGGTTAGGGTGTGATGAACAGTGGCGATAGTAGTCACATTAATAATGGAACAGTGACTGGATGTAGCGGGAAGCTGCAGGGTTCAGCAGGACGCAGCATGACATTGCAGGGCATCGCTGAGCTCAGCAGGGAGTGCAGCAGGACCACGGAGACAGCTGCAACCAGGGTCTTGGTGCCAACGTTCTCCAAGGAAATACGCTGGGGGAAAAAAAAGCATAAGGACTCCGGGGAGTAAACTCCCCAGAAGCTAGGATTAGTAACAAGCATTTCTGGGACGGGCTGCACACAAATAGTAATAGTAATAGTAACAGTAATAGAAACAGTAATAGAAAGGGAGAGGAGAGAGCAGCTCAGTGTGTCAAAGGAAGGAAGTCCCCCGGCAGTCTAGGACTATAACAGCGTAACTATAACAGGTAACTAAGAGAGACAGGTCATAAGGAGAGGTAGCTTTTTCGGGCTTACATGCTGTCAGTTGTAGTGTAAAGTCAAGCACCGAAATGAGGCACCAAAACTTTCGTTCTTATTCGGTCTCGTTACTACCGTTTACGTCGGCACCGGTTCCCTATTGGCACCGAGTTTCGGTACCCAACCCTATCCATAAGTCTGCTTACAGTTTAGTCATCCATCCTTCCATCCATTCTTATTAAAACAAGCTAATGTCTAATAAGAGAAAGATAAAAATCGTCAAAAGCTGACTGTAGATTAACAGATGTATCTATGGTATATACAACAGCATAATCTGCATACAAAAGTAGTGTGAGCGGCAGAAATTAATTAGATACATGATTTATATAAACGATAAATTGAAGATGACCCAGTATAGAACCTTGTGGGATGCCTATAGCAACTTTAACAGCACTTGATTTGAAACTACTTCTTAAGTTCTTCCTGACAGGTAGTCAATGAAATCATTGATTGTGATAATAAACCTAAAAAGGATAGCTTTAAAAAATAATAGTGCAGCAGTCGCTATAACACAATCAGTAAGTTTATCTTAAACTTTGTAATGCACCACCCTCTTTGATTTTGTCTCTTCTTACCTCTTCATCTTCAGGTCATCATAATTGTCTTCCTCACTGGATCGCTTTCTCTTCTCACTGTTGTTGGCAACATCCTAGTGTTGGTGTCATTCAAGATCAATAAGGCACTGAAGACAGTGAACAACTACTACCTGCTAAGCCTAGCATTTGCTGACCTTACAATTGGCACACTTTCAATGAACCTGTATACCACCTACCTCATAATGGACCAGTGGGCTCTGGGGCCAGTGATCTGTGACTTGTGGCTTGCAATAGACTATGTGGCTAGTAACGCCTCAGTCATGAACCTGCTTGTTATCAGCTTTGACAGGTAACACCACATGATACATTTAGCACATTTTATGTTAAGAATGGGTTATTCTAATTGCTTAGCAGAGGTTATTTTCTGATGAACAGCATTGTGATTTTGAATGGGTCAGAGTATCCGAATCATAAAAAGCATATATTTACATGTGGTATCATGATGATATAATGTTGTGAGCCATGGAAAGCAGGACATATTTAAAGTCCCCATTGTGGAATTTAAATATTTCTGACTCCGGTGACTCTTACTGATATACTATCAAGAGAGACAATGTGGTGGAATGTAATGCACAGCTAAAATGCCGTCACTCTGTATGTGTACAGTTGCCTACTTTCATTCTGTGTTCTCTTAGGTATTTCTCTGTTACCAGACCTTTGACATACCGGGCCAAGCGTACAACAAAGCGAGCAATGACCATGATTGGATTGGCCTGGTCAATCTCTTTCATTCTCTGGGCCCCAGCCATCCTGTTCTGGCAGTACATTGTGGGTGAGCGGACAGTCCAGCCCAATGAGTGCTACATCCAGTTCCTGTCCGAGCCCATCATTACATTCTGCACTGCTATAGCTGCGTTCTACTTGCCAGTAACTATTATGGCATTCCTGTTTTGGAAGATCTATCAGGAGACAGAGAAGCGTGTTAAAGATATGGAAGGTCTCAAGGGATCTGGGTCAGGTAACCGCCCAAGCCAGGCTCAGAATCAAGGAAGTGGTAGTGGAAAAGCTGGTGGAGAATGTGCAACTAAGAGCCAGAAGGATTCGTCAGCCATGCAGCGCCAAATGAGCTCTCAAAGCTGCAGCAGCTATGAACTAAATCAGCTGGCTTCAGAGAAGAAAAACAAGGACAATGTCAGCATACAAGGAGGAACGGGAAGCAGAAGGAGGTGTGGCGCATTCTGCTTCCAGTTTTCATCACTGCTGCCAGGTCACCATGCATCCAAGAGGTCCGTCAACACCACGACAACTACAGTGGGTGAAGCAGAGCAGAGCAGCTGTGACAGCTTTAACAACAATGAAGTTGGAGCCTCTGGGGACCAGTCGGGTTCAGAGGATGAAGCTGACGGTGCAGACCCATCAAAATCTCCAACAGGTTGGACATAACAGTACTAAGTGGTCATGTTTGCATGATATATATAACAAATAATACAAATATACAAATTGCCTTATCTATCTATCTATCTATCTATCTAGATGGTAAAAAATCTAGAAAGGTGAAAAACAACAAAGATAAAGGATCATCATCTTCCAAAAGTCGAAAAGGTTCACAATCAAACCCTGTCACCTCATCACCCGCCGACCAATCACCTGCAGCCATCACCATGAAGGATGCAGCGATGGCCAAACGCTTCGCCTCTAAGGCCAAGACAGAGGTCAGCAAGCGTAAGAATGAAAAAAAGGCAAATGAAAAGAAAGCAGCACGGACACTCAGTGCCATCCTCTTCGTCTTCATCATGACGTGGCTACCATACAATATCATGGTGTTGGTCAACACTTTCTGTCAGGACTGTATTCCCGAAACTCTGTGGGCACTGGGCTACTGGTTGTGTTACGTTAACAGCACAATCAACCCAATGTGCTATGCCCTGTGTAACAAGACCTTCCGGACAACTTTCAGGGATATCTTGATGTGCCAGTGGGATCAAAAGAAGAACAATCCTCATTTTCAACAGAGGAAGGCTGTGGCTTTCAAGAAAAAAGACGCAATGTAGAATATAGTGGCAAATTATTGATAGTTATGTCTTTCAAAGATGTATTTCCTTATCTATATTCAGATTTGGAATGCCATATACAAGCCTTCTATTTCAGGGAAAAGATGCTGAACAGAATTTTGCAAACCAAAACTAATTCTACAGGATTTCTTTTCAAGCTAGCAGTGGGGCCAAAGGCTGGTCCATTAGTCTGACCCAATTTGGACTATTCATGGTCCCAGAGCATAGAGGTTAAGCCGAACAACTGTGATATAGCTGTGATATAATCACAACATACCACAGCCGTGAGCTGTTTCGTATTATAAAACACTATGTATGGCAATATAAAAGTCATAGTCACATTCTAATTTCAATAGATAGATAAATAATCATATTCACAATAAAATAGGCTCTCCTGGGCTGGCTGGCTGCCTGCACATACTGAGGCAGTTGCTATGGATAAGGTAACGTTAGCCTACACTAGCAGCTAGCTAGTGTGGGCTTAGTTTAGATTCACCAAAGTTACACAATAACACAAACAAACTAAAGATCGAGGCAGTGCTAGACCAGCAACTAACTGGTCAAGGCAGTAGTTAAGCAGCAACTCCTGTGTTTTGCGAGGTAAATTGATTGTTTTTGCCAATGGAGTCTGGTGGCTTTTAAGAAAGCATAGATAACGGCTTCAGGTCTCTGCCGGAAAGGGCTGTCTAAAGGAAAGGTAAAGCGCTGAAAATATTTTACATATAGCATACACTTAAAGGGTAACTTTGCCGATTTTCTGTGTCATGGCTGAGTGATACTTATTGCGCAAAGGAATTATAAGTCATAGCTGTGGTATGTGGTTACTATATAACAGCTATGAACCAATCATCATTGCTTGATTTGAGCTAACTGTTTGATATTTGCCAATAAATTGGTGATCCATTCGGCTTTTTCACATTGACCAGCATTTTCACCAATGACGCCTTCGGTAAGACACTGATGCTGAATTTTGATGATGTTTGCTGTGGAGATTCATGGTCTCCAGAGTCTGGGAGATCTCTGCTCCCAGACGATGAGCCAAATACTGATACGGCAGCAAGGTTTTTTTGTATTTTCTTTTCTTCTAACATATTATATTGTGGGGAATAATGAAAAAACGCATAGCTTGTGGAGCTAGCAGGGCTTTTTACTTTGACTTTTCAGATACAAATATAAGCATAGATGTATTTATTATATGCTCTATTAATAGAATAATGTAGGCTAATTATAATTTGGTGTAATGGACTTCTTAAAGGATGTAAGAGCCTTATAAGATTATCTTTCCAAAAAAACGCAACTCAGCTTTTGTTTGTTTTTAACACTGATGTCACCAGGACAATTTAGAGCTCAGCTTATTTATGTCAGTTCTCGATTTCATTGCGTTTTTTTTTTTTTATTTGAAGGTGGGTATTTACATTTCTGCATTCAGTAAAAAATAAACAACGAAAAATGATTTGCTATAAATGATAACCTGGATGTCAGCTATGACAGAGAGTCAGTTGCCAGTTTATTTGGTACACATAGCTATTTTATTAAAATTGTTTTAGAGATGTGTTCATTCATCTGTATGTCCATTTTGGAGGCTGTTTGTGCTTTTGTTAAATTGTATTGCGTTATTTTACCTGGAGTTTCTAATATTTACCCAATCCTTACTGGTATAAATAGGGTGCATTAGTTTTTTAGAATGTATTACTGTACTTTTAGCTAGGTCTACCAAATAAACTGGCAAAAATACTCTAAATACACATAGTATCACAACCATAACTTTAGAAATATTTAAAAATCTGTCTTGCAGTACCCTGTTAAGGGGTTGTAGTTCGGACACTGCTGAAATAGAATAAATTAAATCAGTAATAGAATAGAAAAGTATAGAAACCACCAATAAATGTCTGTAGATACCTTGGTTAAGTCAGGCGATCAGTATTGATTTATTATTATTCAGTATTGTGTTGTTTGAATGAAGCTGCTCACAGCAATATATTGTCAACTATAAATATGACACTGCGTGACACTGACCCTTATTCCATTTGATTATCTGTACATACTAAATATTATAGAGTTGTGTAATACTGTGAAGGAACATGCTCATTGCACATTTGAAGATAATTTAACAGAAGCAAACGTCAGCTTTCTACATTGCTATGCATATTGGGAGGGCAGTGTTCAGTGCAGCAGCTGTGTTGTGGACTACAGACAAAACACACCAAAGCATATTTGAGTTGCCAATGGAAGGGGAGAATATAAGCAACATCTGATCACCTAACCTTAATGTATAGAATATTACACTGTAGGTGGCTAAAGTTGACAATACCCTGTTCTGTTGTACATTAATTAATGCAGACGTATGTCAGTCCACTTGCAACGCTTGGAACACTGTTGCTTTCAAATTTGAAAACTTCCTAAATAGCTAGTCAAAAAATGCTCAGTTATTATTACTTTCTTTATTAACTCTCTTTTGTGTTGTCCATACACAGCACATTCAGAAATGCTGTGATTACTGTACGTCTGCATTAGGGCCTTTTTTGATGAATACATTTTGTTATTTTCCTGTGTGAATGTATTACATACTCAAAACACTGTTAGACTTATTATGTAGTCTACAAAAGGGACATGGTATTATGTATTGCACATCATGATGGTCAATTTCGAATTGACTACGACTTGACATGAACAGAACACTTATAAACCAGATTTATTCTGTGCAAGCTGTGTTCAGGGTGAGTGATTGGACTAAAAACAGCCCTGAGTAGTAGCCTGCAGTTAGTTGAAGTTTTTTATATTCACAGATCAGATCAAAGGACTCTCCTATACACTCACTATCTACGCCAGGGTTTCTGCAGGTTTCACCAAGTTAAATTTATGACCTTTTAAGACCATTATGAATGAAATTTAGGACCTTTATCACAACATCAACTGAGCCCTAAATTCATTTTTTTTCAAGCCAAGTAAATCACTAAACTTGCACTTCCCCTTTTATGTCTGTGGTACAATCCGAAAGAGACTTGCGGCAATAACACAAAAGCTGGTTGGCTGCAATAGAAGTAGCATGTTGGTCTCATTTGTAGTAGCGAAATTACAGTTGGACTAGTAAAAGAAAGAACTACAACACCACAGGATTAAAAAAAGAGAAGAGCATTAGAGGTAGAGTTGCATTGACGGAGGAAAATTAAGACCTGTTTAAAATAATTTAACACCTAGAACACAATACTTATTTATTTAAGACTCTTTAAGACATTTTAATTTTGAAATTCTAGACTTTTTAAAACCCACGGAAACCCTGTACACCCATGTGCCTTGTTTTGCAAGATGACATCAAACATTACAGCATCATGTGTGAGTTATATACTGTTTTGAGCTAATATATACATGGTTTTAAAAACAAAGAGTAAATGCTTGCACTTGTGTGTTTATTCCTGTGTTAAAGGTTCCCTGTGGAGTATTCGACCTCTAGCAGTGCCAGTGCTATGGAGCAGATTTCGAGTGAGTCCCTGTTTTTGTTTATCAGACTCTGGCTCCAAATGACAAGTTTGCAGAACCTGTATCCGGGGTATTGTGGCTTCACTTTTGTACAGTGGGAGAAAGTGGAGACGCGCCGTCCTTCCTTATATACAGGCTATGGTTTTAGTGAGTAACACTGAATGTACAAGAAAACCCCACAGGGCACCTTTAATTGTTTGCAACTCAACTCTGTACACAGTTTTCATTTTGCATTGATGTGCACACGAATATATGAGTTGAAGAGCAATAAAATGAAATGTATAACCTTTAACATATTTACCCATCATTGCTGAAAATATTTGTAAAGATACAAATATTCTGACATGTTGTGTTATACTGCAACTCTGGATCAGTGTGTCACTGTAATAACGGTGCAATAGTGCCATCAAGTGGCTTCAGGATTATTGTTAATTGTCAAACTGACTTTATTTAATGGCTAGAGTTAATGCTGCTGTACTTATGACATTCATGACAGATTTTGCCATATATACCGTAGTGTACCACCATAATTCCTAGAAGAACCTAAATGTTAAGTTTTCCCGTCATGAGAGTAATTGTAATTTAAATGATTGAAATAATCATAACAATAACTCAAAATAATACTTTTTCGACACAATAGTGCAAATATATCAGCACTGCAGTTCATATGTATGGTTTAGGGGCACAGAGCAGTCAATATTACTAAGTCATATAATACTATCCTTTTTAAACATAAAGATCGCTTTTGGCAATCAGTGATCAATCTAGCAATATCAACGATAAGTCAATTAATGGCAACTTGGTGGAGATTTTACATCAGTTTCTTTGGTTGAGGATCTACCAGTGATAGAAACACAGGAAGAAGAGGTATTATGCGTTGTCTTTGGCTTAGGTATCTCTAAAATGAGTCCAGGTCAAAAATGCATGATTCTAACTAAACCTGTTTTTACAAGTCTGAGTTTAGGCTTTTAAAGTCTGTTGTCCTCTGGTCTTTACACTTTTATTTAACTGATTATGATTTGCCAAGCAATGCTGTGCCGTGCTGTTACATGGTCCATATTGCCATAGCATTATGTTGGGCAATCTTCGTCCTTTGGGGCCAATTTAATCTTATTTAGCTTTTACCATTTAACGCAGATATTTGAACGTACAACTTTAGTGGTTCATAAGTTGATATTAAGTGGATTATACAGTTACACATCCTTATAGTCCTTGTCTATTGCTGCATTATTACTTTTTTCTTTATTTCAGACCCAGGGGGATCCATATCACGATAAGAAACACACAGAGTAAAAACATATTGAAGTTGAAGTGTTGGAGAAGTGAAATGTCCCTTTTGAAAGAGGTAATATTTTAGGAGAGAATGGCCTATTGGATCCATACCCTCCACTCTGTTGAGCCTTTCAGACTTATTATGTTTGCTTGTTGACAAAATTGGGCTATAAGGAGCACTGCAATAATCTGGTTAATGTAAAACTTATGTTTACAGCTGATCAGTTATCAGATTGTTCAACTTTGTTTTGAGCTAAAATTGACACACTGCTCAAATGGAATATGTAGTGTTATACAGTAATGTTGATTTTTGTTGTTATGATGAGTGCATTCAACCTCCCTCTCAAGGAACAAAACAAACAAGTAAGAGCATGTTCAGGGCTACAGTACAAGAGCTAAGATGTTTTTTCTTTGTGACCTGGTTAGTGATTTTGTGCTGGTAATCTTGCCAAATTACCAGCACAAACACAAATTAAGCAATAAAGGCAAACGACTAGGACTGGGACGATATGCTTTTGTCCCACTTCGATTCTTTCACGATACATGGGTGCCGATTGGATTTGTATTGCGATTCTAGAAGTATTGCGATTCGATACTATTTAGTATTGCACAAACAAACGTTGAATAATACACTTCTAGAGACAATATATCATGAGACATTTCTAAAGATAATTTTTTGTTGTTGCCATTTTTAGGCCTTTATTTCTGACAGGACAGCTTAGACATGAAAGGGGAGAGAGAGGGGGCCACAGGTCAGAACCAAACCCGTGGCCGCTGCGTCGAGGACTGAGCCTCTGTATATGGGCTACCCAGGCACCCATCATGAGACATTTCTAAAAAAATTTAATTGTTTTCTAAAAAGAATGTACATCACATGTCAGTCAGTCTGACATTTATTTGTTTATATCTTATTTATGTACTTTCTGAATTTTCTGCTTTTGGTCTGTTTTGCTGAAAACGGATATGATGTAGTCAACGTCAGCAGTACTGTATAAACAGAACATATTTAGGTGAATCATTGGTAAAAGTAAAAAAAGATTTTTTTCCCCCACCCCTACAAACAACTGTCACACTTCTGTTAACATGTGTCTGTTAAAATGAGCTCCTGGGAAATAAAAAGGACTGCACCCCATGGTGTGAAGGACCCTTGGAATATAATACATCAGTTTGAACTGATCTAGCATAACATTAAACAGAGCCGACATGGATAAGAAATCCATAAAGAGCTAAGAAAAAACTGGAAATTTGAAAGTCTAATTTAATTTTTTATTTCTACTCTTTATTGATCCCCAATTGGGAAATTACAATGTACACTCTGTTGTTATTACACACTACACACAGGCCTGAAATACACACACACATGCTCACTAACGGAGAGATGTCAGAGTGGGTGGGCTGTGACTGCTGAACAGGCACCTTGAGTGGTCCGGTGCCTTGCTCAAGGGCACCTTGGCAGTGCCCAGGAGGTGAAGTGGCACCTCTCCAGCTACCAGTCCACCTCCATATTTCGGTCCATACGGGGGCTTGAACCAGCGACCCTCCGGTTCCCAACCCAACTCCCCACAGACTGAGCTACTGCCCCCCTGACTACATTCCAGAACCGCTCCTGAGGGGACCTTGTGGTGAGATTGTTTTTTTTTTGTTTTTTTTTAACTATATTGATGTTAAAGTAGATAGTCTGGTGTTTTTTATTTTTATTTTTTTATTTAGAATCTAATACGTACAACAAATTAGGAATTACAAAAAAAGACAAAACAAGCTTCAAACCCCCCACCCACCCCTACCACTCCCCCATACATTCATACCACAATCACAACCACAATCAACCCCACATTCATAGTGTTTTGACAAAAAAGCAAACTATAAATTAAAAAAAAGCACAAAGCAAACAAAATAAATAACAAAGAGAATGAAAAATAACATAAATCAATAAAAAAAAAAAAAAGTCTGGTGTTTTTTACTAAACCATTAGAATGAAAGATCTACAATAAGCGTTATATACCTGAACGCCTTGTTGAATAACTGTTGGTAATTAAACAAACGTCTCAGCATATTTTTTATTAAGACTAAGCATTATAACTTGTGTGTGTGTGTGTTTACTGTTTAACAGAAAATGAAGGCCATCTTTACACGAGAACTAGCATCTTGCAGTGATGGAGAGCTGCATAAGAGGTCCTTTTACCGGAGTCGAGCCCACACCTAGCACTGTGGGTAATGTAGGCAGGAGTCAGGGAATCATGGGAAATGTAGTGAGCAAGTGTGATCAGCTGCAGTGACAGACCGTATGAGAAAGCTCAGCCAAGAGGAGGGTGTACATCCCCAGCATCAGCACACTGACACAATCGCCAACAGCATCTTTATTCCTCTCAGGTCTTTTTTTTCTCTCTCTCCCATTCTGCCTCCTTGTCAGAGCTCCACCGAGCACGCAGTGCCTGCGTCACTCCTTTCAGCAGATGGAGGGGAAGAGGAGGAGGAGGAGGAGGAGGAGGGGTAGGGTAAAACAGAGAGAGAAAGGGGAGGAGGAAGAGGGAGCTGTACGTCTCTCCTGTATCAGCGTCAACATCACTGCCACGCCAGCCTTCGTCACCAGAAAACAACGAGGAAGATCGTCGCACAACAGACCTCTAAAAACATCAGCCACAGCAGCTCCTACTCCTCCTCCACCACCAGACGTGCATCCACAGATTAGGCCAAGGCGGTTCTACGTTCCCCAGGCACAGGCATCTACACGCTCCCCCAGGCAGGAGGAGCTCTCCCAGGCATGACCTGAGAGGGGAGGCAGGAAGCCATCGGACACGCACTCTATCAACATGGGCAACCAGGAGGCTAAGCAAAAGAAAGCTGCAGCAGCATCCGGTAATGGAAGCTACCCTTCACTGGATGAGGGATGGAGAGAGGGAGGAGGGGACACCAACAAAAAGGGAGGAAAGAAACTCCAAGGTAAGCATGGAGGTAAAGGAGCAGGCAGCGGTGGAGGAGGAGGAGGAGGAGGGGGAATGCATGGCACAGGACCAGGAAAAAAGAAAAACAAATCCGAGTCCAAGTCCTCGGTTTTCTCCATCCGGAAGAGAAAGGGCAACCTGAAAGGGAAGGGAGATGCGTGTTCGTCAGTAACGGGCTCAAAGGAGGACGTTTTAATATCTCAAAATGACGAAGTGGACAACACAAAAACACCCGAAATGTCTGCAGATGAGCTCGGACAGTCGGACACTGAGCCTGAGAAGAAAAATAAACCAGAGCCGAGGAGAAGGGATGAAGATGGACGAGAGCAGAAGCAGGAGATGCAGCGGAAAGCCTCGACAGCAGCGACGTCTCCCACAGAGGATGGGAAGGCGAAGGGAGGGAGCTCGGGGTCGGACACGGATATCTACAGCTTCCACTCAGCAGCTGACCACGAGGACCTACTAGCAGACATCCAGCTCGCTATACGGCTCCAGCAGCAACAGCAGCATGGCGGGGTGAACTCAACTGTGGATGCACAGGAAGGGGGCGAAAGGGATCTGAGCTGGGCAGGAGGACAGGGGAGGAGAAAGCAGAGTAACGGGACAGTTAAACTAACTCCTCCTGAAGTGCTTGACCTGACTCCAGAATTAGAACTGGGGTCTGATGCCCTGTCATTCCTGGAGACGGGAACTCTGTCGGACTCTGTCAAGCACACGGACCAGCCACCAACACCACACCTCCCCTTCCACACAGAGGTGCCCGAGAGGAGGGAGGAGAAGGAGGATGAGGAGGGGGGGGTGGAGCATCCGGAGCTAAATGGGAAGGGGCAGGGGGAGAGAGAAGCCTCTCTTTGTGTAGCCACAGGCACAAAAGACCAGCATGCTTGTGTGCAGCAGCAGCAGCCCCCTTACACAGCCATTGCCATGGCTACTGCTGGGGGGGCAGCAGTCAGTCCTGTCACCATGACAACCAGTGGTAACAGCTTCCCTGATCTCACATTTGACAGTGCTGGGAAAACCCCAGGGGGCGAAGAGGAAGCAGGAGGTGAGGGAGAGGAGGAGAGGGAGCCCGGGCTGGATGTAGATCTCAGTCCTCCACCCGCAGACAGCCAGAGCAAAAGTCCCGAACCCACCGAAGGGCTGAGCTCAGGGAACGTGTTTGAAGAAGGTGAGGGTCAGTTGGGCTCGGGTACCAGTGCCGAGTCCCTTGAGGACTGCCTGAGTGCTGGATCCGAATCCACCCACTCCGCTGCTGCCAGCACCAGCGCCTCCCAGGGCAGGAGGAGCAGCGTGTGCTTCACGTCGCTGCCTGTCCACGAGAGCCCCACGTCGGCCAAACGACTCCTTAGGTCCACCCACTCCTCCACCTCATCTAGCCCTGTGGTGAAACCCTACCCCCCCATCTTCCCCTACTACATCAAAACCACCACGAGACAGCTGAGCTCCCCAGGACACTCCCCAGCCCTGTCCCCCTCCCACAGCCCGCTATCCCCACGCAGAGCCCACCATCACCTCCACAGGTACCTGTGCTGTTAGAAAAAAAATAAATCAAATATCACAATATTTTTGAACAAATACCTCAATATCGATATTGCGGTGATATTGTAGGGTTGACAATTTGTGCTTTCACAAAATATTATTTTATAAATAATCATCAGTAATGTGGATATAATGACTAAGTTGGTAAAGGCGAAAAATAGAACAGCTAGCACAGTCTGATAAGTTTAGAAAATGACATCACTTAACTGTAATGCAGCCTTTAAAAACAGGAAAAAAACAACACTTGTCTGTCATATTAGGATATTACGATATCCAAAATTTAGACGATATCTAGTTTCATATACCGATATATAAAATCGATATATTGCCCAGCCCTATGTGGTGTTGTAACATGTTAATTATAATAGAAGGAAATTGGAAGCATGTATGATAGTAGAGATGGAGTATGTTATTAAATATGTAATTGCTGAGGTCTGGGAATGTGGTGTTCCTAAAAAGATGTCAGATGGCATGAGATCCGGAGAGAAACTTGGGAGACAAAATGGTAAAAAAATATAAAATTATAACCCAAACGTCCATCACAGTTTACCTACCAACTTCCTGGTTAAACACTGACCTAGTGTTCTTGCTGTAGTTTTCTTGCACAATGTGGGATTATTAGCAACATTTTACCTCCAAATATGGTGGTTTAGATCTGTGATTCCCAAACTTTTTCACGTCAAGGACCCCTAAACTGACACATATTAGACCTCGGACCCCCATTTGATAAGATTTCATCCCAGGGTCCCGCATCTGATAGGACTTTTGCTTTTAAATTTTTCATTACAAAAATGAATTAAAACCCATGATCAAACTAGTCATTGTGTTACTTACGGTTGGACTTATTGTGGAAATAAATGATTCCCCTTTTTGCTGGGGAACCCATGGAATTAAAACTTTAAAACCAAAATGTAATAAACTGGGATTGATCCTTCGCTAGCCCTGACCCCATTTAGTTACTGTTGGTACGCAGATTTACCTTCGAAATAGACAAAAGCAGTTATCAGTTTTATTTATTTTATGTATTATACATTTTTTTAATTAACAACTATAGTTCACACGTTAAAAAATATAAATAAACTGTAACTGTCCTGGAAAATATGCCTTGAATTGAAAGAAACATTAGCACAAAAGTCATCTATGTCAAGTCATCACTTTAACAGGTAGAAGAAGCCAGCAATGTTCCATATTTCACGTGTTTAAAGGGTTTACAGTATATCTGCCTTTTTAACTTCCAGACAGCCATGTTTCCATTGATCTCCATATAGTATGAAAGTCAACTTTCACAGACAACACATCTATGTGATATGCATTCCTTCACAGTTAGCATGATGATGATGCTTTTGTTGTTGTTGAAGTAACACTATTGCAGAGCAGATCAGAGCCTCTTTCAGTTGCATTCATGTTTACATGGGTTATCTAACTAACTGTAGATTTTCAGGCCCGTAGGCAGGGGGGGTTCGGGTGGTTCAAAAGACCCCCCCCCCCCTCACTGCCAACTTTTGTGAATGTGTTAACTGGCACGCAACATGTAAAAACTAACGTCTAATATATCAACAATCCACGCAACTAACTTTATGCACTCATAACAAAATGTTTGAGGAGTATGTGCGGACTTGTAGTAAACATTTTCTGTGCATCAAAAAGCGTGCTCGTTAAGATATCGCTAGACAATCCAGCACAAATGTGTGCATAAAAAGTCACCAAAATGAAGTATTTGAACCTCATACCGTGCAAAAACTGCAAAAATGTTCACTTTTGGAAAAAAGAACCCCCCCCTTCCACTAGGCTGGCTACAGGCCTGATTTTCATACATATGTAAATGAATGGAAACCACTGGCTGCCTGAAAGTTACAACAACAAAAAAAGTTGAAACACCAAAGCATACTCTGAATGAATAGTCTGCAATAAAAGTACAAGAGTCATACTGAATAAAGTGTAAAATGGAAGAACACTGGGTCGGTCCCTTTAGGTTCTGTTTTCAAAGTAAAGCTAACTTGAAATGTCAATGTTGACAGGACGATGGTTGAGGGTCATCATGTCCGCAGGCAGCGCTCTCGAAGTCTCGCTGGGTCTCTGAGTCGCTCGGCTGACTGGACGGAGGAGCTTGAGAGGAGGCTGAGAAGCAGAGAGGAGGATGGAGTTGGTTCAGGAGAATATCTGGGGGGCTACAGAGGAGGAGGCAGCCAGCCCCTCTGTGCCACCAGAAGATCCTCCTGTGGACAGGTTTCTACCTGCGGCTTTCAGGACGTCTTCACAGGTGAGGAGACTACAGAGCGGTTTAAGTTTCAATTCAGTTGATGATTATTGTTTCCTGAGCTGGGGAGACTAAATGTAACACGTGTGCATTAATGGCTCTGAGGACACAAAACAATTGATTGTATGCTTTTAACCCTCATGTTGTCCTCAGAAATTTCGGTTTCCATCAACCAAATTGCCCAAATATAACATGGATGGTTCCATTCAACACTCTGCGCAAGTAAAATGAATGATCAGTTCACTACTTTCATTGAATTTTTGATCTTTTATTCAATTTCATTTAAAAAAAAAATGTGTGATCCACTCGTCATCCTCTGATCTTAAGGGTCCCATGGCATGAAAATTTCACTTTATGAGGTTTATTAAAATTAATATGCGTTCCCCCAGCCTGCCTATGGTCCCCCAGTGGCTAGAAATGGTGATAGGTGTAAACCGAGCCCTGGGTATCCTGCTCTGCCTTTGAGAAAATGAAAGCTCAGATGGACCAATCAGGAATCTTCTCCTTAAGAGGTCATAAGGAGCAAGGTTACCTCCCCTTTCTCTGCTTTGCCCGCCCAGAGAATTTGGCCCACCCATGAGAGAGAGACATCATGGCTTTCAAACGAGCAAAGTGGCAGTTGGTCAAGGCCACATCCCCACCTTCCACGTTGCCCCCCCTCTCTCCTCCTCAATAGCTACAGACACAGAAATGGCACATCCTAAGAAAAGCTCATTGTGGGACAGGCTCTAGTGGCTGGAATTCTGCACCAAGGCTGAATTTTGGTAAAGAGACTTCAGATACAGTATTGGGGGACCACTAAGGTCTATATAAAATCATCTAAAGAGCACCGTGTCATGGGATCTTTAACTATTTGTCAAAATAAATCATTTCTGCTTTTTTCAACTCATAAATTAGATATCATTTGATATACAGTAAATAAGGTTTATTGAATATGAATTCCTTGTTACCACTAGTGTAAAACTAGTGGTAACAAGTGAAGTCGGTATTAGTGGTTTAAATAATAACGGTAGTGGGAAAAAAATGCGTTATAAAAAAGGGACCAAAACGTTTAAAAAAGCATCAAAGAAAGTGTTCATTTTCAACAAGTTCATAGCCAACGGGATGACAACACAAGCGTTAACTCTGGCAGAATGCATACAAAGTAGAAAGACTTAGCTGTTCTGCCTCAGTGGTTTCGCAGCAGGTGAATTATCTCCTGTAGTTGAATCTTACAGTAACACTGAGCTTTCTTTACCTGCAGGTCAGTGAAAACATTAGTCAATAAAAGATCAATACATGGCAGGCATAATCTTTGTGCACACGTTAAAAGCATTTATTGAATTCTCTAAAAATAGATGTTGTTGAGCTTTGGCATGCTGTAGTTAGCATGTGTGTCAACAAGTTTGCCATCAATATGCTGTATGCATTAAGGTATTTTTAGTTGGAGAACCTTTTATTCACTGATATTTGTCTGCTCATGTGCTGTTACGGTAAAACCCTTTGTCTTTTGTACATTTTTCTCAAGAACCAGGATTTACAGAAATCAGCAACCTAGCTAATAATAATAATAATAATAATAATAATTAGCTTAATACACAACATGAATTTGTGAAGTACGACAAGGTTCACATCTATATTATCAGCTACATACTGTACATGTATAGTAACATAACAAACCAGATTATTGTGAATTATAAGGTAGGAATTAAGAAAACACATGCACAGCAATAGTCCAATTCCTCTAAGGTCAGTTGTCACATTTTACTATCACTTTACCATACAGCTGCCACATTCATGCGTAAAAAAGACATTCTGTGGCTCTGCTGTATCGATTTTAATCCTCTTTTTAACTTTCCAGTGAGTCTGATAATGTTATAAAAGTGTAACGCTAACTCACTTGACTGAAGTGCTCTTTTGAACTTGTAAAGGGGACTAAAGAAACCCGATTTGCCCAGCTAGATTTTTGCTGATTTCTTGGCCGTGTCTAACCTAAGTTTCCAGCTTTCTTACATGTTAGCATGTGCAAGACAAAGACAGGGGCAAGATGAAAGGAAAGATCATTATATACGTAACGATACAGCCTTGTATTCAGAACAATTCCATCCAAAGTCCAACTAAAACCGAAACTAACACAAAATAACCTCTAGATGTCTAAATAAGTCTGCTTTCACCACAGTCTTAAAACCGAAATTATACTGTCCGTGTCTGCGAGGGTCTGCTGTCAGATCAACATCTGATGGTGTCCGTGAAGGCTTATTTCGGACGTCCATCTACTGCCAATTTTATTTGACCCAGGCCCCCAGGAAGTGCGCCGGGCACAGTGGAATTGCAACTCCCGGCCTGTCACGTGATGCCCTCAGGCCAAACAATACTTTTTACTTACAGTACCAATCAAAAGTTTGGACACATTTTCCCATTCAAGTGAATGAGAAAATGTGTCCAAACATTTGACTGGTACTGTACATGGCGAAAGAGTTGTCTGTAAATCAGTGGATACATTTTTTGGAGTGTCACGACCCTTATGAAATGAGTCCATTCTATCCATTCAGTGCGATAACAAAAGTTAAGAAGAGCCTCACAATTAAATAATTTTATCCCAATTCAAGGTTAGCAGAGGGCCAATCCGGAAGTAGCTGGCTCGGCTGGTCTCTAGTGTGCCTACTCTATAGGCTGCACAGTGCGGAAGAAGTGCAGATCATCCGGGTAATTTTTGGCTCCATGACGGCTTCATGCATCGCTGAGCAACTCTCATAGGAATGAACGGGCCTCTGACTTGAACGCTGTATTCAGGTCTTACATACATCCATGTTGTGATAGCACGGACTTGTCTGAACAGGTCTGTGCAGCCACTCCCCTACAAGTGGTAGCGTAGCAATCTACCGCGCGTGAGTGAAACACGTCCTCCGATCAAGTCTTTACTGTGCTGTCACTCCAAAGGCTATGACAGTAACAACGTACTACAGTGCATGTAAACATGTCTGATTTTCTGTATAATCTGTTTTCTCTCATCTGGGATTCATTAAAGCTGCAGTAGGCAGAAAGCAGTAAACGCCAGAATTTGAAGTAGAGTGAGACCCCTCTCTGTCTAGCCCCTTCTTCTATTGGACGAGCAGGGCCAGGCCCCCAGGAAGTGCTCCAGGCTTTGAAGCCAATTTGACAAAAGGGCCAAAAAGTGAATTACAACTTCCATGTCTGTCACTTGATGCCATGTGGCCCAAAAGACTTTCCCCCATAGACTTACGGAAAAGTATATAAAAAGAGACGTTTTGTAAATCAGTTGATACATACTTTTGGGCATCACAACCCTGGTGAAAAGACTTGTTTCACGATCAGAATTAGATCTTTTGATTAGTCTAGAAGAGTCGCATAATTGAATCTTTTAATCCCTATTCATGTTAGCAGAGCGCTAAACCGGAAGTAGCCGTCTCAGCAGTACCCTGTACGATTAGTAGTCATTTATTTCATCCTGGTGCCGTTATATAGCGTCAATTCTATGAAAATTACCATTCTGTTTTCTTTGTAAAGCCCTTTGAGATTACATGCTACCTGCCCCAGCTTTAAAGTGCTCATATTATGCTCATTTTCATGTTCATTCAGGTTGTATTTAGAGGTTATATCTACTAGCCAGTCAGAAGCAGAGTATGAGGGTGTGCCCTGACAGTACCTAGGTAAGGACTACTAGCCAGTCAGAAGCAGAGTATGAGGGCGTGCCCTGACAGTACCTAGGTAAGGACTACTAGCCAGTCAGAAGCAGAGTATGAGGGCGTGCCATGCTAGCAGCTAGGCGAGCATTATAACGTGTGTTCCAAAGTGACCACGTTTGTCTCTGAAGTAAAGGCTGGACTACAAAAGAGCTGTTTGGAGCAGTTTGTGAACAGTGTTTTCTGTTGGAGATGGTAAGTCCCTTTGGTGTGGACTTTGGGCTTTTTCACTTTGTAAACCTATAACGTGCACAAAAAAGATATATAACACAATAAAGGAAAGGGAAAAAGCCAGAAAGCATAATATGAACACTTTAAGTTACTGTGGTTCCCAGGTTCTCACATATAGTCACATTGGCCTTGTTTTCATCACTGGCTGTCCAGGTCGAACTCTTCTGGAGAAGCTGTTTCTGCAGCAGCAGCAGCAGCAGCAGCAGCAGGAGGAGGAGCCAGAGGAGGTTGAGAGGCTCTGTTCCAGGATCTTGGCCATGGGTCTCCTGCTGCCTTTCACTGACTGCTTCAGAGAGCAGCTGGGAGGCAGCACCGCCCACATCACCTCCATGGGATCAACCAAGTTTGACGTATGTAGTCACACACTTCATACACCTTTCCCCAACTTTGTAGTTAGGTTATGTTTGTTGTGAGTTGACTTTATATAAGTTCTTCATGGAGGTCTCTTCACAATTAGAGGTGCTTTGTCTTTAAATGTTATTAGCATTTTAAACATGGCTTTGGCCATGTTAATAATGTATTATAATTCAATGTGTGAATTGGCTTTTTTCATATGATATAGTTTCGATGGTCATCATCATCATCCTCAGTTTGTTGTGAATTTTGTCCACCCTTTTGCGCACACCAGTTTGTACTGTGATTTGCAAATGAGGCATTGCAGAGCCTACCCATCATCAATCTTTGTCCTGGCCAGTAGCGGTTGTGGCCGCAAGCAAATGTGTGGATTCATCCCCCCCCCCATCTATGCATTAGCAAAGAAGCATAGTGGCACAAAAGCAACCTGGTCCAACTGACTGTATGAGGATGTGGGATGTGATGAGATATCCAGGGAAGGGTTGAAATCAAGGGCAACTGGACTTGGTTAAAGATGCTCCGAAGACGTTTCGCCTCTCATCCAAGGGGCTTCTTCAGTTTTGGCTGAATGGTAGGGAAACCCAGCTATTTAACCCTTAGTGGGGTCGATTATCGACACCGCTTTTTTGTTAATGTCCTGGCTGTTGTAACGACAGTCGTTATGGTCATTGGAGACACCCAAGGCCAAGTCTGAACAATCATGGTTGGCATCCTCACATGAGTTTGTTTAATTTCCTGGGAAGAGAAATGAAAAGACAGTGGTGTCACACTTAACACCCTGTTAAGCGATGGTTTCTCTAGGTGGGTGTAAATGGCTTCCTCTACATACCTTTCAAACAATCTGTCCTCTTTGTCTAAAATGTGCACCTGGTGGTCCTCATCACCAGGTAGTTGTGGTGGAATTTCCAGCTTATGAACTCATGCTATGTAAGTTGAGACAGTGGTCCCCCAGGTCTTATTCAGGTCAGTGTCCAACATAAGCTCATAAACTTTCCAGACAGAGTAGTACTTCATCTCTGTGTCTCTATAGATGATGGGAGATGTAAGAGCTGTATGTTAATACTGCCAAGGTCATGGAGGAAGTAAACACATAACACATTCTGTCTGGGTTTTAGGCACCTGCAATATCTTTGTTTACATTGAAGGTTCAGCTAAACCTAATGCCTCCTGCATGAGTTTAAATACACCTTCAGGATGACAGGAACTTCAGAGAGTTGGGATGGCGCACCACATTGTACTGTGTAATTCTAAATTCTCCTCAATTGTGTAATTCACCAAAGTCTCCCCAAACCTTCTTCGCGTATGTGAAATGAGTTGTGCTGCTCCTGAGTTTTTCCTTAATAGTATGTCCTTTATCCTTCAGATGTCAGTAAACTGCTGAGTGCAACACCTTCTGTGTTGGGCCATGCGTTTGTGGAACGGTTGTTTCGTTTCCCCAATATACATCTCTGTGCATTCCTCACTGCATTGGACAGCATATACTAGATTGCTTTCTTTTGTTTGGGTGTGCGGTCTTTAAAGATTATTTTTTGGGCATTTTTAGGCCTTTATTGACAGGACAGCTGAAGAAATGAAAGGGCAGAGAGAGGGGGAATGACATGTAGCAAAGGGCCGCAGGTCGGAGTCAAACCCCGGCCCACTGTGTCAAGGAGTAAACCTCTATATATTTGCGCCTGCTCTACTGACTCAACTAAGCTATCCGGGCGCCCGGGTGTGTGGTCTTTAGGGTGGACCAGTATCTGTCTATTCGTACAGGATTAGTATCACCTGGGGACCTTGTGTGATTTAGAAATGACCCCCCCACACACATTTGAGTTTTGTGTGGCGTATTCGCACAGAATACTGTAAGTGAAGCCTGCTTTTACTCGAATTTACTAACATATCTTTACCCCAAGAGTTGGATACCCGGGCGAAGCCAGGTAATACTAATCCCAAGCGAATAAGGCTGCGTTTAAACAACACAAGGAAGTGGTGAGTTTCACTGATACTGAATGTTCTTTTCCTCATCATCGGAAGTGTTGGTCTTCTGCCTGGTTTTTGTGTCTGTTTTCACAAAGGTGAGGTCCAATTAGGATATCGACAGGCTGTAATTGCCCCCTTCAGGTGTTTTTGCTACTTTTCTTGGTCTTGAGCACTTGTAGGTAATCGAGTGTGGTGGTGATGGCGTAGTGGATATGACACATGCCTTTGGTGTACGAGATCTGGGTTCGATTCACACTGCGATACATCAACCAATGTGTCCCAGAGCAAGACACATAACTCATAGTTGCTCCAGATGTGTGCGACCTCTGATATATAGCAATGGTCAGTTGCTTTGGACAAAAGCGTCAGCTAAATGACATGTAATGTTATGTTGTAGGTATGTTGTTAGCTCGGTGGTGCAGGGTTCTGATGACCCCTAGCTAATGCTCCAGTGGGTGGTGGGAATTGAAAAGTAGGTCTGTGGGTCTATTTCCAATCTCATTTTGAATTTGCCATTTTTTCAAGTCAATGTCCAGATTCTGTTTCCATACTTGTAAGACTTTTTACCATGCACATTTATTATTTCTTAAACATCAGTAAGTCAATATTAATCCTGATTCTATCCAACACGTCTTCATAACTAAACAACTGAATAGGTTATTTACCAATGACTCCAGAAACGACATACAGTATATGAAACATGGAGAGTACCAGTGACAGGCACACATTGCAAAACAGTAGCAATTCTTTTTTTTTTTTTTTCTTTCAGATCTCTTTATTGAATTTTTCCAGGACAAGCACAATATACATTACAGCAGCACCCCACAAACTATGAGGTGGCAGTACAAGAAATGTCCAGATAAACAAGCAAACCATTGCAGAACCAGTAATGAAACATGGAACCAGGCCAGCTGACAGTCTTGCCTGGGCCCGGGACGAGATAAGCTTAGATGGGCCCCCGCGCCCAGATCTCTCCTTTTTCCTTGCTCTTCCTCTCCCCTGCTCTTCCTCTCCTGTTCCTCTCCTCTCCTGTTCATCTCCTGTACCTCTCCTCTGCTCTTCCTCTCCTGGTCCTCTCCTCTCCTCTTCCTCTCCTGCTCCTCTCCTATGCTCTTCCTCTCCTATGCTCTTCCTCTCCTCTGATCTTCCTCTAATCTGATCTTCCTCTCCTCTCCTCACATCTCTCACTGAAATTAATGTGATCAGTCTCTGATCCATCCTGCTCAGACTCTCCGACAGGGCAGCGGGCCCCTCCCGCATCTCTCTCTCTCTCTCTCTCTCTCTCTCTCTCTCACCGGTAGCCTGACTCTGTCCCTCCGTTGCGAGGCAGCGGGCCCCTCCCGCATCACTCTCTCTGTCCCCTGACAGCAGCTGGATCTCTCTCCTCTCTGTCTCATCCTCTCTGACGGAGCTACCAAACTCAACTGTTTCTGTCAAAGTTAACGTGCTGTGTCAGGCTTTTATACAAGCTAATGGACGTTAACATGAGAGCTGGCCTGTTACGTTACGTTACATGACTCGTAAACGTTGGCTGCGCTGTTTCTTACCTCGCTCTACGTTGACAGTTCCAGCTTCACCGTCACCACCTTTTTTTAAAAATATTTGTTTAGAAAATCTCTAAGGCCTCTATTTTCTTCTTCTCTTTCCTTTTCTGAGCACCGGACTTGTGCTGACCGGACATTTTGAGCATACTGAACTTCAAATCTACTGAAAACAACATCAACTTTTGATAAGTGGCCAAACCATTTTTGTGTTGGGGGTGGGGGGGTTCTTGACCACTATTTCAAGGACAATTAGGAAGAAAACAAATAAAAAGCTTTTATGTAACTCAAATATTACATATTTTTTTCCACAAATAGGCCTATTTAAAAAAATGTTTTTCAATTATTCCATCATTTAATGAGGGCCCAGTTCTGGGCCCCCAGTTCTGGGCCCCCCCCTACTGTGGGCCCGGGACAACAGACCCATTTGTCCCCCCCTATCGGCGGGCGTGCATGGAACAACCAAAATCAAAAACGAGTGGTTAAATTGTAACAGGAAAATAAAAATAAAAAATAAAACACCTGAACTAACATGGCAACAACAGAGATTTGGGGAAAAGAGAAAAGGTGGCGACACACTTGTGGCAACAACTTGATAGGACTAGTCAGGCACATGAGATGTGTAGATCAACTCACGACTGCTGGGTTACCGACCATTTGTCAAGAAGCGGTTTCCATACTTTTAGAAAAACCCTCTCTTGATTGGCAAGCTTATATCGAAGGCTTTCCATGTGGATAACATTGCCCAGTTCTCTCAACCATTGGTGGAATGTGGGGATAACTTCAGATTTCCATTGTTGTAAGATGAGGCGTTTCGCTAGCAATGTACACAGTGAGATGGCTTGGACAACGTGGTTATCCAGTGTGGAAGTCACCGATAAGCCGAACAGGGCGAGAAATTGATCTGGTCCAATAGGTTTTTCATAAGCCTTCGAGATGTAGTCAAATATTAGTGACCAGAAGGCATGGAGCTTAGGGCAAAGCCACAGCTGGTGGAGTAGCGTACCTGTGTCCTGTTTACACTTATCACACAGGGGGGAGATGTTAGGGTATATAGTATGGAGTCTTGATTTTGTTTAGTGGAGCCTGTGCACAACCTTGAATTGTATAAGCCGATGTCTGGAATTTGTAGAACTTTTGGATATCATTGCAAGGATTGCACTCCAGGTATCATCTGTGATTTCGACTCCCAGTTCTTCTTCCCAAGCCTTCTTTATTTTAGTATCAGATAGGGTTACATGGGGTAGCAAAAGTGAGTATAAAAACGAGATTGACCCCTTACTGTTAGCATTGTGACGAACAGTAGCAATTTTAAGCATGTGGTTAATGTTGTGTATTAAAACAAAACTCCTTGGTCAGGTTTAGGCCGCAAAACTACTTAAGATCATGATTTGGGTTAAAACAAGTATCTTTGTTATGTACAGTGCCTTGCGAAAGTATTCGGCCCCTTGAACTTTTCGACTTTTGCCACATTTCAGGCCTCAAACATAAAGATATAAAACTGTAATTTTTTGTGAAGAATCAACAACAAGTGGGACACAATCATGAAGTGGAACGAAATTTATTGGATATTTCAAACCTTTTAAACAAATAAAAAACGAAATATTGGGCGTGCAAAATAATTCAGCCCCTCCTAAGTTAATACTTTGTAGCGCCACCTTTTGCTGCGATTACAGCTGTAAGTCGCGGGGTATGTCTCTATCAGTTTTGCACATCGAGAGACGAACATTTTTGCCCATTCCTCCTTGCAAAACAGCTCGAGCGCAGTGAGGTTGGATGGAGAGCGTTTGTGAACAGCAGTTTTACGTTCTTTCCACAGATTCTCGATTGGATTCAGGTCTGGACTTTGACTTGGCCATTCTAACACCTGGATATGTTTATTTGTGAACCATTCCATTGTAGATTTTTACTTTATGTTTTGGATCATTGTCTTGTTGGAAGACAAATCTCCGTCCCAGTCTCAGGTCTTTTGCCAGACTCCATCAGGTTTTCTTCCAGAATGGTCCTGTATTTGGCTCCATCCATCTTACCATCAATTTTAACCATCTTCCCTGTCCCTGCTGAAGAAAAGCAGGCCCAAACCATGATGCTGCCACCACCATGTTTGACAGTGGGGATGGTGTGTTCAGGGTGATGAGCTGTGTTGCTTTTAGCCAAACATAACGTTTTGCATTGTTGCCAAAAAGTTCGATTTTGGTTTCATCTGACCACAGCACCTTCTTCCACATGTTTGGTGTGTCTCCCAGGTGGCTTTTGGCAAACTTTAAACGAAAAACACTTTTATGGATATCTTTAAGAAATGGCTTTCTTCTTGCCACTCTTCCATAAAGGCCAGATTTGTGCAGTCTACGTAACGCTTTGTCCTATGGACAGAGTCTCCCAGCTCAGCTGTAGATCTCTGCAGTTCATCCAGAGTGATCATGGGCCTCTTGGCTGCATCTCTGATCAGTCTTCTCATTGTATGAGCTGAAAGTTTAGAGGGACGGCCGGGTCTTCGTAGATTTGTAGTGGTCTGATACTCCTTCCATTTCAATATTATCGCTTGCACAGTGCTCCTTGGGATGTTTAAAGCTTGGGAAATCTTTTTGTATCCAAATCCGGCTTTAAACTTCTCCCACAACAGTATCTCGGACCTGCCTGGTGTGTTCCTTGTTCTTCATGATGCTCTCCGCGCTTTACACGGACCTCTGAGACTATCACAGAGCAGGTGCATTTTACGGAGACTTGATTACACACAGCTGGATTCTATTTATCATCATTAGTCATTTAGGTCAACATTGGATCATTCAGAGATCCTCACTGAACTTCTGGAGAGAGTTTGCTGCACTGAAAGTAAAGGGGCTGAATAATTTTGCACGCCCACTTTTTCAGTTTTTTATTTGTTAAAAAAGTTTGAAATAGCCAATGAATTTCGTTCCACTTCATAATTGGGACCCACTTGTTGTTGATTCTTCACAAAAAATTACAGTTTTATATCTTTATGTTTGAGGCCTGAAATGTGGCAAAAGGTCGAAACGTTCAAGGGGCGCGAATACTTTCGCAAGGCACTGTAAGCTGGTAGAGTGGAAAGTATACATATTTGCTGTAAGATATAGTGTTTGTGGTGTAAAAATCAAAAGTTCCCAAACTAAATCTAGGCTACTACAGTCCAATCAAAAGTTTGGACACATATTCACATTGAAGTTAATGAGAAAGCGTGTCCAAACTTTTGACTGGTACTGTAAGTAAAGTACAGATACGTGAAAAGTACGTAACGTTCCTCCACTGGTGTCAGTGCAACTGACATGAAAAATAAAGCATTTAAAAAGAGTTTTGTTTCCCCAGCATGACCAGTTGTACACCTGGGCAGCGGTTAACCAGCCGACTCACTCCCTGGATCCTCTTGAAGGGAAACTACCAGGGCAACTGAAGGGCCCCTGGCCTCCAGTCAAGCCAGGCGGAGACAACAGGACTGGACTCAGATCCACAGATGCAGGTAAGCACTTACACATGGTCTATGCATTAAGCTTTCCAGTTTTTACAGTCCCATACCACTTCAGACTTTCAACCTTCTGCTACGTAACCCCCAACCCTGCACTCCTACATGAATCCCTGCGTACCCCTTATGTCACTTTGTGTACCCCTTTTGGGAACCAATGTATTCATATTACACACAGGCTACTTGACTGCTGATAACACAGCAAGACTTTCTCAATAGTAATTTTGGTTAGTTATTTTTGTGGTCAGTTAATAATTGGCAAAATGTTGAGGTTTAAGTGAGTCCTCGCCCCTTGGGATTTCTTCAGAATCTGCATCCACTTTATGAATTTTTCTTTTGCGTTGTACCCAGTTGTTATGTATTAAAACTTGTTCAGGGTTTACAGTAGGCCTATGTGTTTAGAATCTACTGGATGTGACAGCGATGGTAGAATGCTACAGTATATGTAACCAATGTAAGCTCTAATACCATCCAAACTGAAGAGCAGATAATAATGTCTCATACATGACAGTGACTTAAAGAGCGAGAGTACTGTATACAGCAGGGGTTGGCAACCTTTTTAATATAAAGTGCCATTTTAAAAATGGTCTTGTTGATTAGTGTGCCATATTAGCATTAAACCGTATAGGTACCGGAGTTATCCTTTATTACTTAGTTGGTTGTCAATGTACACACAAACACAGGCGTATTGCATATGCTACATCGGGGGGGTTAGAGAACATAAGAAGAAGTGAAAAAGATTGATTTATGATTTTTTGAACTGCTATAGTGTATGTTGTGTTTTAATCACATGCTAATCAAACATATTTCCAGAAAGTAGAAGAATGTAGGTTTCAAATAAAGCCTCATACGAAATAGACGAAAATCAAGCAAAAAGAGGTGGATTTAAACAGGATAATGTATCCTCCCCCCAATGTTGAAACAAAACCTACGCCCTTGCACAAACATGAGATTGGTATTGATCAACTTGAAAAGAAAGTTAATGAGTATATGTCACAAAGTTTTGAATTATTTCGTATACCGTGATACAGTGACATTTTTGGAGACAGTTATCATACTGTGAAAATCTCATATAATTGCAAACATACCAGTGACATAAATATATTAAATAGGGCTGGGTTAAAATAATCAGTTCTCTAATTAAAATTGCTCTTTGTTTGATTGATCTTGATTGATAATATCCTGAAATGCCTTTTATGTTTTGTTGATAACGGCTGTAGTTTGTTAATGACTTGTCATGTTTGTTCCTGTTAAAGGACAATTCTGGCGCAAAATGAACCTAGGGGTTAATAACACATTTGTACCGAGTTGACTGTTCTCTGGGATATGATTTCATGCTAATCGAATATGACCAGTTTTAGCGGAAAATGGTAATTAGCTTATAAAGCTAGTCGTCGGGGCATGCTAAAGTAAAAAGAAATCGCTATTTCTATACCACTAACAAGGCTCAAAATAGCGCCACACTTCCAAGGTTCTTCCACGATTTCTTTTTACTTTACCCGTGCCCCGATGACTAGCGTTACAAGCTAATTACTGTTTTGCACTAAAACTGGTCACATTCGATTAGCATGAAAACATATCCCAGAGAACGGTCGACTGAGTCGGTACAAATGCAAAATGAACCCCTAGGTTCATTTTGCCCCGGATTTGTCCTTTAAGTAAAGAGTACTTTGTGGAGTACATTTGCCTCATGGACTTATGGCGGTGTGCCATGCGCCACACATCTGCCCCGTTATAGTCTATGTCCATGACGTTCCACTTCCGGGTTTGCTCCTCGGGAAATTCCGCTGGATGCATGTATTTTCGCTGATGTCATTTCCTTGTGCTGTCTTTGTGTTGGCGTTCTAACCTCCGGTGGATTTGTGAGGACTATGGTTAACTGCTCCTCAGATCTCTGCAGGGTAAATCCAGACAGCTAGCTAGACTATCTGTCCAATCGGAGTTTTCTGTTGAACGACTATTTTACAGTGGCTCCATGCAGAGATTAGCGCCGCCCAAGACGATTGTGATTGGTTTAAAGAAATGCCAGTAAAGCAGAGCACGTTTTTCTCCCATCCCGGAACACTGTGTGGACTAGCCAGACCCTCCTCCGCTCTGCAGCGTGTGTATGGTCTGGCAAAGCAAGGCTAACCCAGTTATGACAGCCAGTTAGCAAAAATATGCATTAATCAACCACCAGAACCGGACCGAGTACATACTACATACAGTACACATACTCACAGTGTTGGTATGTAGGTGTGTGTGTGCTTGAGGGAGGGAGAAAAGTTGGAAGGCAATGAAAACAAAGAGAGATTTTGTTTTAACTACATTTTAGTGTCGTCTTTGTCGTCAATGATATTGCATGTTGATATTGCGTATCGTCGTCAGCGTTTAATCGTCATTATTATTGTTAACGAATTTAACACTAAAGCAGAGGTATTAATTTCCAAACAGGCTTAGTGGCTTGACTGTTATAAAGTAACGTTAAAGTATGGATTTAATTAGTTAGTTATTTTGCTGCCGGTAATGTTATTAGATCTATAAGTTAGCATACTTACACAACCTAGAAACCTAGAAACAACCTATAAATGTTGAATTTAGATCTTACAGCAACTTGATACGATATAGTGTCTGGCTTTTGTTTGATACCTAGTGTTGACAAAAAATGCCTGTTTAGTGAGTTTCCTCTTAGCGAAATGCTCTGAGTGAATTTAAGCTGGGCTTTTATTGTGAAGCGTAGACACAAACAGCCAGCTTTATGGCAGCGCTTTTTTCCCCCTCAACCTTTATTGTGTGGTTGTTTAGTTTTATTCACAGTTTATTAATATCTGTTAGGGTTTAGGGAAATGGCGGACCCAAATGCAGAGAAAGTAGGCAGTGGTGAGCTTGAGGATTTAATAAAAATAACAAAAGCGATACAACCAAAGGAGTCCTGAAGACAGCAGGCAAAACTAGTTCCATAAAGGATAGGAAGACAAAAGAACAGGAATCACAAAAACTGGAACACCGAGACAAAGGGGGTAGACTCCACACGCAAACACAAAAAAATACAATACAATGAACTGACCACAGACAAAGACAACACAGAGACTAAATACACACGGTAACAAGGTGAAACAAGGAACAGGTGAAATACATCAGGGTGGGGCAGACAATCACAAAGGCGGGAAAACAAAAGGCAGGAAGTAAGACATGACATGACAAGGGAGAATACAGACTACAAAATAAAACAGGAAACTGAAACATACACAACCATGACAATATCCAACTCTGTCCAAACTGCTCCAAATTACAAACCCCATTCACTGGATACCCGAAAGCCATGTGTGAAGTAGATTGGATAAACGGTTCTCCAGTTGTTTGAAGGACACACAAACACACACACACACACACACACACACACACACAGCGTCATCAATGTATGTATGTTGTTGATTTTTTCTGACAATGGAACCTGGCTTTAAATAGTCTCACCCCCTCTGGAAGTATGGGAGTATGGGAGCAATGTTACTAGTGTCAAAGTCAAAATATCCAAGTTTTTGAAACCCACTCATGATCTGATCTGCATTCAATTTTATTCAAGGACCCTGACTGTTGTGTTTGTTTCTTTTGCCTTTCTTTTGCTTTTCCTATCTTCATCTGAATGGGGTTTTTCATCTTCACGCTTTGCCATTTTAGAAGACAATCAAGGTGAGTAATAACCTGTACGTTGTGGTCTGTATTTTTGTGCTTACTCAAAGCCAGATAATTTGCAAACACTAGCAGATTGCCATTGTTGTTAGGCCCCAGGCATAAATGTGTCTGCCTGTTTCATAATATCATACCTTGAATTAAACCTGCAGCTCCATAGTGGGTGGAGTGTCCCAGCTGGTGATGTACAGTAGAAATGCCAACCTGGTCACAAAGTACAGTAGTGGTATCCACTTGGCCGTGAGTTGAGCTTACACTTTGTCCAATCAGTCTGGGCTAAATTGCAGACAGCTTGTGCTGTTTTAGTGTCTTTTATTAGTGAAGATGGCCACATAGGCATCTCCAATATCATATAAAGCCCTTTTATGTATGAGTTTGGCTCTTTTACTTTTTAATTACTCAACTAAACAAAAAGACCTGACAACATATTTTGTTGTGTAAAATTTGCTGCACATACATTATTGTTCTCTAAAGTAAAAGTGTGTCATTACGCAGGGACAACATGGTGACTGATTACAGTGTCTTAAAAATTCAATAAAACTTTAGCAGGACAGTTTGTGTTTGGCAGCTGAAGACGTCACTCTGGTCGAAACTATGCTCAAATAAGTTGGCCGTATCCCCATGTACACCTACAAATGAAACACGCCCAATTTGTCTCATCTATAGTCTATATAGTCAGCATATAACAAGTATGAATGAGTCACCCTCACTAAAGAAAACATGGTTTAGACTCACTCACCAAAATCATCTAGGTAACCCTTACTGCAGTCTCAAAAATTTAAAAGCACAAAACAATTACACTGTTCCAATTATGCTATTTATATTTTGTGATTTTTTTGTATTTTATAGTAAACTATGATGTTACAAACTACAGCACTAAAGTACTAAAGTACAGCATGTAAGCACATAATAGTTTGATGAACCTATGTAATATGTAACTTCATGCTTTCATATGTTTACAGTTGTTTACAGAAGACGTACAAGCCTTCTGAAAAGTGTTCTTTTGTACTGTATTGTGCTGACCTGCCGATGTGTCTGTTTGTTCAGAACACCATGCAGCAATTTTGGGTTTGACACAACAGAAGGAGAGCCAAGAGGTCAGTCACTTTAAAATTCTCTAGTTTACTTAGAGCTCAGGCCGAAATTATTTCTAGCAAAATGTATTCAGAGCACACAACCTTATAGTTATTTCTGTACAGTGTTGTGTCAATTTTAACGATCTGAAACGCAAGTGTGAAACGCAAAACGCAAGTAGCTTTGTGGGCGGATCTCGGGCGCTGTTGCTATTATACCGGCGGGATAAATGACTCTTGCGCCCAACGCAAATCTTAAATGGGTTGGTCTGAAGTAGCTAGGTGTGGTTTGGGCGTAACGTGAAAATAACCAATCAGAGCGCCATCTCACATTCCCTTTAAGAGCAGGCGCGCTTGTTCCATGGCGGATTGCTATTATGACGGCGGATTTGTCTGGTGCACGCCAGCGGGAGCTGTCCGGGATGCGGCAAAGTAATAAATGCCCGTCTTGTCCGGGTGGCGATGTTGCTGCGGCCTCTCGGGCGCGTCTCCTCAAGTCTGGAGAGGATTGCTGCAGCCATGGAGCGTGGGCCTCCAAACGCACCACCTGCACCTGTTGTGCCCCTTCCTCCTCCCCCCACTCCATCTCCGTCCACCCGCTCCACCAGGAGCGCATCGCGCATTGCCACTCCCGGACCAGATTCTGCCGGAGTGTCCAATCCCACCGTAGTTCAACATCACGTCTCCTTAAGTCCTCTAATATTTCCTCATTTATGTCATCAACACATCCATGATTCATGGAAATGTGTAAAACACAACACGCCACAAAGAATGCTGGGACTTTTTGAGGACTGTACTGTAAAATGCGTCCTGATCTATCCAAACACCTGAAGCGCATTTTCAGTAATATTTTTCTTTGTAATTATGTATGGTTTTCAAAAATGTGAACTGCTGTAGATGAGAGAAGTGTATGCGCGTTGTGCACACGCTACATTATGGCCAAGCATTCGTCTCTAAAATAGCATCTGAATAACGCGCTACTGACTTTAGACTTTAGACCAGGTTTTTCCTGGTCATTGGCGGAATTGTTTTCTGAAACTGCAGAATAGCACCACATAACGCATACGCGGAACACGCCTTTCGCGCTGAACCGCGTCCGAGCGCCAAATACATTCCCTAATTTACCGGTGTGCGTCTGTGGAGGGAAAAGTCCGCTGTGCGTCGGGTGCAAAATAGGAACGATACATGCGTCGGTGTACAAAGGCAATTGCGCTGAGTGCAAGATAGGGCCCTGAGTGTTACATGCTTAGTATTCTATATCCACGACGTTCCACTTCCGGGATTGCTCCGTTGCCACCGGAAATTCCGCCGTCTGTTCAGCCGATGTCCGTCCCCTTCCTCTTCCTTTGTGTTGGCGTTCTAACCTCCGGTGGATTTGTGAGGACTATGGTTAACTGCTCCTCAGATCTCTGCAGGGTAAATCCAGACAGCTAGCTAGACTATCTGTCCAATCAGAGTAGGGCTGGGTACCGAACGTCGATACTTTTATGGTATCGAAAAAAATATTTCAATCCTATGAGTATCGAAAAATACTTTATCTTTCGTGCCAAATTTCGTTCCAAAGTTCTAAGCGCAAAGCTTACTGTCCTCTCTGCATATTGACACAGAGCGGAGCTCCGACCGACACACACACACACACACACACACAACACACACACACACACACAAACAAAAACAACACACACACACACACACACACACAACACACACATACGCACACGGAGAGGTGCGGACGGCGTAAACTGTCTGCAGTTTTCGTCAGCGGAGAGTCACGGTTGGTTTCAAGTGTCGTTACATTTTTAAAACTTCACGCAGACGCGTGCTGTGATATGATGTTAATGGCGAGCCGAAAGCGGTCGGTGCGCGGTTGACGTTCCACTTCCTCTAACAGCAGCCACCAACGGTGGTTTCTCTGCCCTGATGACTGACTGACAGGCTGAGCTTGCAAGGCAAGGCACTTTTATTAATGTTACTCTGAGTGAGCAGTTTTACCAGATTTTTTTTAATTTTGATAACTGTTTTGATTCACAATTAAGGTGGAAGTAAAAGCTTTGTGTTTAATGTATTTTTGTTGATGTTGAAATGGATTTTAAAACATATGGTATCGAAAAAAGTATCATTAGGAATCGGTATCAAAACTGAGGTATCGAAATTGGCACCGGATCGAAAGATTCTGAACGATACCCAGCCCTAAATCAGAGTTTTCTGTTGCACGACTAAAACTACTTTTGAATGTACACATGTTCCACCAAAACAAGTTCCTTCCCGAGGCTATTTAACAGAGGCACCATTGCTCCGTCCGGCACTTAACGCCGCCCAAGATGATTGTGATTGGTTTAAAGAAATTCCAATAAGTACATTAGTACTAATAGTAATTTAGGGCATTTTTTAGGCCTTTATTTTTGTAGAACAGCTGAAGACATGAAAGGGGAGAGAGAGGGGGGGTGAATGACATGCAGCAAAGGGCCGCAGGTCGGAGTCAAACCCACGGCAGCTGCGTCGAGGAGTAAACCTCTATATATGGACGCGCACTCTAGCAGGTGAACTACCCAGATGCCCTGGTATCAGTACTTTTACTTAAGTATTGGATCTGAATATGTCTTTCACCTCTGCCCATTAGGACTTATCTCTGTCCACACAAAACTAGAGTACACTTGCAGTGTACAGTAAAATGGGCTATTTTTGTCTATTTTAATTTTACGTTGCCACCCAATGCAATAGTTTAATAGTCCGGTCATTAAATTCTTTTCAGTTCAATTCAATTTTATTTATAGTATGAAATCATAACGTATTTTAAATCAAATCATAAGTTATCTCAAGACACTTTACAGATAGAGTAGGTCTAGACCACACTCTATAATTTACAAAGACCCAACATTTCCAGTAATTCCCCCAAGAGCGAGCATTTAGTGCAACAGTGGTGAGGAAAAACTCCCTTTTTAGGAAGAAACCTGGGACAAACCCAGGCTCTTGGTAGGCAGTGTCTGATGTTGCCAGTTGGGGGTGTGATGAACAGTGGAAATAATAGTCACAATAAAGATAATGCAACTATGACTAGAAATAGTAGTTGTAGTAGTTCATGGTGTAGCAGGGCACTGCAGGGTGTAGCAGGGCTACTGCAGGGCATAGCAGGACACTGCAGGGCACTGCCGGGCATAGCAGGACGTAGCAGGGCGTAGCAGGATGTAGCAGGGCTTAGCAGGACATAGAAGGACATAGCAGGGTGTAGCAGGACATAGCAGGACGTAGCAGGACATAGCAGGACGTAGCAGGGCATAGCAGGACGTAGCAGGGCGTAGCAGGACATAGCAGGGCATAGCAGGACGTAGCAGGGCACTGCAGAGCGTAGCAGGGTGTAGTAGGGCATAGCTGGGCGCGGAGCAGGACCACGGCGACATTTGCTCGGCCATTTGTGCTGTGTGTCGTTTACTTCAGTTCAGTCAACACAAAATCTCAGAGGTTTCTGTGAGCAACTCCCACAATTAAATACCTTTTCATAAAATACTATAATACTAAATCTATTTGGTTCTAAAGCTGTTTTGAGCTATATGCAGCGTATAACCTCGAATAATCAATTTCATCCTTTTTATTTTGGCAAATAAACTAAATGGTTAATTTAATCACGGTGCAAAAATGCTAATCGCAGTTTGTCTACCAAAAGAAGGAGTCGACTCAGCATTTATATTTGTCTCTGCATCTCTCCTGTGCACAGTGTGTCTTTCAGTTCAACAGTCAACACACAACCTGCCATCTGATCGCACACATCCACACCAACCTATAAAAAAATCATACAGTTTAGAAACTTTAGTGTTTTGTTCTAATGAGTCACATAAATAACATTGCTGATATTATTATTAAAGCGTATAGTGCACACACAGGACTCCAGTTCATTTGCCAATAAAATGATTTGAGTAAAAAGAAAGCTCTGTTTTTTGTTATATCTCTTGGTTCTCTCTTATTTGCAGGATGAATGTGTCCTTCCTTCAACCAAACTGAAGGAAAAACACGTCAATGTCATCCAACAGCTGGAACAAACCATAGAAGACCTCAGGACTAAGATTGCTGAGCTGGAGCAACAGCCCCCTCTGCTGGACAGGGACAGTATGAGACCCAGCGCCTCCACCATAGACAGGGAGTGTGGAGGCGACGAGGGCCTGCTGAGGGTTGTGTGTGACGCTCACCTGCAGACGGAAAGCGCTCACGCTCTGGGCTGCCTGGAGGCCAAGTCAGTTCAGACGTCGCCCATGGACGGCAGCTTTAAGTTCAAAGTGCCTTGTAGCGAGCCGGGGGGAGGGAACGGCCTCCTGCTGCCTCCACCCAAACAGGATGGCTTCCAGTGTTCATGTCAGCTGCAGCCTCCACCACCTCCACCTCCACCTCCACCTCCCCTCCCAGGAGGAGCACTACCTCCTCACTCTTTATCAGGACAGATTGTGGCACCTCCCCCCCCACCACCTCCTCCTCCGCCGTTACCAGGAGGCTCAATGCCAGCGCCTCCACCCCCACCTCCATTACCTCCTGGTTCAGCAGTTCCTCCACCCCCACCACCACCCCCACCTCCTCCACTCCCTGGTGGCATTGCTCCACCCCCACCCCCGCCTCCTCCACTTCCTGGTGGCATTGCTCCACCCCCGCCTCCTCCTCTTCCTGGTGGCCTTGCTCCACCCCCTCCTCCTCCGTTACCAGGATTAGGAGCTCCAGCTCCTCCTCCACCACCTCCTCCAGGCTGTGGGCCTCCTCCCCCACCTCCTCCTCCACCAGGAGGCCTCTGTCTCCCTCCGGCGATCCCGGGGGCTCTGGGCTCCCTGCCTCCCCCTCTGCCGTTGGGGCTGTACACTCTGGGTCTGACCCAGGAGAAGCCCCCCAGGAAGGCTGTGGTGGAGCCACCCAGACCCATGAAGCCCCTCTACTGGACCAGGATCCAGCTGAACATCAAAAAGTAAACATGGCATAGCCCGAATAGCCTTAAGATGATGGTAGATGCTAGATCGGATCTTCTAGACGTGTCGACGTCAAAGGACGTGCCTCGTGGCTTGCCTTATAGTGCGTTCCATTTGTACTTGGAAGTCGGATTTTCTGAGGTCAAAGTCGGAAACCCGCCCCCCGACCTCGAGATTTCAGAGCTCTGAACTCGGACAACCACCGAGTACCCTAAGCTAAAAACATGGCTGGAGACAGCTAGCTAGACTATCTGTCCAATTTGAGTTTTCTTTTGCATGACTAAAACAACTTTTCTCCCATCCCGGAATGCTGTATGGCTAAAAAGCCAACATGGCTGCTCTGTGCATCAACAGTTGTGAAAGCTGTAGTAACATACAGTTATTAGCACTTCTGTCTTATTTGTGTCTCACTAAATCAGTCGTACACACAGTCCTGTCCATCTTCTATCTGTGGACTTGTTGTTACGCTGTTTGTATGCACAAAAAACTGTGTAATGTGTTTTTATAAACTGGCATTGCGAACAATGGCTCTCCTGGCTAGAGCTAATGAAAATCAGACTTGTAAATGGAACACATCGGGTGTAAAGTCATTCCCAGCTCCGAGTTCCGAGTTCCGAGGTAAAATGGAACGCACTATTATTCTGCCTCTGATTGGCTTGGGCGGGCTTAAGAGTCCATTGGCTGAGAAGCTTTCAATCAAAGCTTTCCTCAGGCTGCTTATTGGATGAACTGCTGGGTCAAAATGGGCGGGCCCGGACCTAAAATGGGTGGGCCCAGGCCCACCCGGGCCCAATGGTAGCGTCGCGGGTGGTTTCAGAAAGAGAGGTAACTTAACCTCAGAGTCAGTTACTATGGTAACTGAGCCTGTGAACCTAACCTGGTCAGGAGCAGGTTTTCACCAATAAACCTCAAGTTTGTCTCAGTCTCCTCCCTCTGACACAGCTCTCTTTCATTTCCTCATTCATTCATTCAGTCACTATGTTAGGCAGACTATAAAACTTTTTTTTTCTGAAAACGTGGCATTTCCTTGTGTCGACAGTCCCGTTGATGAAGAAACTGCTTTACTTCGCAGGGTGTTATATGTCGGGAGATGATATTGAACCCCGACATTTTAATTTTCAGACAACTACCTATTTGAGCGGTATCGTTTTTCTTCCCAGTCTGTTATGCAGTCTAGGCTACATAACCTCATATCACTAACGTCACCCATCTTGGACATGCTCTCCCAGCAGATTATTTGTGACACATTAATTATTTTGCAAACAGCAGTTTTCTTTACAACAATGTATTTGCTTGGGACTATATTCAGCAGCGGATTAATCCACATTTGGTGCTCTAGTGAGTAACTCAAGAGTTAACACTTTGTCCTTCTGGAAGTAACAGTTCGAAGGCTTGTACTACTGTAAAGTGAATGCACAGCAGTGTTTACAGACATCAGCATTTGATAAATCCAGACAACAGAATATTTCCTTTTTATATACTGTATATGCTGACTTGTTGTGTGGTCTCTGGGTTTATTTTTCCCAATGTGTGTGATATCTTATATTTCAGAGCTTTTTGTCTACACATGAACAAACCCCTATCTGATACTGATAGTATGTTCAGCCAGCGGTAGCAGCGTTTTTTTGTGTTGACTTTTTTATGCATTTTTATTGGATATAACAGATAGACAGGAAAGTGGGTAGAGAGAGAGAGAGATAGGGGATGACATGCAGCTAGGGGATCTCGGGTCAGATTTGAACTCAGGCCACTGCCACGGGTGAGCTAGAGGTTGCCCCAGACTCCAGTCACTTTGGCCAAAACATAGCAAGATAAACTCTACTACTAATAGTTTATTTCCATTGTTTACAAGAATGATTGGAAACTGCTTGCTGCATGAAAAAAAAAGAAATCCAATGATCTACAACAGAGTGGCATGCCAAAACATCTTTGCGATTAACAATAAAAACAGTTACATTTTTTTTACAAAATACAAAACATACAATTCGCAACATGAATAAATCCCCCCCTTCGTCATCACCACCCACCCTGACAAAAATCAAGAAAAGCTGACACAGTAACTACAATATTCCAGACCTTTCACAAAATAGTAACAAAATAGACAATAAACCAAATAAACATAAATGACAACACCGTAAGCCCATCATACACACATCTCTCCCCAGCACAAAGCTTCTTAGGAGTCCTCCAGAAAGTTCAGCTACTTTCTCCATTTTCTAGTCTAGACATCCAATCTGGCAAACCGTTTATATGACATTTTTTCAAACGCCCCCACCCTAGCCCTCTCACAAGCCCACTCTTGGATTGACGGCACCCCTTCATTCTTCCATCCTCTTAAAATAATCTGTCTGGCTATCATTAAACTAGTCTGGACCCAGCTTCTTATGTGCTTATCCATCCCTCTTAGGATTGACCCATCTCCCAGAACAAATCATCTTGGGCTGAATGGAACCTGGGTCCCTGTAGTCTGACATAGTTTATCATGTATCCCGTTCCAAAATTCCTGGACCTTATCACAGGACCACAGGACATGAAGTAATTGGCCGTCCTCTGTCTTACATTCATGTTCAGTCTTAACAAACAGAGCACAAGTGATTTTCCCAGTTGGACTATGTTTTCTCGTAAGGTTCAACACTAATAATACTGAACAAATTTAGAAAAAACTAATATTTGTACAAAATACATCATTAATAAAGTGAAATAATCATGGAACATCCTGATCTAGGATGGATCAGTGTGTTAGAGCAGTACAGTCTTTAGCCACCACTCACCACTGGCCTCTCTATAAGTTGAACAGTTTCTTGTGTCTCACAAATAGTGGACAGCAAGTCCAAACCTAACAGTCCTTGGAGCTATCAGGGCTAAAACACATCCGTTTTGAATATCAGAACAACAAAAACTCCATGTTATAATTTCCTTGCTGTACAAGCCTTGTTTTCCAAAGGTTTTTAAATAAATGTGATAGGCAGAGGAGTTGTATTAAATCTAACATATGATACCAAGCTCATTTTAAAGCTGCGTGAACCTGTGTAGTACTTTAACATGCTCAGAATGGATTTTAACTAGGATTGGGCATCGAGGACCGGTTCCAACTTGGAAAAAATATGATTTCAATGGAATCATTTTAAAAAATTACAATTCCAATGGAATCGTTTCTTTGTTGGAATCGTTTTGAATCCAATCATCGGTTTCAAATTTAACATGCGCAAGTTATGTTTCTGTAGAGGCCACCGTACTTCCAGGCGCTTGTTGTGTTGCAGCCATGGAGCACAGTAAGCGGCGCTCTAAGGTGTGGCTTTGTTTTATGTTGAAAAAGCCCGGTAAATCACCATTGAATAAAAATAAAATCAAGAATCGGAATTGGAATCAGAATTGTTAAAATCAAAACGATGTCCTACCCTAATTTTGACACATGATTTTGAATATACTTATCATCTGTTTTCTTTTGTGTTTCTCAGGGAGGTGTCTTCTTCGTTGGTGTGGGAGACCATTGAGGAGCCTGACTTGGACTTTGAGGAGTTTGTAGAGTTGTTCTCCAAAACAGCTGTGAAGGAGAAGAAGAAGCCGCTCTCTGACACAATCACCAAGTCCAAGGCCAAACAGGTCTGTGTGTTTACGTGTGTTATACATACTGTACATGTACAAGTAGTATAGTCACAATTATAAGGTCAACATCAACCAAGCATAGATTTTTTTTTTATATGAATGTCACTCAATCACTCTCATTATAATAAGAGTCATTGAGTTCTAAACACTCAATTCTATTGTGTTGATAAAAGTTTGATGATATATGATTACCCTTGTCATATATAAAACCCATACATGTGTATAATTTTGAATAAAGAATGCCCATAACTGTGTATGACAATACAAAGACTTTTTACTGTGCAGTATTTTCTTATGCAAAGTATATAGATTTGAAAACATATTGAAGAACAGCTATTGGCTAGATTGTCATTAGGTGGTCCCCAGAGGATTTCTAATCATTTTGCTGCGGTCCTTTGCTGCGTGTCATTCTCCCTCTTTCTCCCCTTTCATATCTTCAGCTGTCCTGTATAAACAAAGGCCTAAAATGCCCAAAACATAATCTTTAAAAAAAAAAAAGTTTCTATATCAGAAATTTGGGTTTCTTCCAAATTGTCAAAAATAATAACGTGGATGGTTCCCTACATCGCTCTTCACAAGTCAAATGATTGATCAGTTCAGTTCTTTTATTGTATTTCGGTGTTTTTTAAATTTTATGGCAAAAAAATAAATAAAAGAACGTCGGAAAAAGCTTCATAAACGTGGGGGGAAAAAACAACCAAAACGTAAAAAAAACCATTCTCAACAAAAACTTTGGAAAAAGTGACAAAAACGTTGGAAAAAGTGACAAAAGCATCGGGAGAGACGACCAAAGTGTCGAAAAAGACGACCAAAACGTTGAAAAAAAGTTTTCATTTTAAAAACGAAAAAGTTGCATTGTCGACAGGAAGACAACACAAGGGTTAATAATGCAGAGGGTAACTTTTTGTCATTTATGCTGCCAGCTTTTATTAGTTTGAAAGCCATTTTTACAGTCACAGCATAACCAGTGGTACCATATCAGTGAAAATAAATGCACAGCAGCACATGATGTGACTCACAGGACATGCTGCAATGGCAAAGCTCCAGTACATCTGACCCTTATGTCTGTGTGTGTTTTTAAGGTTGTGAAGCTACTAAACAATAAGCGTTCTCAGGCAGTAGGCATCCTCATGTCCTCTCTGCATCTTGACATGAAAGATATCCAGCATGGTGAGTCCATCATCAGTTCTGTAATAGCTTGATATTTACCTACAGTAATACAGCGTAATCCTCATGAAATATTATGTAGTGTACGCCACACAGGGTACACTGAGGAAAAGATTCATCTCACCAAGTCATTTAGTCTCAGATTCAGCTGTCAGAGCCTATTTGGTACATTTTTCCAAAACAGTTGTTAGTTGGTATAACAATCACATCTGGTACACATGTGCTTTTACTCCTTGTAGTGTCATTTAAGGTCATAATAGCTGACACTGGATAGTTGCCATAAATTTGATGATTGTACATTTTGCAGTACTAGTCTTTGCTCCAAACCCAAACACTACCTGACAGGATTTAGTGATCCTCCAAAACACATTGGAGCCAGTTTATTATTTTGTGCCTTTTCTGATATTTTGTTTTGCATGTAATCACAAAATTTTAGCAGAGCCAGTATTAAATATGTTCTACATTCTTTTCTTTCTTTTTTTTTGTCTTTTTTTCTTTGATTTTAGGTAAGAATAGAATTGACCCCTGACCTAAACACTGAGGCTGATCCTTGACTATGACTGAATTGACTTGTGACTTCTGCTTCTCTGTCTTTAAGCCATCCTGAACTTGGACAACACAGTAGTTGACCTGGAGACCCTGCAGGCCCTATTTGAAAATGTGAGCAACACACATTCAGTTTATCTTGTTGTCTGACTATAACAGAATCTGAATCAATCAAAGGGCTTTGTTGGCTTGTAGGGGTTTCGGACCTTTAAAGCTTCAATGTCTGTTTCACCCTGTTGGTAATCCAGCTTTGACTCCAGGTCTGTGCTTGTGTGTACCTTTCTTTAAAGAAAGTATGGGTATTTTAGTCCTTGTTTTACAGTTTTCAAAGGTACTTTGTACTAGCACATTCCTTTAGGTCGGTGGTAAGTAACTGGTTATATTCTCTATGACTCTGTATCACTTTGTGAGTATAACCAACATGAGGTTAGTTCAATTTCAATTCAATTTATTTTAGCCAGAATAGTATTTCAGTCAGACAACTCACGTTTGAAATGTTTATTATGAGAGCAGAACATTGTGTTTGGTGGCCAGACTCTGACCTCATCACTCCCAGCAGTTTGGGTTTACATGAGATATTGGGGAGTGATGATAAAGTAGCTTCCCCTTTGGCCCGAGCCTGCAGGTGGATGCTGGAGTGGTGGGGGGGCTGAAAGCAGGCAGTCATACATGTGCAGGGCGGCAGCAGCATTGACAAGGCAGAGATGGGGAAACTGCAGCTTAAATAGACTGCCAAATTGAGGGGGTGTGTTTGGTAAATGATATGGGGAGTGAGGCATGTCATGTGTGTATACAGCAGTGCAGATCGAGTTGACTGCCTGAACTAGCTCGCAGGCGTCGCACCATTAAAGGTGCACTATGAGTTCCTGCATGGTTTCAGCGTGATTTCATTTTTGTCTCAAATCGTAGATCCACTAGCTGCTTGCCCCCTGAACACACTGTGAAAAAGCCCGGTCTCTGGAGACAACACAGGGGTCGTGAACGTCAAACAAACACTAGGCGCACAGGCTGTGCACCAAAATACACCAAACCACTCCAGCCAATCACCGACAAGATGGTTGGAGGAGGGGGTGGGGGTTAGTGACAGTTAGTCAGTTAGTCATGGCAGTTATGGAAACATGGGGGAGGGGATTCTGGTTTTCAGAAGTGACCATGCAGGAACTCATAGTGCACCTTTAATGTCAATACTGATTTCCAGAGAATCCCATGTACAGGTGTATAGCATCAGTTTCATGTTAACTAACTGTTAGATTGTTCACTGCCAACAATGGTAGATAATGTATACCAGAGCTTTTCAAGGTGAGACATATGACGCACGTGTTCTAAAAAAAAGTTAGTTATACATGATAAACTATATCAGACTGCACATGCAATGTCTATACTAGAAAATGGAGAAAGTAGCTGAACTTTCTGGAGGACTCCTAAGAAGCTTTGTGCTGGGGAGAGATGTGTGTATGATGGGCTTATGGTGTTGTCATTTATACATACAGTATGTTTATGTGGTTTATGGTTAATTGTTATCTTTTCTTGATTTTTTTCTGGGTGAGTGGTGATGACGAAATGGGGGGGGGGTGGGGGCATGTTGTTTAAAAAAATAGAAATTGTTAATCACAAATAAAAAAGTTAGTTATTGTAGTTTGGCTGCTGATTCGGCCCAGGCGGTCAACACAGTCAGCAGCAGCAGTGACTCATGGAGATGATTAAGGAACTTAAAAATAAACCTTAGCACCTGATTGTTGCAATTTGCGTCACAAATCACATTTCTGCACATAAATCAGTCAAATCTGAACACAGACATGACACACATATTTTGGATTTAGGGTGACTTACACTTATTATTATCTTTGATGTCTATTGCGAATATGTTGTCTCAATTTTGTCCAAGGGGGTTCCCACATTGTCAGACTTTGAAGACCCCTGGTGTATACGTTCTACTGTTATGTTGAACTTTATGAAAGTGGACGCAGGTTTAGTCAGTCTCTTGTGTCTGTCCCTCAGAGGGCACAACAGGACGAGCTGGACAAGATTGAAAAGCACATCAAGTCCTCAAAAGACAAGGAGAACGCCAAACCTCTGGACAAACCTGAGCAGTGAGTTGGTGTTATTCCTCTGATACTTCAACACTAATGAGCAGACATAATTCAGGGTTCAAAATTAACTTTTTCGTCCACCAGCTAAATGGCTAGTGAATGTTATCATTTTTACCAGGCACTTAATAGATTACCATTGTTTTTTCGGCTGGTGAGTGAAGCAAATCTACCAATGGTGCTAATTTTGAACCCTGACGGTGAATGATGTGTGTCATTCTGTAAAGCCTGTAAAGCACACGGGAGAAAATCAAAGAGTGAGTAGAGAGATGGCAGAAGACATGAGTTGGATCCAAAGCAGCTGGTGTTTGTTTCCTCTTGTGTTGCAGATTTCTCTACCAGCTCTCCCTGATCCCAAACTTCTCCGGCAGAGTCTTCTGCATCCTCTTCCAGTCCAGCTTCTCTGAGTGCATGTCGTCTATAATGAAGAAACTGGACACACTGCAGAGGGTATGCAAGGTGAGTCAAACTCTCCAAACTGAGGAAAATAAACGGCATCTTGACGACTGCCATACAGTAAGAAAGAAACCAGGTTGGTACTGTAAGAAAAAGGTAAACAATGGCAGAACTGGCAGCAGCATTGACGTCAATGTTTCGATTTGATTCGATGAGCTACTTGGTGGGATCGAGCCTTTCATTCACCATAAAAGAACTCATCTTAACCCAGTAAGTTTACAAGACTCTGAGAGTCCTGGCATCCGGTTGCCCTCGAACTCGTCCATGCTTCCTGTTTCCGCTTTGTCGTGCACCGCTGAAAAAAATAGAGTGGTGCACTGCCTCTGCTCGCGCACTTTAAATCCTGGCGCGCCAGTGAAATCTACGTCATTTTGACTACACATTGTAGGGAATGTCAACTGTAAAGAGGCCTTAAGCGTCGCGAATAGCAGCGTAGCGCATCTGTTTTTATTTCTGCGACCATGTTATCCAATCTGTCCGTTCATACCGCACAAACAAAGGGGCCTCGATTTTATAGTTAGATATCACAGGTAAGATGTATGAGTCTTTTACACTGGGTGTCTGGGATTTACAGTAGAAATATGAGTCCGGTATGAATGGCCAGGGGCACGATTAGACATGGTTCTACGCTATGCAAAACTTACGTTAAGGTGTGTTCCATCTGTAAGAAGCCAGGAAGGGACACAAGTGGAGGAGTCGAGGATGCAATTTAAGGGTTATGAGATGCACCTCGGGAAGCTGCACACAATCACTGGGCCAAGCGTGCTAGCATGGAACTACTTATAAGACCACAAATTGTTATTTTTAACATTATCTGCCAGTGCAAATATCAAATAAACAATACAATAGATTATAATTGAGCTTCACAGGTGTTGGTGTGCATTTTTAAACTTTGGACAGAGCCAAGCTATCTCTTTCAAGTCTTTATGCACAGCTAGGCTAACCATGTCCTGACTCCAGCTCTGTACTTCACACAGACATGAGATGGATATCAAACTTCTCCTCTGACTCTCTAAAAGAAATGTAATAAGTGTAGTTTCCAAAAGCATTAAAGTATTCTCTCAACAGTTCTTGCATACACAGCAGATGAATCAAATATGAAGTATCAGCATTGGGCCGAGCTCTTAGCACTGACCCTGACCTCTCTGGGCTCTCTCTTCAGCTGAATGCTAAACATGGTGCTCTCTTTAAACACTTTTATTTCATGTTAAAAAGAAAAATAATTTCTTGAGATTTTGTGTAAATGTTTCCAACAACACTTTTCCTGCCCCTAAAACATCTCTCAAATGTGTAGGATTAAACTAGCTGTAAGCATCCTTATCAACACTTTGTAACATTCTTCCATTGTGTTTGTATCTCTGCTTCACACACCTCTGTGTCTGTCTCTGCAGGTGTTAAAGGACAGTAAGACAGTGAAGCAAGTTCTCGGTCTGGTTCTGGCTTTTGGTAACTTCATGAATGGTGGGAACAGAAGCAGAGGCCAAGCTGATGGCTTCACCCTCGACATACTGCCCAAACTTAAAGATGTCAAGAGCAGCGTGAGTAAAGAGGGAAAGATGCTGAAACAAACTGCACTAAAACATATTGAAATGCTGCTCTTCTACCCTGGACCTTGGAGTTTACAGCCTTTCACATTTTATGTGCTGATTATAGTAGAAAAAGTATTAGTTTTTTTAAAAACCCTGGAAGAAATTCATTTTTTATTACTCCATTGTGATTGACCACATACACGTAGTCCTAAAATACACACATCGCACACATAGACATGCAGTTGCAGCAGAGAGATGTAAGAATGATGGGGCTGCCCATGTCGGACACCCTGAGCAGTCAGGGGTTTGGTACATTGCTCAAAGGTACCTCGGCAGTGCCCAGGTGAATTGGCACCGCTCCAGCTACCAGTCCTCACTACGTACTGACTGGTCCATGCTGGACTTGAACCAAAGTAGGGCTGCACCATATGAGGGAAATATCAGATATTGTGATTGCGATCAGATTCACCATATTGAAGGGAATGATCATTTTTGTATCGTTATTCACATTTTCATTGAAAAAGATTCAAATTAAAAAAATGTTTAGCGCGCGCCCATATAAATAGGCTCAGTCCTCGACGCAGCAGCCACGGATTTGCTTCTGACCTGCAGCCCTTTGCTGCATGTCATTCCCCCTCTTCTCTCTCCCCCTTCAAGTCTAAGCTGTCCTGTCAATAATAAAGGTATAAAAATGCCCCCAAAAAACAATCTTAAAAACAAAATAAATGATTATAGTGTGAGTTTTACGAGGGTCTGTACCAAACAAAGATTTTTTTCTTTAGTCTGTAGGATACGATTTGAAGGCTGGGACGTCTCAGGAGCCCCACAATACTTCATTCAGAATGATTTGACACATATTTTTCCATTAACCAATATTGCGCCCGCCTGCGATTTGGATATTGCACTAATTAAGAGTTTATATCTATTTAACATTATCTTATTTGTAGTTTGCAGTTTTGCTTGACCCTATATTTATGGATGTGTCCAGTATATAGCCATTACACAGTTATTAAATCAATTCAGCAACCTGGCAAGGTAGCGATGGAGTTTTTCACACTATCATGTCATGGCTGAGCCGGCAAAAAAGAAGCAGAAAGCTAGGAAAGCATTGTCGGAGGAACAGAGAAAGAGGAAACGGCCGACTGGCCGAGAGAGGAGTCAGACACAAGTAAACATAGGAGCTGCTAAATATCTATTCTGAAGATGTAGGGGGGGGCTCTATAGAGAAACCTGCGAGCAAAAAGACATAAAACAGCGAAGAAATGGCCAAAACTGCATAGCGCCCCTTTAACAAGGGGCATGCGTTTTGGTCAGTTTGCTAACAAGAGGCATGGCAATCCCCCTTATCCTCCCTCCTATGGCCACGGTTCAATTCCAGCTTGGGACGTTTGTTGCATGTCATGACATTATATGAAGCTGGGGTGTTGAGGGAATGCTTGGTTTTGCTCACATTGCCCAGGTGATAATCACTGTTATTAACTTTGTGGTGCTGAAGAAGCCGTGTAAAGGCCCAGAGAAACACTAGAAATACCTGACTTCTCCACTCATGTAAACTTGCAATCTTTTTCTTTTCTCCACATGCAGGACAACATGAAAAGTCTTCTAGCTTACATTGTCGCATACTACCTCAGACACTTCGATGAGGTAAGCTTTTTAGTTATTATACCTTTCTCCATACTATAACTCTTTCTCCTTTTAAGACTAGCTTTGTTCGTTGCTTATTTTGTCCCTATTTGTATACTCTCATATTCAGAGCTATGAGATACAACAAACCAAACTTAGATTAGAAACACGTTTGCAACATTTCCACATCCCTCTAGTGTTGCATCACACAGCTGTAATGCTTTTAAAGGTCCCATGGCATGAACATTTCACTTTATGAGGTTTTTTAACGTTAATATGAGTTCCCCTAACCTGCCTATGGTCCCCCAGTGGCTAGAAATGGAGGTAGCCCTGGGTATCCTGCTCTGCCTTTGAGAAAATGAAAGCTCAGATGGGCCAATCTGGAATCTTCACTTTATGTCGTCATGGGGAAAGGTTACCTCCCCTTTCTCTGCTTTGCCCACAGCTGCCCAGATAATTTGGTCCACCCATGAGGAAACAGAGCTACAACCGTGGCCGCAAGCTGGTCAAGGCCACACCCCCACCCTCCACCTTGCCCCCCCTCTCTCCTCCTCAGTAGCTAAAGACACTAGAAATGACACATACTAAGGAAAGCTCATTGTGGCTGTAATTCTGCACCAAGGCTGAATTTCGGGAAAGAGACTTCAGATACAGTATTAGGGGACCGCTAAGGTCTATATAAAAGAGACTTCAGATACAGTATTAGGGGACCACTAAGGTCTATATAAAAGAGACTTCAGATACAGTATTAGGGGACCACTAAGGTCTATATAAAAGAGACTTCAGATACAGTATTAGGGACCACTAAGGTCTATATAAAAGAGACTTCAGATACATAAGAAAAAATTATATAAAAAAAATTAATACAGTATTAGGGGACCACTAAGGCCTATATAAAAGAGACTTCAGATACAGTATTAGGGGACCACTAAGGCCTATATAAAAGAGACTTCAGATACAGTATTAGGGGACCACTAAGGTCTATATAAAAGAGACTTCAGATACAGTATTAGGGGACCACTAAGGTCTATATAAAAGCAGCATGTCATAGGACCTTTAAAGTTCATATTTATCAGCAGCCAGTAAATAAAAATGATGTATGTGATGCTCTGAAAACAGTATCAGACATTTATGTAAATATCCGAATTGTTTATGTCATAATGTGTTTTTTTTTTTTTTTTTTTGTGTATGTGTGTGTGTGTGTGTGTGTGTGTGTGTGTATGTGTGTCCATCTGAAGGATGCTGGTAGAGAGACGTGTGTGTATCCTCTCCCTGAGCCTCACGACCTGTTTCAGTCTTCACAAATGAAGTTTGAAGACTTTCAGAAAGACCTGACTCGACTCAGGAAGGACCTGAGAGGTAACACACACGCACACACACACACACACACACACACACACACACACACACACACACACACACACTACACAAACACACTATCTTTGTGGGGACCTGTCATTGACATAATGCATTCCCTAGCCCCTTACCCTAACCTTAACCATCACAACTAAATGCCTAACCTTAACCCTCACCCTAAACATAACCTAATTCTATCCCTAATCCTAAAACCAAGTCTTAACCCTCAAACAGCCCTTTAACCTTGTGGGGTCCAGCATTTTGGGCCCCACAAGGCTGTGCAGACCCCACAAGTATACTGTATTCCCCGGTTTTTGGACCCCACGAATATAGTAAAACAAGCCCACACACACACACACACACACACACACACACACACACACACACAACAATTGACAACAAACTTACTTAGCCTCAATTCACAATATTGAGGTAAAAAAAGTTTGTCCTTCAAGTTTGTCCTTACACAAGGTATGTAACCAGCCTTGGTGCCAATATATTACTGTAACTATTTTGTAGTATCCATCTGCTTGTATTTAGTTTTCTCTTGGATTGATTGTAATTTCTGTTTGCGTTATTTAATCAGCGTGCACATCAGAAGTGGAAAAGGTGTGCAAGGTTTCAGACGAGGATGACCTGCAGCCTTTTAAAGACAAGATGGAGGACTTCCTCGCACAAGGTGACTGACAAAAGAGCTCATCATCCTGAGGAATTCCTTTCATATTGAACAAATCTGCACCTAGCCATTTGTGTTCAGTGCGGATGCAGGAAGTAGTGTGCTTTATGTAGCGAGGCAGAAAGTCACTAAGTTTCCATCCACTTGTCAATCTGAAATTCGGTAAAAAAAAAACTCATGCGAATAAAGCTGGTGAAAGTGTGTTTCCATCCAACAGCTTTAAAGCGAATAAAAATCTGTGCGTAATGACGTCACATGCTGTTTTGCGATTAAATTGGTATATCGAATTGATTTGAGACATTTTATGGTGCTTCCATTCATTTTTGCACTGAATCGTAAAAGATTCAAGTGAACTTTTGCGAACAAAGTTTTGCTAGACAGAAGTAGTTGTTAATATTAGAAGCCAAGCTATAGCCTAAGCTCCGATGGACCTTTGGCTGAGGATCTGATCCAGCTCATCAAAAAGGTGGAACTTGCCTTTTATTTTCCCTCCGGCACCGCTGCGAGACAACTCTCTTTTTTGAGCCGTGTATCGCTGTTTGAGCGCCTTCCATTTACTCCGCAGGACGTCCCACGGCTTGTCGTAATTAAGGGACATTCTAAAACGCTTAACGTGAAAAAGCTTAACGTGGTTTAATATCTAAACAACGATCAATCATCACCAGATGTATCATGGTCATATCTTGTCATGAACACTTAAGCCTGTCAAAAAAACAAAATCGAAATCCAACGATTATAGAAGTTATCTCACCGTCACGTTAATGTGTCAGATAACCATAATATTTGGACATTGGGTTAGATTTGACCGTTTTAAGTGGTTATGATGAGCAATATAGAAGAGGATGTTTTGGTGATGATTGATCGTTGTTTAGGTACATTAAACCATGTTAAGCTTTTTCACATTAGGACTTATAAAGCCAATTTTTTTTTTTTTTTTATTAAAAAAGGCTCTGCTGCCCTGAAGCAGAAACGCTTTATGTCAGATAACATCCATAATAATTGGACTTTGGGTTAGATTATTTTACAGTTTTCCGTGGTTATGAGGGGTAATATGAGAGAGAAATTTGGTGATGATTGATCGTTGTTTAGGTACATTAAACCACGTTAAGCTTTTTCCATAGGCTCTATAAGCATAAACGCTTAATGTCAGATAATGTCCATAATAATTGGACTTTGGGTTCGAGTTTTTGACAGTTTTCAGTGGTTATGAGGAGCAATATGAGAGAGAAATTTGGTAATCATTGATCATTGTTTAGGTACATTAAACCACGTTAAGCTTTTCCTCGCCACACGGCCACTGAAGAAGAAAACATTAACGTGAGATAACTTCTATAATCGTTGGATTTCAATTTAGTTTTTTTGACAGGCTTAAGTGTTCATGACAAGATATGACCATGATAAATCTGGTGATGATTGATCGTTGTTTAGATACATTAAACCACGTTAAGCTTTTTCACGTTAAGCGTTTAATGTCCCTGTCGTAACTGTTGGTCATTTCCTTCGCGAGCTCCTGATAAATGATGGCGTTTCTTAGATTTTTGCTATCTAAAATAGCCATTATATTTAAGTTAAATTAAATTTAAAAAGTATCTTGTCTCCTCGTTTGTCCACTTACATCTGTTTTTGTTGACAGCTGTCATGTGTGCAAACAGAGCGGAAATACTGGGCGGAAATGAACTGAAACTTCTTCTTCTTCGTTTTATTGCGGGTTGCAACCATACAATGACCTAAAACTTAATCGCAATTCATTATTTATTCGGCAAATAACGTTTCCATCAGCGTTTATCGCATAAGCCATATATCGATCAAGAGAAAATTTGATGAGACCGAACGTATTTTCTTTGAGTCGATATTCATGAAATTCAGTCGGATTTTACTGTTTCCATAAGGCATTTTTCATTCGATATCACGTAATTCGGATAAAAACGTGTGGATGGAAACATGAGGGTGAGGAGGTTCACGTACTGTCACAGACTTACAATTAATGTTTGATTTTTTTACGTTAACACGATCTTTAACTAACTACAATAAGTGTTTATAAGGAACCCTGTGTTGTTTTCTTGTAGCCAACGTTTCTGTGTATATTCAGTTTCTCACCAGGGGATAGAAGGATTAATAAGAAGATAATTGTAGAAGATAGATGAGGGGAAAGAGAAAACAATGTTATAAATAAGAGAGATATTTACATATATTTTGCGTTGTAGAGATCTTGATGGTAAATTTCAGGCAAAGAGTACAACTGTTAATTTGTGAAAATGTGTAGCCTAATCCTTGTAGTATGTTATGCGGTTTCAATTCGAGCAGTGGTTAGTTATGTTTGGGCATTGTGGTCCGTGGTCTGCTCGCTTTCCCTGTTTCTTCAGCCGTGTTTCTTTTCTTTTATACAAATCATGTTTCACGTCATCATACTTCCACGAAGCTGCTGCTCACTGTATAAGTATGTACAATTTTCCCTTTTGCATCGTAATTGTGATCGACCTCGGTCTTTTTGAAGCTGGGCCATTATCTGTATAGCCCGCCGACCTGTGTCCTCCTCAGCCTGGCTGCGCCGATGACGCACCAAGCCAGGATGCAATTAGACTGGTCAGCCTCTCGTTTCCTGGTTTAGTATTCTGCTTTTGTGACGGCCTGGGATTTCCAGTATCCTGGATGAATTAAGCCTTGTTCGGTTTCACAGCGGAGCACATAAATACCAGGATTTATTCTGTACAGCTAGCCTGCCCTGACCAGGCTAACAGCCAGGTTTTTTATCCTGGGCCTTTGACCCAGCGTGGTTTTAACCTATTGTTATCAGCATGGTTACAACAGTGCATATTGCTGTCTTTGATGTTTTTGGTTTTTGTGGGGGTTGGTTGTTTTGGGGGGTTGTACAGAGTTTCCGATTGTTTTTTTCTTGTTCCTATGTACATGTATTTGGATTTTGCACACGTGCGTTGAACATGGGTTTGTATTCATGTAGTTAATTGTAGGCTATGGTTCGGACCTGGTTTTGCCAGGGTACGTTACTTCTATTTATTTGTACTACAGGGAGTGTTTTAGGTTTTTTTTGTCTTTACGGGCAAGGCATATAATATGTAGAAGGATTCCTCTATCAAAACAAAAAAAGCGTGCAGACAATGCGACGACTGATGTGTCTAAATCTGAACTACGCTCTTAACTGACCATCAATAAGTCACTGTATTGGCAAAAACGACAGTGTACACTTTGCATTAACGGCAGTGGAGTTAATATGACTTAGAATTTTATTTGCCCATGGAGAGGGGAACAGAGTGAAAGATATTACGCATATATTCTAGCGTTGTAGAAAGTTATGGTAAATTTCTGAGTACATTATCTTCTGCTTACTTTTAAGGCAAAGAGTACAACTGTTAATTTGCCAAATGATTAGTAGCCTAATCCTTGAATGGTATGATTATGGCGGTTTCAATTCAGAGCAGTTGTCAGTTAATGTATATATTTAGGCTACAATTAGCATTCAGTCGGTCCGAATCGTCTGCCAGCTTTTCGCTGTTTCATTACAGCGGCGTGTTCTTTTTTTTATACAAATGTATTTCATGATATCATACTTCCATAAGAAGCTGCTGCTCACTCTGTATAAAGTATGTACAATCGTAGTTCCATTTTGGCATCAGTAAATCTGTGATCGACTCGGGTCTTTTGAGGAAAGCGTGGACGCGCATCTATCTGAATTACTTCAGCCTGGCTCGACCTAGTCGCTCTCCTCAGCCTGGCGGCCCGTGAAAGCACCAGCCAGGATGCACGATAACTAGGTCGCCTCGTTTATCAGTTATCCTGGATTTATATATTCTGCTTTTGTGAAACAGATCACATTGTGTGTGCCCTGGGTTCTAACAAACGTATTGAATCCATCCTCATTAAACATTTGCAGACAGCGTAAATATTTAAAATTATGCATTGTTGAAATGCTTGCTCAGTCCTATTCTTTCTTGCATTTGTGGGCGCATTGCTATGTTTTTAATATGCTGTGCTGTCAATCAGTGGAATAGCTTCAAACTAGCGGCAGGAATGTGTATTGTGCGTGCACGATACAAACACAATGGGAAACAACTTGTAAAAGCATTGTATCCAAAGCATTACTAATGGTCCAAAACTCCACAGGTTATCTTAACCGTAACGTTTGTCTGACCACCATCTCTCCCTGATTGTAACCATACTGTAGTTGCCATGCACATTTTATTTTCAAAACCATTTGCATTAAACATAATCCAGGGTTTCATTCAGCATCAATGTTCGAGTCTGATGATACCTTTTGATAAAAACCATAGATTTATTCCAAAAGCTGGATGCGGAACATCCAAGTGGCCAACAGCAATAACTCATGCGGCCCTTAATAAAAGAGGCATCTTTGTTTTTTGGGGGGGTGAATGAAAAAAAACTAAGAAAACTAAAAAGTAGGGAAAAGCATAGGTAAAATAGTTTGTTGACAGGTCACCTCCAATTGCGAGTTATGTAAATTATTACTCTTTGCATATTTGCAAGCTTTTCCCAGAGTCTAGAAGAGCTATCTTTGTCTTTGACATTAAATCAAAATGTATGGGATGGACAGGTGGCTAACATCAAACCCAAGTACTCTCTCGTGTTTCACTTTTGTATTGACCTCTTGTATTCTTCCTCCTTTTTTAGCTAAAGGTGAACTGGAGACCCTGGAAGCTCAACTCAGCAGCACTCACAAACTGTAAGAAAAACACATAACATGACATTCCAAACACCCTTTATCTGTTTGATTTCAACTGTCTCCATCACTGGGAGCACTTAGACTGGGTAAACTCGGCCCAATCTGCCGGCGATTTGATTTCGTGGCTTATCCACCTGGCGCGCTATTGGCGGGTTTAACACGATGACGATAGAGAAGCGACTATGCAGCTTTTTGTTTATTTGTAAATGAACTTGTGATTGGGTCCTGTCAGGTTCCTGGAGCTCACAGTGTTCTTCTCAGTGAAGGCCAAGGCAGGAGAGAAGGAGGCTTCCCCCAACACTTTATTCTGCATCTGGCACGAGTTCTCCTCCGACTTCAAGGAACAGTGGAAGAAGGAGAACAAAGTCATTCTCAAGGAGAGGTACATTCATGTCAATTTAGAATTACATTTGATAAGTAAGTTACCTAGCCTATTGTATTGTCTATTATACAATAGGCTAGGTAACTTAATCCCTTAACGCTACATAGTAACATTAGGCCACTGTATTCTGTAGATGTTACTTACCCATATGACAAAACAAACTCGGTGAAAAGTTGACGTTTCACAGCGCTGTTTCGGGTCCAAAAGCTGAAAAAAGAACAATCCCAAAGCAAAAGCTCTCTGTCTCACCTGTAACTCACGTGTGTGTGCAGCAGGTGTAGCCAGTTAGAGCTCCTGCACACTGGCTGCGTGGCGTGAGCGTGAGCGTGGCGTTTCTGTTGCGTGTCAGTTGCGTGGCGGCTGCGTGGCATTTTCTATGTCTTTGCACACAAGAAACGTGTCTGACTGCTGCTCAAGCAGTAGTATACTTCATGTTAAACATAAATATATAATGATCTGATTACAGCAAAGACAAAGTCGGCAGTATTGACGGCAAAATAGGCTCCAGAATATTTCCTTCTGTATTGACAGGTTTAATATTTGAAAATAAAAATTTAATTTATTATTTTATTATTATTATTATGTATTTGTGTCAAAATGACATATAAACATCTTTTCCTATTCTATTTTGCCTGGAAAAAAATAGGTGTCGGTGCTATTTCTAGCATGCACGCGTTTTCTTGAGCCGCGCCTGAGACGTGTGTGTCACGCAGGCGGTGTGTAAGCTCTAACCTGTTAACATGGGAGCCGAAATAAATGGACACGCCACGCAGCTGACACGCTCACACCACGCAGCCAGTGTGCAGGAGGCCTTAGAAATATGTCTCGTGGTACGTACGCTCCACGAATGCTCTACATACGTTTACGCGTTCAATGTAGCCAAAGCGTTAGCGGCATATTCATCTTTATACTTTAACCTTCCTGTTGTCTTAGGGTCAAATTTGCCCTGTTTTCAAAGTTTCTACATCAGAAATTTGGGTTTCTTTCATGCAAATTGCCCAAAAATAACACGGCTTGAGCCATACTACTCTCTTCGCAAGTAAAATTAAGGATCAGATCACTACCTTCATTGAATGTTGGGTGTTTTATTATATTTTTATAGCATTTGAAAAAAGAATGAAATGGTTTCTGAACTAAACTTTGACAGTCTGTGGTTATCCTCTCGATCGTAACTACTTGTCGAGATAATTCATCATTTCAACTTTTGTTTAACTCAAAAATTAGGTATAATTTCATATAAATGAGGTTTATTGACCATGAATTCCAAAAGAAAAGTATAAACTTGTGGTAATAAGTTGATGTTATGTTATGTCTGTGAATCCGGTGGTAGTGGAAAAAAAGCGCAGAAAAAAAGCAACAAAAACGTTTTTAAAAAAGGGTTATATTAGCTATTAGATATTTTCATAACCACCATGACATTCATCTTGTCTGCTAGGTTATTCATGAATTTGATATATATTCATATTAACTGCATTCATATTGCGTGTTTTGCAGGTTGAAAGCAGCAGAAGAGTCTTTCCGACAGGCCAAGGAGAAGGCTTCCTACAGCGTCAAACCCAAACATGCCTCTGGCATCGTAAGTTCACCTTTCACTCTTGTTTTTGGGATCACTTGATCGATCACTTGATTATCTTTCTTGAAGAAGAAAAGCTCCAATAATGGATATATATATTTCCGCTGCCTCATTACGTACCAATTAGAACTAAGAATACAGCTTTGAGAAACATCTGTACACTTTATTTGAAGTCCTCCTATTTAGAATTTAGAATTAAACAGTATATCAACATGTAATACATGGTTTACAACACTCTCTAGGTGTGTATTAATGTATTTGTTAGGCCTCTTTACAACAGTCAAAGTACCGCAAAAAGTCATCTTAAATCTATTTTAAATAAATAAATTTTGAAATGTTGAATTAATAAATCAATGGCTATCGATATCACTTTAATACTAGCTGGATTTTGCTAACTGAGTTTCCCAGTTGGTGATGCGTTGTTGTCAGCTGACGTTTGATGGAGGCGACTTTGGTTCACTGAACATATTTCAATGACAATAAACTGTTTATTGTGGACAAACGCCTCTGCCAAGAAACATACACAGACATAACATGTTTCAAATTATTCATAATTAGGCCCATGTATAAAAAAAACAACATATTATCCGTGTCCTTTCCCGTTGGTTGACCTGCAGATAACACAAACACACACCTGTCCATGTGCTGTTTGGATGCTCGTATAAGAAAACAGCAGCAGATCTTTTGTTATTGTGGCCCCCATGTTTTCACACACCTGATGCTCTCGGCTACGGCCAACAGTTGGTGTCAGTCACGCAACAAGTTGTTATGCCAAACGCCAATATAACAGAAGAAGAAGAACACGCATGTCGACTCTGTGAACGCTGCCAGTCGGAAAAACAACGTAACCACGGGGGCGGTCCCTGTTATTCCGAGGTAGCATGAACGCGCCATCAGTCTGATTTTGCGGTAGTCTTGGGTTTTCTCAGGCCAAATATTTGGCGGTCCAATCAGCGAACAGAGGGAGTGGCTGAGAAAGGTGACGTTGAGGTCATGACGTGGGCTAGTTTTAGTTGTAGTTCCGTAATGGCGGCGGAGAAAGATGCGAGCGAAGCCATTCGGTCCGTTGTGGTAACGCTGCCGAATATCCAGAAGTTAAAGCTTCGCTTCAGAACGCATAGCTCCTATGGCGCCATTTTGATGCTACAAAGTGATCACCTCCCGTTAGCATTCCATTGACTCCCATTCATTTTGACGTCACTTTGACAGCGAATAACTTTACATCTGAAGCGTTTAAAGACTCTATTTGTCGATTGTTTAGTTCTAAAGAAACACGACAATGTATAAAAGGCTCCATTACCTTGTACCTCACGTTATGGCTCCGTAGCAGACGCTTTTGTAAAAATAGGCTAACGATTGGCTCATAACCACGCAACTTACTGTCACATAGTAGAGGAATTACCGTATAGTACAGGAGAAGCTCGCAGGCAGTTTCAACTTACATGAGCTGTTTAGGTTTAATTACTAATGTTAAAGGTATTGTGGAGGATTTTCTTTTTCCGGGTGGATCATCAAGACTATTGGTCCTCCTAGTTGTCAATCATTCTGGCGCTATGTTTACGTAAGGCCGTCGACGCGTTCGTCCTTTTGGTAGCTTTCGCGCCATGAATACTTTCAGGTGTATATGTGTGGTGAGCTACGAGTGTCTACGAAAGGTATGACAAGAAGAGAAAGGCCTCTGAAGAAAGAAACAAGACCGGAGTGTTTTTGGGAGAATGTTTCACACGCTGGCGTGCGCTAAAAGCACAGGTTGGGCTTCCCACTGATGCCTCAGTCGCCAAGTTTCTACTCAACAGGTAAAGTTTGGCGTGCTATTTGGAAAAATCCATTTAAAATCACTGCTAGTGAAAGTTGATGTAAGCTATGATTAGCGATGCTAGCCCTGGCACGCACCGCAGTCACGCACCGCACAGACACGGTAAACATCTCCATTTGTGAAAAAGTGCAAATCTTCTTTCTGAAAGTAGGCTTGTATGAACCATGCCGACAGCAACTTGTAAACAGTGCACTCTCGTGCACACGTTTAATAGGCGTTACGTCTCGGGAGCAGGTAGAGTGTTGAGCATGTGCATTTTTTCAAAAAGTGGAGAGGGCGGATCTTTTCTAAAATTCGGGAAAATCCTCCACTATACCTTTAACTATCATTTTAGTTAGCAATAATTAGCCTGTGCCTATGTTATCTCCTTACATATACCTACACTCTCCGTCTCTGTAAGATTGGGAATGATTGAGATTTCTCTCGGCACAGCTACCAGAAGACTTCACACTTTCAGACAGGTTGCTCACGTCACATTTACGTCGTCTCTGTCAGTTGGAGGCTGCTCAGTAACGCTCAGCGCTCACCGGAAAAGTGCTTCTAATATCCTTCACTTGTCTCCGTCCAGAGCAACGGGCTCTGTTGGTCCAGTTTATACATGTCAATGGTCCTACCAGACAGTACGTAGGAGGGCGGAGCCAGGCTACCAGAGTGGCTCTGGGCAGTTCCAATAGCTTTAAACTTCAACAGAGTACCCGACTTCAAGGAAGTTAATGCTTGTCAATGGAGAGTGGCCAGACTCTCTGGACAAATGAAATGGACCAGAGTCTGGTAGGACCAGGCTAATGGACCAGAGTCTGGTAGGACCAGGCTAGCTATCTCTCTGTCCAAAGTCCAAAGCGCATCTGACCTAAATGTTTATCCATTCCCACTTCAAAATCAAGATAGATTTCCATTTTAGGCTTTTGTTTATGTAGCTTTGCATTGCTTTTGTTAAGATGATAGACAGGTGTGATGCACTTAACCTCTATGATTTTATGTCCTTTCCACAGAAAGCCAAGCTTGGCATGAAGATCTAACTCAGTGGACTTGGAAGGCTTGTTTTGCCGACTTTGGGGCACCAGTAGAGAGTCACAGACACAAAAAGTATGAAGAGGACAGAAGAGAAAAATGAAGGGATGTATGTGCAGCTGAGCCAACTCAAGGACATCTTGTATCATTGATTTATTTCTTCCAGTTGAATCAGTTTTGTGTGCTCTCTGTCAGCTTGATGCCTTATGTTGCTCTCCTCTCCAGCTGTCTGATAACTGAATCCAACATAATCATGGATGGATGGATGCTGCTGCAGGGCCACCAGGCACCAGGAATCATGTGTTGTTGAGATCGCCACAGCTCAAAAACACTATAGTATATATATAGTATACATCAGCTGGAATAATAACAACATATGCCTATATGCCTTCATTTATAAAATACCAAATGTCTCGTAAATTTAGATTTTTAGGCAAACAGTTTAACTCAACCCACGCCATAAATAGCATCAACAACAGAGGCTTGTTTAATTAAAATCTTAAGGGTTAGGGTTATAAGTTTAACTGTTAAGCACTCAGATCCACCAGATGTGAAAGCTTGTTTGCAGAAGGTTTCTGTGAATGTAGCTTGAGAACAATAGAGGTACCAGCAAAAGAGTCAGGAGGATTTGAGGATGTCAGGATGTGAGGATGTGAGGATTTGAGGATGTGAGGCTGCAAGGCAAAACTCAACCGGTAGAGGAACAGTGTTCATCTGCAGTTAGTCTGGATCGACGGAAGTACATTTCCAGGATAAATCTGTTGCATTGCTCACCCGCAGGATGTCCACTCTCTGTGTGTTGCCGTTCTCAAAATCCCTTCGCTACGGGAAACAACAACACAACAACTTTGAGCTAGCAAGATACACGCTGAAAATGGCAAGTTTTGAAGAGAATTTGCAACAAGGCAGGCCTGCTCGGTTCTTTCCGGGAATGATTGTAAAGATTTACAAAGAATATGTTTACGGCATTTTTTCTAATGCCTAACTGGGACGTTTTGGGAGCGATTGGTGGGATTGCTGTGGACGAAGTACACACGGAGATACACTGGTAAGAGCTAATGAGGTTTAACTATGTATCCAGCTAATTTAAATAGCTCACGTTACTGCATTGTGTGAACAGTTAACGTCATTTAATATTGGATGTGGCGTTTTTTGCGGGGTGCAAATGTTCCAACAAATCACAAGACCATTTTTGCATTTTTGCCCAAGATAATTGTGACTGGTTTAAAGAGAAGCAAACAACCCAGAGAGTTTTTTTCTTCTGTCCCATAATGCATCTGTGGTGTAGCCAGACCTTCCTCCACAGTGCTGTGGAGCTAGAGCTAGACTAATCTGCAGTAACACTGATAGATCTAGCCGGGCACAAAAATGCACTCAGATGTGTCATTTAATCACATTTATGTTTAATTAAGACAATACACAGATTTACTTTTCTACACAACATACATTCAACATCTTTGTTACATAAACATCAGCATGCAACATTGAACTTGATGGTTCATTCTTGACCTTGCAAACAAAGCAGTTGACTAAACAAAATCTCAACATGGGCCAGAGAAAAGTGGCCATTTGTAAAGCACTTTATGTTTTTGCTCATAATTCCTCAACTGCGAGGCAGTTGCAAAATATTTTTTTCTTAATTTTGTTGGTTCAGGATACATGTTTTTCCACTATTTTGCATTTAAAAAACTAAAAAAAGGTTTTTTCCTTCACTCTTACTATTTTCAGGAGATTTATTTTTTCTCGGAACGTGACCTGGGAGTGCGACGCATTTCCCAGTAAATACACAGAGCCGTGCCTGCTGGCCTGTATAGAAATCTTAAACTGACGTAAGAAAGAGCGAGAGTGACCGGCATTGAACGGCAGCACTTCACTCAGTGATATATTGTGGTTGTACTGTGCAAATATTACTGTCAACATTTTCAAAATGCTATGTCGAAAAGTGACAGAAATCTGGGTTGGACCACAGACACGTCATTCTAAATGCCGCAGTAAATCGCCTCACATCGAGCACACTCTACATGGACTTTTACAAACTACACACACACACAATGCTGTTATTGATTCTTCATCCTGATCCCGTCAGATTTAGCCTCTCAGTTCAAAATTAAACGCAGTATGCACTTAACATGGGCTGAAAAATGTCACTGTAAACTTACATGTGTAATTTTAATGTGCTGTTCAATGATATGCCATATCATACCACATATACCATAGGAAATGTGTGTGTGTGTGTGTGTGTGTGTGTGTGTGTGTGTGTGTGTGTGTGTGTGTGTGTGTGTGTGTGTGTGTGTGTGTGTGTGTGTGTGTGTGTGTGTGTGTGCGTGCTTGTGTTCTCATCAACTGTGGTTGAAAGTTGTGCTGACGGATGTGCATAGTGCATTAAATTACAGCCATTGAATTGTGTTGCAGAATTAATGACTTCATCAATGTAAAGTAGTAAATTGTTTAAAAAAAAGTTTTATGAGACACTTTTTGTGTTTCTTTCATCGATGTCCTTTCTGCTGGCCAGCATGATACTCTCAACAGGAACTTGACTACGTTTGAACAGTTTCATGTGCAATAAATGTTTATACATGTACTGTATATGAAGAGGATGCATGGGGTCTTAGAGTGGTGTAATTTATGTAAAATAAAGAATGAATTCTGCATTATTTTGGTTTCATGCAATATTTTGCTGTGATTAAGGTGTCAGCCTTTGACAACTCCTGCTGTATCAATGCAATCTCCCATTCAGCATTTCTTTCATCAGTCTTCAAGGAAAAAGTGAAATGTGTTCCTGGGGTTTACTATCCATAAGAGGAATGTGAATGTACTACAGCCCCTGCCACTCAAAGCCTTTATATTTCTTCCACCCTAAGTAAAAACTAAATTGGCCTTACATTCTGGATAAATGAAGACTTTGTTCTGTCTAAATCAGAGATCTTCAACAAGGGGCTCCTCAGAGTTACTGCAAATTATGAATTAAAATAAAATAACCCTTTTTTCAACATTTAAAATCTCTTAACATGAACCCAACATATTATTAGCAAATACAGTATACTGTACATTGTTGATAGGCTTACTGGTCTATAGGTAAGGTAGTCACTAAGGTAGCCTTCCAAAGATACAGTTAATCTTAAAGCTTTTGTGCATAACTTTTTGATATTAATGAACGTCCGTTACATTCAAGCCGTTATCAAATGAGTTGCTACAAAGCGCCCATATTATACTCATTTTCAGGTTCATAACTGTATTTTAAGGTTGTACCAGAATAGGTTTACATGGTTTAATTTTCAAAAAACACCATATTTTTGTTGTACTGCACAGCTCTCTCTCACTGCTGTAGATCCTCTTTTCACCTGGTTTCTGTTTTAGCTACAGAGTGAGACCTCTTTTCATCTTCTTCTTCTGTACTATCTTTGATTGCACTCGCACATGCTCAGTAGCTCAGATGTAGATCATGTCAGCTAGCTAGCTCCATAGAAGTAAAAGAGAGCCTGTTTCTCCAACTTCAGTCAGTTACAAGGCAGGATTAGCTGGGAGACTTCTAAATGAGGGCGCACATGTAAGTAGTTCTTTTGTAGATTATGGTGAACTTGTGTGTGTTGTGTCAGTGCTTTGCTATTGAGAACGAGGTACCATGCTAGTGTTAGCCTTAACGTTAGCATGCTAATGCTAACGCTACGAGCTAACGGTTGCGGTTAGCCAGCTCATTTCGGATTGTGACGTCACAGTCCGAGCCGATTTTGAACAGCTCACCAGGAGACTGAAGGCAGGACACATTCAGAAACCGTATCTCACTCAAAACAGCATGGATGGATTTTTTTCAAAGTTTGTATGTGTGTGGAAGCACCAGAGACACAAAAGAACACCCCAAATACCAGAAAAAGTGATTTTTTCATAATATGGGCACTTTAAGACTATCAGCTCCACACAACTATCTCTGGATTTCTCAGTAGACTAAGAAAGACTAAGTTGACGGTGACTTTCGCACGCAGAAATTTGAGTGAAGATAATAATAATAATAATAATAATAATAATATTAATAATAATTCATTTATTTTTTATAGCGCTTTTCTAAACACTCAAAGACGCTTTACAGTTTTGGTTACAAACAAACAAAAGGTACGTAGACAAGATTACAATGAAAAAGAGGGAAAAACTGGGAAAGTCTGTTAACAGGAAAAAGCAAGTTGGAAGAGGTGAGTTTTGAGGGCCTGTTTGAAGGATGGTAGGGTGCTTGACTGTTTGATGTGGTCGGGGAGGGCGTTCCAGAAACGACAGAAACTACACACTATAGGGTCTGGGCAAGGTTCATTCGCAGCTCAAATGCCTCTTGGCGCATTGGATAGTCCTTCAACCAATCAGACCAACGATCTGGGTGACGTAGCAGCGACAGCGGCATCAACAGGTTGCTGCGTTTCGGTAGCCGTCATGTTGAATGTAAACAAAAAGCTGCTCGCCGTCGCTGCGCTATCGTCATCGTGTAAAGTCCGCCTCAACGGTTGTGATTGGTGCCTCGATTTGGAAAAATTGGAAATGGGAGCTTTCCTTAGTTTGTGCCATTTCTGTGTCTGTAGCTATTGAGGAGGAGAGGGGGGGGACAAGGTGGAGAGTGGGGGTGTGGCCTTGACCAACTGCCACTTTGCTCGTTTGAAAGCCATGATGTCTCTCTCTCTCTCATGGGGGGGCCAAATTCTCTGGGTGGGCAAAGCAGAGAAAGGGGAGATAACCTTGCGCCTTATGACCTCATAAGGAGAAGATTCCTGATTGGTCCATCTGAGCTTTCATTTTCTCAAAGGCAGAGCAGGATACCCAGGGCTCGGTTTACACCTATCACCATTTCTAGCCACTGGGGGACCATAGGCAGGCTGTGGGAACGCATATTAATGTTAAAAAACCTCATAAAGTGAAATTATCATGCCATGGGACCTTTAATGGACAATTTCACCTGTATAGTCATCATTATCATTGAATGTTTGCCTGAAAGTTTGATATGCTGTTTTGTTTATGCTAGATTGTAGAGTTCAATCCTGTCCAAGTAAAGAGAAAAAAGGAGTGTAGATTGTAAATGCATTAAGTAGGCTACTGTAATGTAACGTCACTGCTTCTCATACTCTAATGTCACATCTCAGAGGTATATGTACTTTTTAATTGCTCTCCATTTTTTTTTTTGACAGCTTTATTTACAAGTTACTTTGCAGGTTATTATTATGATGACCATGATGGAACGGTTCTCACCAGCAGAGGATCTGGATGAAGACAGAGCTGGAATCGATGGGTCTCTGGCCGGGCTCCATTCCTGTGTGTGCAAAAGGCTCAAGTGCCGTGAGCATGGACAGAGCCTGTGCAGAGTGTTCGCTCAGGCCACGCCCCCTTTTTTCCAACATGTTGAGACATGCCCTGGCTTGCAGAGGGCTGTCAGTTGAGTTTCAGTTAATCAGTTAAGTTTTCAGTTGGTGTTTGTGTGCGTCAGTGACCACAAGTAAGTTACAGTTATATTATATTGTATAGATAAGTTAATATTCGCAATTTATTATAAAGTTTACAGTAAGTGACAGCCTTTATCTCCATTGTATAGCTTTATGGCATTCTTATTGTAGTTAGCGTTTTCAGGGCATGTTGAGCACTGTATATTTAAGTAAATAGGGAGTTATTAGCCTCAATTGTATTTATGTTAGTTAACATTGATGTTTATTTCTGTTTCCTTTAGAACCACACTTACACTGTAAAGTGTCTAAAGATATAGTGCCTGTGCATCTGTATTTGAAAGTATATATTAAACCCTTCAAGGAATATCCCTGCCTTCCGTGTCCTGACTAGACACCCCATATCGGTGACTAAGTTTCATAACCAGTAAGAGTCCCCATTACAATTTATGGTCCTTCGAGCCGGATAGAGTCAACGATATGGCAACCAGTAAAGAAGGAATCAACCTCCCGGATTCACCTGTGCGCCCCAAACGGCAAGTCCAACGCCCAAGATATTTGGAGGATTATTTAGTCGGCCAACATAGCTTAGCACAGACGCACAGGCACGAAGAGGAGAGAGAGCTACTCAGTCCTGCTAGAAGCACATCCTCAATTCCACTAATGCAGAATGCAAATGAAGCCATTGTTCATCAGGCTTTGGAGACAGCGCGGCAACAGAGTGAAACGGCTAAGAAACAAACAGAGCTTTTGGAGCTTGTCCTGCAGCACCATTCCCCCCGGTCCTCAGCTCAGGGGTCAAGGAGGTCATCACGGCATCAGACCCCAGTACGACTCTACCCAGACAGAGCAGGTGAACCACAACCTTCCCCAGTCCGTGCTACTCACCTCCACCGAACTGAGGATCACCCAAGCGTAGCTGCAGAACTAACCCACCAGCTAGAACAACTGACAATTCCTCCGCCTCTCAGCCGAGTCACTCAACCCCCTCAGCACACGCTCGATCCACGCTATGGCATTCAGGCTATCAGACAGGAGACTGAACATGATACAGCCGCTCATCTTCAGCCCAGCCATCCCAATGCGTCACCCCAGGGTCCACAGCAGCCAGTAGGCTTGCTAAGATATGCCTCATCACATAGCTCACTCTCGTCCTACCCCATGTCAGGTAATTGTCAGCCCAATGCAGCTGCACCCAGCAGCCAACATGAGAAAGGTAGGGAGCCTTGGTTAGGAAACCCACATCTGGTGCCACCTGAGCCTCATCTTTATCCACCACATGTGGCTCCTCCCAGATTGCTACATGTAAACCCAGCTCCAGATCAGATGATGCCTCTACCCGTGCACCACACAGCGCCCCAGCCTTTATCCGTGCCTCCACCAGTGCACCACACAGCGCCCCAGCCTTCATCCGTGCCTCCACCCGTGCACCAGTCAGTAAATCAGCCTGCTTATGTACCCCAACCCCTCTACCAAGGGAACCCAGCCATGCTGACCCACTATCCCTCCACCTTGTATCAGCATGCACCCCCCAATATAGAAGGCCCAACATTTCCTGACTTCACTAAGGAGGATAGGGCTCAATATGTGGAGCTACGCCTTTCACTTAGCACACTCCTTCATCCTTCTCAGTCCGAGCATTACAAGTATGCCATCCTACTGAAGCACGTCAAGGTTCCACATGCACATCGCCTTGTGCTAGCTCATGCAGAGTCTAGTATGCCCTACTCTGAAGCTCTGAAAGCACTGGATGAACGCTATGGACGTCCCTATCAGTTTGTGCTGAAGGAGATAGAGGACATGGAACGCCTACCCCCGATCCGAGATGATAAGGCTCTCGACGAGTTCTCCATCAGAGTGCAGTCGCTTGTCGGGATGCTGAAATCTCTCCGAGGTGAAGGCTATGAGGAACTCCACTGCGGCTCAAATGTGAAGCGCCTTCTAAGCAGGCTCCCCAAGCACCAGCAAGAGAGATTTCGTCGTCAACAGTATAGGAAAGACCCTGATAAACTGAAGCTATCGCTCATTGACTTTTCAGAGTGGCTAAAGGCAGAAGTCAGATGTCTGGACATTGAGCCCTCACTTCAAGCTCACAGTGAGAAGGACAAGAAAGAATTCAAGCAGCAGAAATCCAAGGTTAAGATCACTACTATTATGCATGGGACAGACAGAGCCAGTAACCATCCATCCAACACGCCCTCCCAAGTAGCTCATTCTATCCAAACCCAAGGGAAGGGTAAGATATACTGCCCTTACTGCGAGGCAGAGCACTACCTCAGTCAATGCGAGAGCTTCGCTAAGCTTACCAAAGCAGAGATGGTGGACTGGATTAAAGTCAAGAGAAGGTGCTGGAGATGTGGTCGTTCTCACCTAGCCTCTGCCTGTGACCTCAAGAAGCCGTGTCACCTTTGTAAGTCAAAACACCTCTCCGTCCTTCATGAAGTCAACCAGAGGAGTGAGAACGAGCCCACCGTCAGGTCGACATCAGAGACTCACTATTTGGATCAGCCAAATGGATATAGCCAGGTGCTGTTAAAGATTGTCAGAGTCATTTTGCAATACCAGGATAAAGTGTTTGACACGTATGCAGTGCTGGATGATGGCTCGGAGAGAACCATCCTGCTTTCATCTGCAGCGCGCCACCTGGGAGTAGAGGGTCAAGCAGAAGACCTCACACTCCGTACTATCCGCCAAGACATCAAGACACTGTCAGGATCACGTGTGTCCTTTACTATTGCTCCAGCTTCCCAACCATCAAAGAGGTTCTCCATTCAAGGCGCATTCACAGGGGAACACCTAGGCCTCTCCCAGTACAGCTACCCAGTTACCCAGCTCCAGAGAAGGTATCGGCATCTACGCGGTCTGGCAATCCCACCCATCGATGGAGCTCAGCCAACCCTCCTGATTGGATCTGATAATGCTGATCTGATCGTTCCGATTGAGCCAGTGCATCTGGGTCCCCCTGGTGGTCCCGCAGCAGTCAAGACTAATCTCGGGTGGACACTCCAGGGTCCGGCAAAGTATCTGCAGCAACAGCTTCCCACCACACAGTGCTTGTTCACCACAGTTTCCTCCCCTTCTGCTGAGCTGTTCAGTCAAGTTGAACGGTTGTGGCAGTTGGATACACTGCCTTTCAAAAGTGAGAGGTTGGTGACCAGATCCAGACAGGACAAGTACTCAGTGGACCTATTGGAGGCCGAGACCATCCGTGTAGAAGTAAACGGAGTACGTCGGTATGCTACACCCCTTCTACGAGTCCCAAACATGCCCAAGCTGCAAGTTTCAAAGGAAGTTGTTATGAAAAACCTGCGAAACACAGAGAAGAGGCTAGTACAAGACCCACTGCGTGCATCTACCTACCAGGAGGAGATCAAGAAACTGGAGATTGCTGGGTATGCCACCAAGATTGATTCCTGTGAGGCGGACTCGTCAGAGGAGTCGTGGTTTCTGCCCCACCACATGGTCAGGCACAACGGCAAGGAACGGATTGTTTTCAACTGCAGCTTCCAGCTTGGCAGACAAAGTCTGAATAACTACCTCCTTCCAGGCCCAGCCTTAGGACCCTCACTCCTCGGAGTCCTCCTGCGCTTCAGAGAGCATCGAGTCGCAGTAAGTGGAGACATTAAAGGGATGTTTCACCAGGTCCGCCTGCTGGACAGAGACAAGCCCTTGCTGAGGTTCCTTTGGAGGAACCTAAAGACGGACGAACAACCATCAGTGTACCAGTGGGAGGTCCTGCCTTTCGGGACGACGTGCAGTCCCTGCTGCGCGATCTTTGCTCTACAGAAACACGTCAATGAGTCAAGTCAACCAGGTGAAAATGTCCGCCACAGTGTAGAACAGTGTTTCTACGTCGATAACTGCCTGCAGAGCCTACCTACTGAAGAAGAAGCCAGTAACCTTGTGACAAAGCTTAGATCCCTTCTAGCTGCAGGTGGCTTCGATATCCGCCAGTGGGCCAGTAACCAGCCAGAGGTGATTCACAACCTGCCTAAGGAGGCCAAGTCGGACAGTAGCGAAAGATGGGTTTCTCAGATGCATGGTGAAGCTCAGGAGATGACGCTAGGCCTCAGTTGGCACTTCATGGAGGACACACTCCATTACAGGCATCGCCCGGTAGCCCCAAGTCAGACGACCATGCGAAATATCTATAAGATACTAGCAAGCCAGTATGACCCTCTAGGTCATATCCTGCCCTTCACCACAAGGGCCAAAGTTCTGGTCCAGAGACTGTGGGCCAAAGACAGCGAGGGGGGGGGGAACAAAAAAAACAAACCCCCCCCCAACACCCAGGGAGGAGAAGAAAAAAAAAGGGCCCCCCCCCCCCAAAAAAATCTTTTTTTTCCGAAACTCCCCCCCCGAGGTTTTTTTAAAAGGCAAAACCCCTTCATTTTTACGTTTTCTGTGATGCATCAGAGTCCGGCCTATGGGTCAGTTGCTTATCTGCGTGGTGAGGATCCAACTGGCCAAGTCCATGTAGCCTTGCTGCTTGCACGCTCCAAGAGTGGCACCGAAAGAAACAACAGTCAATGCCACGCCTTGAGCTCGCGCCCCTCACCGGAGCTCAGCTTGCCCAGATGATTCAGAAAGAGCTCACCCTTCAGTTGAGGGACACAGTGCTGTGGTCTGACTCCACCACGCAGTACTTACGGATACAGTCAGAGTCCTGCAGATACAAGGTGTTTGTAGGGACTCGTGTATCTGAGATCCAGGAGCTGACGGATCACCGGTCATGGAGGTATGTGGACACACAGAATAACCCCGCAGATGCTATCACCAGAGGGATGACACTGTCCAACCTAGCCAAGCCAAACCAATTTAGTCAAGGTCCTGCCTTCCTTCAGCTACCACGTGAGAGTTGGCCAGCCACAACTTCTTTCGTGGAAGTCCCAGATGAGACGGAAATGAAGAAGTCTGCATTCTGTGGCATTATGTCAGCCATTACTGCTCCAGAGATCCCAGCCGCTGAAGACTACTCTACCTTCAAAGATCTCCTTGAGGCAACAAGTAGGTCACTGCATGGGGCAGCCTCCCAGTCAAGCGCCCTCAGTGCAGATGACTACACAGAGGCAGAACTCAGAATCCTTCAGAGAGCGCAATATGATAGCTTCCCAGACGAAGTCAAGTGCCTACAAACAGGGAAAGCACTTCCATCCAGCAGTCGGCTCTTGTCACTTGCTCCAGAGTATGACGCCTCTAGGGGCCTCATCCGAGTAGGTGGTAGGTTGCGCCGTTCTACTAGTCTGGAAGAAGATGTTGTGCACCCAATTGTGCTAGAACCTAAGCACCAGATTACCAAACTTATCATACGACAGTATGATAACAAGTTACTCCATTCTGGATCCGAGAGGGTCTTTGCAGAGGTCCGACGCAAGTTTTGGATCCTCCAGGGCCGCGAAGCTGTGCGTCGCCATCAGAGATCCTGCCCGGTGTGCCAGAAATGGAGAGCAAAGCCTGCTATTCCTAAGATGGCAGATCTGCCCCTTGTCGTCTCCGCCTCCTGAAGCCTCCATTTTATTCTACAGGAGTAGATTGCTTTGGCCCGTTCCATGTCAAGAGAGGTCGGGGTACAGACAAGAGATGGGGAATAGTTTTCAAGTGTATGACCACCAGGTGCATCCACCTAGATGTGCTGTCCAACATGGATACCGACTCGTTCCTTATGTCACTCAGAAGGTTCGTGGCTAGACGGGGAACTCCCTTCGAGCTTCTCTCTGACTGTGGGACCAACTTCCGCGGAGGGGAGCATGAGCTCAAAGCGAGTTTTGAGGCCATGTGCGAAGAGCTGCAGACCCAGATGGCCAAGCACCAGATCCGTTTCCAGTTCAACCCACCAAATGCACCTCACTTTGGTGGAGCCTGGGAGCGGGAGGTAAGATCCATTAAGGCTGCACTCTACGTTACTCTGGGAGCACAGACAGTTACCGAAGAAGTCTTGCAGACAGTTCTGATTGAGGTAGAGGGAATCCTCAACTCCAAGCCACTGGGCTATGTGTCGACAGATGTAGCTGATGTGGATCCCGTAACTCCTAACTACCTCCTCATGGGGCGGCCAAACTCTTCGCTTCCTCAAGTGGTGTACCCTGAATCTGAGATTCTCAGTCGGAGAAGGTGGCGGCACAGTCAGGTGTTAGCTGACCAGTTCTGGACCCACTTCATACGGAACTACTTACCTTTCCTGCAGTCAAGACAGAAATGGGTGAAGGACACGGAGAACCTCACTGTTGGTACGGTGGTGATGGTAATCGACCAAAGGTTACCACGTGCACTGTGGCCTGTGGGACGAGTCACGAAGACCATTAGGAGTGTCGATGGTAAAGTGAGGACTGCTGAGGTGCAGGTGGACGAGAGGACCTACACCAGACCAGTAGCCAAGCTCATTGAGTTGCCTGCCATCCCAGAGGATGCCTCGACGACAGCTCCTGGGGATAGTTGAGCCTTTCTGGGAGATAATTTACACTGTAAATTATGGGGCGGCTGTGCAAAAGGCTCAAGTGCCGTGAGCATGGACAGAGCCTGTGCAGAGTGTTCGCTCAGGCCACGCCCCCTTTTTTCCAACATGTTGAGACATGCCCTGGCTTGCAGAGGGCTGTCAGTTGAGTTTCAGTTAATCAGTTAAGTTTTCAGTTGGTGTTTGTGTGCGTCAGTGACCACAAGTAAGTTACAGTTATATTATATTGTATAGATAAGTTAATATTCGCAATTTATTATAAAGTTTACAGTAAGTGACAGCCTTTATCTCCATTGTATAGCTTTATGGCATTCTTATTGTAGTTAGCGTTTTCAGGGCATGTTGAGCACTGTATATTTAAGTAAATAGGGAGTTATTAGCCTCAATTGTATTTATGTTAGTTAACATTGATGTTTATTTCTGTTTCCTTTAGAACCACACTTACACTGTAAAGTGTCTAAAGATATAGTGCCTGTGCATCTGTATTTGAAAGTATATATTAAAACCTTCAAGGAATATCCCTGCCTTCCGTGTCCTGACTAGACACCCCATATCGGTGACTAAGTTTCATAACCAGTAAGAGTCCCCATTACACTGTGCGCAACCCCATGAAGATGGTGTCATTGTGGCGTTTCCCTCCCCAGCCAGAATTAATTGACGGCATCTCTGATCTTCCATCCCCAAGTACTTTCAGCTCCATCCCTTTTTTATATGGAAGCCAGAGAATGACTTAATGGCAAGGCTGAGGAACAACAACACTGTTGCCAAGTTGCCTCTGCAGGTGTTGGTAGACCTTGTGTGATTGTTGGCATCACTGGACAGTACTATCTTTTTTCAACCAGTCTGTGCTGTAAAGTTTGCCAGAAAAGGTGGTATGCTGACTGTAGCAGTATGAGTTGAACTCCTAACTACCTGGCGCTCTTTTGACCAATCACTGCCTCAGGGCCCGGTATAAAAGCAGCTAGTTGTCCCCCTTCCGCCCTCTCTTGCTCGTTGGTGACGGAAGTCCTCTACACTTCCGGGTCGCTCACTCCGTGAGGTGTTTTGCTGTGCTACAGGTAGGATAGCGGCTTGGCTGCCTCCACACTCATTGTCACTGTTATTTTGTTGCCGTTATTATATACTGAACGCTTTGTAGATCTTCAGTTGGCGGGTTGTCCTTCACCATACCGGTTGAACGGCGGTGAATGAAAAGCGAGTAACACTGATAGCTGCTGCGGTTTGCATGCTCGGAGCTGCCTCCCTCTGGGTCTACTAAAACTCTGCTTGAGCGGTATGTGGGCTAAATGGGGTCGGATTTATTCGTTAAACTTATTTGGTGTTAATTATTATTTTCTATAAACGCTAGGAACACTGAAGCTGCCGGAGATCCCTGTTAGCTGCTTAGCACTTCAACTACTGGCTGCTGTTTTGCCGAGGCTGCTGTTTTGCCTAAGAAGGCTTTTGCCGGGATTGCTGCTGTCCTTTAAAAATCCTGAGTATCGTAACTATTGCTGCACGCCTGTGTTGCCTTTAGGGCTACTGGGCCAATGTATAAACCACCTGTTTTTATATGAATGAATGTATGTAGCTGATGGGTTTGGCTCCCTACATTAATTTGGTTGATTTAGTTGTTTCTTTCTTTACTTTCCATTTTTTCAATTTAGTTAAAAGTTTTAGTTATATTTTTTTCTTTTTTGGCGCTGTGAGTTTTCTATTTAAACATTGAGTTTCTTTGGTTATGTTATTGTGTTAATTATAAGTGTTTTGTTTCTTGTAAGTCTTTTTCTTTTGAATTGTTGTTTTGTACGGCCTGTGGGAACCTATACTGGTTCTGGCCTTTATATTGTATCTGTATTGTGTTAAATTTGTTTCTTTATAACGTTGTTTATATTGATTTTTGATATTCTTTCTTGTGGAGTGAACCCCTTTAATTGTGTGTGTGTGTGTGTTTGTTTCCCATTTCTCATCCCATTTTTAGTTGCTGAGAGCCGAAGGTGGCGGTGTTGGTGTCCGGGTGGTGCTATCTCCTTCCCTGTGTGCTGTGTCTCCCCGTTTTCATTTGCAGTGTTCACTGTTGTGTTTTTTTTTGTGTGTTCACGGGTGACTTTCCCTGGGATCCCCCTTTACCATCCTCGTTCCCTTCTCCCCCTCCACTGGTAAGCCTCAGCCCTAATTATTTTTCCCCTTTTTAGTGTGAATGTGTTTTAAATTGTTTGTTTTTAACTTTATTGATTTTTATTGAAATAAAATTGTATTCTTTTGTAAGTTGAACCTCGTCTTTGGCGCCTTTGTATATTGACCTGTGTGACCTTAAATATATCAATCTTGCAATTGGAAGTAAAATCATTCATTAGTAAGTGATAGCATTCTCTGGGTGAAATTCCCAGGGTGGCGTTGTCGGTGTGTTTGAGGTGGGCCTCATTTAGAATACTACCTCCTCTGTTCAGTCAGCTCTCGTGTCGCCACATGACAATCCACCGTGGCTGGAAAAACTACCAAAGAGGTTCACAAACCTGTTGCCGGCAATACTGACCTACAAGAAGGCCATCTGTAAACAGTGTTGGGGAGTAACGGAATACATGTAACGGCGTTACATATTCAGAATACAAATTATGAGTAACTGTATTCGGTTACAGTTACAATTTAAATCGTTGGTATTTAGAATACAGTTACATTGTTGAAATCAATGGATTACATGACGATACTTCTCTGTTTCACGAGTTTATTCACTCTGACTAAATTAAGGCAACTCTATGCATTTCCCAGAAGCCCCGATATGAAATCGAAAAAAATAGCTATTTGCGTGATCAGTCACAATGGAGTTGGAACCGGCACGACAGAGCCAGGGCAGGAATAAGTTTCTATCTTGGAAATTCAAACAGCATTTCACATTAAAGAACGAACAGGGAGAATGAAATATAACTGTGCAGTGCAACCTGTGCTTGCCAGCAACCAACCTCCTTTCAGCGTCCAAATTACTCCACCTCCAACCTGAAAAAGCATCTTAAAGTAAGCTATTTTTTTAATTAGCCAGGTGTAGTCGTCTGCTGTAGTTTTACTGGTCACCTTGCTATTTTAACATTGACGTGCGACTTTACATTCTCCTACCTGCTGATTTACTAGCTCCAGAGCCGTTTAAAGATAGCCCCGTTTGACATGCTAGCTAACGTAAAATTAGCTCGTGGTAGCAAGACTGCGGTTAGATTTTTGTAGTATGCAGTTCGGGACTACCAATACAATAATCTATCTGCTTGTTCAGGTACACATTCAGCTAGTTGGAATAAAAAGAACACACCATTATAGGCCTGTTTAGTAAGCTGGATGTGATAGCTGCATTCCTACACTTATAAAACGCAATTCAATGTGGAAGTAATCCTGAAGTAATCCAAGTATTCAGAATACGTTACTCAGATTGAGTAACGTAACGGAATACGTTACAAATTACATTTGTGGGCATGTATTCTGTATTCTGTAACGAAATACGTTTTGAAAGTATCCTTCCCAACACTGTCTGTAAATCCGTAATGGACGAGCTCAGGCGCACAGGTAACTCACCCACCAACATGGCAAAGCAGATCATGGAGATGATGCACCTGAAATATGAACGTGCTCACCTGGCCTTCCTCCTTACCTGCCAGAATGTCATGGATGGTGAGGCAGGAAAGTATGACCTAAGAACCATCACTCAGTTCATAAGACAGGAAACCAAGCCAGCTCCCTTTGGAGAGTATGGGGATTCAGATGGCTGGAACGGGATCTCTCACTACCTAACTGACTGCCTACTGCATGAGTACAAACACCAGGAGGGTGCTATCACAAAGCTTCTTCAGGGCACCTTTGGACAGGCTTTCCGCTCAGACCACACGGAAAGTTGCTAGGAAGGTCACCTTTTCATCTGGGACCATGTCATCATATGCAGTCATGAATGAGAACTGGATGATCCTTTCATGGGTGATGGTGCAGTCTGAGACAGAAAAGTCACTGAAGCCCATGTATGAAGGTATAGCACACCGCTACAACACTGCAGGCATAGAGAAGGCCCACTACCAGCGGGTAGACAGGTAAGATATAAACGGTATATTTTACTTTCATTGGTGACATGAACAGCTAATAATCACAATTAACCTTGCTTTTAATTTTTCATAATTTCACTTTGCATTCATTTTATTTTTATGACTGAATACACTGAAGTGTAATAGGGATTGATATCACTGCTTTAACATTAATGGCTATACTGTGTCTCTATTTCTTCTTTCAGGGATTGCTGCGCAGCATTTAAGGTTGCAGAATCTTACACAGGAGAGCACATGAACTGGGATGCTTGGACAACTACTAATGGCATTGTTGCTGCTGCCACTACTGGTGACCTGCTGAACACCTGTGCATCAAGAGCCCACTACAATAAAAACATAATTATCAAGCTGGACTTGTTCCACTGTTTGAGACGGTTCCTCCGTGAGTGTGTGTCAGAGCATCATCCCCTGTACAGTTCCTTAATTTGCTCAGTTCCTGTCGGCAGCCTTTTCAGTGGTGGATCAGGAAGACCTGCAGAGACTTAAAGAGGCATATGCCTTCTGTGGCATTCAGCCTGCCAACCCAACAAAGGCACACATTCATGAGCACAGCAGGACCAGAATTCCACAGCCTGAGGAGCTCGTCAAGAGAGTTGAGGGAGTTTTCCAGCACTTTTACCTCGCAACTGATCCAAACGGCGTTCCTCTCTTCAAGCCCTATATGCTGAAGACATGACGCATTCAGCGCATACACATCTTGCGCGGGTGCCTGAGTGATCCTGAGGTTGAAGGTGGGATCTTGTACCGGAACGGAGGAACACTGCAGCTAAACCACATGCAGGGGGAAGGTGCTCAAGTTCCTGTGTGGTTCCCCATCAGAGGCACTTCACAGCAAGAGGGATACCATTTCCATCAGGCTCAGTGGGTCACTGGAACACACGTCTCCACAGAGCCGTTCCAAGCCCAGGGGATGACAGGGGTGGCACGGTGGAATTATCAGCGCCTGGTGGACTTGAAACAGCCAGATGTTCACCTCCCAACTGTCTTTGATCCAGCTTAAATGGCAGAACTAAATGCAGTCTCTGAAAGAGTGCTGGGGCATGTGAAGTATGCATCTTTTCATTTCACTGGCAGAGACACTGGAGAGAAGTTTGGCTTGGAATATGTTGAGCCTGGTTGCCGCCCAGTTCCTCTAGACTGGGATAAGCACAGGAGCAAGACAGACTTAACACCTGCCCTAAATCCCCCTCCTCAAAGCAGCCCACCCACTGCCCAGGCTGAGCTTCCTCAGTCATCTTCCAGCTCACCAGCCAAGCTCTTTCAGTTTGCTACATGCTCTCCTGCTGTTAAACCAGATGTGACTCCAAGTTCAACTCCTGAGCCTCAGACACGGCCAGGTAAACATTTGACACTTGACAAAGTGGTGGACAAAACTTCTGTATCACTAGCAGTGCCTACAATCATATTAATAGCCTTTATAAATGAGTTACATCTTTCTTTTCTTAGAGAGGAGACAATATGAGAACTTTATTGCATGTGTTATTGAATAGACTTTTACATAAACATAATCATCCATCAGCCATTTTCTAAACAAACTTACCAACTGGAAAGTGAGTTTTCACCCATACAAGTGTATGAATTGTTTTGTGGTTTGTTTGTTTTATCTTTTTTTGGGCCAGAATGACTTATTGTACTCTGTCTTCTGTTGTTATAGAAACCAGAAGTCCGCTGTCTCTCCCCTTGCTTTCCTCACCATCTGGTGCTCGCACTGGACCTGTGAAGACAGGTGGGAGGGTGTTTGTGTTGGACCACAAGCGCTGGCCAACCCCTATGAAAAAGGCTATTGACGACCTGCTTAATAAACACCGTGGCCAGAAGGACATGCAATTATTGTCTTTGATTTGGCTGAGGATGCCCATTGGAATTGATGGTAACGCCTGATAAATGCCATGTAAAATGAATGTATAGACGGATTCAGCAAACGCTCGGAGTTGTCATGGTGATGCGTCTGGCCCGAAGTTAACTTCCGGTCCAGCTGCGTTTGTTTACTATTTAGCTAGGTTTTACCGGCGAATATGGCACCGACTACAAACGCAGTGAAAGTGAGACTGATGAGCAGACTGAAGTTGGGTCTTTGTAGTTGGGATGTTGCGCTGTTGGGTGCCCTCAGGAACAAACGCAATCTCCAAAAGGTTTCCTAAAGAAGAGGGGAGACAGCGAGCATGGATCACCGCTGTGCGAAGAGAGGCTTGGCAGCCAGGCAAGAGTTCAAGGACTTCGTTTCAGCTAATAAACTCATGTTAAGTGATAGCTAGCTGCCAGTAAAAAAAAAAACCTGCAATAGTTCTAACTTACTTCACTAACTTGATTGTAGCTACCTAGCTAAACTGTAACGTTAGATCAATGCTACGGTGCCAGTGTTGTAACGTCAGTTGACAGCTTTAGCTACATTTTGACTAGTATTGTGACACCCGTTTCCAATTACTTGACAGCGTTACATTACCCGAGTATTTTCTGTTGGTAACCTAAGAAAAATTACCCAAAACATAAGAGCAACATTGTTTTTCCATCAATATACGCTATACAAATAAATAACCTAAAGTTACAGTAATTTAATTGCTCCAGTATGCTGCCCTCTAGACCCAGTTTGTGTCTCATGTCATGTGATCATGGTTTTATCATAAAGAGTGCAATTGTTACACAGGAATGAACATGTATAGTACATGTAACCATATATGGATTATGCCAGGAATGTATGATGCTAACTGTTTCTGTCACCCAGATTATGTTCCATCAATATTTGCACACAAAGAAGACATCCATGGTTCCCAGAAGTTGGAGAGGTACCAGAGAAGCCAGGGTAGACAATCTCTAGTTGTGTCCATCGATTCACCTTCCATAGAGGTCAGCCATGTTGACCATGAAGAGGAATGCACTGTTGTGGTGGGTACGGATCTGTCAATGGCAGACATTGACCAGCTACAAAATGAAAACACTGAATTGAAGAGAAAACTGGCTTTACTGGAGAAGAAACTGGAATCTTAAGAAAAACACCTACATGATTATATGTCTGGTAGCAAGTCCGATTTTATTTTAAATGATGACAAGCACACTCATTTTTACACCGGTCTACCATCTGCCTCTGTGTTTTTCACCCTTCTCACTTACCTGACAACAAAATGGAATGCATCATCAACCATACTTACCCATCCTGAGCAGTTTCTTGTGGTCCTGATGAAGCTTTGTCTAGGCTTAACTCATCAAGACCTAGCTTTTCGCTTCAGAGTGAGTTGTGGAACTGTCTCATACATCTTCCATGAATGGCTCGAGGTAATGGCTAAAGAGTTCCAATGCCGGTGGCCATCCAGAAAAGATATCAGAAGGAATCTACCCACCCTTTTCAAGACTACAGCTTTCCAACATGTCAGATGTATAATAGACTGTAGTGAAGTGTTCATTCAGAGGCCAACTAGTTTGCAAACACAAGCAATCACCTACTCCCACTACAAGTCACATAATACTGTGAAGTTCCTAATTGGCATTAGTCCAACAGGGGCTATTACATTTTTATCAAGAGTCTGGGGGGGTCGTGCTAGTGACAAGGTTATAACAAAGAATTCTGGGTTGATTGACCTTCTTGAACAAGGAGACCACGTAATGGCTGATCAAGGCTTCAGTTTTCCACATACCAGCATCTACAAAGGGAAGAAAACAACTGACAGGATTAGAGGTGACACACTCTAGAAAAATGTCACGAGTGACAATCCACGTGGAAAGGGCCATAGGAAGACTGAAGTGTTACAGAATTTTGCGGAACACCCTGCCAGTCAGCATGATCAAACGGAGAAACGATCGAACAGTCTTTGCACAATAGACAAACTATTGACTGTTTGTGCAGCGCTTTCAAATCTGGGGAAACCACTGGTACCTAAATAAAGCAGGACTGATTATTACGTTAGTTACTACATTCATCGCTACTATATGACCTTCCCGTAACGCTAAGTCAGTAATGCAGTATAGATTCAGTAATGAACACCAACAACTAGCAATAAATAATTTATTGATTGATTGATTGATGAATTTCAGAAAAAAACAGGCCATGGCCCTTCTGCCCTGCCATGTTGGACTGATTCTAGAGTTAGTTAGTTTAACAAACACAAACTTATTTAGCAAACGTCTTCCAGTCGCATATACAAATCATTCAGAGAAATATACATGAATACAAATATATACAAACACACATATATATACACACACACACACACACACACACACTCACACACAGTATATACAAACAACAAATTCTCATCTACAGATTATCTCGATAAAGAGCTTTTTTCCTCTTCTCCCAGGCTTTCTGAATGGAACTAATTTTCTATATCATTCAAACAACACATGAGATCTATATATCATAAACATTTGCACATCCTGCACTAATTCATACAGCCTCTTTTTTCTCAGTGTTAAACAGTTATCAAATTGTTGTACTTAAAATACATCTATCAGTTATATTGTACATATTTGTTTCTGTATTTACTGTTTATTTCATATCAGTGTTAAATATGTTTATGTTTGGACCAACCACCAAGGCAAATAAATTATAAGTGTGACTTGGCAATAAATAAGTTTCTGATTCTGCACTAATGAGCTGCTTTTGAGAACATGTCCATGTAGTTGTTGCTCAACTGCAGTCTTCCCTCTACAAATTCATCCACAACTTTTGGCAGCATGTGTTTAAAGTAGAAGCTACGTAGCCTTTGCATATATGTGATGGCAAAGTCATTGTCATAAGGCAGATCAAGCTCCAGGTGCTGTAGTGGGGTCCAAATAACAAGACTGGCTGTTTGTAGCCCGAGACAGTGCATCCCTAACTGTACCTGACTATAGTAGCCTTTGGGGCCTTTTGAGTTCATAATGTACTGCCCGTCTTCCACTCTGATGTCTTGGTTTTTAGCAGTGATGCATCATTAATGGATGTGCATGCACTGAGGGTGATGGGGCATTTTATTTCTAGTAGCTTATTATCAATGATACAATCAGGGCTAGCTGCCAGCCATGGGTCTCCTGCACACACCACCAACCCTTTGTCAATCACTCTGCAGACCCTCTCTTTAATATGCTCCTTTGCAAGTCCCTCACTCTCCTTCCCATACCTTGTGGCCCGACTCCCCTGGAACCTTGGATACAGGTGTTCAGCAAGAAACTTATCTGGGTCAGTTGTCTCACGCTGAGGCACTTTGCTGGCTGTGCTTGCTGTTATGCGCAGCTTGCGCGCATCATGCCATAGTGGTTCTCTACTTTGCTTTCTGGTGTTTCTCTCTAGTTCTACCACTTGATCAGGTCTCAGAGTAATGAATGTATCATAAAATGCTGTGCACTTTAGACAGTTTAGAGTGCTACCATGCTCACTGCGGGGCTGAGCTAAACTGCTTAACACATTTGGTTCCTCGCCATGCGCATCCTGCTCTCCCTGACTGCTGGTGAAAATCTGACTGCCTGACTCCGAAGCTGTGTCTGTCTCACTGCTGTCACACAGGGCAGAAAATAGAGCACAATCTGGCACAACTTCCTAAGAGATATGGAGAAAATACCTAATTTATCTTCCCTGCCATATTTATATAGTAGGCTACTGAATCTTTAACATTATGGTTAACTGGTGGATTTGTTGGAGACATGTTAACCATAACTTATTTTCAGGGCTTTATAAAGCTTCTTTGGTGACCCATCTGGAGTTAGTGCAGGAAGGCAGAGGGGAGCTTGTAGCCGCATATTAAACAGTAGAGGGCAGTACAACGTCTAGACTGGTGGTAGACACACATAATGTTCATTTCTCCCCAATTTCAGATCACATTCCTGCTGGAACTTGTCTGGTTGTTTAGTTTTTGGTTTAACAGCTTCAGATGCCAATGATGCAGAGACCTGGAAACACTGACCAATGAGAGCAGACTGGGCTTTTTAGGAAGGATTTTGAAGAGACAGCTCTACAACAGAGAGTACAGGTGCTGCACCCATAGGCCGTATATGAAAAATAAAGTGTCTTTTGAATATCAAGTATATAAACATGTCCTAGAAGAAACACAAAACACAAGTATGAACCTGAAAATAGCCTTTATAACTCACCTTTAAACTGACTACTACAATGTTTTTAATCAATGTCTCCCCCCAGTGTTGGACTTGTCACCAGTTTGGTAAACAGTATTTCAGACTCTGTGGCGCAACGGTAGCGCGTCTGACTCCAGATCAGAAGGTTGCATGTTCAAATCACGTCAGGGTCAATGTTTCTGTTTCTTCAGCTCCAGCAGTTGGTCTTGTTGAATATAGTTGTAAATGTTTAAGTTGTTGTATATAGTTGTAAATGTTTAAGTTGTTGTATATATAGTTGTAAATGTTTAAGTTGTTGTATATAGTTGTAGATATGAGAATGTTGTTTGAATTAATGTTTTGCTTCATGTATACAGTTGTCAATATATAAATGTTTAAATAAATATGTTTTTGTAACCAAGATGAAACGAATGTTATTGTAGAGCTTGGAATACCTAACTACAAAATGTAAAAAGGGTGAAGATATTGTTCTAGGCTTCACATGCTAGTTATTTGTTACTTACCCAGTTTTTTCTACTGCAGTCTAAAGAACAATACGTTTCTTTATTTAAATGGACATAGACAGTTTATATTGAATAATAAAAAAAGGGGCAAAGACAAAACCAGTTACATTTAATTTACTTTATTTTTTTATTTTTCCGCCAAGCTCTCCAACAGTAAAAAAACTAAAAACGTTTTGACCTCGGCCTCTGCTTCCCTCCTCTCAGCTGCCTCTCTCTGATATTTTATGTCATCCTTGATGAGTTGGAGGAATGGATCCTCCTCCTCCTCCTCCTCATCCCAATCCCTTCCTCTAGTGCAGTGCTTGGCCCTGGTTTGTCCTCTTGGATCGAGGCAACAAGGCAGGGGGGCGTGACTGCCGCAGACTGCCCTAATGCCTCGTCCATGAGGGCGAACCAGGGCCAAGTCGCCTTCCCATCTTCTGTCCCCTGACCTGTGGCAGGACACTTGCATTCCTAAACAGTGAAGATCAAAAGGTTGTTGTGATGATGTATTACTACTACGATAGTACACATCACTACATCTAAACTTACTGTCAGCAGGCCCAAGTCTGTCAGGTTAACATCCAAGGCTTACTTCAAAAATCACAAGTTACATTAAGATATGCATAACAATTATGTCCATACATTAATAACCCCAAAGTAAATATCCCCCACTTCGTTTTTAAAGAAAAGAACAGGCTTCATAATAGGTTACAGTTTTTTACAACAACTTACACACAAAATCTTTAGATTTTTGAAACCTCTCATTTAAAGAGCAAAACTACACACCAAATCTCCAAGACCATAAGCTATTTCTCAGCCTTTCACTCAGTTTTCAATTGCATAAAACACACTACACACGCTTCTCTACCTAAGACACAAAAATCTGACAGGAAGTGACTTGCTGTCCATTTCCAAACACAACCAATCAAAATGCTACACTTTTTCACCAGGTCACAAACTCTCCTCACATGAGTAAACACTACTTGCTTAACTGATCACTAACCAATCACTGCTTTTTAGTATAGGCCTATAAATAGGTCAAAGGTCAGATTACCTGCTTCGAACAGTGGATGCCGACAATAGACAGAGAGCAAGGGGAGTAGGAGGGAGAGGCAGGGGACGACAACCAGAGCTGCATCTCATGTTGCTTAAATTGCCTCCTCGAGCTTCAGGGAAGGCTGATATCGGCTATATCTCCGAGGCGTTCCCTCCTCGAAGCTTGCTCCTCGGCCCTCAGGACAGAAATAAGAGCTTTGAGACGGCCTTCACTGAGGAGGGACAGCACAACTTCCGGTTCAGCCGAGGACAGAGGAGTCAAGGAGATATCAAATAAGGGACATGGGATGTACCTCAGGACAAGTTCATGGAGGAAGAGTTGGAAGAGGAGGAGGAGGAAGAAGAGGACAAGGGCAGAGAAAAGATCAGATGTTTAGATCAGGGCCACACTTACTGATCACTGGTTATTCACCCCCACCCACCCCATAAGAACGTACACACACACACACACACACACACACACACACACACACACACACACACACACACCTATGTGTGAATGGTTCCTGTAATATGTAAAAGTTCTTTTAGTAGGCTACTTGTTCAAACTAGAAATGCACTGTATAAATACAGATCAGATACAGATCAAATACAGAGAGGCTCCAGCAGTAGTATCAGATCTGTGAGTCATTGGGAAAGAGCGCCACCTGCCCATTGACACCTCCTTGTGGCCGAACATGGTAATGCAGCCTGTTTCTCCTGGCCTGGTGCTTTAGAAGAGGGTTCGATTCCAAGCGAGTAGAGGCCACATCAAAAATAACAAAACGACAACACAATCTAATGGGCTCGTATTTTCAGCAGACCAAATAACTGAGAAAGTACTACAGTGGCAGCCGAGGCTAGAGGAAATGTGATTTAGCTTAGAGCCCAACTCACCATGACCATATACCTGATTAAAGTTCCCATTTTATGGATGAGTCATGAGAATTCGTATACATTCATTTTACATGGCATTTATCAGGCGTTACCCACAATTCCAATGGGCATCCTCAGCCAAATCAAAGCCAATAATTTGAAAACTAAAGCAATTTAAAGAGAGTGTGTCCGACATGGGAATTTAAACCGTGGCTTGATTCATGTGTTAGTTTATTGTCCATTTGTTTTCGTGGTGAGTGGAAATTGGCATTATATTAAGTCGAAAGCATCATTGTGTGAGTTAACGTTAATGCCCATTCAAGTCATTTTCATATCATTTAGCTTAAACTGAAACGCTACGTAAACGTTACCGTTTAGCTTTAACGTTACAAGCCAGTTAAGATTTGATATACTCTGGATACTAATGTTAGCTAACGTAGTTAGCTACATACACACATTGCAAGAATGACAAACTATGAATGAACATTCTTACTTTGAGTTATGTAAATGCGTCGTGTTTTCTTCACACTCAACGTTACGTTGACTGCTATCAGTCTCCGTTGTATTTCTGCAGCTAAAACATGTCTTTGGTTTTCTGGCAGTTTTATATTTAGTGTTTAGATCCAGTGGTTAAATATAACTAAGTCATGTTAGCCTACATTTAATGATGTAAGTCACAGTGAGTGAGTTGATTGTTGATGCCATTCAGATCTGTGACATTTTGTTTTTAATATGAATTTGTTTAGGCGAAATCATCCACCATCCTCCCGCAACCAAGTGTAAACAATTTCTCTGCATTGACGACAATAAAATGTTGGAACAGCACCACTGGATCCTGTGTTTAAAGCAGAGATGTTCACAAGTCATTTTTTGGAAGTCAAGTCGAGTCTCAAGTCTTTGAGTCTCAAGTTTCTGGCCATCTGATCTGTCCCTAACACTGTATTGTTAAATCTTATGAATTCAAAGCATGTCCTGTAGCTAACCATCCGTACAGTACAGTATCAAAATCAGTTGTAAGATAACTTTATGGGGTCTACTTAACACATCCCTCTAGCCCTTGGACCTGGTGAAATATTAACCTAAGTCTGTCACATCATATGGATACAACTATAAAGATACAATGTGCCTGTTCCCAGCATTACCACAACACTTTGCGATGGTTAGCTTGTTACCTGTGGTGATATATGCTAAATGTAACCTCTCTTACACTCAAAAAAATGTCTAATGTCGAAGTGGAAATCAAGAGAAGAGCGGCAGCGCCACACCAGATACAGAAGTGTCAGTCCAAATGATGCACAATAAGCAGTTTGAACTCACTGATGTAAAGCCATTTATTTATTTTCTAAGTGTTAGTAGCTCAGTGAAACTGAGTCCAGCACGAGGGAGACCCGACTCAGAGGAGGAGAGGTTAGTGAGGCCAGCGTCTCCACGGCAGGTGACAGTGCGCACGGATCCGCTGCGCCACGCATGGATGAAATAGTAAATAGGACTACAGTAACAGAAATATGTGCAGAATTAAGACAGTCAAGACGGCCCAGTGTTTGATGGACTGGGGTACACCTTGTTCACTTAATAGCCTACAAATCATCCACGGGATCAATTACGCATCACGTGAGTTTGCCCCCCCGACACAGCGTTTGTTCCTGGGGAGATGGATCCGTGCGTCCCGCCTCCTGTGCACCATGGACGTCTGAACCTCAGCAACTACTAACTATAAAGATACAATCTGCCTGTTCCCAGCATTATCACAACACTTTGCGATGGTTAGCTTGTTACCTGTGACGATATATATGATAAATGTAACGTCTCTTTCACAATTAGCGTGTGAGTGACTGACCTATCTGGGTGCGTTTGGAGATGCCTGATGAAGTTCGACGTTGTTGATCTGGCATCATTTATCTTGGTGCCACACACCTTGCATGTAGCTGTTGGCTTACTGCCACTGTTTACCAAGTTATTAAAACTTAGTAATGACAAAAGGCACAACTCCAGGAGTACTTGGTGTTATTTATTTATAAATAAATAACTGAAATTTACCTAACCTAATGTGCTGATGGCATTGGCTTACTGAACATCTGATGTTGTGTGCACATTTAAAAGTGCAGTAAGTGAGTGAACTCAACTGCCATAACGCTAGCTTATAACGCTAGTCATCGGGGCGTAAAAAGAAATCACTATTTCTATACCACTAACAACGCTCAAAATAACACCACACTTCCACTAGGGCTGTCCCAAACGATTATTTTTTCGATTAGTCGACTAATCTAACGATTCATTTTTCGATTAATCTAACCATTCATTTTTCAATTAGCGATTATTTTCCCATTGCTCAATTATTAACAATTTACACAAAACTAATTTCAATAAGGTTCAAATCTCTATTTATTAAAATTGTAACACTGCACTGTTCAAGTAAAATTAATTTGTAGTGCAACCTGAAGCCAGATGTAGGCTATCAATCCAACCACAAAATACAGTCACTTTCAGGAGGAATACAAAAATATTCCTGTTGTTGTTGGCATTAAAAGTAAAATACTCCCACACTTTAGAAGACCCTGTGCAAGCCTTTTTCTCAACGTGTTGTTGAACTTGCGAGGAGTCCATACTTGCGCTGTTGCTGGAGGCAGCCGGTTATTGTAGGGATTTCTACGCGTGACGAGTCGACGCTAATTATTTGTGTTGATGCATTTACATAATCGATTACGTTGACAAATCGTCCCAGCCCTAACTTCCACGGTAGCATAATGAGGGTCCCTACATGTAAACCGAAGCATTGACAAATTTGTAAGTGTACAGACAGTTTATTAAAAAGTAGTGCTGTAACGATAACATTTTTTAATTGCGATTAATCGCATTAATGTCATAGTTAACTCGCAATTAATCGCACATTTTTATCTATTCTAAATGTCCCTTGTTTTCTTTTTGTCCCTTTATTTTTTTCTCATTTTATTGCTCTTATCAACATGGAAAAGTGGATCGGCTTGCTTTGTGCTTTTGTCGCCTGGCTTTGATGAGGGGGCGGAGAATTCCCATCAGCTGTGTGCTTGGCCATCAGCTGTGTGCTCGGCAATCAGCTGTGCGCTCGGCCATCAAGTGGTATTTCAGACTGGACGTGCTGCGATGATAAGTTCACAATGACAAGTTCACAATGACAAAACACACACATCACTTTGGTCTTGTCAATGGAACCATTTGGCAACTTTTTAAAAGTAAGCTTACCATTCAGAATCTTTTTGGCATCCATTTCGGCGTCTCGCGCTCGCCATCCACTCAAAACGTAACGTTAGCCTACTACTCTTTGGCCAGCTTGCAAGCCCAAACAAGTGTGTGCGGCATGCCTGTTGTTGTGTTTCCTGTCTAGCTAGATCTGGTGTGGTGTTGTAGTTTTTCTAACATTACTAGTTGTTGCAACAGCATGTGAAAAAAAACTACAAAGTTTGCTAGGCCAAAAAGAACGTTAATCTTGCGATGAAGAAATTGACGCCGTTAAAATGGGTTTGCATTAACACCGTTAACGCGTTTAACTGACAGCACTATTAAAAAGATAGTTTATAAAGACAGTACAGTTATTATTACTATTCCAGCCAATCGGCAACAGGCAGCGACAGTTGATGGGGGGGGAGGCAGCATTTGAATGTGCCGGCCAGTAGTTATCTGTCCGTGAATCTGGGGGGGCGGAGCTAATGAAGGGGGAGTTGTATTTGTTTGGCAGTTGAGTTCACTCACGGTCCGTGTACTTGGCGGCCAACGGATTTTCGTTTTGAAAGGAAAAAAACAAAAACGAGAAACGGCCAGTTTCCCAATTACCATTAGTAAATAGGAAAACAAAAAACGGAAAACAACCCATTATTCGTTTTTTGTTTTGATATTAAAAAACGGAAAACGAAAAACTATCTCGTTATCCGATTTTCTTTGATGTGTTTGTAGATGGAACTCGGAAATTAAATTGTGTGTATAAATCTTATTCCTCATTCATTTTTTTCGTGACCCGGAAGCGATCGTAGGTAGTAAGCGGCTGCATACCCGGAAATCATTTGGACATCAATGAGACCCATGAGACCATGGACAGCGATTGATAAAAAAAAAAAAAACTTCCGCACATTATTATTATTATTAGACTATGATGGTTGTCTTGTTGTGTAGACTCATTTTTGATGAATGAGAGCGGTCAGCGCTAATCTCCTGTGACCACTTCATAATAAAAGTCAACTTGTGTTTCGCCACAAGTCCCTGCGCAGACACACCAGCTCCACCACCTCCTCTAGAAAACCCCCGTATCGTTCCAAACTGTGAACCCAACGCAGCTGCTATATCCCCACAAGACATCCCATTCTTTCGGTTTTCTAATATAAAACTAGCATATTCGTCTAAAAACATTTTTACGTCCGTATCATTCTAACTGTCCATGGTCTCATGGGTCTCATTGATGTCCAAATGATTTCCGGGTATGCAGCCGCTTACTACCTACGATCGCTTCCGGGTCACGAAAAAAATGAATGAGGAATAATGGTGCGTTCTTTTTGTCTTGTAATCGCAACTAGTAGCTCGAGTGTGACGTCACATCCATGTCGGAAAACGAGTTACCGTGGGTTGTTGCGTTCTTTTTGTCACACAATACTACGAGTTGGAGAAAAGATGGATTTTTGTAACATTTTTAGTAACATTTAGGATTCTATTCACCCAGTTATTGACATATTACACAACTATATTTCACAGTTTGATGCATGAAAATTACGTTTTGATTAACGTTAACGTTAGGCTACTGCTCTGCTTTCTGCTCAAGGCTCGGCTTAAAGCCGTTGTTGTCATATAGCAACCGAGCGTCTCAGCTGCACAAGCTACAAAATAACTAATCAGGCGGTATTTAACTCCTAATAAGACTGTAGCGACATGCCTATAGGTAGCAGTATACAGCGCTATGTGTACGACTTCTTCATTTGGTTACAACAAAGACAAAAGTGCTTAAAACTGTAGAAAACCACAATGTTTACTACGTGTGATGCCCGCGCTAGCCATCTTTGAAAGTGAGCTCGGGTCCTCTGAGTTCAGACGACTTGACGAGTCGTAAATACGACCTCGGGGGCGTTCTTTTTGCAACTTCCGGGTCGTAACTCCGGAAAACAACTCGTAAAACGACTTCGGTGGACAAAAAGAACGCACCATAAGATTTATAAACACAATTTAATTTCCGAGTTCCATCTACAAACACATCAAAGAAAATCGGATAACGAGATAGTTTTTCGTTTTCCGTTTTTTAATATCAAAACAAAAAACGAATAATGGGTTGTTTTCCGTTTTTTGTTTTCCTATTTACTAATGGTAATTGGGAAACTGGCCGTTTCTCGTTTTTGTTTTTTTCCTTTCAAAACGAAAATCCGTTGGCCGCCAAGTACACGGACCACTCACTTACTGCACTTTTAAATGTGCACACTACATCAGATGTTCAGTAAGCCAATGCCATCAGCACATTAGGTTAGGTAAATTTCAGACTGATCAGTAGTATTATCAGGGATGGACTGGGGCTAAAAAACAGCCCTGGACTTTCTCCCAAAAAGGCCCATCATCTGGCCATTCGCCCCTAGCCGTGCGCGACAGACCAGCCTGGTCTCACTGAATTCCGTAAAATGGGCACGGACTGGTAACAGCTCATTCCGTGGTGGTGGTACGGAATGTGTGAAAATTCCGTGTGGCCACCACAGAAAACAATACCAATGTAAAGTCAATGAGAAGATGACGTAGCACGGTAGTGAGTAGTATGTAAGGCTGGAATTCCGCGCAATGACTTTCACCCAAGAGAGCGGAGTTCGTGTCCCGCGTGTGGCGTGCGTTTGTCAGTTGTGTTTTTTTTGTTTTTTTTTAAGCATGTCCCGCGTATGGCACGGAACCATAAGCCCACCCACGACCTTTTCCTGAACCCAACCGCTCCGTTCTTCTCGCGTGTCACGTAAGCCCGTGTTTGTTTTATTCCGTGGCAGTTTAACGTGTTTCTTTTTCAGCGATCCGTGTTCATTTCACGGAATTCTTACGTGGGCCCATCACGGAATTTGGCGATCCGTTGGCGATCCGTGTTCATTTAACGGAATTATTCGTGGCAGTTTCACAGATTTTGTTGCAATTCCGTGAAACTGCCACGGATTTTGAGTTAAGGGCCCGTGTTCATTTCACGGAATTCTGTGAGATCAGGTTGGACAGACACTAGCCAGGAAGTCCTGAAACTATGCCACAATACTGTAGCCTATCAGACAAGGTATTCACAGCAAGTAACATCTCAAAACCAATGATGATAATTGTGGTTGTGTTTATTGGCCATTTGCGGTTGGTACCATCTTTACAACTAAACACTCTCTGTAGAGACGGGTGTTTAGGCTTTTGCTGAGGGTGGTAAGCAAAAAATACTTCCAGGCTGTGACTATCTGACTTGGGCCGTTTGAAATATTGTGATGTAGAGCATCCTGGTACATCCTGGCACTTCCCTGCACTCTCCCTGTCATCTTTTGTGCTGCAACTATCTTCAACCTGAATAAACAAATGATTTTAAAGACAGGTTATTAGCTATTATTGATATATGTGTTGCTTTGTGTTACAGAATTAGCATTGAATAACCTATTTAATATTTTGTCAATGTCATATTACACTTTTGATTCATATTAAGGCTGTGAAATGATGAAAATGACTAGGCCCTATCAATTTAGTCTGTGAAGCTTTTACAATCAACCACCAGGTCTTTGCCATAGTAAACACAAATATGAAAGACAAGGAAAAACTGCACTCTGATGGAAGACAGACAGAAAGTGCAAGCTAGGATTTTTTTGGTTAAACTTTTGGTTAAATTTGGTGAATTATTTAGCCCCCTTCCCTGTTTGTTAGCACATTTAGAGTGGTACCAATGCATACCTGATGTTTTCCCGTTTAATTTAATACCATAGTCTTCATCCTAGCAGCAAAAGTGAGCTCACTACAACCTCTCATATACAACCAAGTGAAATCGCGGTCAACCCGCGATTAATTTCTAACGTGTTTAATGTTTCAAATTAACCTAACAGAAATTATTAAACACTTTGAGTTCAATAGCACTAAATGGCACGGCAATTTTCATAATCATGATGCACACCCATGTTGATAGCTGACTATGCAATTTGCTAAGATAGGGATAAAGGCAGCCTTATTATAAAGTGCCCTGCTTAACTTACCAGTACCTCTTGCTGATGACCTTTTTCCAGCTGCGTCTCCTGGCTAAAGTTAAGCCATTCCTTAACAGGCATGATCTATAAAAGGCGATCCATGCTTTTATTAGTTCAAGATTGGATTACTGTAATGCTCTTTATGTTGGTTTGAATCAAACATGCATCTCACGTCTTCAACTTGTGCAAAATGCTGCTGCTCGGTTTTTAACAAATACATCTAGACGTGCACACATCACTCCCGTTCTTTACACCCTACATTGGCTCCCTGTGCGTTTTAGAATAGATTTTAAGATTTTATTGTTTGTTTTTAAGGCCTTAATGGCCTGGCCCCGGAGTATTTATCCGAGATTTTAACCCTGCGTGAGCACAGCCGGTCTTTGCGGTCTTCTAACCAACTGGTTTTAGAAGTCCCAAGGTCAAGGTACAAACGATGGGGTGATCAGGCTTTTGCGGTTGCTGCCCCGAGACTCTGGAACAAGTTACCCCCTGATATTCGCACAATTACAGATGTTGCTCTTTTCAGGTCTAAACTCAAAACCTACCTGTTTAGAATGGCTTTTAATATGCAGTAGTGGTGTGACAATTTCCTCTTCCTGTTTCTATGTAACCTTTTATGATTTTACTGTTTTCTACGTTTTATTCTTTTTATTGCATGATATGTTGTTCTATTCTTAGTTCCTGATGTGAAGCACTTTGGATACCTGCTGGTTGTTGTAAAGCACTATACAAATACATTTTGATTGATTGATTGATGTGAAATTAACTCTGCTGTCTGTCCCTCATCATGACCAGGCTGTGGATTGGTGATAGACAGACTAGTAGGCCTACTCTTCTTCCTCAGTTTCTTTTACACGTAGCATATACAGTAAGTGATCGTATTAGCGCCCCCTGCTGTTGGCTGTTAATATCGCTTTATTAGACTTTTTTTGTGCTGACGGCCGTCGGTTGGACGACCGTTCTGGACTTTTCCAGAACGCACAAATTGTCAGTCCGTCCCTGTCCATAGCAACGACTCTTTGTACTTCTGTCTAACTTCCAGCTTTTTTGTAGCTGGATATATCATTTGTTGCGTCTAAATATGAATGTGGGTAATGTTAGTGATGGTGAGATGCGTGCTACAGTTTTAGTGATGAATCACACTCCCTTGCGGTTCAGACCACTGCACCTTCTCCCTGCAACATTCTTAAACGGTTCCATCTCGCCGCAAATCTTTGGTCTGAACTAGGCTTAAGAAATAAAATATGGATGTCTTTGTACAAGAGCAGTACACACAAGGATGCACTAGTTGGGACGCCATTTTCTCTAACTCCAGCACTCAGAAACTACCTATTATTTACCACAGCAGACAATAAGATTTTTTATTTTTAATACAAATCTGTCCTATACATTCTATGATTTAAAAAGTTGTTTAGTCGTTACTACTTGTTTACTAGCCCACTACTTTATGATGTTCCCCTTTTCATGTTTGTCTTTTACGTGTTAAAAGTTGTCATAATAAGCGAAATATGAAGCTTTATCTGTAGAAGTTTAAAACGTTCTGTTCTTTGGCATTTCGGGGGATTTTTCTTTTTATATTTTCCCCTGATATGATAATAATTCTTAAGATAGTTTGAAGACAACAACATCTGAATGGATAGAAGTCCATCACTCTCCCTTCTTTTACACCATCACAAACAAGAAGGAACAGTAGGTAAGAAGTCATAGCATGCATATGGCCTAGATTAAACATTTTGCTTTAAGTTTCATACAAAAGCCAAAATTGTGTTTGATTGACAGCTCTTCATGCGACAAACATCACCTCATCATTTGATTTGACCACAGCACGGCATGATTGAGTTCATTAGACACTATAAACTGTGTCCAAACTGTGACTGCAGTGGAGATCATTCCCCATTCCTTTTGTCGTCTGAGATTAGAGGCTCTGAACTCAAACCCCATTTCAGCTCACCTGCATGTAAATGGATTTCCGCACCCACACACGTGCTCTTAGCTGTGCTGGATCAGGTGTTTTTTAGGGGGTTCTAGCATGGGGAGCTAGGCAAGGTTGCCTCCCCTTTCTCTACTTTGCCCGCCCAGAGAATTTGGCCCACCCATGAGAGAGAGACATCATGGCTTGCAAACAAGCGAAGCATGGGAGTTGGTCAAGGCCACACCCCCTCTCTCTCCTCCTCAATAGCTACAGACACAGAAATGAAAAAAAGGAAAAGGAAAGCTCATTGTGGGACTGGCTAGTGGCTGGAATTCTGCACCAAAGCTGAATTTTGGGGAGAAAGACTTCAGATATAGTATTAGGGGACCACTAAGGTCTATATAAAAGAGACTTAAGATACAGTATTAGGGGACCACTAAGGTCTATATAAAAGAGACTTCAGATACAGTATTAGGGGACCACTAAGGTCTATATAAAAGAGACTTAAGATACAGTATTAGGGGACCACTAAGGTCTATATAAAAGAGACTTCAGATACAGTATTAGGGGACCACTAAGGCCTATATAAAAGAGACTTCAGATACAGTATTAGGGGACCACTAAGGCCTATATAAAAGAGACTTCAGATACATTAGGGGACCACTAAGGCCTATATAAAAGAGAGCTTCAGATACAGTATTAGGGGACCACTAAGGCCCATATAAAAGAGACTTCAGATACAGTGATTAGGGGACCACTAAGGCCCATATAAAAGAGACTTCAGATACAGTATTAGGGGACCACTAAGGCCTATATAAAAGAGACTTCAGATACAGTATTAGGGGACCACTAAGGTCTATATAAAAGAGACTTCAGATACAGTATTAGGGGACCACTAAGGTCTATATAAAAGAGACTTCAGATACAGTATTAGGGGACCCACTAAGGCCTATATAAAAGAGACTTCAGATACAGTATTAGGGGACCACTAAGGCCTATATAAAAGAGACTTCAGATACAGTATTAGGGGACCACTAAGGCCTATATAAAAGCATCCAAAGAGCACCATGTCATGGGACCTTTAAATACATAAGTTAATGTGGATTTTTTTTTTGACTGTGTGTGATGTAGTGACATCTGAAATGTGTTTCAGTTCCCTCCAAAGGAAACTGGTCAGGGATAACTTGCAGCTCTGCTCAGAAAAGAGCCTTCAGTTAGACCTGTGTGTGAGAGACTATTTGCTTTGCGTGCATTTGCACGTTTATGTGAATGTGCATGTGTTTTCATATACACTGTGTGTGTGTGTGTGTGTGTGTGTGTGTGTGTGTGTGTGTGTGTGTGTGTGTGTGTGGTGTGTGTGTGTGTGTGTGTGTGTGGTACACTGCTACGTACATGAAGAGGTAAAGACTTTGCCGGCGGAGTGGCCCTGAATGAGCAATCAGATGCTCACTCATCATTCAGAACATAGCGCAAATTCAACCCCGAGGGGGGAGGGGCGATGGATGGACGGACACCCTTCCACTGTGATACCTTCACTGTGTCTTTGAGTCTTCCACATTTTTTTCATACTGTACAATCTTTTGCCAAGAAAAAGCTGATACATATAGATATGTTTAAGGGGTCATGTTCATGTTATTAGTTATAATGATGGAGCCAATACTGAGTATCTGCTGATAGTGTCTCACTTTGATAATTACATTTTTCTGCAGTTGTAGAGTAAACACTGTAGTAGGCCTACTATATAACAAGTAAATAACAGAATAGGCTTCAAGTAATATATAACACCGATTAAGTAAATGTATAGGACTGTTATTCGGATTCTTGATATCAATTACTCCAAATTGTATATCGCAATTAATTTGAGTTATTTTGACTCGATGTCGAGCTGAAGTTTGTTATATAATTAAACCAAAACTACATGTAGTCAAATCATAGGATGTATTGAGTATTCCCAAAACAAAAAGTAAACTGATAATTGATTTTTACCAAATAATTCCAGTTTCTAGCAAACATTTTTAATGGATATTCTTGTACATTTCAGACAACCAGACAATAACCAGTGTATGACGACGTTTAACCTTGTTTATAGAGATTATATTTTAATCTTCATTGAGTTTACAAATATTCTAAAGCATTTACTCGCGTTGAATTGCAGCTGTGTTTGAAAGGCTCTGTGACACTAACTGTTTGGTCTTAAAGTCTAAAGCTACGGAGCCCCCCTGGTCCCACTTTGTCAAAAAAAATTATTATGACTATCTCGTGGCCTCAAGATAGTAAAGTGTCTGACACATGGACCCTTTGTTATTAAACTGGACCCTGTAGTGTAGTGCAATACTTCACATTCTGTGCAATATTCTCTGTTTTAATATTCAGTGTGCAATATAGTTTGCTGCAGTTCTGCTTCTATTTATTTACTAGTACTGTTCATCACAATTCTGTTAATACAGTAATGTAAATCTTGTAGGCTGCATATCCATAGTCCTTTATAATTATTCTTCATATTTTATGGCCTATATTTATACTTTTTACATGTATATATGTCACAAAGTGGAGCCAGGCAGCCAGAGCTTTCTTATTTTGTATATAGTGTGGTGTTTTGGTTTTCCTGGCACAGAACTGAAGACTCCTCCTGCTACAAAAGTGCAGGACAGAGCACAGATAGACGGGCAGGACAGCGGAGGCGGAGCCGGAGGACAGCTGTGGATGTTTGGCGGATCGGCGCGTTGGCGTTGTGCGATTTGGGCAAAAATAGAAAATCTGATTTCAACCAGTCTATAGAGAAAGGGACTACAGTCTTTACCCTTTTCTGTTTGAGGGAGGGGGGAAGAGGGCCAGCAGCACGCAACGTCCACTCTGCTTTTCCCGTTCGGGGCACTTGCACAACGCCAACGCGCCGATCCGCCAAACATCCACAGCTGTCCTCCGTCTCCGGGTCCACTGTCCTGCCCGTCTATCTGTCCTCCGTCCTGCACTCCTGTATCGTCCCCAATGTTTCTTTTTCGCTCTCTATCCGCTCCTCTTTCCTCCTTGTGTCTCAGCCATTCATTATCAAAATGCGCTCCTGGTGTGTTGGAGCGCGTTCCGTGTTCCTCTAGCATCTCTCCTGATGAGATCTGCCTCAGGTGCGCTGGGAGGAGTCTTCCGTTCTGTGCCAGGCAAACCAAAACACCACACTATATACAAAATAAGAAAACTCTGGCTGCCTGGCTCCACTTTGTGACATATATACATGTAAAAAGTATAAATATAGGCTATAAAAAATGAAGAAGAATTATCTCGTGGCCACGAGATAGTATCTTGAGGCCTCAAGATACTATCTCAAGATACTATCTCGTGGCCATTTTTTTTGACAAAGTGGGACCAGGGGGGCTCCGTACTTACCAGTACCTCTTGCTAATGTGAAATTAACTCTGCTGCCTAACCCTCATCATGACCAGGCTGTGGATTGGTGATAGACCGACTAGTAGACCTACTCTTCTTCCTCAGTTTCTTTTAAACGTAGCATATACAGTAAGTGGTCGTATCAGCGCCCCCTGCTGTTGGCTGTTAATATCACTTTATTAGACTTTTTTTGTGCCGACGGCCGTCGGTTGGACTTCTCCAGAACGCACAAATTGTCAGTCCGTCCCTGGGTATTATTGAAAATGGCATTGTGACGAATGGATGGCAATATTGATTCTTCATTAAGTAGCTGTGGCCTAAGCTACAGAATGGAGTTTACTGTGTTGTTTTTGAATATATCCAATTGGCCATCTACAGTTGGCTTGCTACAAAATAAACCCTGGATTGTTACGTTAAGAACCTAGTTTGCTTTACTTTTTTATTAGTTCTGTGCAGAATGAACCAGAACATCCTGATGGCCGACAGCCTTTTACTACACTACTAGATGTAGTAGTGCGCTCAATTTATCACGGAAATCGCGTCACACCTGAGTTGAATGTGTTCCATTTACAAGTTGGATTTTTCATCGTGGGGTTAGCTCTAGCAAGGTTAGCCATTGTTAGCAATACAAGTTGATAACAACCCATCATGCTGGTATTTGTGCATACAAACAGCGTAACATGTCCACAGATAGAAGTTGAAGTGTGTACGATTTGATTTAGTGAGACCCAGATGTGGGAGGGAAGGAAACAGAAAGGACTTACCGTGCCTTCATGGACATCGGAAAAAAATTTTTCCGAGTGAAAACGTCACCATTCACGCAACTTCCTGTGGGAATCAGAGGTGGGAAACTCGGGCTGAATTTTGCTAACTGAGTTTCCCAGTTGGTGATGCGTTGTTGACAGCTGACGTTTGATGGAGGCGACTTTCGTTCACTGAACATATTTTAATGACAATAAACTGTTTATTGTGGACAAATGCCTCTGCCAAGAAACATACACAGACATAACATGTTTAAAATTATTCATAAATAGTCCCATGTATAAAAAAAACAACACATTATCTGTGTCTTTTCCCGTTGGTTGTCCTGCAGATAACACAAACACACAAAGAAAACAGCAGCAGATCTTTTGTTATTGTGGCCTCCATGTTTTTACACACCTGATGCTCTCGGCTACGGCCAACCGTTGGTGGCAGTCATGCAACAAGTTGTTATGCCAAACGCCAATATAACAGAAGAAGAAGAACACGCATCCCGACCAGGTGAACGCTGCCAGTCGGAAAAACAACGTAACCACGGGGGCGGTCCCTGTTATTCCGAGGTGGCATGAACGCGCCATCAGACCACCCGCGGTGCTACCATTGGGCCCAGGCCCACCCATTTTAGGTCCGGGCCCGCCCATTTTGACCCAGGCCTATAGTGAGTAGTGAGTGATTTTCATTCTAGCAGTTCATCCAATAAGGAGCCTGAGGAAAGCTTTGAGTGAAAGCTTCTCAGCCAATCAGCAGCTTCTACCCCATGTATGGACTCTTAAGCCCGCCCACAGGCTGCATTGTCACCAGCAAGTGATCCAATGAAATGAATGACGTTTGCGTGCAAGCTTTTCAAGCTAGCTCAATGAGACAGACACAGACCGTAGCTATTAGCTAATATGAAACGCAAAGCAAAACAAAGCAGCTTGTTTTCATTTAAATTCAGCAAGATACGCTCTGAGGAGCAGGAGGAGGAAACTCCTCCATTTTAAGTAACGCGGTTACATGTGACGAGTTATCATCCTGCTCGGCCGCCCTCTCCCCATCAAGTCCTCCCGTAGCCACCCCCTCACACCAGCAAGGCAAGTAGGCTAACAGTTAGGCTAATGTTAATGTTAGTGTCTGGCTGTCTGTATACAGGAGGAACCCGTTTTGTTTTGGCTTATTTTAACTGGCCCATCCAGTTTTCTGGAGACCCACCTACAATCAAAATCCTGAGGGCTAGATTTATCAAGCCGTTTGCGCCTGTTTCCAGGCGCTAATTTGTCGCAAAGACGGACGGAACCGATGCGGGCTATTTACAAACAGGGCGCACTTGGGTAAAATGGCAGATTGTCTGCCACATGAGCGAGAAGAGACAAGTTGCGCTTTCAATATGCGTTCGTGGGAGGGTCGTGGGGAAAGTGGGAGTTCCACCCAAAAAGGTGGGAGGATAAGCGCAAAGTACACCTAATTATATATTCCGTGGTATTTACAAAGACTGTCAGTAAGAGCGCGCCTCTATTCTGCGGGGGAAATTCTCCGCCTCTTAAAAGCAGGCGTAAACCAGCCGCAATCGAGTTTCCTCGTAGACCTTTATGCCGCTGGTGAAATGGCAGTAATTTGAGCAAGACGAAGACATAGGCGAGGCTGAAAATATTTTTAACAGAAGAATCACACTTTGTCAGTGAACACAACATCATTTAGCGTTACAGATCAAGCAGCCATGCAATATTAGAGTTACTGGAAGAAATCAAAGATGAAATTGAATCTCCCACTCAGCGTTCACATCCCATTCCAGCAGTTGTTAAACTCCTCCCTACATTACAAATATTGGCATCAGGATCATTTCAAACAGTCATAGCATCAGCAGTGGGAATATGGCAGTCTGCACTCAGCCATATCATAGCACAAGTACCGCTTTGCTTCGGCGCAATTTACGGTATAGTGGGCGGAGAAAGACGCTGATTGCCTGATGGGTGTCAGGGTTGATAAATACTACTCAAAATGTGGAAGCATAGCATGCACTATTACCGAACTCGCATAAACAGACACAGCGCAAACTGCGCAAGTGTTAGTAAATTAGGCCCTCAGTGACTCAGACAAGGGGCAGAGTCTATAAAAGGGGGTGGAGAGCTTACCTGGGCCGTCCTTTCTGCACTGAGACATCCCCAAGGGGGTAAGCTTCACTTCAGAACTCGAACCTCCTATGGCGCCATTTTGATGCTACAAAGCCTTCACCTCCCGTTAGCATTCCATTGACTCCCATTCATTTTGACGTCACTTTGACAGCGAATAACTTTACATCTGAAGCGTTTAAAGACTCTATTTGTCCATTGTTTATTTCTAAAGAAACACGACAATGTATAAAAGGCTCCATTACCTTGTACCTCACGTTATGGCTCCGTAGCAGACGCTTTTGTAAAAATAGGCTAACGATTGTGTCATAACCACGCGACTTATGCTGCGTTCCAGACACAGTTTTTAGCCCGTAAGTTACAACTTCAGAGTCTTGTTATAAACGCATCAATAGTCTCACCCTCCTCTTGTCTCAGATTTCCAAAAACGTATCTTTCAAAGATGACATTTTTAGTGGGTGTAAAGTAATCTTCAAGCGCTTCCAGTATGGCTTTCACGTCTTTCTGCTGGTCTTGTGTGAGACCCAGATTGTGCTTGTATAAGTGTCGGCACTCACTGCCCATTAGCCTTCTTAGCGTCGCTGCTTGCACGTCCGCATCCTTTACACAGAGTCCGGTCGCCAGCAAGTAATCATCAAACTCTGCTTGAAAACTTGCCCAATTGCTGCTCAAGTCGCCAGACATCTTCATCGGCTCCAGAGGCGGAATGGACGACGCCATCTCACAGTCGCTGCTATGGCTAATGTTAGCCGGTTTGCCGCAAACATGACTTATCTTTACAGCAAATAAACCAAACGCGTCCCGTTAGCGACGGGCTACCTAAGCTCACTTTTGGGTCCTGGTCTATCTGACACCATGTTGCATGTTGGTGAATAAGGACGCTGCACAAACTGCGGGTTAAGAGCCATGTATTGGCAAAGCTGCACAACAGGCAAAACCGGAAAAGGTGCCCAACATTGCTGACTTCCTGTTACATGAGAACATACCCAATTTTCCCACAGGGTGGAGCTGTTGCCTAAGCAGTGCAACAGTATACCCTGTAACAATATATGCCTAATGTTGACGTTAGCTATCTATGTTACTTTACGTTGCCTATTTATGTCTATTTATTTCTACTTATCACTGTTAATAAACGGCGTCTGTACCTACAGCATCAACGGGGGTCGCCATTGTTGTTTATGTGTGTGTGACGTCAAAAAACTGTAACTGGGAGTACAACGATCTGGTACGAGTTCACAAGTAGTAAGTTACGTTTGGCTGCCGTTCCAGGGCACTTTCACGGGTAGAAGGCTGTGAAAACATGAGTTACGGGTTGCCTGGAACGCAGCTTTACTGTCACATAGTAGAGGAATTACCGTATAGTACAGGAGAAGCTTGCAGGCAGTTTTGACTTACATTAGCTGTTTAAGTTTAATTACTAATGTTAACTAGCATTTTAGTGATCAATAATTAGCCTGTGCCTATGTTATCTCCTTACATATACCTACGCTCTCCGTCTCTGTAAGATTGGGAATGATTGAGATTTCTCTTGGCACAGCTACCAGAAGACTTCACACTTTCAGACAGGTTGCTCACGTCACATTTACGTCGTCTCTCTCAGTTGGAGGCTGCTCAGTAACGCTGGCCATCACCGGAAAAGTGCTTCTAATATCCTTCACTTGTCTCCGTCCAGAGCAACGGGCTCTGTTGGTCCAGTTTATATATGTCAATGGATGCACCTGACAGAGAAACTGAGGCCAGCAATTGGTTGGTATTTGATTTGGTAGGCCTTTTTCTTAATATTAAATGTCCCTAAAAGCATGATTTTAGTGAACATCGTTTTAAACTGCATTAAAGGTTTGTTATTAAGTGTTAAAACATGTTCTTTGTTAGATTTCCCATGTCATGTGTGGTAAGGGACGAACAATTGGAGTGATTGCTTAGGCACAACAGCCAATAAATAAGGTATGCTCATGCTGAATGTGATGTTTTAAGTGTTGTTGTTTTTTTGCTTTTGCTTTTTATAAATGTAGATTCCAATCACCAGCATGTCTCCGGATAGGGAAAAGGGACTATTCTGGCTTTGAAAGGTAGCCTATATTCATTTTATTGCACATCTTTCGCAAATGTTTTCGTGATGTTATCTTTTGTAAAGTATATTAACATGTTTTTGTGTTGTTGTTTTTTAAAGTTGTAAACAAATACACTGTCACGGATTTCAGGAAATGGAGGTGAGGCTTGGACCCAAATGCAGTTCGAAGGAATTTATTAAAGGTAGACAACGCTTACTAGGAGAATATCCACTATCCACAGAGCCGCCAACAGGACACTGGGGACAGAAGTCTCTCAGGCACCGGGAACAGGCACAGTCTCTGGGACACCTGACACTGACGAAGACTCAGGGAGAACGGTCAACGTAGACTCTGGGATTCTGCATGTCACCTGAGGTTCTGGAAGGCTGCACATCAGCTGCTGAGGCTCTGGAAGGCTGACAGGCTTGGAGACAGAAAGGCTGGTTGACTGATGAAGCTCTGGAAGGCTGACAGGCTTGGAGACAGAAAGGCTGGTTGACTGATGAAGCTCTGGAAGGCTGACAGGCTTGGAGACAGGAAGGCCAAAATCCTATTCAGTAGCCTGCCAGCGAACCTCCATGAGGTGCCCAGCAAAGGCGGGACCTTCCTCATGAAGACAGCGAAATAATTCAATCATCTGTTCTCCCTCAGAGTCCAACTGCTGGGTTCATATTTGGTCTGATTATTCTGTCACAGACTTCAGAGAATGAAGGCGAGGCTTGGACCCAAATGCAGTTCAAAGGAATTTATTAAAGGTAGGCAATACTTACTAGGAGAATATCCACCCGGAAAGAGAATACACGACAGGGAACAAACAGAGAAACTAAAAACCACAATAATTCAATTCAATTCAATTCAATTCAATTTTATTTATAGTATCAAATCATAACATAAGTTATCTCGAGACACTTTACAGATAGAGTAGGTCTAGACCACACTCTATAATTTACAAAGCCCCAACAATTCCAACAATTCCAGTAATTCCCTCAAGAGCAAGCAGTGCGACATAACACATAATAATAAGACAGCACAGACAGAAACAGCACGACACAGCAAACAATAATCCGACAAGACAGAAAGGAAACACAGACACTAAATACACAGGGTAACGAGGTTGAACAAGGAACAGGTGACACACATCAGGGCTGGGCAGACAATCCCAAAGGTGGGAAACTCAAAACAGGAAGTAAAACAAGACATGACAAGGGAGAAAAACAGACTACTACAAAATAAAACAGGAAACACTACACAGACACTCACAAACATGGCAGACACTGCTGATTTAGCCAACCACTGTTTCCCCAGTTTAAGATTTTTAGTGTACTTTTAATTAAGCTACTGGACAGCCATTTGTTTTCCTTCTTTTGTGGGGTTATGCTGTGTTTAGATGGGGGGTCGACTAGTAGAGCAGCCATTCAGCATGCGTGTTTCATGTGTGCCTTAGGCTACCTAGGCTCCTTCTCATGTTGCTTATATTGCCTCCTCGACTCCCTCACTTGTATCCCTTCCTTGCGTCTTAGTCCCTCCCACCGAGGAGGCACGGGAGACACGCGAGGAAATCATGGGAGGAGAAAGGAACCGAGGAAATTTTAGTGGGATGAGATGTCCTTTCCTCTGAAGCGTTCATGAATTTGTCAGCTGTATGGGCGGAGTTAGCAATTCCTGCAGCTGCAAGGCTTCCTGGGAAGGCTGCTCTCGTGTATCCTCACCTATAGCTCCTCGATGATCCCTCCTTGATGCTCGCTCCTCGGTCCTCGCGGCAGGAACAAGATCTTTGAGACGGCCTTCACCGAGGAGGGACAGAACAACTTCCGGTTTAGCCGAGGACCGAGGAGTTGAGGAGCTATCAAATAAGAGTTATGAGATGCAGATTGCAGTCCTGATGGGCCCCCATGTTCCTCAACACCCCCCCACTCCCCCCAGATATTTATAGGGTAATAACTATTAACTGTAATACTTAGACTAGCCTGATAACACATATTTCAAACCTCCTAGCAACATTCTCTAGCCTACTTTACTGTAGTTACTAATACATTTTGTTTGTTTTCTCTGTACCTTTACTTGCCAGCCTGCGTACTATGGTGTCTCTCTGATCATCTGTTAATTTATCTGGCCATAGTCCTAGATCCTAGATCCACTCCCTGGTGTGACAGTTTCTGAAACTGAGGGCCTTGTGTTGACAATCTGTTAACATCTGCTTATACTGAATCTGACATAACTATAATGTTGACATGATATGTATCTACCGATGAGCTACCAAGCTACCTATGACACTGATTAGCCTATTATTGCTAATTATAGACATTATAGCCTAGGGCTGGGCGATAAAACGATAACGATATGTATCGCGATAGACACGTAATCAATATCAATAGAAAATGCGTTCGATAAAACGTTCGATAACTTGTTTTTCTTCTTCGGAAGAAACCAGAAGTTGCGAAGCAAGTTTGGTTGCATGAACAAAGGCACTCACTCTCTGGTAACCTAGCAAAGTATGGAGTGACACTCTAACAGCCAATCATGTAACAGTATCATGTTTGGTTGCGCCACATCGCTGTCTCGTATTGGATTCTACAATAACAGAACCGGCGGCGTGTAGCGATAAGTGGAAAGTGAGTGCTGCAGCGAGCGAGGAAATTGTTGATAAAACAGGAAAAGTCAGTATGGCAGTTTTGGGGATTTTATAAGTCTGACCGTCGTCCCCACCAACACTACCGCAAACTTGTTTTACCACCTTAGCCGCGCTCACACTTTGGAGCACAGCCGTATTCGCCAGCAACGTCCAACATCTGCAGCTGCTACACCGCACAAGTAGCAGACCGCCATGGAGAGGTACTCTGCATCAGCGCCTTACTAAACGCTACAAAGAAATAACGGAGGCAGACGTGCTGAGCACTGTCCAGAAGCCAGGTTACCAACCTAGCACTAAACCTGCAGAAAATAGTTCTTCTCAGGTTTCAGGTTTCTCTATGTTTATATTTAACACTTTGCACCATGTTATTACACCTTATTAAGCAGTTCTTACTTATTCTTTCTTCACTGTGATTTTAGACTTATGTTTACATTTTAATTATTTGAGTGATTTCCATGGTTGTGCTGACTTTTCTGCTTTTATAACTGAGGGGATTATAATCAGAGGAAGGTTAAGTTTAAAATGTTTAAATTTAAAATATTTTTCTCCTGGTCCTTATTTTAAATAGGTCATAAAAAATATCAATAATTATCGATATCGACCGATATGAAACACTTATATCGTGATACAGTTTTCAGCCATATCGCCCAGCCCTATTATAGCCTATTAATTTAAAATTAAACATGTTTGACATTAGGCTATTGTAATGGTGTGTTATATGCAAACAGCATTGTTAGTGTAGTGTATCTATTTAGCCCTTGCCTCAGATTACATGTATAACCAAATGAAATTTGAAAGTGTATGTTCTGCTCTTTCAATGGGCTCAGTCCGTTTTCAGCGCTAACGGTCGCGGAGATATTCAAGCAGTTTAGCACCATGGATTTCGTTTTTTAGTTTGTGCTCACCTTTCTCTGAAAAGAAGTCAGTTACCAATTGTTTCCCCTCATTTTGTTTTCTCTCCTTCTCCTGTCTTTCCTTTCTTTTCGGTAACCTGATTTGGTTTTCTTTGAGAAAGACATTTCTACAGCAGACGTTTGCGCTCCACCAGATAAACTAACATAAACAAAATGTGTGCAGATGGACTAAACCATTTGGCTCATTAGCAAGGGGTGGGTGAGACCTTAGATAGTCTTTTTTTGTAAACAAAATATAGTCAGTCAATCAACCAAGTTATTCAGCCAATACACTAACTTTACATTTCATCTGACATGCATTATGAAATTTAATTAGGAAATGAAAATATCCAGGTGAAATAAATAAACGTTCCAACAAATAAATGGATTGCTGCCATAAAACGTGCAAGAAGCAACTACAGTCAAGGCAGCTGACACTCAGATCTCGGTGGTCAAATCAACAACACAACTGACATATGGGTGCAGCACTCACCCACTCCTCTCACAACCCCATCATTCCTGACAACCACCCATGGCTTCAGCTGAGGATCATTCAGTCTCTGGGAATGACTTACCTGTAATAAAGATGTAATGGCATTTTTGTGATGAAAAGTGCACTGATATAATGTACGTTAGCAAATGTTAGTAGATAACCTTTGGCGAACGTTACAGACTAGTTAGCTATACAAGTTATAACACTGACTGCATTAACGTTACACTTTAACTTACCCTTCCAGTGATGACAATTTTTAGCCAGTGGACTCCAAAGCTGAATATTCATCACAAATCCAGCTGACTGCATCCATTTATATCCCTCAAGGCTTTTTTAGGCTTTCAAAGACTCTCCAGAGTAGGACGAAGGAAAGTTGATTAGATAGTTGTCAATATCTAGATACTGAAGGTCAGGGAAGCTTTCCGTTTCACTTGTAAAGGTCGTAAAAATAACTCCGGGAGCATTATTTGGATCACTAATGTTTAATCGATCAAGTTTTGCTTCATAGCTGCCTATGGCTTTTGAATTAAAGTGCGCGGTGAACTCTCACTTGTCCCTCTTTTAGTGCAGTTTAACCCCATCTAGTTTATTCTAGTGGCTATACATCCTCTTCCTGATACTGTGATACTAATAAACTATATTTTTTGTATAGCAGTCTCTGGTCCCTGTTAATTCTGGGTCGTTGGTTACACAAATAAGACAGAAGTTCTAATAACTGTATGTTACCACAACTTTCACTGCTGTTGATGCACGGGGCAGCCATGTTGGAGTTTGAGCTCGGGGTACTGCAAGGTTGTCTGAGTTCTGAGCTCGTAAATCCAGAGGTCAGGGGGCGTGTTTTTGTCTTTGACCTTAGGAAATCCGACTTCAGACTACAAATGAAACGCACTATATGAACAAGCTCCCTGGGATACTGTATCAACTGTTTAGTCAAGACCTACAGCAATGACCTGCATCATTTAGAAATAGGTTCTAGTTATTTGCTTGAGTATAGTGTTAATATCATAATTTACAGAGAGTTGGGCTGGGGAATCAGTAGTTTTGCATTGCCAGACCTTCCTGCGCTGCGGAGGAGGATCTGGCTAGTCCACACAGCATTCTGGGATGGGAGAAAACCTGCTCTGGTTTATGGCATTTCTTTAAACCAATCATCGTCTTGGGCAGCCCTAAGCTCTGCACGGAGCAACGGTGCCAAGGCAAAATGGCTTCAGGAAGGAACTTCAAAAGTTGTTTTAGTCGTGCAACAGTAAACTCAGATTGGACAGATAGTCTTGCTAGCTGTCTGGATTTACCCTGCAGAGATCTGAGGAGCAGTTAACCATAGTCCTCACAAATCCACCGGAGTTTAAAATGGCAATACAAAGGAAGCGTTAGGTAATGGACATCCGGTCGAAAAAAAGGACATACGGCGCAATTTCCGGTGGCAACTGGGCAATCACAGAAGTGGAAGGTCGTGGGTATAGAATGCAACTTGGCAATCACAGAAGTGGAAGGTCGTGGGTATAGAATAGGGAATAAGTGAATCAGAGCAGCTTTTTCAGAGGCTGAATTGTGTTTGTTACCACAATTAATTTGACACTAATCATGTCTTATTGTCTGTGTTTTTCTTCCCAATCGGCTTTATTGAAAAAAAAAAACATACATTTTTGACACATACTCAATATAATGATCCAGAGGGACAATGACTTTAAATCAATAAAGACAAATTACAAAATGATGGTAAATAAATAAAATAATATTAATAAAGTCTAAGTCAAACTCATTTTAGTTCATGGGCCACATACAGCCTAATTTGATCTCAAGTGGGCCAGACCAGTAAACCACTCCAGAGAGATGTTGGCAAAAGGAAGTTGTTTCTGCTACAACAAAATTCTAAGGCCATTGTAGGAAGAACATTTTTTTACAGAAACAAGAAAGTGGGGATACATTATGAGAAAAAAAATCAATGGAATTAACGGAAAAAGAGGTAGAGAGAGACATACAAAACCCTTCTCACCTCCACACAGCTGACCAATCACTGTGTGAAGTGTATTTGAATGATAGTGGATTGTCAGGTTCCGAAAGTTGTCAGTCATACTCTGTATATTTTGGGTGAAGGACATTAAGCCGGTATTAAAAGATAACAAGCAAACAGCAAAGTAGTCACAGATTCCTAACTGCTTTTCTAATACCTTTTTGTCCACATGCAAAGCCATTATATTATAAAGCCAGAAATTCAACATGAAATGAATCTTCACTGTGCATTCAAGTCAATGGACAAGGGGACAAATACTATAAGATATTTGGTTCATGAGGACAATAGACTGTGTATGTAAGATGGACGACGCATCTCCACTTCCTCCCACTGTACAAAAGTCAAGCCAAATCATCCAGGATACTGGAGCTGCCATCTTGTAATTTTGGGGCCAAATTCTGCACAGTAGTGATCGGGCGGTGGAGCCATGCTATCCCCACCCATACAACCGTCCGACCAATCGCGAGTCAATCACAGCTGTCAATCATGACGTTTTATGGCATCAAATAACTAATAATAAAAATGAAAACTTGAACAAACATCAGAGTGGTTTAATCTGTGCCCAAAAAGATGCTAGAATGAATAGCTGTAAATGCGGGGAGGGGCCCATAGAGAATGCCTTTTTACAGGGCCCAGGATTTTGTGCTATGCCCCTGATGGTCTTTTTCAAAGTGGAGGCACATTTTTCAAAGCTTTGTCTGAGGGGAGGCCCCTATAAGGTTGCTCAGACTAATGTTCTGGTTGAACATCTGATCTGACAGTAAAGTTGTTTTCTTTTAGCTAATCACAAATTAGTGGTGGGTAAATAGAAAGGTAATTACAAATGAATACATTTCATACAGGCTATATTTGTAGGTTTTATTGTATTGTGTCCAATCTTCTTACATTTAGTTAGGTTACTATTGCATTAACGTGTGAGAAAGGTGAAAATAGCAGGTATTTACAAAGTCTGGCTTTTTATTGCATAATTTCCACAATGGAACAGTCAGCTACTAGTAATATTTAGCCTATTTCTTGAGTGGTTCTAATCATGTGTAAAAATACATACACTTAGCATATGATTTATAGGCTAGACTGCATGTGAAACTTAACCTAAATTCGTCAATTGTGGCTATACCTTAATCTAACATTAATATTGCTGTATCATACTTCATACTTCTAGATAGGCCTAGGTCTGTTCTTGCACCAAATAAATAGGCTGAATTAGAGACAGAAAGCAGTGCAGAGACGATGGAGGTGAAAAAAGCTTTGAAGGTGGCGTAGATGAAGAAGTGATGGAAGGAAGAGGAGAAAGTGACTGTAAAGTAGGCCTAACCTAAATATGACATATTATGCCACATGTGGCTGAATGTTTTTCTGTCCTACGGCCCTGCTTCTAGGAACACACAACAACAGGATATCAGCTTAATCCCCAATGTTTTGTTGAAGTTGCTTCATGTGTGCCACACCCTGCATATCAGGAAGGTCCTTAAAGTTCCCTGGAAAAAAACAGGAAATACTACCATCTGCAATTCCATAACACCTGAACAAAGTCCATCTGCTGATGAAGATCATGCGACGTGATCAAAAGACCAGAGCAGCTACAATATGGATCTTGTGACATACTCTAGCCTGCTTATGGTTGAACAGACTCATGATCAATTGAATAGTCAACTCTATGGTAGTGTCTCTGTCCAAATGGATATAATGGCAGCCGTTATAATGCTCAACCAAAACATAAAGAGGCAGAGAGAATGAGGGAGGCAAGCAGAGACACATAGATTTAACTAACAGTTTTAAATGGAATTACCCACTGGCTCTAATATAGCTGGCGTGACAATGTTACAATGTAGGGCGATGAAGTAACAATGTGGGAGCTTCGCATGCTCCATTATTAGCCTGTTGTAAGTTTGTGTGCATGTGATGTGTGAATGAGACAGAGGGAGAGAAAGACAGAAAGATAAAGACTGAGAGAGAGAGAGATGATGTAGGCCTATAATAGGTAGGACTATATAGAGCTGAAAAATAAAGAATTTCATCGGCAATATATGAACGCATTTCAGCCTAGCCTACATGTAACGCATTTAATAGGAAGTGGCGTGTATCCGCCATTGCTGCTCATTGCTTCTTCTTCCACCTAGGACACAACACACACACACACACACACACACACACACACACACACACACACACACACACACACACACACACACACACACACAACGAATGACGTAGGGCTCATGCTGCAAAAACACAGTCACGTTGTTATGGGCCGCTCGTAAAACACAATATATATTTTCACTTGAGTGAAAGTTGTTTTAACTGTGTTTTTGCGTAAAAATGCCCTTCACGGCACTAGTTTAGTGTTTGACAGGCAATACATATTCATCCGCTTCTACATGAGTGTCAAGAGCACATTAGTACCCGGATGGACTGTCATGGCCGCCGTCGCTGTGGCTCCATAGAGAGAAGAGAAGGAAGGCAAATGTTTCTGCTGGGTGTTTTTTCAACCTTAACCTCGTTTTTATAATGTCGGACGCTGACGGGACGCCGCCTGAACTTCCATCGAGTTCATAGTAAGAAGTACCACATTTTTCTGCAACTTTAAATATCTTCGCGTGGGTGGGGGCTTTATTTTGATGTAAAATAACTGGTTATTGAACTCCACAGACACTAACATTATCGCGAAGTAGCTCAAATGTTTTCCGTGTTTCGAGATATAAATTGCCACAGTGAAATCTAATATCGCAGCGTACATTGTGGAGTCCTTTGTTGCTGTCTGTCTACAGCCTTTAATTCTTCCATTGATGCAGCGTTCCCTCGCGTTTCCTAAACTTAAGCGACTATGGAGCAAGTCACTCGGAACAAGTAAACATTAAATTAAAAAAAAGGATGTCGAATTGTATGGTTAAGGATGAGATTCATATTTTTGCAACACGTTGTTCTCCCTGTGCTGTGTTACTGAGGCTGAGTGGAATTGCAGTTATGAGACGATGCAACTTTTTCTCTCATCTCCATGCTTCATTTATCTATCCCCTTTAGATGGTGTTGGCCTAAACTAGCCCACTTGTCTGCAGTCCAGGTGTTCACTAAAGTCCTACTCAGTTTCATTATACTATTAGTTTCATATATCCAGTTTTATTAGAAATATTAAAAGCTAAGTAGGCTTATCTCCTGTATATGCTACACATATAATTTCCATCATGTTTTTAAGTAGGCCTATGTAATTGATATACATTATTTAAGTCAGCCTAAGTGTTTGTGAAGACACTATTAGCAGAAATTACATTTTCTTAGACTGAAGTAGCTGGTGCAGATAAGTCATAAAATCATGGCAGCCATTTTTCCCCCCAACATGGCTTCCTCCCTGGGTTTACAGCTGACTGAGAGTATGAAGTTGAAGGCTAATCCCGGTTCCCTGACCTTTCATTAATACTTTATAAGTGTAATGTTGAATTGGGATGAAAATGCCTGTAATCAACATCCTGTGTGTTTTCAAGAGCACACCCTGTTGCACTTTATGTATGTGATTTGGCCTATTTACATCTATATCAGGTATATATTACTAATCTATTACTCTGTCATTGTCAGTTCAGTGGAATCAAGGCTAACTCATTTAAGTGTAAAAGTTACTCTGTGGGGTTACAAAAAATAAAAAACAATACATACTTAAATGACTGCTCCACGCAGAGTATATTTTTGAAATTCCCATTAACTTATCTGCTGAACAATTGATTAATTGCTTGGTCCAATAAAATTTCCAAATATAGAAGACCAGGAATTTACCTCATGAAGGTCTGAGACCGAAACGTTGTATTTTTCTTCTAAATAAATTATTGCTTGCGTAATGGTCAGTGTGCGGGATTTTCTCGAAACATTTTGATCTGCTACTTTTGATCATATCCTACGCAACTGCCAGACAAAAGAGTTGTGCAAAAAAGCTTTCCTACATTGCCAAATATAGAAGAAAAAGAAAACTGCGGAGGAAAATGCCTGTTCCAATTTCCCAAAGCCGAGGTGATGTCTTCACCCTGCTTGTTTTTTGTCTTAACATTCCGAAAGCCAAAGATATTAAATGGGAACACCAGTTTTCCACATCAAAGTCTGTTTCCAGATGTTGGGAGTACTACTGTATAGATGTAAACACGTTGTATAAAGCCTTTAGCGTCTCCAGAGGGAGCTGTGTGAAGTCTGACACAATATCAAAGTGACGTTACTTGAGTCACCATCGGTTGGGTTTGAAGACTACACGTTTGACCGTTGTAGCTCATCATCTCTGCTGCAGGCCAGAAGCTCCATGCTATGCTAGCTGCTACTTGCATAATGCACCCGAATCTCTGACCGAACTGTCAGCAGTCTGTTGCATTGTGGGTAATGTAGGTGCAAGATTTTGACAAGGAAGAAGAATGTGTGGAATAGAAAAGACTATTGCCTGTTTTAAATAATTAATTGTACTGCAATTAAGTTATCAAATTTGATTGAGAAGATTGTTTTGTAGATAATAGCCTAACTTAAATAAGTAATCAATTATCAAATTTGTTGCTGATTAATTTTCTGTCAGTTGACTTTTCCATTAATCATTTCAGCTCCACATGTAACACTGCGTTAGCTCTGCCCTTATTATGGTCTTCACAGCACTGGTTCAGTTTTCATGTAATTGTACAGCTTGTCTCACTTGTGAAAGTGATCTTGTAAAGGGTCTTTTCCTGTTTTTGCTATAACACTACTATGGTTATAAATATGATTGGTACAAAGTAGGTTTAACTGATCTTGCTGTCAGTAGGCCTGTAACAATTATTATATAGTTGTCTAATTGTCAATTTATTTTACATATTTGCAGTTTCTTTGTTTAACCGCAATTAACTGCTAACATTAGCCAAAGTCTTAAGGGGTTTGAACGTTGATGGTAATTAATGATTTTGTTTAGATGTGCCAAATTGTAATTATATAACTGAATATTGGTCGGACTGTTGCGCTTAAGCTATGCTAGTTGTTGGCACTTGACCCTATCTATACACGTTCATAGCAACAAAAATGACAAGGAGGGATACAGTTATAATTTATGCATTGTGTGTATTTTTAAGCCCTAACAATCGGTATCCATTTCCTTCTTCAAAGCTAATTATTCCTTTCAATGAAAGTATTAAATCATGCGTTGTTTACATCCATGTTTACTAGTTTCCTTTTTTTTCTTCTTTCCTGTCATTGCTGGTACATTGCTGTGTTTCTTGGCTGTTAACGCAGCCTTTACATCAGATTAGTGCAAAACTATTGGCAGGAAGTGTATCGCATCACCAACATGCACATGTGCGATTGTGCGTGCACAAGACAAATCTAAACAAACAAAAAAGTCCCTCTCATAAAAGACTGCTCTGTAACACTAGAGGTCAAAAACTCCAGAGGGTACCTTAAGTCTTGATCGCCTGAGCTGTTTCAATAGATAATATCCCACCGTTTTATAGCAAAGGTTCAATAGGACAAAAAGAGTTGTTTTCTGCCGTTTTGCGTTGCTATAATGAAAGGTGAGGCAGGATCACAAACATCCTAGCCCCCAGGGATGTTTGTGACATGGCCACTTTCACGTCGTGTGTGTGTGTGTGTGTGTGTGTGTGTGTGTGTGTGTGTGTGTGTGTGTGTGTGTGTGTGTGTGTGTGTGTGTGTGTGTGTGTGTGTGTGTGTGTGTGTGTGTGTGTGTGTGTGTGTGTGTGTGTGTGTTACAGGTCACTCAATAACGTGGTATGAACGGCAATTCACATGGCATGACATTCAGCAGATCCCTTGCCTACTGGTTTCTGTTGATGGACACTTTCATATTCATAACATTGAACAGTAACATTAAACTAATATGTCAACATTGATACTTTGGGGTTAAATCACCATAAAAGCTGTGTGACAAAACAAGGGTTTATTCTCACATTTTGTTCAACGAGATGTTCTCCACAAATATTTTCATTTAAACCACTCACACAATTAGTAGTATTTAAAAGAGAAAACTGTACAATTAATATAATATTACACTTGAAGTTGTAATAGTATGCTTATTTTGTCTTACAGGCACCGGGGCCACACTACATGCTCCTCTTCTTCAGACACGACATGCATTAATGTTTGAGTTTGGCCTAAAGGAGTACAGGTAATAACTGCATATTAAACTTATTTTTGCCATTTATTCTTACTTAGCAATAAAGCTATAATTTCAGTGTGGGCCTTACAATCTGAAAATAACGTTTTATAAATTGAGTAACCTGACCAAGTGGATGGTGTTGTGGCACTACCACCCTTTCAAATTAAAAGATATGTAATATTGCTGCATTCAAAATGTCTAAAAATGACTAAACCTATGTTTTTTATATTTAGTTTAGTTGTGTACTTACATTATTCCAAATATTCAAACCCAGAGAAATCAGTCATTTTTATTAATGACCCAGTGTGTCGTTTGGTCGCCTAATGTTAAACCTCTCTAGTTGCTCTAACTTCTGGCAAAACACAGAAAACGCCTGAAAACACCAGATGATACTTTCAAGAGTAATTGTAAATCATAAAATGTCAAAGAATTATGTTCCGTAACAACAACGCAATATTTTTTCTGCCGCACATAATTTTTTCATTAATTACATCCCACTTTGCAGCACAGTAATACAGTAGAGATTATGGCTGCATGATATGAGGAAAAGATCTAATTGCAATTACTTTGACTGATATTGTGATTGCGATATGATTCACGATATTGGAGGGAATGCTCGTTTTTGTATCATTATTCTCATTTTCATTGAAAATGATTAACCTTGAAAGAAATAGTTTTCTTTTAGTCTGTAGGATACGATTTTTAGGGACATTTCTGCAGCACCACAACACCTAATTCAGAAAGATATGACACATATTTTGCCATTAACAAATATTGCGCCCCCCTGCGATTTGGATATTGCACTAGTCCATATTGCGATTTCGATACAGTTGCGATTAATTGTGCATCCCTAGTAGAGACCTAATTTATTGAGATATTTCAATGTTGATCCAGCATACTACAATGTGCTATGTTGACCAGTGGCTCATGCTAATGCTTGGTGGCTAAACCGTACGGCAACGTTATAAGGTTACAACGGCCTTCAACGTGCTTAGTTATTTTTAGTATGATTGTTTTGACCGCACGATTACATTCACCACATAACATCAGCTGTATGGGTACAGTTCACCAGCACCACAAACTACATCCTCCAAAATGATCATACAGTTGAATGACCACCTCTCTAAAACAATTTGAAGAAAAACTGAATATTATAATCTTGATGAAGGTAGAATGTTGGATTAGACTTGGCTAGGTAGACCTAATAAACAGAGTTGCCAGTATATTAGGGATGGACCGATTATCGGCCCTGGCTGATTATCGGGTGTTTTTTTTTTTTGGCAGTTTGCAGATTGTCTCTATCAGTGTTTTATTTACCTGATAACAGATAGAGTTAATGAATTAAAAAAGTGTTCTACTTTGGCTCTGCTACAGCTCTGTTTCTGTGCCTCTGCTTCGGTTTCACTCATCACGGAGTCTGACTTAATGCCCCCCCCACAACAATATCTGACTCTCTTATTATTTTTGAAAGTTTCTAATTTATTAAATAATTAATAAATAATTTTAACAATTGAAAAAGTTTTGTGTTGAAGTTTGTAACATTTCAAAATCTTAATTTTGACTTAAAGATTTTCATTTTCACTGTATATGCATATTGGTTCCAAATATCAGTTATCAGTTTCATTAACTACTAATTAGGGATGGGTGATATGGCCTAAAATACATATTGCGATATACATTGCGTCCTCTTGCGATAACGGTATATATCACGATATATCAATTATAATATAACCATTTCAGACCAGGTTACATAGACCCTAAGGAAAGCCAAACTGCTAAATGTATTTCTTTTTTAAAGAGAGAAACGTAGTATGTAGTTTTGAGAACATTTATTGTGCAAAACTAATTATACAACATAATGTTTCAGATAAATAAAATAAAATACAAGTACACTAGTTGCAGAGACTTTAAAAAAGAAAAAGCTTAAAGTATTGGGTTTCTTTCCTTTAGTGGAAACTAGGCCTGAACGATTAATTGCATTTGCAATAATATTGCGATATGTTGCAACGCGATTTTTCTAATCGCAAAGGCTGCGATTTGGTCACGTGACTCGAGAGAGCAAATCAGTCTGCACTCCACAGAGAAAGCATCAACTTAGCACGCTAACGCTATGCCGTACCTTGAGCAGATTTCTGTCATTCAAACAACGAGTTGTAGTTTAAAACTTTTACAGCCATTTTAATAGTGGCCAGCGTGGCCACGTTGTTTCAACGGTTTTATTAGTACAGTTAATCCCACGGCAACACATGCATGCTACTACTAACTAGGGGTGGTACGGTTCACAAAACCCACGGTTTTAGGGTCACGGTTTTCGGTTCTGTACGGTTCTTGTTATTTTTTCTTTTAATCTTTAACACTCCAGAATATACTTCAGCATATGATATATAGCTAAAATTAGCATATTGAATGCATGTTGCACAAAACATGCACACAGTGGCAGTTCTATATATTGTTTTATTTCATCATAGGTACCATGAAATCCAAAATGTTCCCACACACCAGACTATAAACGCGCGCGCGCGCGTATCCTCCAGCTCTGGACAGCCTCTCTCCCACTGGACATTTCTGTACGTGGCGTGACCTGCGGGCACCCACTCCACTTGAGGAGCGGGTCGCTTTGTCTCTCAAAATCTGACGAAAATCTTTTAAACTGACCTTTGTCGATCTGAAATGAAGACAGATTCAGCAACTGCATGGCCTATTTCTCGCTTAAAATGTTTTCAAGACAACACGTTTCGGTAAACTATTTTAGTACAATATGAGATCGTACTCTGAACGAGCCGCCACGACATCTGTTTTGAAATTTGGGGACCAGCCAGACCCATGTGAGCGCGATCGTCAATCAGCTGCCATGGGTTGCGTTTGTCACGCCCATCCCGTCGTCATTTCCAGTTAGTGTTTTAACATAGGTGTATAAAGTGGGCACTACGGCAGTAAGAGGTTAGTGCAGCTCAACAGTGTACTGACGAACCGTGCGGTACACACATGCTCCGAACCGAGACTAGCGAACCGAGCGGTTCGGGTGTTTTTTCATGAACCGTACCATCCCTACTACTAACGTAACGATAGCCTCTCTGAGCAAGTGCAGCATTGACTACGTTTACAAGCTGTCAATTTTCGGGTTATGGTTAAGGTCACTATTCGGGTTTCTGAAACATTCGGAATAACCCGTTTACATGCGTGAGCAGAGCGAGTTACTCCTACATGGAATTTGTAATCAATTGGCGATATCCCGAGGTAAACGGCGACGCCGGTTAGCGTCTGGACATAGCCTACGGACAACACAAGACGCAATAACTTTTCGGTCACTTTCTTATAAATCTCACTATCTCGGTTACTTTCTGCCGTCAACAAAAGACATTATATTCATGGTTTTCACCACACTAATGAAGAAATTGGTTTCCTCCCTGCGCCCAAAAGTGTGGTGCTGTGCTGCGTCTCGCCATGTTTTCTTACTTCTTGTTTTACTTCCGGTTATACTGCGCGCAGGTTTTCTGCATTGACATATATATAACTATATTATTATAGTATATAATTATTATTATAACTATGTTTTCCAGCAAACGAAGTTCCTCTACTCAAAAGACCAAGATTCCCTTACACGGGCTAGAACATCGCAGTCAGGTTTTTGATGGGGATATCGAGATGCTGATGTACAAAATGTACGGAATGTATATTTGTTTATGCTGTTTATGCGCAGGGTATTTAACGGAGTGATGATTGTAAGGCACAGTGGTTAATGGACGATTTGTTAGTTTTTTTTAAATAGTTAATGAAATTATCTAAATATTGTAGGTAAAGCCACATATTTTTATTTTTTTTCCGCAATCTGCACTTTAGTTTGTGTGATTTGTTTCTGACTTTCATATGAATGTTTACACCAGGCTTGGTCAGTGCTCAATATACTACTGGGATTGAAGTAGTTAAATAAAAGAGGTCATTCATATAAATTCATGCATCACCTAATTTCATCATCACATACAGTCCTGGCCTCCAGGAAATAGCAGTTTGCTTAATCTATCTCATCGTGTGTTGTTCATACTATACAATGATTTATTGCTAGTAGGGCTGCTCCTTCTTAGTCGATTAGTCGACTAATCGGTCGTTTTGGTCTTAGTCAACTTAGGTTTCTTTAGTCAGTCATGTTTTATGCTTTTTTTTTTCATGCTGAATGACTTATTTCCAAGAAACGTACGAGCACATCTCTGGTAAACACAAGAATTAAAGTGGTGCTTTTGCATGACTCTTTGCGGAGAAACTCAGATTTACAGATCTGTCGATTAAATCAACTAATCGATTAGTCGATACAATTGAATGATTGTTAGTCGACTAAGAATTTCTTCAATCGAGCACAGCCCTAATTGCTAGTCTTTGTTGAATAATACAGAAGACAGAGCTTAAAAAATTATCTCATATTGAATCGCAATATTTTTGAAAAAAATCGCAATTAGATTATTTTCAAAAATCATTCAGCCCTAGTGGAAACCATTCCAAAAGGCACTACACTTAAAGTCCTTGGTTCTTAAATGCCACCCAAGATGCAGAGAACAGGAAAACCTGGTGTCTCTTTAGTTAAGGAACAGACACTGTACTGAAAATACTTTCAGTATTAGGCAAAGATGCACAGATAATTTAAATAAAAACATATTTCAAACAAAGTTTCTTACCTGCAGCCTAATGTAACACATTTGGTTTTAAACATTTTGTTCTCTTAATGAAATGAAAACTGGTGTCTTGTTAATAAAGGAACGGATACTGTGAATTAGGGAAATACTTCCAGTATTAGGCATGGCTATTTTAAATAAAGAAAATTCTTCCAAGTGTAGTGCACAGATACTTCAAATGAAAAGATAATCAAGTGCAAAATGAAAGCACAATAATTTATAACAATTTAGAGAAGATACTTCCAGTATAAGGCTCATATACGTCAACTAAAGAAAATGTTTCAAGTATAAAAGTTTCTTTACAGTAGTGCCCTGCCATAGACAGTCAAAAGTGCAAAACAGTGACAGAGCACACTTGCATGCGCGCGTGCACACACACACACACACACACACACACACACACACACACACAGTGGTGTAGTCTACGTGATATGCAAGTATACGCAGTATAGCCACTAAGAACGCTTATAATAGGGTTGCAACTAATGATTACTTTAATAATCGATTAATTAGTTCACTTGAAGCTTATTCATTAAATTATTACCATCATTGTAGTAATTGCAAGTTAAGTTCATTTATACACCACATTTAAACACAGCTTAAGATGACCAAGTGCTATTAAAGAACTTTTAAAATGAAATTAAAAAGTACAACACACACAAATATATTTGTCAACAATAACTGATAGGGGACAAAGCACAGAATATATACATGACAACAGATTGAAAAATGAATGGGCCAAGAAAGGTGAATGAATAAAACAGTGTCTTTAGTCTTGCAAACTATACCACCCCTGCTTTACTACTGTTATTAATGAGCTAACCCTAGCTTGTCATGCTTGTGAAGCTGGATAACGAGGGGGAAAAAGTAGGATAGTATAGTGACTTCACCCTGCTGTTGAGCTCCCTTCCTCCTCATCAAGGACTCCGACATGTTTACGTTTTAGGTGCTGACTCATCACCGTGGTGCTCCCGTGGCATGCCGTGTCGCTTTTTCTTATCTTGCAATTAACAGGTTTTTGATTTATTTAGTGTGAAATGCTCCCACACCTTGGATGTCTTAGGTCGTACTGATTTCTCTGCCTCCGCCGTGTGTTTCAGAACAACGTTACGGGTCTCTCCGGTCTCTCTCCGTATTTCCCCTACCCCCGCTCTGCTCTTTTTATTTTATTTTTTTTCTTTTGCTCTGCGCTGCTCCGCTCTGCGCTCAACTCAATTTTTTGTTTATCTCCGCGAATCAATAATTAAATTCGTTGCCAACTTTTTTAATAATCTAATTTTATCGATTCGTTGTTGCAGCCCTACCATATACCCACTTAAAAATGCGCAATGACACGTAATGACATACTTTCCATTATATGTTTAATATATTTTGAATTGCCATCTGTGTTTTCCTTCGCATAGTCTAAATAAAGGTATTTCCACTGTAAATTGGTGCATTAAAGTGTATCAGAATGAAGGAAATTAAGTCTTTGATGCTCAAAATTTCCCAGGGGGAGGACATCCAGATTTAATGTCCATTCTGGTCCATATTTATATAGTACAGTATACCCACTAAAATACATTAGACTATACCATCTCTCACACACACACACACACACACACACACACACACACACACACACACACACACACACACACACACACACGGCCTTATGTTCAGCGGGGAAGTATAACATCTGCAAACATCGGCTGCCAAGATTCCAATTGTCGTATAGTTATATAGTGAATGGTCAGGCTGGTGAAAGGCTCCATGGTACGGCTCGACCACAGGGCCGTTGTAGCGGCTTAAATCCGAACCAAGTCCAAATAATGGATGTTGCACCGGCCTTTTTCACCAGCTCCTCCGTTTCACGTGTTCACTCAAGATGACGATGATGCGTTGCAGCCGGTTGCAGCCGGTTGCAACTCGTGGCTCTAAAATTCGCTGGTAGATTGTGTCATCAACATGCATTATCGCGATAGTGCAATATAATTAAAATATCTATCGTAGGCCAATTTTGTCTCGTTTATATTGCATATCGTTTCTATCGCCCGTTACTACTAATAATAATCGGTATCGGCCCTGAAAAACCAGTATCTGTCGATCGCTACAGTATATTGGTTCAAAACCATTACATTTATCAAATGCAATTATTGATATGAACATCACTCTGTTAGGAACTACAGAAACTCTGTCCACTCGCATAGGTACAGAATTCAAAGTGGACCTTTATCCCTCACAAACAGTCTTCTGCCGATTACTGACACTGGCTACAGCAAATCCTTTAACCGACAAGTTAAAATTTGGCCTGTCGTTCAGTTACACTGGCTGTCATTAACGCCGGTGTCATTTTATATGTTGAATATGTGGCAGAGCTGTTGTACTGGATTGTATAGGTGAAGCTAATAATGTGGCCAGTCTGAACATTAGGGGTGGTACGGTTCACAAAACCCACGGTTCGGTTCGTATCGCGGTTTTAGGGTCACGGTTTTCGGTTCTGTACGGTTCTTATTTTTTCTTTTAATCTTTAACACTCCAGAATATACTTCAGCATATGATATATAGCTAAAATTACCATATTGAATGCATGTTGCACAAAACATGCACACAGTGGCAGTTCTATATATTGTTTTTATTTCATCATAGGTACCATGAAATCCAAAATGTTCCCACACACCAGACTATAAACGACGCTGGCGTATCCTCCAGCTCTGGACAGCCTCTCTCCCACTGGACATTTCTGTACGTGACGTGACCTGCAGCGGCACCCCACTCCAACTTGGTGGTCGGTGGTGTCTTCTCAAAATCTGACGAAAATCTTTTAAACTGACCTTTGTCGATCTGAAATGAAGACAGATTCAGCAACTGCATGACCTATTTCTCGCTTAAAATGTTTTCAGAAACACGCGTCTAGGTGAACTATTTTAGTACAATATGAGATCGTTACTCTAGGCGAGCGCCATGGACAGTCTGTTTTGAAATTAGGGACCAGCCAGACCCATGTGATGCGATCGTCAATCAGCTGCCATGGGTTTGCGTTTGTCACGCCCATCCCGCTCGTCATTTCCAGTTAGTGTTTTAACATAGGTGTATAAAGTGGGCACTACGGCAGTAAGAGGTTAGTGCAGCTCAACAGTATACTGACGAACCGTGCGGTACACACATGCTCCGAACCGAGACTAGCGAACCGAGCGGTTCGGGTGTTTTTTCATGAACCGTACCATCCCTACTGTACATGTCTTCACAGTCCTGATCAGAGGGTCAATCAAACAAAGGGAAACACTGTGTGGGTGGGCCATGGGCTAAAAGAGGTCCTTGTCTCCTTGATACTCTACCTCATACAGTTGGACATTGTTTAAGTTCTTCTTTATTTGTTTACTCTTCGCTGGTTAGCTTTGACTAGAGCTGGGCGATATGGAGAAAATCAAATATCACAATATTTTTGACCAAATACATCAATGTCTATATTGCAGCTATATTGTAGGGTTGACTATTGGTTCTTTCACAAAAAATTTACACAATGAGATTTTAAATAATCACCCATAATGTGGATATAATGACTAAGTGGATAAAGGCAAAAAACAGAATAGCTAGAACAATGCAGCCTGTAAAACCATGAAAAGACATTTGTCATGTCACAATATTACTATATCCAAAATTTGAGATGATATTTATCTAGTCTCATATCGATGTTGATATAATATTTATATGTTGCCCAGCCCTAGCTTTGACTGCATGGTGCTGTTGTGTTCTACAGTGCAATATAAACAGGAACAGTTGTCAGGTCATGGACCAAATGAGCGCCATGCTGGGTTGGTCTAAATCATTCTTTTGATGAGCTTGTGGACACCTGTTGAAAAGCTTGAATGTTTATTTTTATTTTTTTAACGTGGTGGTTCTTCAGGGTTGTTGGTTCTTCATTGTTTTCTTTATTTTTGCTTAATTTTTATGTTATATTTAATTAAACACAGACACAAACTATAATGTCTTACACTTAGCAATTGAGCAAGTTTCCAGGAACGCTTCCGGCTCGAAAGAGATCAGAAGTCTAGGTCAAAGAGACAGCGGTATGCTGTCAATTTAATGTCAGTAAGTTAATTAATTTAAAGTTAATTTTAATTGTAATTGCAAACAGGAAGAAGAGACTCAAGAGTGTTTTGATTAGTGGAATTTGTTTCTCTGATTGAGCCTGAAGTGAGCAGGCAGCATACTTGCCAAGCAATGTGTGTCACCTCTTCTGCGCTGACAACGTTGGTATGCAGACTAGAGGGATTCTGTTTTGACTAAGTGTCTCTCGATATCTTTATTTTGGCTTTTTGGTGTGCTGTAAATAACAGTGTTTCCTCCAAGTGTGAGGGGCAGAGAGGGTTCACATTTTTCAGTTTTATAATACAGCATACTACCGTAGTGCCTGTTCAGCGTGCGGCCGTTCAGAGCACGTTCCCTTTCGGACATTTTTTTCGCCGTTTTTTTCTTTTAACCTGTTAACATCCACCGGGTCGCCCTGCACCGTGTTCCCGGGTATGTTTGTTTTCTTCAGGTTGCTGCCTATACAATGGAACTATCCCCACCTTTTTCTGTTTAGTTTTCACCCCGGGACAGCCCCCGACGTCCAGCAAGCACTCCCACTGTGGAGCGTCGATACGCTGCGTCATCTCTCTGAGCAGCCATCTTGGAAAAAGCTGTCATTGGCTATCAACACGTCAATCATGGCAATTGTAGCCAATCACATTCCCTTTCCAACGGTGTATAATGTAGCATGATAGGAACATCCAATGGGAGCCAGTCCAAATGAATGCGCAACAGAGCCAAGTCCTGCCTCCCAGAGCCAGCAGGCACATACATGTGATTTATGAGAAAAGATATGTTCAACAGTGTTTGAATGAATGTAAAAAGGTTTTGTAAGTCATTTTAAGTCTTTATTATTATATTTATTGTTTTTTCTAATAGCCTAGAAATGAGTAAAAGCATTTAGCAAAATGTGGTCATTGGAGAGGTTTTGGCACGCCAGTGACACCTGTAATACCAAATACTGAAAACTCCCTTGTAGGGCTAGGCGATATGGCTGAAACCTGTATCACGATATAAGTGTTTCATATCGGTAATTATTGATATTTTTATGACCTATTTAAAATAAGGACCAGGAGAAAAATATATTAAATTTAAACATTTTTATTTTAAACTTAACCTTCCTCTGATTATAATCCCCTCAGTTATAAAAGCAGAAATGTCAACACAACCATGGAAAACACTCAAATAGTTCAAATGTAAACATAAGTCTAAAATTACAATGAACACTTAACAGTTTTATCTCTTAACATTAAAATTAAAGAATAAGTAAGAAATGCTTAATAAAGTGTAATAAAATAGTACATCCATCCATCCATCTTCTTCCGCTTATCCGGTGTCGGGTCGCGGGGGGAGCACCTCCAGCAGGGGACCCCAAACTTCCTTTTCCCGAGCCACATTAACCAGCTCTGACTGGGGGATCCCAAGGCATTCCCAGGCCAGGTTGGAGATATAATCCCTCCACCTAGTCCTGGGTCTTCCCCGAGGCCTCCTCCCAGCTGGACGTGCCTGGAACACCTCCCTAAAGAGGCGCCCAGGGAGCATCCTTACAAGATGCCCGAACCACCTCAACTGGCTCCTTTCGACGCGAAGGAGCAGCGGCTCTACTCCGAGCTCCTCACAGATGACTGAGCTTCACACCCTATCTCTAAGGGAGAAGCCAGCCACCCTCCGGAGGAAACCCATTTCGGCCGCTTGTACCCTGGATCTCGTTCTTTCGGTCATGACCCAGCCTTCATGACCATAGGTGAGTGTAGGAACAAAAACTGACCGATAGATCGAGAGCTTTGCCTTCTGGCTCAGCTCTCTTTTCGTCACAACGGTGCGATAGATTGAATGTAATACCGCACCCGCTGCGCCGATTCTCCGACCAATCTCCCGCTCCATTGTCCCCTCACTCGCGAACAAAACCCCAAGGTACTTGAACTCCTTCACTTGGGGTAAGGACTCATTCCCTACTTGGAGAAGGCATTCCATCGGTTTCCTGCTGAGAACCATGGCCTCAGATTTAGAAGTGCTGATCCTCATCCCAGCCGCTTCACACTCTGCTGCGAACCGATCCAGTGAGTGCTGAAGGTCACAGGCAGATAATGCCATCAGGACCACGTCATCTGCAAAGAGCAGCGACGACATCCCCAGCCCACCGAACTGCAACCCCTCCCCACCCCGACTACGCCTTGATATCCTGTCCATAAATATTACAAACAGGATTGGTGACAAAGCGCAGCCCTGGCGGAGGCCAACCCTCACCTGAAACCAGTCTGACTTACTGCCGAGAACCCGGACACAGCTCTCACTTTGGTCGTACAGAGATTGGATGGCCCTGAGAAGAGACCCCCTCACCCCATACTCCCGCAGCACCTCCCACAGTATCTCCCGGGGGACCCGGTCATACGCCTTCTCCAGATCCACAAAACACATGTAGACTGGTTGGGCATACTCCCAGGCTCCCTCCAGGATCCTTGCGAGAGTAAAGAGCTGGTCCGTTGTTCCACAACCAGGACGAAATCCGCATTGTTCCTCTTCAACCCGAGGTTCGACTATTGGCCGAACCCTCCTTTCCAGCACCTTGGAGTAGACTTTACCAGGGAGGCTGAGAAGTGTGATACCCCTGTAATTGGCACACACCCTCTGGTCCCCCTTTTTAAAAAGGGGAACCACCACACCAGTCTGCCACTCATTTGGCACTGTCCCAGACTTCCACACAATGTTGAAGAGACGTGTCAACCAGGACAGCCCCTCCACACCCAGAGCCTTGAGCATTTCTGAACGGATCTCATCAATCCCCGGGGCTTTGCCACTGTGGAGTTGTTTGACTACATCAGTGACTTCCGCCTGGGAAATTGACGACAATCCCCCATCATCCTCCAGTTCTGCCTCTAACATAGAGGGTGTATTAGTCGGATTCAGGAGTTCCTCAAAGTGCTCCTTCCACCGCACTATTACCTCCTCAGTTGAGGTCAACAGTGTCCCCTCCTTACTGTACACAGCTTGGATAGTTCCCCGCTTCCCCCTCCTGAGGTGGCGAACAGTTTTCCACAAGCACTTTGGTGCCGACCGAAAGTCCTTCTCCATGTCTTCTCCAAACTTCTCCCACACCCACTGCTTTGCCTCTTTCACGGCAGAGGCTGCAGCCCTTCGGGCCCTTCGGTACCCTGTAACTGCCTCCAGAGTCCTCTGGGATAACATATCCCGGAAAGACTCCTTCAGTCGGACGGCTTCCCTGACCACCGGTGTCCACCATGGTGTTCGTGGGTTACCGCCCCTTGAGGCACCTAAGACCACAGCTCCTCGCCACAGCTTCAGCAATGGAAACTTTGAACATTGTCCACTCGGGTTCAATGCCCCCAGCCTCCACAGGGATGCACGAAAAGCTCCGCCGGAGGTGTGAGTTGAAAGTCTGTCGGACAGGGACCTCCTCCAGACGTTCCCGATTTACCCGCACTACCCGCTTAGGCTTACCAGGTCTGTCCAGAGACCCAACTCACCACCAGATGGTGATCGGTTGACAGCTCCGCCCCTCTCTTCACCCGAGTGTCCAAAACATACGGCCTCAGATCAGATGAAACGATTATAAAATCGATCATTGACCGTTGGCCTAGGGTGCTCTGGTACCAAGTACACTTATGAGCATCCCTATGTTCGAACATGGTGTTCGTTATAGACAATCCATGACTAGCACAGAAGTCCAACAACAAACAACCACTCTGGTTTAGATCAGGGAGGCCGTTCCTCCCAATCACGCCTCTCCATGTATCTCCATCATTGCCCACGTGCGCGTTGAAGTCCCCCAGCAAAACAATGGAGTCCCCCACTGGAGCCCCATGCAGGACTCCACTCAAGGTCTCCAAGAAGGCCGAATACTCTGAACTCTTGTTTGGTGCATATGCACAAACAACAATCAGTTTTCCCCCCCACAACCCGCACGCGTAGGGAGGCGACCCTCTCGTCCACCGGGGTAAACTCCAAAGTAGCGGCGCTCAGCCGGGGGCTTGTGAGTATCCCCACACCCGCCCGGCGCCTCACACTAGGGCTGCACAATTAATCGAATTTTAATCACGATCACGATTTTGGCTTCCCACGATCAAATTTGTGTGATCGAGCGATATTTAAAATGCGTCATTCCCTTCATAGAACAGTTTTTGCAAAGCCAATCTAGCCCTCCATAAACCACTGTCTGATCATGTCTCCATGAGCCAATCAGAGCTGTTCCCTGCCTGCACCGCGCAGCTTAGTTTCTAGATGTAGACAGTCACAGAGGACAGAGTAACGTGAGGAAAATTCCACAACAGGTAGCAGTCGGTCATCATAAGCCGGTCACGATGTTTACCAGTTTACCAGTAAACGCAACGTTTTGTCCCGTCTGTGTTGTTTTTCAGACAACAGCAGTGACCGGTGCTAGTTTGTGTCTTTTAGCTCATAGCTTTAGCAGCAGACTGTTGAATGTCCCGCTGTTGGAATCCTACAGTGAAATACAGACACACTACACTGTTTAGCAGTCAGCATTTTAGCCGTGTTTAATCCAGTTACTACTGTGGCTAACGGTAGGCTAACGTTAGCTGCTGTATAACGTGTCATTAGTGTTTACTAGCGTGACATTCAGCGATGTTTATGTTGCCTCTAACGTGGGTTTCGGAGCATCAGAGCGCAACGCAGACATGTAAGTGGCAGTGTAATGAGCCACAGAAATCCGCGTAGCTATTTCGTCCGGTAGCTACCAGGCACCACATGCACCGTTAACGTGAACAGAAAATTGCGTTGCCTGTATCTTTCACGGCAAACATGCATGTGTGGAAAGCGGTCGCACAACAGCTGAAATGGCATACTCCTTCACAGTATCCTTCAATAAAGGAGGAATGTAGCACAATATGGATGTATTAGTAGGAATGTAGCACAATATGGATGTAAAAGCAGTTATAATTATATAATAAAATTTGTTTTGGCTAAAATCAACAAATAATCGTGATAATTAATCGTGATCTCAATATTGATCAAAATAATCGTTATTATCATTTTGGCCATAATCGTACAGCCCTACCTCACACCCTGGGCAACTCCTGAGAAGAAAAGAGTCCAACCCCTATCCAGGAGTATGGTTCCAGAACCGAGACTGTGCGTAGAGGTAAGCCCCACCAGATCTAACCGGTAGCGCTCCACCTCCCGCACCAGTTCCGCCTCCTTCCCCCACAGAGAGGTGACGTTCCACGTCCCCAGAGCCAGCGTCTGCTGCCCGGGTCTGGTCCGTCGAGGCCCCTGACCTTCACTGCCCCCCCGTGTGGCAGCGCACCAGACCCCAGCGGTTCCTCCCACAGGTGGTGGGCCCATGGGCTGGAGAGATGGGAGCCACGTAGCTTTTTCGGGCTGTGCCCAGCTGGTCTCCGTGGCAAACCCGGCCACCAGGCGCTCGCTGACGAGCCCGCCATCTGGGCCTGGCTCCAGACGGGGGCCCCGGGCTTCCTCCGGGCAGGGTCACTCCATCTCTACCTCGTTTATTCATAGGGTTTTTGAACCATTCTTTGTCTGGCCCCTCACCTGAGACCACTTTGCCTTGGGAGACCCTACCAGGAGCACAAAGCTCCAGACAACACAGCCCTCAGGTTCACAGAGACACACAAACCTCTCCACCACGATAATGTGATGGTTCACGGAGAGGAATATAATAATAGTAATAAAATAGTGCAAAGTGTTAAATATAAGAAACCTGAGAACTATTTTCTGCAAGTTTAGTGCTAGGTTGGTAACCTGGCTTCTCGACAGTGCTCAGCATGTCTGCCTCCATTATTTCATTGTTCCGTTTAGTAAGGCGCTGATGCAGAGTACCTCTCCATGGTGGTCTGCTGCTTGTGCGGTGTTTCAGCTGCAGATGTTGTTGGACGTTGCTGGCGAATACGTCTGTGCTCCAAAGTGTGAGCGCTGCTAAGGTCGTAAAACAAGTTTGTGATATTACCAGTGTTGGTGGGGACTGACGACATTGGTCTGACTACGGTCAGACTTACAAAATCCCCAAAACTGCCATACTGACTTTTCCTGTTTTATCAACAATTTCCTCGCTCGCTGCAGCACTCACTTTCTGCTCCACGCCGCCGGTTCTGTTATTGGAGAACACGAGACAGCGATGTGGCGCAACCAAACTTGATACTGTTACATGATTGGCTGTTAGTCACTCCGTACATTGCTAGATTACCAGAAAGTGAGTGCCTTTGTTCATGCAACCAAACTTGCTTCACAACCCCTGGTTGCTTCCGACGAAGAAAAAAAAGTTATCGAACGTTTTATCGAACGCATTTTCTATTGATATTGATTACGTGTCTATCGCGAGACTTATCGTTTTATCGCCCAGCCCTACTCCCTAGCTCCCTAGGACTAGAGTTCTGAAACTTTTTAGAGGTCTTCTTGACAAGGTATGTGTAATATTCTGCATAGTGTGGCACAAAGTATGTTTTTAGTTGTTTTTTTTTTATTTGATAATTAATGTAATTACATTATGCTGAAAATGCCTCTCTTTCAATCTTCACGTAAACATTTATATGCAGGGCTTGTACTGTGCAGTATTAATAGTTAAAAAAAACTTCTTCTACCACTGCCAATACCAACATTACCAGTTATAGAAAGCCAAGGCAATTTTATTTATATACCACCTTATCATACACAGAGGTAACTCAAAGTTCTTTTACATGCAAAACAACAAGAAAAAATAGTACACAATGAGAAAAAACTGACAACAACTGCTAAAGAGAATAGTCTAACTTAGTTTTGAAAATAGCTACAGTTGGGGCATGTCTTAGTTCTAAGGGGCGCTGATTCCAGCAGTGGGCAGCATAATAGCAAAAGCTGTTTGGATTAAACTCTGGGCACCACTTACTGACCAACCCCTGCAGATCTGAAAGACCGATCCGGCTTGTACTTAGCAAACATATCTGCAATATGTTTGGCCCAGACCATTAAATGACTTAAAGACAATAAGTTGGACCTTGAAATCAGATCGGTCAGAAACCCACTTAGCGGAGGTATTAATTGCTAAATAGGTGTATTAGTCACTTGCTTTGACATATGAAGTGCTGTTAAAGGTCATTTGGCGGCAGTCACGTCATTAGTGTTATTAATTTGTATCGTAAACTTTTTGTAATTTGTACAGTACTAGTTGCCTTAGTTGGTTGGATTGGTTAGATTTAGTCATGAGGAGTGAAATTGGTTAGCGTATGAATACCAGGGTAAGCCAATCAGATGCAGAGTAGGGTGGGTCATGCCTTTGCCATCCTAGGAAAAGAATTAAAGCAACCACTTCACATTTTGGCCCTGCTTAGTTTTATTCAGTTTATTAATATTGGTTGTGCGTTTACAAACTGCACCAAATTCGACACTTCATTGGGTACTCGGCAATACACCCAAGTGTTCTTGCAATTTATGATTGACACACTCACAGACTAGGGTTGTGCCGATGGACGATATCATTGTCCATCGTGATGGCTGCCCAACATCACGATGGAGAGCCACCATCGTGATGTGTCCGTCTGTCCCCCCCCCCCTCCCCCCCATGTGCGCTGCAAGACTTATGTTTCTGTTTATTGAATGCGTTATTCAGTGCAAACATAACCGAGAATGTAGTTTAAACTCAGTAATGATGGTATGTTAGGTTATTACTGTCGCTCTGTTGAAGGCAAACGTCCCACTGTACTGTCGTTACGCAGATCACGGACATCTGATTGACTTTACTGCACCGTACTTAAGTGAAAGTAGGTCACGTTGTAAAACCTACCAGCAGGGCACCATTTACCCCCGGCTCCGACGATCATCGTCCATCACGATGTTTTACTGTAACCATCGTCAACTGCCAATTTAGGGGACATCGCCCAACCCTATCACAGACAAACATTCCTTGCTTTATATTAAGATATACTTATTATAGGTAATTGTACAATTATTAACGACTTAATAAGCGTATTGGCAGTTTCATTTTCAGAGTTTCTGTTTTTATTTCTTGTTTCCCTCACCTGCGTCCTCTGATAACAGCTGAAAGTAAATTTATGTTTTCACAGCGCTGTGCCGGCTCAAAAAAACGGAAGAAACGACACTTCCAAAGCAAAAGCTCGCCGTCTCGCCTGTGGGACCCCCCTTCCAATCCTTTTGAAATCTTATTTTTTCTCATGTTTTTTTCTTTTTTCTTTTCACAGTTAAGATAACTTCAGTTTTCTTTTAAACCTGTTTCTTTGAATATAGCAAAAATAATTTCCTCAACATTTTAATGGGGTTTTTATTATGCCAAAGTGTTGTCTACATTATTTGAACATATATACATGATTTTTGTGTGTTTTAGTACTTTTTGAACATTTTCAGCACATTTTACCAAAACCGCGATAGCGCTGATAACCGTGATCATTTGTCATTATAATCGTTATATAAAATTTTCAATGACACAGTTTAAATGATATACACATTCTTTTTAATTTAATTCAGATTTCTTTTTTTTTTTTTTCTTTCTTTTTTTTTTACAGTTTCATCCCTAGTTATTAAGTGTGTAAGGTTGTTCCTCAGCTGTGCCACCGGTAGCACCTGATACATTTCTCAATGTGGGAGCACAGGCTTTGCCTTCTTCCAATACATTGAGCTACTTTTGAGATCTACAAATCTAAGCCCATGTTGCTTAAAAGTCACAAGTGAGCTGATTGTTAGTTTGTTATTGCCCATCGTTCCGGACCTCTGACCTTGGAAAAAAAAATTAGATGTGGACTGAGTAATGAGTTTGAGAACCCCTGGTGTACACGGTTGGTATACAGGCTTTATCCCCAGAACTGTGGAATGTTTTGTGGAGCTTAAGCCACTCAGGTCCTGCTGTATTCCACATCATGCGCAATTTGCTTAGTTGATTATGGCCTACACAATAGTCACGTTCATTACATAAAGAGCAGTTAAAGCTGCAGTAGGTAGAAAGCAAAAAAAAAAACACGACCAAAGTTAAAGTGGAGTAAGACCTCTTCCTGCAGGTCTCTGTCTCCGCTCACTGCATGTGCAGAACAGCCAATAGGAATGCTCTCTCTCTGAATGACCTGTGATTGGCCAATGTCCCCTGTCATGCTAGATTTTCTGAAGCCTGAAAACATAATCAAGAGGAGGTGCAGAGTTTTAGTTTTCTCTCTGAACACTTATAACAATATGATGAAAGATAATAATGGAATTATTTCCCAACAATGGCAAAATATACTGCCTACTAGGGATGTAACGATCATCGTGAATTGCTTAAAAATCTATATAAATGTGTAATAAAAAATGAATTGCGATGCAATTTTGAAACGGCCTAGGGCGTAATCCACTTTTGATTTATTTATTATTTGAAGATATTTTTTCTGTTTATTTAGTTATTTGGTATGGGATTTGTTTTAAAAATCAAATTTTAAGTTAAGTTTTGTTATTCGAGAATAAAATACAATTTCTGTTGCAATTTTGCACACGTTGTTTTGCACAGTTTACATAAAAGGTAATTTGTCTGCAGCTCATTCTGTTAAAATTAATGTGAGAAAATCGTATTGTGAACTTAAAATTGTGAATCGTATTGAATCGGGTATTGAGTGTATCGTTAAATCCCTACTGCCTACCACAGCTTCAACGTATGAAATAGCATATGCTCTGTGTTCTATTAAAGGTGCTCTAAGTGATGTGACGCGTTTTTTAGGCTACAACATTTTTTGTCACATGCAGCAAACGACTCCTCACTATCCTCTAGCTGCCTGTCCCCTGAACACACTGTAAAAAGTGTCTCTGAAGACAACTCAGGCTCCACAAACGGCAACAAAAACAAACTGCGCCAACCTGCACCACCAAACATAACAGTGTTCCAGCCAATAACCGACAAGAAGGAGCTGGTTGAGCCGTGAATACACAATGTGGAAGTAGCCTACGTGCTAACGCTACTGCAGTGAGGAGATGTTTGCTGTATGTGACGAAAAATGTTATAGCCCAAAAAACACGTCACATCACTTAGAGCACCTTTAATGGTAATGTTTTTTTATTTTATAAAAGTATATAAAATTCTTGTGATGTTAGTAGAGAGTCTTTATTTCAAGGTGGCCCACCTCCACTCTTAAATGCTGCATCAAAACCTGTGTGGTTTAAGTGGGCATGAGATAATAGATTTAGTTGTTCTGCTATACAGCAATGTTAAATGCATTTAGAGTAAGTGGGATGCTTCTTAATGTGCTAATAAAAACAAATTTGTTTACTTTTCTTACAGATATCTGTAGATTTACAACTATGGAAGAAGACCTCACAATACCTCATGATCCTGCCAAAAACTGCAACATATCAGTAATAGGGGAAGAAAAGGTAAAAGACTTTGTGTATAAGCATTTCAGAGAAGTGACAGATGGGTCACCCTTCAATAATGCTGAAGAATCCTCCATTAAAGAACATGGGAGCTCAATCACGAAAGATAAACAGACTCACAATAAATCCCATTGTAAAATTCAGCAGGGAGCCGTTTTCTCTGGAAAGATTCTGAGTTTTGGATGCTCTGTGTGTAAAGATGATTCCACATATAGCCCCAATGATCTCTTCAAACATTTTCGAGCGGCCCATAATGGAACCCTTCCTACATACCCTTGTGACCTGTGCGGTTTTTCCACAAACGAGTTTCCTGCTCTTCAGCGTCATCGGATTGAGCACAGGAATACTCTAGTTACATGTGAGCTTTGCAACAATGATGTTCAGTACTCCCTGCTTTTGCTTACCAGACACTACATCATGTGTCACAGTCTAAATGGACAGTTTAACTGTGACTGGTGTGAGTTTACAACTGTGGATGCAGGAACATTCGTCCAGCACATCCATCATCATAATGAGAGCCATTGGAAGTGCTCAAAATGCAGACATATCAGCTTGAACGAAGAAGATCACCAGAAGCATATGAAAGCTCACTCGGGAACGTTCCCTTTCACTTGTCAGATCTGTGGATATGGTGCAACAAGAGGCGAGTATCTTAAAAAACACACAGCAGCTGTTCACAAAGAAGAGGTTGAGAGAAGGAATGCATGGAAGGCTATAGATGACAGCAGCATTTCAGCAAATTCATCTGCAAGCCTGAAACTTTTGCTGAAAAAGAGTGGTGAATCACAGGAGGCTCAGAGGATATCAAAACTGAACTGTCTTTCTGGGAGTTTACCAAACCAAAATGGCAGACTAATGAAAACGGAGATATCATTCGAGGAGACCCACCACTTTGTGGATGGGACTGTTGCAAAAAAGGAAAACAAAAATTGGAGCAAAAGCTCTCATAATACAGAGCACTCCATGCCTGTAGTGTTACAGGAATATGACAACTCTGCAAGTTCTGATGCTACAAGTCACACCAATCCTAATGGACTGACTGTTTTGATGGTTAAGAACAAAATCTCTCTTCCTCCCAACTGTACAACCAAAGTGATGGGATTCAAGATGGTGGATGGCAAAAAACATTTAGTTCTCAAAGTAATACCAACAGCAAAGCAAGATTCATCCGCTCAAAACCATACATTTGTTGAAGATGTGGGATCCTCGGCCCCAAATCCTGCGTTGGAAAAAATTAAAGTATCTCATGAGAATGGGGAATGCTCACATAGCAAGAACTTACCATCACATTGTTCTGCTCTTTCACCAAAAAGTGGATCTTGCACACAGATGACTCAAGACGATATTATGGCAGTAAAAGTGAAGCTTGAGGAGGAAGAAACCTCTGTTTGCAACCTTGATTCCACCCCACCTCGAGACGATGTTGGCGAGAAAACTAATCCTTTACTAGGTAGGTCTTCGACTTGTGCAGATACACTATATCCCATGACAAATGAGATTGTTCATGGGGATGACCAGAGTCACCCAAGTCAAACAAACTGGTCCCAGAGAAGTAAGTTTGATAATAACTCTGTCTCTGCAACATTTAACTCTGACGCAACCTGCCATAGTGGTTCTCAAATCAGTAATACTTCAACAATGTGTGCTGGTAAGGTCACTGCTCACGACACATTGCATTCCAAACAAGTCTCCAAAGACACTATTGAAAACTGTGGGGCTGCAGATGAGTTATTGATGACTGATACAGTAACAAACAAACCCATTGACGAACACAAAGGGAACTCCCCCTTTAACACTATAGAAAATGATGACAGATCTTCTCAGAGTACTCCAAAAAAAACTGATCAGGTTAAAACTGACATTGAACATAAAAACATGCAAAATTTAAAAAAGCTTTCGACTAATGCAGCACCTCCATCAGAGTCATCCCTATCCACTCCAGGTAGCCGCAGAGACAGTGCAATGGGATCAGAAAACTGCACACAAAATTCACCAAACCAAGAAGTATTTACTTTTCACAATTATTCCAAGGAAACATTTGGCACCTCCCCAAACACTACCCAAAACTTTGATAATATGTCTGAACATTCAGTAGACAAAGAAAGTGTTTGTGAATCATCACAGTTTAGCTTGACATTGGCAGAGTCGCCAGAACCATTCAGAGAAAGTGGCAATGGAGAAGACTTAAATCAAGAAAAGGTGTCAGATAGTGACATTGAGGTTGATGCGTGCATCGCTAGTGTTGATGATCCTGCCACTGAGGATGAAAATCCTGAGTCAGTGCTCCAAGACTTTAATATTATCAAAATTGAGGAGGAGAGCATTCCTATATCTAACAAACGGTCAGAAACAAAGATTGGTTCAAGTTCTTTGGGCAGTTTTGTGGAGGAACATTCAGATGCAATCATTAACCAACAACTTAATAAGGAAAGAGTTGGATCTTCAAGTGCAAGTAATGATTCTTCAAAACAAACAAAAACAACTCTACGAATTCTTCAGCTGCCAGAGGGAAAGCAGTCAGTACTCCTGAGAACTACTGAGAATCAATTTGCCATGCCGGTTCAGCTCAAGGCCACTCCAGGTTTTAAACTGATAACCAATTCTGGAAATCCTCAGATCAATGTATCTTATATGAAGTCAGGGTTAGAAAGATCAAGTAATCCTACTGGAGTAACCCTTACTCCAAACAGCAGGAAGATGGGTGTATCTGCACCAAAGGCAGGAGCTGCTGAAAAAGGGACAACACTTCTCTCTGCTGTTCAACCAGGTGTTAGCAGCACCTCAAATCACTACCTTATCAACAGCCAAGGTTTTAAGGGTCCTGTACTCTTCTCAAGCACACCACATAATGCACCTACAGACAAAACCGCAAAGACACAGCCAACTTGCTATTTGGTACAGAGGTCTGTTCCCTTTGTTCAAACCCCCAGTGCTCCTGGCCTCAGTCTGGCAAATACACAACTCCCACTGAATTCACGGCCAGTTCTGGCCGTGCCTGTGAGCTCTGCAGACAAACCCAGCACCCTACAGACTGGTCGCCAGGCATTCTTGCTCCGATACATATCTCCACCCAAATCAGGCTTGAAGTTGAACAACCAAGACTCAAAGACCGGGACTCCGTGTAGCCGAACCAGTGACGGTACTGGGAACAAAGTCTTTTTTAAAATTGTCACTCCTACTGGTAGCCTTCTTACAAGTGGTGCTCCCACCTCAAGCAGTCAACCTTTGTTTTTGGCCACCAGACCTCAAACACAGTGTTTTCTGGTGTCCTCAAACAAAACTAATGCAAATTCCTCCAATGGAGTAAAGAAATTGATCACCATACAAAATACTGCACAGAAAGATGTCAAGGAATCTTGCATTTCACCCTCTCAGATGAATGTAAAGGTACAATCGTGTGAAGCAGAGAAACCTATCCTAGCCCCAAGGCCGATTCGGCCTCCAAGCCAAAGGAAAAGGCGCAGGAAACCATTATTTGACGAGCTTCCATCAACGGTGCATAAAGCTAGAAGACTCTCAAATAAAGTACTGACTGAGAAAGAGACTACTGTGTTATGGAAGCCTGTAGCCAAAGAAGTTGAAAGAACACTAAGGCTTGCCCCATTCAGTTCTCTACAGCAGGTCAAATGCCCTCGTAGATACCAACCTGTAGTGGTGCTCAATCATCCAGATGCTGACATTCCCGAAGTGGCCAATGTCATGAAGGTAGTTAACCGGTACAAAGGTGCTGTTACTAAGGTCTCTCTGTCTCAGAAAACAATCCAAGCTCTCTCTGAGCTCGGTACTCTATGGAAGAATTCCTCGACCAAAGGTGCATCGTCTCACAGCGATGATCCAAGACCCCGGCCAGTTCAGAGTTCTGTCCGAGAGCGATTCCTCTTGAAACTGAAGTTGAGGAAAAAAAGCAAAAAAAAGTATGAGGTAGTGAAAAAACTGTCAGGTTGTAGTCAAGAGCCTGTGGTGTTTGACTGCTGGTTTTGTGGTCGGCTCTTCAACAGCCAAGAAGATTGGATTGGTCATGGCCAGCGACACCTCATGGAGGCAACTAGAGACTGGAATAAACTGTTCTGAAAGTTTTCCATCTACTTTAAAATGAAAGAGATATTCTGTCTCTGAGGTGGAACAAATGGTTTTAAGTTGTATATTTTTTAATGACCTTCCACTCTACGTTTGTTCAAATTCTGTTCCTGTAAATACATATTCCTCAGTAAATTGTAGTTTATCTTTTCATAGGTGCATTTTCTGGTAAATGATGTACTGCAAGCATGATTTATATCATGCATGCACAGGTCAAATTGAACTGTGAAAATGGTACACTGTAATTAAGAGCTGTGGTAAGAGCACTAGCTTAAAGAAAGGGGACAATATCAGCAAAGTTGTGAGTAGAGCTGAATTAAATTACTCAGGTGATTTCATATTAATCTGGTTTGTCATTTTTGCTCATTAATTTCAAAAAAGCAGAGGCCTAGTTTAAGGGACTTTTCTATATTATTTTATTATCCTGGGCCTGCACATGAGGACAGGAAACTGTTTGTATAGCTTAACTCTAAAGCTTGTAGACAAATTACTTTTTGTTTTGCGCTTTTGAAAATGTTCTGGTCCAAATGATTCCTTTTTGTATGTTTTTAATTGAAGGGGATGTCATTTTACTCCATTTTATCTTCAGGGTTAGTTTACGGTTTCCTTGTCAGGATTTTGTCAACCTGTAGCATGCGCTTGTCATAACTAGAGAAGATATTTTTCACAGTAATCTCTTAAATCTGCCAAGTGTTGCAAATAGACGGATAGTTTTATAAATTACTTTTGCTGAAAAGAGAAATCATATATCTGTTAACCATGCTCCCTGTCAGTACTTGAGACATACAGATCAGCCCATTTTGCACCCTATGCAGTTTCCATGCAACAATATTGTTGTCAGCAGATCAGACGGTTTACTCGTCATGTTGTGAATCATATGAATCCAATTTGATTTCCGAGTTTACTGTAGATCTTAAAGGTCCCATGAATTTGCTTTCATATTGTTACTTTTTTTGTGAGTCGCAATGTTTAAGAAGATTATGATGCAGGATGGTAACATCAAGAAAAACATAATATGAAATTCTGCCAGAAACAACATAGAAATGTTAGTCAAGTGTTGTCACAGGGCTTGAGTGTAAGATTTGACATCCACTTCGAAACCTTTACGATGCCAAAGTTGACAAAATACCTTTATTCTTTTAATCATTTGTAATTGTAGTATCACTCATGTCAATAATAAGTAATATCAACTATGGCTGCAACCAACAATTAAATTCCCGATCGATGAATCTGTCAATTATATTCTCAATTAGTCAATCATTTGGTCTATTAAATGTTAGAATATAGTAAAAAATGTCTATTTTCTTAAGCCCAAGGTAACGTCATCGGATGTCTTAGTTTTGTGTGACAAACACTCCCAAACCCAAAGATGTTCAGACTTTTTTCTCACATAATACGAGGAAGCAGCAAAACATCTCAATTTAGAAACTGGAACGAGGCAATGTTTGGCGTTATTTTTTTAATTTAACGGTTAGTTGATTGTCAAAATTGCTGATTTTTTTTCTGTTGATCTACTAATCTCTTCAGCTCTAGGTCCAACATTTACTGTAAATTCTATTAGAATAATGGCCCAAGTCTCAAACAATAATATAACAAATTTCCAATTGCTTTTGGTTGAACTTTTTTTTGGATTGTTTACTCAACGCTTCCTGCAGATATTTTATATTAAAAGCCTTTCAGGAAAGAATGGGAGTATGCCCTTTAAGCCGCTGGAAGGCTTAGCCAATGATGTCGAACCCTGTCTTCCTACACAACAACTAATTGTAGGCACTTGGACCCTTACCACAACCCTTTGAGGAATGGAAATATTGAACCTGTTAGTGCTGATTAGAATAAGGACAAAGGTCATTTTTATGATGCAAGGGGTTGGCTGGATCGCCCCAGAAGTAAAAAATGCAACGGCAGAAAGTTCTTAAACTTTACATGAATAGACGAGGGGGTATATAAAAACGTAAAACGGCATGTTTCAATAGTAATTTGCTTATAACAAAGTGCAGACACCCCAGATAAAAACAGACCTTTTCATACCTTTCTAAACTTTTCTTAATTCAATAAAAGTTTGTTATTGGTATCAAATACATTCAGAGGTTATTGGATAGTTACTGTCGCATTTGTTTTTATGCTCTGTAGACCTTTTAGGTGTTGTAGGAGCTTAATCCATGTGTTTCCATCAGCTTTCACCTGTTATTGCATTAATGTTGTACTATATATTGGCTCACTGGTGTCATCAAGTCCAGTATGTTGTACATACATATGTTTTAATGTTACATTGCCCCTTTTTTTTTTAATGGCAACAGGACATGGGCTTTGCGTTTCTTCATGGGTTTTAATGATTGTATTACATGATAATCGAACTGTGGCGTTTTATTCCGTTCAATATGCAAGTGACTGAACAATGCAAGCCATGCTAATGTTTTTATACTTTCAAAATGGTTCTAAACAGCCAGCCTCCAATTGATGAAGTTCTGACCTCATCAGGTCCCGCGTTTAACCAGCATTTGCTAAATGTTAATTTTAATCAACCGCTCCAATCAGCAGGACATTTTGTTGTACATTTGGTGAATTTCCATGAAATCATTTCCTGTAAAACTCCTACAAATGTAGCATGAGTAGTAACTACATTCCACTCATTTTTGTGACTTACCAATGAAACCAAACAAGCATTCAGCCTTTAAGGCTCTGACACACCAACCCGACCGTCAGCAGAAAAGGCAGTCGGACTGATCAGTCGGCTGCTCGAGGTAAAAAAAAAGTGCCTCTGAACACACCGAAGCGATGACGACTTGAGCGTACGCGAGACGTAATAGGTCTCCATAACAGCAGGCGACGCTGAAAACCGGTAATGACAGAAAGAAAATACAATGGCCAGTAATAAGAAGATACTGGTGTTGTCAGCTCCGGTTTTCTCGTGTACAGATTCGCTAGTCAAGGGCTAGCACTCCACCAATCAGATTGGTCATTGAGTCCGACTGCCCACTGGCCGATTCAACAAGTCAAACCGGCCAAAATGAACGCCGACGGCTCCTCCGACTGACGACCGCACGGAACACACTGAACAGACTTGAGTCCCCGACCTCGCCGATTATCGGGTTGGTGTGTCAGGGCCTTGCTACCTTTTCTGATAGGAAATGTTCAACATATGTGGGATATATTCTTACTCCCTTTTTTTCTAGAGCGTGAGATGAGAAGATTGACATGTCCGTGTTAAGTACAGAGCTGGAGCCTGGGTTGTGGTTAGCCTAGCTTAGCATAAAGACTGGAAGCAGAGACTGTTGTCTGTCAATGTGTCGATCAGTGAGTTTTAGAGATGTTTTTTGCTGTGGACAAAGCCAGGCTAGCCTTTTCCCCCCTGCCTCCAAACTTTATGCTAACCTAGGCTAACCACATGCAATTGATATCCGTCTTCTCATCTTACTCTTGTAAAGAAAGAAAGCAAATTATCTTATTTTACAAAATGTTGAACTTTTCCTTAATTTGAACCAGCCTAGCCAGCTGCAGAAAGCTAACTTCCTTGGTCATAATGTCCCTTTTCCAAAACAAACCATCTTGTTTTGTTCCCTTTTAGATGTAATAACATCCCAACCCAGTAAAAAAAGCTATTTCAAATCTACTGTATACAATTTAAGGAAAATTTACAAGTGAATAAATCTCGAATTAACGTTCAGTTTTTGTTTGTAGGAAAAATAAAAAATAATTGATGTGAAAAAATAATCACAACTTGACGTTCAACATGCAAAATGTCTAACATCACAAGGATAAGTGTTATAAGTTATCTCCTATTCTAAAATATTCATGTGGCTGGTGTTTCTCTCTTTGGGCTACAACAACAAAAATATTTCTTACAAATGCAGTACATTGAGGTAAAATAACAGGATGTAAAGTAGCTAAAGGTTCTTAATAGTTTTACTTTTGCCATTGCAATCCCAATGTTGAGATTCAGTTTTTTGATGATTGGTTTGTCATTCTTGAAACTTGAATTGAACTCATGTCTGTATTATGATATATAACAATTTTGGGTTTTGGGATACGATTAATAAAATCGCCTACTAAGTTTTACACAATTAAGTGTTCAGTACATGTTCATTTCTTTACTTTAACAATAACATTGTATTTATGACTTTTTCCACCCAACTTTCTCATTACCCCTCCATACAGATTAGGGTTTGGCATCATTTTGATTTTAACAATTCTGATTCTAGCTGCGATTCTTCCTTTTGATTCAGGTTCTTATCAATTCTGATTCTTTGAGGAGTGGAGTAGAAACAGGTCACATGTTTATTTCACCGATAAGAGGAAAATTTTATTTTGATTCACTAGTGATGTACAGTTTTACTGGGTTTTTTTCAACGTAAAACAACGCACACAACACAATTTCCTGGAAGTATGGTGGTCGCTACGGAAACCCAAACATGCGTGTTAAATGTGGAACAATGAAAGGGATTCAAAACCAAATTTTCCAAATGATTCCAATGTAAAAAAAAAAAAAGATTCCATTGGAATCATAATTTTTGAAATTATTCCAAGTTGGAACCAGTTCTCGATGCCCAATCCTAATAAAGACAGTTTGAAATGATCCCAGCCAAATGGATGCAAACACCAAATCAATTTAAGAGCTTATTTCAGTTAGTTTCAGATGACTTTATGTTTGTTTGACTGGTTTCATATATATGATGGACATGCACAGTGTGAAAACAACCCTGTTTACTCTATCTTGTCTGCTTCTTCTTCATTGCTCTCAGGCAAAAAAAACGATTTGGTTTTATCATAACATTTAAAAAAAAAAGTTTTGTCAATGGGATTTCTAACTGTACAAATGAGTTCTGCACTGTGATAAAAACCACTCCTATAGGGGATACACTACTAGATCAGTTTATTTCATATTTCAGTTGTAGGAGTCTAAAATGTGAACAAGAAGTGAAATACATTTGAGTTTATACATGATGACCCCTGCTACAGTTTAGCCTCCTGCTGCTCCCCTTCAGCTGTTAGTGATGATGCTTTACCACAAACTAGATTGTAGATTTCAACCCTAACATGCCTGCTCCTGACCAGCAGGCTGTTGAAATATTCACCGAATCTTTCCTCATGCGAAGTGCCTCAAACGTCCTTTGGCAGGTTGACAATGTGTACTGTATTGTTATTGTTCAACTTAGTGTGTCACTCTCCTATAATAAATGTACATACTTTATGGAAACGTTGTGTTTTTTTGTTATCACAAATAATGTCACACCTGTTAGCGATAACAGTTTGTTTTTCCTGGCTCAGAATGGACCTTTGGGGGTGGGGGGGCTACACACGGCAGTAAGCATGATCGGTCCGCGTACAGTAAAGAAAATGAGTCTGTGTCACCTTATTTGACAGAAGTCTATGCCTGTTATTTCTGACAATTTGATAAACGATAAAAGTATATTATGCTTGAATAAATAAAACCACAGTTAATAAAACTGGTTGAAAAAGCAATATGAATATTTAAATTCATCACGGGAGAGTCCGGTGCAGTCTGCCTCTCCAGCTGATTTATTTAAATATTAATATTTTGCATGGGGCAAAAATTCCCCCATGCAGGAAAAACCCTGCACAGAGGGGAAATAATGAAGTGGCTTGTCCCTCCGCTGTATGTCTAATGGTGGTGATGCTGAAAAGATCCACACGAGGGCAACACAAGATAAAATGTCGCAGCTTCTCCTACACCTGAATTTTATCCAGCTGAATAATCTTTCACTTTATACCATAACTTGTGTTTTATGTGGGCCTAAATCATACTTGGTATACTGAGTAACTAAATAATTCTGATGTGAACTCTCCTTACAGTTATGAATAAGTTGGACCGGAAGCCACACATCATTAGTATGATTTCATTATAAGAAATCAAACATTTCACCCTTGTGTTGCGTTTCAAAGCTTTTTTTGTATCAGAAATAGGGGTTTCTTTCAACCAAGTTGCCCAAAAACATGGATGTATTGTAAAATTAATGATTACTTTTATTGAATTGTGGGTGTTTTATTCAATTGTATAGCATTTGAAAAAAGTTGAATTGTTTCAAAACCGTATCCTGACTAAACACACCCGCTCAACGCTGCTTGCTGCTTTTGAGTTTTGGCGATTGGGCTACTTCCTAGGGCCCTGCAGTCCAATGTCAAAGTGTACTGTGAGCCCTGTGTGTCAACGTGTGTATGTTTATGTGATAAGCAGGTGGCACCTTAAAGGAACACGCCGACTTATTGGGACTTTAGCTTATTCACCGTATCCCCCAGAGTTAGATAAGTCCATACATACCCTTCTCATCTCATCTATATTCTCAGAAGGTGAAGCATTGGTACTCTCTGCTTGGGGCTTCTCAGGTGCCCAACTAGCAGAAGTAGCAGTGCTTCGCCTTCTGAGAATATAGTTCCCAGTATGTATACGGTTAGAAGATGGCTGTGTGTCATGTGACCTTGTTATTTGTACACCCTGTGACTATACAAATCACAACATGTAAATAGGACAATTTTTGCGTTATTTTGTCAGTTATTGGGAGCAGTAGGCTAGACGCTTACCTCCAGGATCTGTGCTAAGCTAGGCTAGCGGTGGGGCCGTCAGACAGAGTTAGGACACACACAGAGATGAGAAGGGTATGTATGGACTTATCTCTGGGGGTTACGGTGAATAAGACAAAGTCTCAATAATTCGGCGTGTTCTATATATAGAGATATAGAGAATCTACAGGCACACAGATGCCATTTACACATGCTCTGCATTTTGTTGATATGAAAACCATTGATAATGGCAGTTTATGTCATCATTTCAATGAGAAAAAGTGTCAGTGTCCTGCACCCTTTTACAAAAACATAAATGTTGATTTAGAATTTGTCTGAAATCTAATGTTTCAACTTTTTCCCAGAGCAAATTCCCACACGGTGTACTACTACATACTAATTCCATACAGTATGTACTCATTGGTGGAATGTAACGAAGTACATTTACTCAAGTACTGTACTTATGTACATACTGTATATGTTGAGGTACTTGAGTGTTTTCTTTTCATGCCACTTTCTACTTCTACTCCGCTACATTTCAGAGAGAAATATTGTACTTTTTACTCCACTACATTCATCTGACAGCTTTAGTTACTAGTTACTTTACTAATTAAGATTTTGCACACATAACATGTAGTTTTTTAAAATCTTATGTTTTATTCTAAAGTAAACTAGCCAACAATATAAGTCCAGCTGAGTCGATTAGACCATTAAACACACATCTGTTTGGATCCTTTACACTTTCTACAACGGCAGGAGAGTTCTGCATTGAGTACTTTTACTTAAAGCTACATTGTGTAAGAATTTCTCCCATCTAGCAGTGAAATTGTATATGACAACCAACTGAATATTACTTTCTAGCCCCTCCCATTGCGAATGCATTTCAACTCCTATGGTGGCCGAACCCGAAATTAGCTCTTAGTATCGCCATCGTTTACACGCAACTGTTCTAACCACTCAAATATTAACTTTGGTCTTGTGGCTTTGCCTGTCGCGTTGTCGTTTTTATTCTCTTTTTCTCTTCCCTGGCGAGTAATCTCCCCCTGGCATTTGTCACGGTGCCACTGAGTGTAAGAGGACTAAAAGGCGGAGGTATGTCCCTCTTTGGCTAATGTATTTTAAAGATGGGGGCGCTACATGGCGGCCGTCATTCGAGCGACTCACTCGTATGTATTCTGAATGATTCTAAATGTCAGATTCTACGCTTACGAGAATACTTTGATTAGTTGGTGGGAGTAATTACACATGAATGAGTACATATTTTTGAAAGAACAAAGGTGTTTTTGCTAATAATCAAGTCAAAAATTACACAATGTAGGTTTAAATGACATTTTCAATGCAGGACTTTTACTTGTAACAGAGTATATTCAGAGTGTGGTATTTGTAAGTAAAGAATCTGATTACTTTCTTCCGCCACTGTATGTACTACACACTTATCAAAGTATACTGTGTAGCTGTTGTCCGACTTGGGAAAGCTACCTGCATTGTGTGCATCAAGTTATGTATTTAGGAAAGAAATCGCAAATACAGTACAGGATTTCCGTAGGGTCTTAAAAAGCCTAAAATTTCAAAATTCAATTCAAAACTGTAGGCCTTAAAGAGTCTTAAATTCACTGAAGTATTGTGTTCTAGGTCTTAAAGTGCTCATATTATGCTTGTTGGCTTTTTTCCCTTGCCTTTGTGTTATATATCTTTTTTGTGCGCGTTATAGGTTTGAAAAGGGAAAAAGCCAAAATTCCCCCCCCCCCAAAGGGACTTACCATCTCCAACAGAAAACACTGTTCACAAACTGCTCCAAACAGCTCTTTTGTAGTCCAGCCTTTACTTCAGAGACAAACGTGGTCACTTTGGAACACACGTTATAATGCTCACCTAGCTGCTAGCATGGCACGCCCTCAAACCAAGCTAGTTCGAGCTGAAGAGTTCAGATAGTTGTATCTCCATATCCAGGAGACAGAAAGATTCATTTGTTAACATTTAAATAACGTACTACTCTGAAACGTCTTACTCCAGTCTAGGTTGCGAAGCTGGGTCGGCTTGTTCTGCCTGTGTTTCGAGATCAGACTCGGGTTCGAACCCGTATGGCTGAGCCGTAGCCACGGTTACCAGCTGAGCCAGGTTTGTTTTGGATGACACTAGCATGCTTGTCAGGGCCCGCCCTACTCTGCTTCTGACTGGCTAGTAGTCCTTACCTAGGTACTGTCAGGGCACGCCCTCATACTCTGCTTCTGACTGGCTAGTAGTCCTTACCTAGGTACTGTCAGGGCCCGCCCTACTCTGCTTCTGACTGGCTAGTAGTCCTTACCTAGGTACTGTCAGGGCCCGCAGTACAAATTTTTTTTTTTTTTTTGAAAATTAAACCATGTAAACCTATTCTGATATAACCTCTAAATACAATTATTAACCTAAAAATGAGCATAATATGAGCACTTTAAATAATTTCAAACCGGTCTTAATTTTCCTTTTCCTTTTTTTTATTATTCTGTGGTGTTGTAGTTCTTTCTTTCACTAGTCCAACTATAATTTCACTGTATTAAGACTACAAATGAGACCAACATGCAACTTATATTGCAGCCAATCAGCTTTCATGTTATTGGCGCGAGTCTCTTTCGGATTGTCCCACAGACATTAAACAGATTTTATTCTTCAGCTATGGGGAAGTACATGTTTAGCAATACTTGGCTTGAAAAAACTGAATTCAGAGCTTAGTTGATGTTGTGATAAAGGTCCTAAATGTCATTCATAATGGTCTTAAAAGGTCATAAAAAGTCTTCTTTAACTTGGTGAAACCTGCAGAAACTGCAGTATAATGTGACTGAATAAAAATGCACTTGAAGGCTTTTAGTATCAATAAATCAAAATCAACTACTCATCACAGCATTAAAATCAATTTCAAGTTTATATTTAATGACAGTAATGCATGAAATAGTAATAATTATGAACCTCAAACACAGAATACAAACTGTATAGTTGTTTAGCAGTGATGTGATTTGTGTAACCGCTGATGACTGGGTGTAAATGCTATAAATGCTCACGCTTACATTATCATGCATCATACCCTGGCTTTAATATATTTAAGTATCATTGTTTATATTTATATTATATGTAGTGCTTCCCAGATGAAAATGTTGGTGACTGTCCATAAAAAATAATGAATATCTACAAAATGAGATAAAAAATAAATGAATAAAATAAATATATAATTATTCAATATGCCCACTCAAATTCTAAATATTTGATTGTGTTATAAATATGTAACTAAAGAATCAGTGCAAATATAATGTGTATAAAGATAGGGTCTAATAGAAACAGCTGAAATGTGTCCAGAGGGAAGGCTGTGCAGCAGAAAGGCTGGACATTTGTGCAGTAAATTTGCAATAATTAGGTATGTATATTGTTATGTAAAACTAAATGCAAAGCGTGAATCTTTAACTCTGTGTATTAAGGATGTCATGTAGGCAGGTGCAAGCAGTAGGCCACCGCAGCAGGAAGACGGCCAGGTCTGCAGGCTTCTGTAGGGCTTCAAAATAGGTCATGTTCACATCAGGGACGTCGGCATCATTTTCCTGACTTCTCAGCTGCTGAGTGGTACAGGCCAGTGGCCCGTGGCTGAAGTGGTACAGGCCAGTGGCCCGTGGCTGAAGTGGTACAGGCCAGTGGCCCGTGGCTGCGGAGGAGAGCACTGTGTGGGGGGTGGGATGGATGGAGGAGATGCTGCGACACAAACACGGGAGCTTGATTTAAGTGATAACAGGCCATGGGTTGTAAATATGCAGAGGCGATTCCAGGATTTTGTAAGCGGGGTGGCAAATGGGGGACCAATAATCAATCGGGGGGAGGGGGGCATACATTTTATCAGAATATAGTATAGAAAATCTGCTTAGAAATATAGGAAATATTGGATAATATAGAACAACATATATTCTGCTAAATAAAACATCACATTCATTATGACTTTCACTTCTTTTCATTTTAAACATATTGTTTATTAAGCCCAGTTCAGACCAAAGATTCGTGACGAGATGACTGTAAACTTACAACTTCTTGCAACGCGTCGGTCTGCAGCGTTCTGAAACCTGCCAGTTCACACCAATGAGACGGTGTATCATCTCCATGACAACGCCTCGTTATTCTTCCGTTCTAACTTCCAACTTTTAGGCTTTTTTGTAGCTGGATATATAATTTTTTGCATCTAAATACGAATGTGGATAAGGGAGATGCTTGCTACAGTTGCATTTCAAGTGATGAATCAGCAAAAACATGTTTCATTTCTCTGATTCACGGCTTTGTTCTAAAGCCGCTGGTCCAAAGGACGGAATCAAACCCGGGCCCGCTGCGTCGAGGAGTAAGCCTCTATATATGGGCGCCCGTTCTACCAACTGAGCTATTTGGGCGCCCTCTTCAGTCACTCTCTATCTCGCTTACCCATGGTAAGTAGTAGTATCTGGCTAACACTGTGCATTTACAGAAATGTTGATTAATGTGCATTGTCCTAATCAAAATAAATAAATCTTTTATAAAACGTTACCGTGCTTTCGGCCGGTCGTTGAGGCTCTGTCTGAAACTCTGCCATTTCGACCAGCTGTTTGTAGCATTCAAATAAAATTATGGATTATGGATTATGGATCATTTTATTTCTAGAGTTTCTAGCTGACTTTACCAGCTGACTTCTCTATTGGCTGTTGAAACAGGTGACGTCTAAAAGCAGCCTCTGGAGACACGACCAGCTGAGTCGCAGCGTCACCATCAGCTGGTTTGAGTGGAGCCGAGACGGGCCGGTTCAGACCGCTGAAACTTTTCCCCGTCTCGTCGCACATCTTTGTTCTGAACTGGGCTTTAGAATGCAATACACATTTTCTATGAGCTCAGTCTGCTACTTTTTAAAAAACAATTCCAGTGCTGGTGCCATTGTATCAGAATTTTGGATACGTTACTTGTCATTTAGCTGACGCTTTTATCCAAAGTGATATATGTCAGAGGCTGCACACCTCTGAAGCAACCAGGGGTTAAGTGTCTTGCTCAGAGACACATTGATGTGACATTGATGTATCACAGTTAGAATTGAACTCGGCTTTCTCACACCAAAGGCATGTGTCATATCCAGTGCACCATCACCACCCTGGATAGTCAGCATGGAAACATTAAAGGTCCCATGGCATGAAAATTTCACTTTATGAGGTTTTTTAACATTAATATGCGTTCCCCCAGCCTGCCTATGGTCCCCCAGTGGCTAGAAATGGTGATAGGTGTAAACCGAGCCCTGGGTATCCTGCTCTGCCTTTGAGAAAATGAAAGCTCAGATGGGCCGATCTGGAATCTTCTCCTTATGAGGTCATAAGGAGCAAGGTTACCTCCCCTTTCTCTGCTTTGCCCGCCCAGAGAATTTGGCCAACCCATGAGAGAGAGACATCATGGCTTTCAAACGAGAAAAGTGGCAGTTGGTCAAGGCCACACCCCCACCCTCCACCTTGCCCCGCCCTCTCTCCTCCTCAATAGCTACAGACACAGAAATGGCACATCCTAAGGAAAGCTCATTGTGGGACTGGCTCTAGTGGCTGGAATTCTACACCAAGGCTGAATTTCGGGAAAGAGACTTCAGATACAGTATTAGGGGACCACTAAGGTCTATATAAAAGAGACTTCAGATACAGTATTAGGGGACCACTAAGGCCTATATAAAAGAGACTTCAGATACAGTATTAGGGACCACTAAGGCCTATATAAAAGAGACTTCAGATACAGTATTAGGGGACCACTAAGGCCTATATAAAAGAGACTTCAGATACAGTATTAGGGGACCACTAAGGTCTATATAAAAGAGACTTCAGATACAGTATTAGGGGACCACTAAGGTCTATATAAAAGAGACTTCAGATACAGCATTAGGGGACCACTAAGGTCTATATAAAAGAGACTTCAGATACAGTATTAGGGGACCACTAAGGTCTATATAAAAGAGACTTCAGATACAGTATTAGGGGACCACTAAGGTCTATATAAAAGAGACTTCAGATACAGTATTAGGGGACCACTAAGGCCTATATAAAAGAGACTTCAGATACAGTATTAGGGGACCACTAAGGTCTATATAAAAGCATCCAAAGAGCACCATGTCATGGGACCTTTAATGGCGCTTACCCACTGCTAGTACCAGCTCTACTCGGCTCGGCTCGACCGCGGCTCCCTGTCCTCCTTTTTGCATTGCAGCTTTAGTACTGCTTCATGCGTGAGGCGAGCGTGGCTGGTCGTCATAGCGACGCAGCAGGAAACTGCCGTGACCTAACGCCACACACACACACAGAACGTCGAAGGTGTGTTGTTTTTGATTCTCGGAATTTGTTTCTAAAGAAGCTGAAGGCAGCAAAAAAAAACACCGCTGGCTAAACTATTTAAAAATGGCGTTCAGGACACCCGGCGTCACAATGAAATGATGACGCAGTGATTAGTGATTGGCAGAACAGGCAGCCAAGTGACAGTACTCTGATCCCATGGATTGTGGGGGGGCAAATTATATTTCAAGGGGGGCTGGTGCCACCCCGTGCCCCCCTTCTAGCCCCGCCCCTGTAAATATGAAACGTTAAGTCTCTTCTAAATGTTCAGTCACATTATGTCATGTAGTCACTGGGTGACTGTGACTGAGTCATGGATACAACGCTGGCTGTTGTGTGTAGAACAAGCTCATTAAGACTACTCATGTCACCCATATGTTAGTTATCAATAAAGAACAAATAAAATGGGGTGTTTTGTCTTGTAGACATTATTGTCATGGCATAGCTTAGAAATCTAGACGCCCCCTAGCGGCAGCAAATTTAATTTGCAGCCAGGGTCAGTCTAGCAACTCTCCGTTGGTTTGCGAGCTGGAAAAACCACACTCTAGTCAGGCCAATCACATCCTGTATAGAGTCGGTGGGCGGGGCTTAACATAATGACGGCAGAGTTGCGGTGGTTCCGCGTGAATTCCATGCTACTTGGAAACAAAGAAGATGGCTGCTGCTGCTGGTGAACAGCGGTCTTTCAAAACGGCTTTAGCCACGACTTGGAGTTAAGATTTTCTTTGAGAAAAGAACAAAGAACGGCACTGAAGTCATTCTTAAAAAAGGAAGATGTGTTCAGAGTTTTGCCGACCGGATACGGCAAAAGTTTAATCTATGAACTAGCTCCGCTACCTTCTTCGTTGCTCTGCCTGGTTGTAGCGCTATCCTATTGCTTGCAGAGGGAATTTGAAAGACAACCGTTTATCCCACCCCTCGGATTGAGCTCTGCCAATGGTGAGTTCCCAGACCCAACATCTGGATGTGGCTCTGGCTTGTCAGGCTAGTCATGGCATAGATAGCAGAGATATAGAGAAAATATGTGTTGTTGGGTCTAGGGGAATGAATCAGCATTAAACCTGGCAGTGATACTAGTTACTTACAGGTCATCATAACATATGAGTCGAATGCCATGTAGGGCCGGGTATGGGTACCGAAAACATCCAGTACCAAGTAGCAGAGATGTGGACTCGAGTCACCATTTTGATGGCTTGCGACTTGATAAAAAATAAATGATTTGAGACTTGACTTGGACTTGCAAGTTAATGACTTGAGACTTGACTTGAGGCATGATGACTCGGATGACTTATGTGTATTCATAAGTTTGAATGTAAGCTGTTAAATATAAAACAATTTAATTTAATATATTTTAATGTTGTCACGTTTCTGTCTAACTATTAAGTGTGCTATGCAGCGGCAGCAGTGCAAACTGTGAATCATGATGGGACGACTCGGTATGTGATTGGATGCTGGCTATCAGTAAAACTCCTTGCTATGGCAAAATGTAACATTAAAAAATTATAATAAACATCAGCTTTATTTTGGATGTAAAAAAAAAAAGTGACTTGACATAACCTGTGACTTGACTTGACTTGCCCCAAAACAAATAACTCAAGACTTGCTTGAGACTTGGACCAAATGACTTGAGACTTACTTGGGACTTGAGCAAGATGACTTGGTCACAACACTGCCAAGTACAGTAGGCTATCCAAACTTCTCCAGTCAAATACTTCCAGCATTTGATCCATTTTGTACCTAGATCTAGAAAAAAAAGACGATTTGTAGGGCTGTGCTCGATTGAAGAAATTCTTAGTCGACTAACACTCATTCAAATGTATCGACTAATCGATTAGTTGATTTAATCGACAGATCTGTAAATCTGAGTTTCTCCGCAAAGTCATGCAAAAGAACCACTTTAATTCTTGTGTTTACCAGAGATGTGCTCGTAATTTTCTTGGAAATAAGTCATTCAGCATGAAAAAAGCATCAAACATGACTAATCGACTAAAGAAATCTAAGTTGACTAAGACCAAAACCACCGATTAGTCGACTAATCGACTAACAGGGAGCAGCCCTAACGATTTGTATGGTTTTGCTTGCAAGGGTACGTCCCCACAAGCGTATTTTTAATGCGACGATTGATTGGCCCACTACTGTAGCAGCCACATCCCATACAGTCTGTGGTTGGCAGTTCAGTGGGCAGCAGTTGTGGAATGTAACTAAGTACATTTACTCAAGTACTGTACTTAAGTACAAATTTGAGATAATTGTACTTTACTTGAGTCTTTTCTATTCATGCCACTTTCTACTTCTACTCCGCTACATTCTACAGAGAAATATTGTACTTTTTACTCCACTACATTCATCTGACAGATTTAGCTACCAGTAACATGTAGTTTTTAAAATCTGATGTTTTATTCTAAATGAAACTAGCTGACAATATAACGTCAATATAAGTCCAGCTGACATGATTAGACCATTAAACACACAACTGTTTGGATCCTTTACACTTTCTAAAATGGGAGGAGAGTTCTACATTTATTACTTTTACTCTTAATACTCTAAGTACATTTTCCTGATGATACTGACATACTTTTATTTAAGTAACATTTTCAATGCAGGACTTTTACTTGTAACAGGGTATTTTTTTACAGTGTGGTATTAGTACTTACTGATGTAAAGGATCCGATTACTTTTTACACCACTGGTGGGCAGAGATGCTACCTTTCAAAAAGGTATCAAATTAAGTACTATATTGGTAACGGTATCATCATTTTAAAACAATACTACCCAGCCCAAGGCCATTAGAAGGATGCCTTGAACCTTGCTGAGTCGGACTTGTTGTCACTTTATTTGAGCTAAGTGGTGGCGTTCAGTCTGGTGTCCACTGACGGCCCACAGCCCAACATTGGTTTCAAGTGATTTATGTTACACACAGACAGAAACTAAACTAGAACGTTTGAGGGATGAAGGTTAATCAGTGTTTATCAGTGTCTCAACTGACGGACTTTCTTGCCATCAGCAACATGCCAACTTTCGTGAGTTGGTGTTTCATTCCTCCTCCTTCTTTCGGTGTCTGCCTTTAGGCTTTTAGTCTATATTTGTTCTCACAATGAAAACATCATGGTAGAAAACATACAATAATCAATATGACATCATGACTTCGCGTAAACATACATGCCCACTTTCTTAAGCCAAGTGTCGTGTTATCTGTACGCATTTTGTGCTATCCGCGTGTATGTCTACGCTGTATACAGCGGACGTAAACATACACGCCACTCTGCGTGTTATCACATAAACATACACGCATTTTGAGCAGCGTATACAACGGACGGGTTGGGTTTAGGAAAAGAAGAAAGCGACGGTTGGGTTTAGGAAACGTGACACGTGGGACACAATCCCCGGTCTCCTGGGTGAAGGTCCTGTGTTGTTTGACCCATCCACCCGACCAACCTCCCTATGCGGATTTTCGCCCTTTCACACTACTCGCTACGGCGTAAATTGACACGCAATCAAGTCAATGGAGGCCAAACGGCCTTGATAAACACGCTAAAAAGCGAGTATGCGTCTTGATAATACGCCAAAAATGGCATACGAATTGGCGTGTCATACATACGCCACTTCATGAGCTCAATCTGCAATAATAGAGCAACAGTGGATATGCAGTGGAGGAAGGAAGCCAAAAGGCTTAGAAAATGCCCTCTCAAAACTCAAAAATCAATCAAGTCTAATCAGAAACATAATTATAAGCCCTTTGACAGAAGACGTGCACGCACGTTACACAATCAATGACCACAGACTAATTATAAGAATTACTAATTAAATTCATGTATAATTATTTGATCCAATTTCCTTGAACTGAATGATAATAGTTTAACATTGCCTAAAAAAGTATTCTTCAGTTGGACTCCATACACTGAAATACACTTCCTTTTGTGATCATGATCCACAGAGAACCATATTTTGTGAGCATGATCTTAATACAAACAAACCTCAATTTTAATTCTATAATCATTTTTTTGGGTCTATACATAATTAAAGAAACACGCCGACTTATTGGGACTTTGTCTTATTCACCGTATCCCCCTGAGTTAGATAAGTCCATACATACCCTTCTCATCTCCGTCTGACGCACCCACCGCTAGCCTAGCTTAGCACAGATCCTGGAGGTAACCGGCTCCATCTAGCCTAGCTTAGCACAGATCCTGGAGGTAACCGGCTCCATCTAGCCTACTGCTCCCAATAAGTGACAAAATAATGCCAACTGTACATGTTGTGATTTGTAGAGTCACAGCATGTACAAATAACAAGGTCACATGACACACAGCCATCTTCTAACCGTATACTAACTGGGAACTATATTCTCAGAAGGTGAAGCTGTATGTATGGACTTATTATAGTTTTATTACATGATACATACTCTGTTCCCTTGAACACTGTGCACACTTGATTTACTGTATATCAGTTGCGTATGTGTTGGCCCAGACCTCCACACAGTAACTGAAATAAGGTCAAATAATTATGTAAATAACATTTAAAGCGCCCCATATTTCAATATGCACTTTGCTTGGTACAAAGTTACATGAAGTATGGACATGTTTGTCTTATAAGCTATGTGAGGTTTCTAACAGAGTTTATGGCTCATTATTACACAGTACATCGTATTGAACACCCTTTCACTATTAACTATATATATGTAGATATTGTGAATTTTTAATTCAAAAATATGATTTTGGTTTTACTCATATGTAGTTATTTATCTTCAAAGTTATTTGCAACAATGCACCTCTCCACCTGACCTCACCTTGTGAGGCTTAGCATTAAACTTCAAACATTCGGATTGAATACCGGCAAACTACATATTTTTGTCTCAGAAGAATTACCAAACCAGGGGGTGGCAGTAACTCAGTCAGCATGGAGTTGGGTTGGGAACCGGAGGGTCCAAGTCCCCATACGGACCAAAGTATGGTAGTGGACTGGTAGCTCCATTAGTGCATGTATAGGTAATAATAATAATAATAAATTGAATTTATATAGCGCTTTTCATGGACTCAAAGTCGCTTTACAGGGCAGGGTAGATTATAAAAACATAACAAAACAAAACGAGCAAACAAAACAAGTAGAACAAAACAAGATACAGATGAAAAAGGGAGGGGGCAGGTGGACTATGGGTAGGCTGAGGTGAAGAGATGGGTCTTGAGGCGGGACTGGAAGATGGTGAGGGACTCAGAGGTGCGGATCTTTGGGGGAGGGTTTCGAGCCCGGGAGCTGCTCTGGAGAAGGCTCTGTCCCCAAAACAAAGCGCAGGCTTGGACTTTTGGATGGAGAGGAGACCGGCTGAGGTGGATCTGAGGGACCGTGAGGGTTGGTAAGGGAGAAGAGGTCAGTGAGGTATGAGGGGGCCGGATGGTGGAGGGCTTTATAGGTGAGGACAAGGATTTTGTAGGTGATCCGGTGGGAAATGGGAAGCCAGTGGAGTTGTTTTAGGACTGGAGTGATGTGGTGCCAGGATTTGGAGCAGGTAGTAAGGAGGCGGGCTGAGTTCTGGACCAGTTGGAGTCGGTTGATGTTGGTAGAGCTGATGCCGAGGAGAAGTGAGTTGCAGTAGTCCAGTCGGGAGGAGATGAAGGCGTGAATGAGTCTTTCAGCAGCGGGGGTGTGAGAGAGGGTCTGATTTTGGTGATGTTGGCGGAGGTGAAAGAAGGAGGTTTTAATGACTTGACGGATGTGAGGGCCAAGGGAGAGAGGTGGAATCAAAGATAACGCCAAGGTTGCGGGCCTGGGGAGATGGGGAGACAATGGTGCCGTCGATGGTGAGAGTGGGGTTATTGGTTTTGCTGAGTGTGGATTTGGAGCCGATCAGAAGGAATTCTGTTTTGTCGCTGTGTTTGAGGAAGTTGTGTTGCATCCAGGTTTTAATAGCTGACAGACAGGAGTTGATGTGGGTAGGGAGGGATTGTGGGGGATTTGTTGCTGAGGTAGATCTGGGTGTCGCAGTCACAGCAGTGGAAGTCCAGGTTGAAGTGGGGGAGTATCTGACCAAAGAGGGAGGAGGATGTGTAGATGATGAAGCGAGGGGGGAAATAGGGGCCGAGCACGGGGGGGAAACCTTGAAGGAACACGAGATGACTGTGGCTGTGGCAGAGGTGTGGTTGTGGAGAGAGATGAAATGGGATCTGTTGGAAAGGTAGGAGTGGGCGCCAGCTGAGTGCAGTACCAAAACACGAGGTCTTTGAGTCTGGTGAGCAGGATGTTATGCGCTACAGTCGCATCGAGGCTGCACTCAGGTCGAGGAGGATGAGGATGTTGAGGGAACGGTGGTGTCAGCAAAGGTGAAGGAGGTCGTTGAGGACTTTGAGGAGAGCGCGGTTTCTGTGCTGTGTAGGGGCGAAAACAGATTGGAGAAGTTCGAATAGGTTATTGGCAAGAAGATGGGTTTGTAGTTGTGAGAGGCGACTTGCGTTCCAGGGTTTTAGACAGAAAGGGGAGGTTGGATATTGGGCGGTAGTTGTTGAGAGAGGAGGGATCCAGACCAGGTTTTTAAGGATTGGGGTGACAGCGGCAGTTTTGAAAGCAGAGGGGACAGTTCCAAGGGACAGTGAGGAGTTGGAAGAGGTTAGTGAGGTAGGGGTATGGGACCGGGAGGCAGGACTTCAGAAGTGGAGTAGGGAAGGGTCAAGGGAGCAGGTAGTGGGTTTGGAAGAGCTGATGAGTTTGGAGATTTCAGGAGGATGACTGGGTCAAACTGGGAGAGGGAGGATGTGGAGGAGGGTCGGGAGGTCTGGAGGGATGGAGAGAGGAGGGTCCAAGGTAGGTGCTGGAGTAGATCCTGGAAGGTCGGATAGGGCACAGGGATTATGTTAAGTGAGATTGATTTTGTCAGTGAAAAAGTGGAGGAATGAGTTGCAGAGATCCGGGTTAGAGGTAAGGAGGCTGTTGGTCCGAGGCTTGATGAGGTTGTTCAATGTGGAGAAAGAGGGTTCTGGGGTTTTGGCCGGGGTCGGGTGAGGATGGTGGAGAGGAAGGCAGATTTGGCAGCAATGAGGGGCATCTTTGTAGGCGATGAGATGGGATTTATAGGCTTCATGATGGACTGTGAGGGATGATTTCTTTGTCAGACGTTCAAGTTGGCGGCCAGTTTGTTTCATTTTCCGGAGTGCAGGTGTGTACCAGGGTGAAGAGGTGTTAAAAGTGACGAAGTTTTGTTTTGAGGGGGCCAGGGTGTTGAGGGAGGTAGACAAGGTGGAGTTAAGGTGGTCTGTGAGGTCATCGGGTGAGGTGAGGGTTGAGTCCAGGTGGAGAGTGGTGGAGAGCAGGTCAGAGAGATGGTGGGGATTGATAGATTTGAGGTTGCGGAAAGGTGATTTCTCTGAGGAGGCGGCTGGGGTTGGAGAAGGGATGGTGAACCATATCAGTTTGTGATCAGAGAGGGGAAAAGAGGCATGGATGGAGGTCGAGCACTGGTTGGTTGGTGGAGCAGACCAGGTCGAGGATGTGACCTTTTCATGGGTGGGGAATGTGACATGTTGGTTGAGAGAGAAGTTATCCAGTAAAATGTTGAATTCTGATGAGAGCTTGCAGGTGGGGGAGTCCATGTGGATGTTTAAGTCACCGAGTAGCAGCAGACGTGGAGAGAGATGAGGCTAGTGTGAGGAGTTCAGTAAAATCAGAGAGGAAGGAGGGATTTGGTTTAGGTGGCCGGTAAATGAGGATGACTGTCATGGAGGGAAAGAGTTTTGAAGGCAAGATATTCAAACGATGATACTGAGGGGAGGGTGAGTTCTGTGATCCGGAAGTTCTGATTGAAAATTGACGGCGAGGCCACCTCCCGCAGGTGGGAGCGGGGTTTTGCAGATGTGGTTGTAGCCAGGGGGATGCTTGGTTGAGGGAGAAGAAGTCGTTGGGTTGTTGCCAGGTTTCGGTGAGCAGAAGGAAGTCAAGAGTGTTGTCGAGGATTAGTTCATGGAGGGCAGGGGCTTTATTGTTGAGGCGCATCGGGTGTTGAGGAGGGCAAAGTTGGCATGGTGAAGAGGGTGGTGGGATGGGGGCAGGCTGGAGAGATCTGAGGTTGTCCCGGTTAGGAGTGCGTGTGGTCGTTGGGGTGTGGGGGTATTGCAGTTGAGGGGGGACAGTGAGCCGATTAGCAAATGATTGGAGAGTATGATTGAGTGTATGTGAAGTGGGGAAAGCACTGTAGTCCGGTCCGGGTTTTCTGTGTAGCCCTGATGATGCGTTCCAGCCCTATGTGAACCAGTGGGTGAAGCATTCAGATGACGTGGGACAGGTGCAACAGAGCGTGCAGGTGACCAGATGGATGGAATGGATTGTCCGTGGTGGAAGAAAACAAACTTCGGCGCGAGAGCTTCTGTGGATGTAACGGCGCCGACGTAGAAGTCCGAGCTGTTTGATGACTGGGATGCAGGATGGAATGGAGTAGTTGACGAATTGGACCAGTTGCAGAATTGAATATTTGATCATGATGCCGGCGGAGGGACGGAGAGCTCCGTGATAGTGGTTAGCCGTGGGCTAGGAGCACAGAGGTGGAGGTGGAGATGGATGAATGAGGTGATTGCCAAAATGATCCACAGCATGACCGAAGGAGAGGAATGTCTATTTGGTTCGCGGCTCGGCATCTGGTGGAGGTTGCCTATGAGGAGGAGGTCAGCAATCGGGTTAGCCCGGGAAGCAGCTAGGATTTGCCGCCACGCGTTTGGTGAACGGGGGCAGCTAGCTAGCGGCTAACCGACGAGGCAAGAGTCCGGTCAAGGAGCCCCAGGCGGCTTCGGGAACCAGCAGAGAGACTGTCCAGAGGTACAGAGGCTGTCCAGAGGTAGGGGGTACAGCGAACACAAACACAAGAGAATAGCAGACGAATAGCAGATGAATAGCAGACGGAGAAGCGGCGAATAACCAGCGCCAGCGTCCTCTCACGTCGGTATTTTGAGATATTGAGCATGTGTTCAGGCCTGTGTGTAATATGTATAATAATAATAACAACAATTGTAATTTCCCCTTGCGGGATTAATAAAGTATGCATTATTATGAATTATATTGCAAAATTAATTAACCAACGGTATCTTACGAATTTATTAACAATAATAATGAAATCAAATAACAATGAATGGTCCAACCTGCTCCCTCTGAGAATCTTTCCTAACTATTTAGGGTTAGTGTTTAATCGTAATAAATTGTGAATAATAAAATCAATAGCAAAATGCTACACCAAATCAGTAATATCTGAACGTATTCAGGAATATATTTATATTCAATTTAATGTTTACACACAATTTCAGAGAAAAGACTGTACATAGAAAAAGTAATAAACAAAATGGGAGTGAAAACAAAAGTGTATTTTCAATATTACCGTTGCTATTCACATAGTAGAACTGAAGGTTGTGGTAGGCCTATACTTTGATAGTAAAAATCAATTAAAAAACGTAAATGTGTTATGTATATGACTAAGACTATCGCTACTCTTCATTAAATAAAAAACATTATGACTCTATTTACACCTTAACAGGGCAACGTCTCCTGGGAGATACAACTCATCAGATCCAGTATATACGCAATATGACTCATGCAGTGTATCACAGTAAATGTTTATTTGTAGTGCAGACAACACACAGTGCTCATGTTGGTACTCCCTTTGTCTTACAAGGTGTCACTTGGTTTCTTTACACAGTTTACAAAATCCACGATAGAAGTGAGAACTAAAAAACAAAATGCCAGATTGAAATGGTTCCATGTTTGGACAGCATCCTTCAGTGTCAGTTCCCCCACTAACAGGTGATCCCCCGCCTCGGGCCTGGGAAGATGCTTCAAGCTGTCGCAACACTGGGACACGTCACATCACACGTACACAGTCCTCACCGTCAGGCTGAGGGTTAGTGTCCTGATCCCCACACCTATACGCCTACATCACACTGGGATATGCTGACATATAAGTGAACATCTGTGTTTAACCTACAATAGATAACAGAGTGATATGACTCATCCCTTTTTTTTTATCAACACTAGTTCCAGTATGAAGGCCTGATTATGGCCTAAAAGTAGAATAAAATGTTAGGATGAGTGAAATTCACAAGACTTGCACTTTCAATTGTTCCACTTGTGCCGCTAAATACCATGAAGCAGAGGTGTTTCATAAAGAAGGCTCAGAAAAGCAGGGCTTACAGGGCATTCAGACCAAAAAAGCCATCTGGTGACGGCGGGGGTGGTGGTGGGGGGGGGATCAGATCGTTTACAGATTACGATGTTTACGACCGCACAGGAGAGAGAGAAAGAAAAGAGACGAGCGAGACATAGCGAGTGCTTTGTTGTTGCAGGAAACATTCAGCTATTACACAAACCCACATAGTGTTTTAAACTGTTCTTGTGGCAGCTATAGAGGCAGTGATGTTTCCTGTTTCCTGTACGGGACTCTCACACCGCCTCTAACCAGAGCTCAAACCACACGACAAGTCTGATCTCCGGTTAGCGTGACGTTGCGTTGCGTTTTCCAGAAGTTGACTCGGTCTCAACTTGTCGCCGCAGGCCTGCTGCATTTTAATGCGTATCCCCCCTGTAGTGAGATTTGCAAAAATCCACCGCTCCCTGTTCAGATGCACCAATCAGGGTCTAACTGCATGTCAATCACTGCTCATGCACAAGCATTCATTCTCCCTTGTGGGGGGAGGGGCTTAGGAGACTGTTTTGGGCTTTAGCAGAAAGGGGGGAGGGACTGAGAAGTTGTCGATGTTCAAATATTTTGGCTAAGTCCTGGATCTTCACAATCCTACCTACAGCACCTTTAAGCTTGACAAAATGAATGTAACTCAGCAGCTCTTTCTGGAACTGCGTCTCACTCTGTGGCATTACGAAAAAATACTTTGCAATTGAAATTATATTTGCAGATATCACAAAACATAATTAAATTTGAGCATTCCAAGATAAATGCGTGTCTGCTGTGAGAGTGCACCGTGTAACCTGGCAAATGAGTAAAAGTGAGCAACAGAGGTTTTTATTTTGCGCATAATGTGGATAATAGCACAGAATAGATTTGTTTGTGAAAATTATATTTTTCTTCACGTGCTTTTAATTTCTCTACAAAGTATAATTAATGTGCTCGAAAAAAATGGGACACAAACCTCCGCAGTGCTGTGGAGGAAAGTCTGGCAAAGCAAGACTAGTCACACACCAATCACAGCCATTCTCACATCAAGGCAGTCCTTTTAAATATGACCCCCTCCTCACTGAACCCTGCTACACTGACGCTTCCACACTCACTGCTGCGGCGGGCAAAGCTTTGCCTCCACCCCCCCAGCTTCCATGTTCCTATTTCAGAGTCCTAACGTTACTCCAAAGTTAAAAAAATGCTTTTCATTGTCTCTCTTTTGGCTCACTATTTTATACCGATGGGGGTTTTGATTTCTGCATGACGCTCCCTGTCTCAGCTTAGCAATGCTGCTTGGCTGGTCCAGGGAGCATTACCAAGAGCCGAGCCATCAGCGCCAAGCATAACTGTATTTCCATTTGTTATAATAATAAATGGTTCAATCTATGACGAGAGTGTTCCTGACTGAAATTCATATACAGACCTTTAGGGGAAGTCGCATGTTGGAACTTTATGCTAAGCTGGGCTAATGGCCTCCTGGTCTCTACAGCCAGGAGGCCACATACACATACATACATCATCTTGCTTGATGACAGAGAGCAAATAAGTGTATTTCTGCAGAAGATGGTTTTAGTCTGACTAATCAACTGTAACACTGGGGCAGCCTGAAAACTAGCCTTACCCGAACTAGGCTGGTCTGGAGGGCTAGGTTTCCATAGTAACTTAGGTCAGACTTAATCAAACTGGTTTTATGAAGCAGAAAATAATGATTTGTACCGGAGTAAGCCTGGCTCAACTGCAGTCCTGCGTTACGAAACACCTCTCTGGAGAAAACATGAACGTTTCTGGAACGCCTTGAAAAAGTTGCTGATGATATTTTAAAACCTGAGTTCAAGTTTGTATGATGCTACAAACTATATGATCTCTCAAAACTCGTTGACGAGTTGTGTAGTTTCTCATCACAGTGAAAGCTGGCACATCATTTTGGCACGATACAAAGTTTGTGCTTTGAAGCACACTGCAGTTGTTTTGGAATAATCCTCTCACCAGGTGAGTTACTATAGTACTGTACATACTAGTGCAATATTTGTCAGACAAGAGTCTATGTGACTCTTTTTGGCAGCATACATAAAGTGTCCCGCATAGAAAATCTTCAAAGGCTTTATAAATTAATCTTCATCAAGATACTCATAAATGTAAAATTCCTCAAGGGTGAATCTATAATAATGAATACATATAACACAAAAACACACCACATTTGTATGTACCTACTCATGCACTGTTGCACACATAAAAACACACATGCTCACACTGATTCAAAAGTGTTTTCACATGTGTAACCACTCACATTTAAAATGATAGTGTCTAGCAATGCCAGTAGAAACATAATAGCATTGACAAATATAGATATTTTTGAAACGATCAATCCAAGTATTTAAAGGTGCAATCAGGGATATTTTACTGCTTCTTTGAATGATATTGTATATCAACAGAGGTTTGCAGATGTTGATGATCAATTCCAGTCAATCTTTCTCAATGGCTGCTGAGATTTCAACCCCTTAAACAATTCATAATGCACTCGGCACAGTAGTTTCTCCAAAACCTCAGTGAACACAGGAGCTTTAGATTCTTCCACTTGTTGGATGGATGAGTGTTTGAGATCTGTAAAGAATATTAGTATATTTTGCTTTTGTTTTTAATGAACGATAAACAAATTATAAATACATTGTTAAAGTAGGGCCTATGAGTGGAAACTGTAAAACACTGAGGTCACTAAGTTTTAAGCAGAATGTACATGGCATCTGGCTGCGTTGGGTCACGGCTCGGTCGTTCAATGTAGGCTACGTAAGACAACCAGAGACCAAGTGCCTGTTCTTCAGCAGCTACATTGATAATATAGTTTAGAGTTGTTTCGCCAACATTTTGCGTGTTTTACAAGTATAAAGGCAGTTCTTTAATCACATGTCCGCATGTCATTGTGTCCTTGAGTGAGGAACTACTGCACTGACTTCAAAAAGAAATCTGTTTCTATACAAGTCTATGAGGACGTGACCCTACTTCTCACTTGATTTATTACCTCAGTAAACGTTTTCATAAATAAAATATGAAAATAAATAAATAAATTATGGAACCATTTTTAAAATAGATGATAAAGCAGGGGATACTTCAGGACCTGTCAATCAGGACAGAGGCTTAGCAATGCCCTGTGGACATTAAAATAGCAGTGAACTTGTTTTTGGTTGTCGTCCGTGTTTTCATTTTAAACTTTGAGCCTCTCACTGTGTGTTTTCATTTCATCAAAGTTAATTGGAACATTTTCGTCGCCTAAAAATATCTTGTTCTGCCAACCAAGCTAGCTAGCTACCGATAGTGTTAGCTGGTAACTTAAGGGAAAGTTTGCCGATCGGAAAGTTCGGATTTGCCGTACAGCCGTACGTGTAGTTTACCCGTCAGTAAATCTCCACTGGATGACTCCCTTCAGAAGAGTTGAAAAAATCAACTTTCCATCTTTAGCATTTAGCTTAGCGCTGCGCCATTGCAACCATAAACAACACTGGCTTTGCCGTGTCAAATCCTGCTCCACCCTCTCTTCAAGAATCATCACGTCCGAGTTTGGCCGTCGCCAAGATGGCAACGGCCAAACTCGAGGCTTCAAAACGGCAGTCCACAAACCAACGGGTGAGGTCACTGCTGCTACGTCCACAATCTTTACAGTCTATGGTACAATTGCATGTGACAATAGAGTTTAAATACACGTTTGCAGCTCATGGTACAATTAGATTAGCTGGACAAAATTGATATCTGGCAATAGTCATGTGCTTTCCTATGATGTGACAAGAGTGTGTGAATGAAACATTAAGTTGTTACATTTGACTAATTTAGAGGCTGGTCGGGTGGCTTGTAAGATAAATTGCTTGCTCGAGGGCTAATTGTTTTTGTTGCAGATGGTGCAGAAAGAGGGAGATCTATATAGTCTATTTTGTAATATGTAGGTATTTAGAGATCTTTTAAAGGGGCGCTATGCAGTTTTGACAATTTCTTCGCTTTTTGCTTTCCTAGATTTCTGCTTCTCTTTTGCCGGCTCAGCCATGACAATAGTGTGAAAAACTCCGGTGCTACCAGCCGGTTCTTAAAAAGCAACGAAAAGCAATTAATTACATCAGGAGACCTGATATCACGCGATACTTTCTGACGCTGAGGCCCGCGGCTCCCCGGCCCAAAGTTGCAAGGGAGGTTTTTCTGCTCACAGGCCCTAGGGGGTAGGGAGATGACCACCATTCAACTCGAAAAAAGTCATATAACCATTCCAATGACTCCGAAGCTGTTCAGTTAAGGTAAATTAAGGTTAAAAAAACTGCATAGTTTCCCTTTAAAAGACATGTTATTGTTGAAATAAATAACTACACAAGTAGTTATGTATATCTCGTTGTACGTTTGCCATATTATGGACATAATGTGCAAAAATAGTTATTCCAATTGTTCGAACCTATGTGTCTGTTTAAAACGAACATTCGAACAGCATTTTTGGATTGATCAGATGAAATGAAAAATTAGAAGAGCCTTGTGCGTGCGCCCTCACGGCATTTGTTTGCTTTCCTCACTACCTTTTTCAATCACATGGATTGGCTGTATTGCCGACGGCCGACAGTGAGTGACCGTTGCCCTAGTCTGTGTCACCACGCACCAGCCTTCGTCGGCCTTTTTTGGGCCGATTCAGCGTCGGTCATCAGCTAAACAGCCGGTCCATCTCGGTTCAAGGTTGCCTTGGTGCGTCATGGCCTTCACATTTCCCCCTGAGATCATTCATTTTAAATGTAAATATAGCTGATGTTACAGAACAGCTGCTTGGTCACAGCTTGCTTGGTAATGACTGCTGGTCAACATAGTATTTATAAGCCAGTTTAACTTTAAGGGGACAATGCAATCTTTGGGTCTATTAAGATCGGGTCTGACTGTCCTCGAGTCCCTTCTGGATCAGGTCTCTTATTTTAGACAAGTCATTTTAGCCCACTGAGTTTAGGTATGTTTTGCCCTGGTCTGTTTGGGATCAGGTCCATAGTTTTAAATCTGTGTAGACCCTTTAGGTTGCAGCTGACCTGCATGGCTGTGGACTGTAGGAGGGATGGGGAACAACTGACACAAACATAGGGAGAACATTCAAACTCCACACAAATAGGCTCCAACTGGAACTGATGGAGTTCGAACTCAGGGCCTTCTTGCTGTGACCTCGCAAACTACTGAGCCAGTGCACCCCTACGGAGCCACACAATACTGATTGCAACTTTAAACAGCATGGAGCAGAATAATAATTCAACAATAATTGAACCTCTCTTTATAAAAACTGATAAGTAACCCACTTTAAGATAACTTTGTCATAAAGGGTTCTGAGATATCATCACGATACAAGAACTCACTGAAAATTCAACCTGTGGTTTAAGGGCAAAGCTGAAGGCATTGAGACCCAAACACTTACGGAGTAATTGGATTACAGGGTTGCTGGAAGGTCTGGCAAGTACAGGTACAAGTATGAGGAAACTATACGGTGGTTTCATTCTTCCAAGGGCCAGTCCGTATGTTTCCTGGGGCGTCTGAACCAAACAGGCTGTCTTCTTGCAGGCTCATGTTCCGGCCGATGGTACCTCGCCGGCTGAAAGTGCCGTGCTGCCGAGGCAGAGTATTTCTTGGGAAACCTTTCTGCTCCGCCTCTACGCCGAGTTTATCCTTTTCTTTATCTGTTGTCTTTGACATGCAGCTGGACGTGTCGGGATCTTGCTGAAATTGCAAGGTAAAGGGATCAGGTTTCTCACAGCAGCTTGTAGTGGAAGAGTGATCTGCTGAGCTGTACATGTGCCACTGGCAGGTGTGGACCCCATGAGCAGGCAGGAGGAGGCTGTGACAGGAAGAAATGCTGTCATGCATGCTGTGTGCGTGGCTGTGACAGGACGTCATTGAGTCTTGTACGCTGTGGCAGGAGTTCTGGTGTTGCAAGCTGTGGCAGGAAGCCAGCTGCTTATCCAAGTGAGGGCTGGGGCAGGGGAGCTGGAGGTCTGGCTGTGGGCTAATGGAAACCAGTGGGGAGCCTTCAAGGTGGTGCGCTGCACGAGGGCTGTCCAGGTGGGAGCTGTGCACACTCCCATCCATACTGACGGAAGCCATGTGAGAACGGTAGTCCTGGAGGCATGGACGTGGGCGGTTGAAGGAGCGTGACTTTGTTCTGTCATTAAGGCAGCTCTGTAGAGGCAGAGCAGGACGAGGGAGCTCGTCAGAAAGCGACTGTGGACGAGGGGAGGGCGCTGGTTCAGCGAGAGGTGAGATGGGGTTGGCGGTAACAGGACTCATCACGGCCACACAGCATGGACCTGTGTGATTGGGTGCGGGGCTCTGGGAATGTGGTGTCATTTTGTGGTAAGAACTCTGCACGAGGTGAGGAGAGAGTAGAGGATGCTTGCCTGAACATGGGGAGCTCAGGTGGCAGTGTGGCTGATGGAGCTCCTGCCTCTGGCTCTGTCCGTCCCCATTCCCGTCCTCTGACTTGGACTTGGATGGGCAACAGGCCCACCAGCGGTGCCATACATCATCACGTTTGGCACAGTGCTGGATGAGAAGGAAGAGTCCCAAAGTGACACAAAAAGCCCCATACAGGCAGCTGAATATCATATCCAGGAAATGCCCCATTGATACCGCCAATGCTCCTAAAGCCCAGGTAGACAGGTACAGAAAGAGGGTGAAGGCTGTGGCTCGGAGCTGAGATTTAAATGAGTGCTCATTGGCCAGCACCGACACGCCTGTTGCAAATGGCGGACAGTCTCCACTAGGCCCTGAAACTCCCCCGGTGTCGGTGTGGCAGTGATGGTTTGACTCACTAAATGATAACTGCTGCTGCTCCTCACTCAGAACTCGCAGCTCATACTTCTTCTCTGGGTGGCGTTTAAGTTGGATGTAAGTGCACAAGAAGTACACAGACATGACTAAGACCAGAAGACCCATGGGGGCATAGAAACCTCCCAAGCTTGGTTCCCATGCCATCCAGCAACTGAAAAAGACAGTGACATAAAGGTGTGTTATTTACTAAAGAATTAATGAAAACATGATTGTTTAGAAATAATGAGTACTTACTACAAAGCGTCATCCCTGCTGCCATAGTTATCCATACCAAATGCTGCCGTAACTCCAACAATCATGAGAGGGACTCCATCACTTACAAGATAAAATCTGCAAAAAATGATAAAGTATAAATGCTGGCAGGGTAACAGGTGGGTCAGAGAGACAGAACAAAATCCATTTAAATCAAATTATTCAAATTTATATTTCTATAATTTTTAAAACTATTGAATGGATTGCTGTGAAATCCGGTGTAGATATCCATGGTGCTCAGATGATAATTCCTAATGGCTTTGGTGATCCCCTGACTTTTCATCCAGCACCATTGACATTTAAAAAAACAAATGTCAATATGGTGACATCTTTTGGATGAGTTGCCATGAAATTTGGTTCTGACATTTATATTTCCTTCAGGATGAATTGTAATAACTTTGGTGGTCCTCTGACTTTTCATCTAGCGCCATCATCAGGGCAAAATTTGTCCAATACCTTAGTTTATGACCAAATATCAGTAAAACTAATAACATCAGCCTCAGCTGTACAATGTGTTTAGTACTAACTCGCAAGGTTAGCAAGCTAACCGCCAAAGATTAACATGTAACATTGACATTGTGAGCATTTTGCCATGTTACTTTAGCATATAGCTCAAAGCACAACTACTTACCTGGCGATACATATTTTTCTGATTCTAATTCTGAGCCCTAGAGGTGTGGGTAGGCATATTATTACTTTGGACTTGCTCAGGTTAGCTGTTTCTTCCTGTTTCAGTCTTTATGCTAAGCTAGGCTAGCCACATCGAATCAATTTAATTTTATTCATAGTGTCAAATCATAACAGAAGTTATCTCAGGGACAATTTACAGATAGAGTAGGTCCAGACCACACTCTGTAATTTACAAAGCAAGTGATTGGTGTGAGAGTGGCGAGGACAACTTCCTTTTAACAGGCAGAAACCTCGGACAGAAACTGACTCTGGTGGGCGGTGAGACGCTGTGAGAGAGAGAGAGAGAGAGAGAGAGAGAGAGAGACAGCTATACAGAATCCCGACGCTGATCCAAGTTCTGTTCTTAACACAAAGACATAAGATTGATATTTATCATTCTCACCTCACTCGCAGAAAGACGGCTAATAAGCATTCCAAAACGATGAACTATTGGAGCTCAATTTTGTAATAAATTTCAATCAGAATTTTAAAACGTGAGCTTTGCTTAAATTTTGGGCAGTAAACAAGCTGATTCTATTAACAGTGGGAGTGATTCACTTGCACAGGATGGACCAACTAATTAGTGATGCAAAACTTTTATGGGAGAAACTCAGTTGTAAGATTTGTTCAATTTCAAATTCTTTCAAATTTAAACTCCTAATTTGACTTTATATGCTAAGCAAGTAGTGCAGCATCAAGTAGCTGAGTATTATTGTTAAAGACTTTCTGCAAGTCTGCTAGGGCGCTCAAAAATGAACTGTAAAGGACCTTTGGCTTAAAGGTGCAATATGTAATATTGTGTGTAATACTGGCAGCTAGCGGTTAAAATAGTTACTGCAGTACAAATTCAAAATACTGGAGAGTCGTTTCCCCCGCCCCCTCCTGCCCAGACTCGAAGTTCACGGAGGTTGCCAGGCTGAGACCGCAGCATTCACAACAATGTTGCTAGACGCTTTTCTCACATAGCCAGACATTACTTCCAGGGTTCTAAATTAGCACCGTTTACCAGCCAAATGCTGGTGAAATATGCAAGTGGCTGGTAGATTGGCTTCACTCACCAGCCAAAAAACCCAATGGTAATCTATTGAATGGCTGGTAATATTTGAACATTCATTAGCCATTTGGCTGGTAGACGAAAAAGTTAATTTTGAATTGATTCACAGCACAACAGAGTAGCTAACGTTAGATGCTAGTCTCACATAGCCAGACATTACTCCACAGCACAGCGTAGCTAACGTTAGATTCTGGCTATATTGACAGTCATAAAAGCCCGTGCTCATTCGGGGCTCTGTAACCAACTGACAGACACACTTTTTCGGTTTAAAATTACAGTATGAACCGCTAAAAACACAACAACCTCACCGTCCTCTCCACACGCCAGTCAGGCACACTTCCTCAGCTTAGAATTACAATACGAAATGCTAAATATACCACTACCTTGCCGACGGAATACACTTCATTGGCTTAGAATTACGGCAACAATCGCTAAACACACTGCAAACTCACAGTCCTCTCTTTCCGATTTACAGCCCCCCTCTCGTGGCTTAAAATAACTCACCGTTGTCGGCTCCAGCCGCTGAAGAGGCTACACGCTGTAAACAGCCGTGGGCTTGCCTGGTCCCCCGGTAACGTTAGCAGTAAGCAGGGTTAGCAAGGCAGCGTTAGCCAGGACCAGTCGGGATCACTTTACTGTCTCAATTGTTTTTGCAAGTAACCAACTCCGGTACTCTAGCTATATAATTCAATGTGAGTACACAAATGTTGAAATGACAAAAAATGCCCCTAGTAGCTGTGATAAATTAGCCTGAAGCTAATGCTTACCGGTTCAGGAGGAAATAAGCCAATTCTGCGTCCTTTTGGGCTCTAAGCTGTCTCCATCTTTCAAATACATCTCCAATATTTACCAGGGGGTTGTTACGTCTCTGGTCACGCAACTGTTAGAAAAATGCTGTTTTCTTTTTTTTAGGTTGGGTAGAATCTATCTCTGTTGATCCTGTTCGTTTGTTTGCTGCTTTCATGGCTGTACTAACGTTACAGCTGTAGCGTGCTGGGTTTACGTGTTTACAGGTATATCTGGCAACCCAGCCTGGCTGTCAAACTGGGCCGTTGATAACAACACACAGATCAAAACATAAACATAAATTCCGTCACGGAATGTAAATTTCAAAAAGAAAAATACTGAAATTAGCATTGTTGTCAGAAAAGATAGTATTTCAGTTTAACATGTTTCCTTAATATCTGATGAGGCATTGGTGTCATTTTTGGATTTATTACAGTACAAATATTACATATTGGACCTTTAACACTCCAAAATGTACTTTCTCTAAATCAGCCGAAAATCTTGTATAAAAGAGACGTGGTCCAAGGGCACGCACATCACTGCTATATTCCACATTTTAACATCATGATGGTTTTGAAAAGCAGGGTACTGCTTGTTGACAGTCAGATCCCAGTAAAGCAGTCATGTCAGTCAATTCAAACATTGACCATCCCTGTTGCGCACTTAAAAACCCGCTTATAGCTCACAGCTTACCTGAGGACGGTTGGTTTGGTGCGAGTCTGGGCTGGCCCATTCCTCTTCTGGGGCCGAAGTGGATCTTTGGACACATCCTTACAGATGTTTCTAGCAGTGAATGTCAGCCACAGCATGGTAGACAAAGACGCATAGTGGAGCACAATGCCAACCTAACAGATGAAGTTGTAAACAAAGATTATTAAAAGCAATATGAGTTCATTGTCCAAATTTGCATGGGGTGTATTAGTGTTTTGTACATGAATTTGAGATAAAGGGGTATTAATCACACCACAAATTGCGCTCCAACCTATTATACCATTATTATGCTGCTAAGATAAGATAAAATAAGATAAACTTTATTCGTGCTGTCCGGAGGGAAATGAATGGAAAGACAGAGAGCAACTGTTGCTGGCTGCTGCTCGTACGGCGCCGGAACTGGACCTGCTAACTGTAGCTCCCTGACCCTGGAACTTTGCTACATTTTTGTTTTAATTTGTTGTCTTTTTGCCTTTGTTACTGGAGCAAATATTGCCTATGATAGAGATCCACTCATCAACATCGAAGAATGAAGAGCAGGGATTGGATTAGGTGCAGCGGACCTTGAGACAGTGACTGCTCACAGCATCTTCCGACCACCCAGCCAGACTAGCTGGACCAAGGTGTGACCACCCCGGGAAGAGAGGGAAGACAGCCGGGATAAGAGCTAGGCTCACCCAGATTGGACCTAGGGCTGTTCCATTACCCAGACTGCACCTGGCTGATGTCAGGTCACAGGAGAGTGGAATGGATGAACTAGTACTAGGGATGGTCCAGCAACGGGAGAAAGGAGACTGTTGTGCCCACATCTGGCAGAGACGGGGCTCCATCTTGGCAGCAGGACTCCGGTGGGACGAGGGGCAGCAGACTATGATGGCATCAGTGATGTTTGGTGCTCAAAGGTAGTGAAAGTTGATGGACAATGTTTCCCTGATGTCGAATTTTTAATGTTAAACCTGGAGTTCGGAGATTTTGTCTCCCCTCCTCTGGCAGTGAGTGTAATTACACACTTGTTGAAGTGCTTAAAAAAAGCAGTGGGATTCATAAAAACGTGGCGGCGCTGTGGTCTCTCCCCCCTTCCTTGGGTGTTTTGCCCCTCATTTCGATATGTGCTTATAAAGTCTGTGTGAAATGTCTACAGTTAGTTAACTAGTCCCTCTTCAGTCATATATTTTAGGAGTAGACGTGTTTTGACATGAATGTGGATTTATTAAGCTCTAGTGTGTCCCTATTAGACAGGTAGGTCCACAATGTATAAACCAGGCCCCCAGGAAATGCGCCAGGCATTTGCTTCTGCAAATTGAACATAGCGGCCAAGTGGAATTGCAACTCCCGGTCTATCAAGTGATGCCCTCTGGCCCAAAAAGACTTTTCCCTATAGACTTACATGGCGTAAATAAGTGGATGAATTTCTTCAAGCGTGACAACCCTAACCAAATCTCGTCTAGCAGAATTTAATTCATTCTGTCTGATAACATTTGGAAAGTGTAGAAGAGCTGTACGAATAAATCATTTAATGGCAATTAAAGTTAGCGGAGCGGTAAACTGGAAGTAGCCGGCTTGGCCAGCTGAAGTCTCTAGTGTGCCTGCTCTAGGGCCACACAGTGCAAAAGCAGTGCCGATCATGGCTTCTTGCGCCACTGAGCAACTCTCACAGGAATAAACGGGGCTCCGCCTCCAACGCTGTATCTAGGTTTTATTATATATCAATGGTATGAACCTACCCTGTGTCTAGTGTTAATTTCGTCAGACAAGACGAGACTAAATATGTTCGTCAACGACCTTTTTTTCCATGACTAAGACGAGAAGATGACGAGACTGTGCCAATGTCCAAAAACGCTGACTAAGACTAAATTAACATGCATTATTGTTGACGAAAAAGACGAGACTAAAATGTTTTGCATAAAATAAAAACTAAGATAAAATCTCTCTTCATTTTCGTCTACAATCGTCTCTACTTTTTCATCATGAGATAGAATATTCAGCTGTTACTGAGACCCGGTGCTACGGCACCGACAGGTGCCCTAACGACCGTTATCTACCGGACCGAATAGCAACGCAGATTTTGGTGCCACTTAAATGCCTGCGCTTCTCTCTGATGCTCCTAAACGGACGTTAGAGGCAACCGAAACATCGCTGCACGGGGCGCTAGTTAACACTACACTTGGCAGCAGGTAACGTTAGCATACCGTTAGCTAGCAGTTGGAGTAAGCACGGTTAAAATCATTGACATATATAAAAGGGTTACAATGCTGACAGCTAAACGGTGTAAAGGTTTGTCTCTATTTCCAACACGAGACGTACGACAGTCTGCAGCAAAATAGGTGACAAAATTAACACTACCTGTGTCTGCACCAGGATGACCTGGGAACAGCCAGACGGTAAGACAGCTGGTAAGACACTTGGACAGTGACACGTTTAGGTTGTTATGTCTCCGGCATATTTGATTTGAAATAAAAACACTGACTTGACATGACTGAAACTAAAGTGCTGACTTGGTTTAATTAGTTTTATTGTTTTCACATCCATACTGGGTGAACAGTGAAACAACTGTAGCCTTTTCGGCAGGGGGAGAGTTCTAAGCCCGAAAAAGCTACCTCTCCTATAGTTACGCGGTTATAGTTCTAGACTGCCGGGGGACTTCCTTCCTTTCACACACTGAGCTGCTCTCTCCTCTCCCTTTCTATTACTATTACTATTTGTGTGTATCCCGTCCCAGAAATGCTTGTTACTAATCCTAGCTTCTGGGGAGTTTACTCCCCGGAGTCCTTATGTTTTTTCCCCCAGCGTATTTCCTTGGAGAACGTTGGCACCAAGATCCTGGTTCCAGCTGTCACCGTGGTCCTGCTGCACTCCCTGCTGAGCTCAGCGGTGCCCTGCAATGTCATGCTGCGTCCTGCTGAACCCTGCTGCTTCCTGCTGAACCCTGCAGCTTCCCGCTACATCCATCCATGCTCTGCTGGGCCACGCTACATCCTGTAACGCCCTGCAGCGCCCTGATATGACATGAACTACTACAACTACCATTGAAGTCACTGTTCCATTATTAATGTGACTATTATCACCACTGTTCATCACACCCCCAACCGGCTCGTCAGACACCGCCTACCAAGAGCCTGGGTCTGTCCCAGGTTTCTTCCCAAGAGGGAGTTTTTCCTCGCCACTGTCGCACTGCTTGCTCTTGAGGGACTTATTGTAATTGTTGGGGCTTTGTAAATTATAGAGTGTGGTCTAGACCTACTCTATCTGTAAAGTGTCTCGAGATAACCTATGTGATGATTTGATACTATAAATAAAATTGAATTGAATTGAATTTTCTTTTTCAAGAAGTCTTGCAATTTTGCAGTCTGGAGTCACTGACTGAAAACACCAAATTGACACCAAATATTATACTGTATATATCAGGACTAAAAATAGTTTTAATTGGTCAAATGATGTTTGGTCCGCTAAAGTATTTGAGGGGATACTTGGAATATCCTCCGGTGTCTCAGGTGAACCTGAGGTCACCTGAGACCAAGGTCTCCTCCTTGCCTTTCTCACCACTGAGTCAGTATGCAGAGCCCAGGTCAGACCATCGATGATGTGGACACCATGGTACTTGAAGCTGTCCACTCGCTCCACCTAGGGCCCCTTGATATGAAGGGGGTGTAGTTCCTTCCCTGCTTCTTCCCAAACTCCATATATAATCTCTTTAGTTTGGCTGACATTCATGAGTAGTCTGTTGTCCCTGTCATGTAGGCCTTTTGATTGTTGTCTGTAATCAGGCCCACCACAGCTGTGTCCTCAGCAAACTTGATGATGAACAATTCCAGTAATTAAACATTTAGTGCGATAGTGGCGAGACAAAACTTCCTTTTAGGGAGAAACCTCAGACAGACCCAGGCTCTTGGTGGGCGGTGTCTGACGGTGCCAGTTGGGGGTGTGATGAACAGTGGCAATAATAGTAACAATAAAGATAATGGAACTATGACTAGAAACAGTAGTTGTAGTAGTTCATGGCGTAGCAGGGCACTGCAGGGCGTTACAGGGTGTAGCAGGGCGTAGCAGGACATAGCAGGACGTAGCAGGGCTCCAGTGTTAGGGATGAGGGTGGAAGAGGTGTGTCCCCCCACTAGGGTTGAGCATTGTTTTGATTTTAACAATTCTGATTCAATTTCCGATTCTTCCTTTCGATTCCGGTTCTTATCAATTCTAAATTCCAATTCTTAAAAGGAGTGGAGCAACATTACACAGTGAAAATGGCAAGTTTTGAAGAAAATCTGGATCATGCAACAAGGCAGGCCTTCTTGGTTCTTTCAGGGAATGATTTTAAAGATTTTTGAGGAATATGTTTACGCCATTTACTCTCTAACTGGGACGTTTTGGGACCCATTGGCGGGGATTTGCTACGGAAAAAATACTCACAGTGATACACTGGCAAGCTCAAATGAGGTTTAACCATGTATCCAGCTAATTTAAATAGCTCATGTCTTGTTACTGTATTGTGTCAACAGTTAACTTCATTTAATATTGTATGCAAATGTTCCAACAAAACAAGTTTCTTTCCCGAGAACATTTTGCAGAGCCACTGTCGCTGCGTCTGGATCTTAGCACCGCCCAAGACGATTTTGATTGGTTTAACGAAATGCAAACCCCCCGTTTTTTCTCCTATCCAGGAGTGTATGCCCTTGCTGCCAGACCTTCCTCCTCAGCGCTGTTGAGATAGGTCTGGCAATGCGTGACTAGACAGTGATTAACAAAAGAAAATACTTCATACTCATCCACTCAACATAGTGTTGTAAAAAAAGCACAAAAAAACAATAGGCACAATAGCAAACATACACTGTTCTGTACATGTGAGCCAGAACACATTTTACACATGAGTAGCTTGAAAGGAAACCAGAAAATAATATATAGCAAGCCTGCTCGTGGTAGTGATTTAACTTAATACTCAGTGAACATTTACTTTCCCATGGACACTGATGCCTCTCTCAGTTTCTGAGTGATGCCTATAGCTGCCATTGACCTCAAAACGGCTTCAGCAACAGCTAAAGGGAGCTTTCAGTTCTCTTTGGTTCATCATACTGTTCGGAACACGTTTTTAAAAGCGCTGTGAAATAACACTATTCTGAGAAAGTAAGAAAAGAACAACTTACAATTTGGCACACAAAAGGTAAGTTGATCTGATTGATGCCCCCGGCGAAAACTCCAAATGTCAGCCCCGTGTGAAAGAGGAAGTTTAGGAGTGTGTGCCAGCCATTCCTGCTGATGCGGACCACACTGCAAACAATGAGTTCAAAGTTAAAAAGAAGGATGTCCTTATACCTACTCTGCATCCACTGCTGGGTAATCACACTAAAACAGTGGGTCGCAGAAATGTATACAGTATTGTTGTGAACAATCATACTGCATTGTGCATTGAGAAGTATTTCAGGGATAAAGCAACGTTTACCTGAATGACATATAAACTGTCATTCAGCTGTATTTGGATATAATGTGGAATATATTGCTAAAATTCTGAATCACATAAATAGCACTAATGGGAGTGTCTGGATGAGTAATGACGTGTTTAGATACGGATATTTTAAATAAAAATGTATTTCTTTTTTTTTCTCTCAATAGCACAAGTGAACACTAAGAACATTTAAAAAAAAAGGACTTTTATTTTGACAAACTGCTAGACGCAACCGTAGCAACAATGCCTCTGGTAGATGGTAGCAGTTTGCAACATCAAAAGTAATGGTTGCAATCTTCCAAAAAAATTTACAGAACAAGCAACTATGCACTGTTGAAACAGGAAGTACAATGACAATGACATTTCCACCATGAATTGACGCAGAAACGGCACAAATTGGTGCATACAAATTCACCAGAAGTGTTTGACACTCAAGATTTCTTGGGGGATGACCCCCAGACCCCTTGCTTAATATGTGCCCCCTCCCCTCTCCCAGATGTTGAAAAAAATGTATGTTCTTGAAAAGGGGGGTTCTTGTGGCGTTCAAAAAAGCATTTTGAAGTTCACTGAGGCTTTTACAGCGACCGATAGCTCTTTCAACGTACATATGGGTATGTGAGTATTGTCCCATGGCATGAAAATTTCACTTTATGAGGTTTTTTAACATTAATATGCGTTCCCCCAGCCTGCCTATGGTGCCCCAGTGGCTAGAAATGGTGATAGGTGTAAACCGAGCCCTGGGTATCCTGCTCTGCCTTTGAGGAAATGAAAGCTCAGATGGGCCGATCAGGAATCTTCTCCTTATGAGGTCATAAGGAGCAAGGTTACCTCCCCTTTCTCTGGTTTGCCCGCCCAGAGAATTTGGCCCACCCATGAGAGAGAGACATCATGGCTTTCAAACGAGCAGATACAGTATCAGGGGACCACTAAGGCCTATATAAAAGAGACTTCAGATACAGTATTAGGGGACCACTAAGGTCTATATAAAAGAGACTTCAGATACAGTATTAGGGGACCACTAAGGTCTATATAAAAGAGACTTCAGATACAGTATTAGGGGACCACTAAAGTCTATATAAAAGAGAATTCAGATACAGTATTAGAGGACCACTAAGGTCTATATAAAAGAGACTTCAGATACAGTATTAGGGGACCACTAAGGTCTATATAAAAGAAACTTCAGATACAGTATTAGGGGACCACTAAGGCCTATATAAAAGAGACTTCAGATACAGTATTAGGGGACCACTAAGGCCTATGTAAAAGAGACTTCAGATACAGTATTAGGGGACCACTAAGGTCTATATAAAAGAGACTTCAGATACAGTATTAGGGGACCACTAAGGCCTATATAAAAGAGACTTCAGATACAGTATTAGGGGACCACTAAGGTCTATATAAAAGAGACTTCAGATACAGTATTAGGGGACCACTAAGGTCTATATAAAAGAGACTTCAGATACAGTATTAGGGGACCACTAAGGTCTATATAAAAGAGACTTCAGATACAGTATTAGGGGACCACTAAGGTCTATATAAAGAGAATTCAGATACAGTATTAGAGGACCACTAAGGTCTATATAAAAGAGACTTCAGATACAGTATTAGGGGACCACTAAGGTCTATATAAAAGAAACTTCAGATACAGTATTAGGGGACCACTAAGGTCTATATAAAAGAGACTTCAGATACAGTATTAAGGGACCACTAAGGCCTATAAAAAAGAGACTTCAGATACAGTATTAGGGACCACTAAGGTCTATATAAAAGAGACTTCAGATACAGTATTAGGGGACCACTAAGTCTATATAAAAGAGACTTCAGATACAGTATTAGGGGACCACTAAGGTCTATATAAAAGAGACTTCAGATACAGTATTAGGGGACCACTAAGGTCTATATAAAAGAGACTTCAGATACAGTATTAGGGGACCACTAAGGTCTATATAAAAGAGACTTCAGATACAGTATTAGGGGACCACTAAGGTCTATATAAAAGAGACTTCAGATACAGTATTAGGGGACCACTAAGGTCTATATAAAAGAGAATTCAGATACAGTATTAGGGACCACTAAGGTCTATATTAAAGAGACTTCAGATACAGTATTAGGGGACCACTAAGGTCTATATAAAAGAGACTTCAGATACAGTATTAGGGGACCACTAAGGCCTATATAAAAGAGACTTCAGATACAGTATTAGGGGACCACTAAGGCCTATAAAAAAGAAGACTTCAGATACAGTATTAGGGGACCACTAAGGTCTATATAAAAGAGACTTCAGATACAGTATTAGGGACACCACTAAGGTCCTATATTAAAGAGAACTTCAGATACAGTATTAGGGGACCACTAAGGTCTATATAAAAGAGACTTCAGATACAGTATTAGGGGACCACTAAGGTCTATATAAAAGAACTTCAGATACAGTATTAGGGAGCCACTAAGGTCTATATAAAAGAGACTTCAGATACAGTATTAGGGGACCACTAAGGTCTATATAAAAGAGACTTCAGATACAGTATTAGGGGACCACTAAGGCCTATATAAAAGAGACTTCAGATACAGTATTAGGGGCCCACTAAGGTCTATATAAAAGAAATTCAGATACAGTATTAGGGACCACTAAGGTCTATATAAAAGAGACTTCAGATACAGTATTAGGGGACCACTAAGGTCTATATAAAAGAGACTTCAGATACAGTATTAGGGGACCACTAAGGTCTATATAAAAGAGACTTCAGATACAGTATTAGGGGACCACTAAGGTCTATATAAAAGAGAACTTCAGATACAGTATTAGGGGACCACTAAGGTCTATATAAAAGAGACTTCAGATACAGTATTAGGGGACCACTAAGGTCTATATAAAAGAGACTTCAGATACAGTATTAGGGGACCACTAAGGTCTATATAAAAGAGACTTCAGATACAGTATTAGGGGACCACTAAGGTCTATATAAAAGAGAGATCAGATACAGTATTAGGGGACCACTAAGGTCTATATAAAAGAGACTTCAGATACAGTATTAGGGGACCACTAAGGTCTATATAAAGAGAAGAAACTTCAGATACAGTATTAGGGGACCACTAAGGTCTATATAAAAGAGACTTCAGATACAGTATTAGGGGACCACTAAGGTCTATATAAAAGAGACTTCAGATACAGTATTAGGGACCACTAAGGTCTATATAAAAGAGACTTCAGATACAGTATTAGGGGACCACTAAGGTCTATATAAAAGAGACTTCAGATACAGTATTAGGGGACCACTAAGGTCTATATAAAAGAGACTTCAGATACAGTATTAGAGGACCACTAAGGTCTATATAAAAGAGACTTCAGATACAGTATTAGGGGACCACTAAGGTCTATATAAAAGAGACTTCAGATACAGTATTAGGGGACCACTAAGGTCTATATAAAAGAAACTTCAGATACAGTATTAGGGACCATAAAAAGAGACTTCAGATACAGTATTAGGGGACCACTAAGGCCTATGTAAAAGAGACTTCAGATACAGTATTAGGTGACCACTAAGGTCTATATAAAAGAGACTTCAGATACAGTATTTTAGGGACCACTAAGGTACTAAGATATAAAGAGACTTCAGATACAGTATTAGGGGACCACTAAGGTCTATATAAAAGAGACTTCAGATGCAGTATTAGGGGACCACTAAGGTCTATATAAAAGAGACTTCAGATACAGTATTAGGGGACCACTAAGGTCTATATAAAAGAGACTTCAGATACAGTATTAGGGGACCACTAAGGTCTATATAAAAGAGACTTCAGATACAGTATTAGGGGACCACTAAGGCCTATATAAAAGAGACTTCAGATACAGTATTAGGGGACCACTAAGGTCTATATAAAAGAGAATTCAGATACAGTATTAGAGGACCACTAAGGTCTATATAAAAGAGACTTCAGATACAGTATTAGGGGACCACTAAGGTCTATATAAAAGAAACTTCAGATACAGTATTAGGGGACCACTAAGGCCTATGTAAAAGAGACTTCAGATACAGTATTAGGGGACCACTAAGGCCTATATAAAAGAGACTTCAGATACAGTATTAGGGGACCACTAAGGTCTATATAAAAGAGACTTCAGATACAGTATTAGGGGACCACTAAGGTCTATATAAAAGAGACTTCAGATACAGTATTAGGGGACCACTAAGGTCTATATAAAAGAGACTTCAGATACAGTATTAGGGGACCACTAAGGTCTATATAAAAGAGAATTCAGATACAGTATTAGGGGACCACTAAGGTCTATATAAAAGAGACTTCAGATACAGTATTAGGGGACCACTAAGGTCTATATAAAAGAAACTTCAGATACAGTATTAGGGGACCACTAAGGCCTATATAAAAGAGACTTCAGATACAGTATTAGGGGACCACTAAGGCCTATGTAAAAGAGACTTCAGATACAGTATTAGGGGACCACTAAGGTCTATATAAAAGAGACTTCAGATACAGTATTAGGGGACCACTAAGGCCTATATAAAAGAGACTTCAGATACAGTATTAGGGGACCACTAAGGTCTATATAAAAGAGACTTCAGATACAGTATTAGGGGACCACTAAGGCCTATATAAAAGAGACTTCAGATACAGTATTAGGGGACCACTAAGGTCTATATAAAAGAGACTTCAGATACAGTATTAGGGGACCACTAAGGTCTATATAAAAGCATCCAAAGAGCCCCCTGTCATGGGACCTTTAAGATAGCCCTATCCTTTCAATGTTCTTCTCACCTGTGGTGGACAATATAGGTCATGATGGAGACGAGCAGACAGAGCAGCATGACTGCTGTGCAGGCATACACCACTGGATGCAGGTAATCCCCAGGGTATGGTGGGAAGGACAGTACTCTCTTCAAATCCTGCAGAATGACAGAAGTTTACAAATAGAAAAGAATAATTAGATTCACAAGAATGAATAAAACAAAACAAAAACAGATCTATATACACCCTCGTTCAATGAAAAAACAATGCAGGGTGATTTGCCAGAAGTTGCCCAGTTGGTCCTGTGTGGATTGAAGCCAATCAATACTTGGTTCGGAGCCTGTTGCTGCATTTGTCTGCCAACAATATTCAGCTTAAAGGAATAGTTCAGCATTTTGGAATTTTAGGTGATTGATATCGATCTCAAGGTTCTATGTGTTCATTACAGAGCTGGAGTCAGGAGCTGGCCTGGTTCTCTCAACTCTAAAGCTCACAGAGTAACATGTGTCTGGTTGGTTTATTCTGCATTCAATAGAAATTTTGGTAACACTTACATAAGAGTGACATGACATTGTTATGAACACATGGCACTGTCATGAACACATGACACAGTCATGACACCCTAACCCTAACCATAACTTGTCATGACAAAAACAGAATGACACTTACTAAAAGAAGCGTTATGTCATAAACGTTTATGACTGTTTATAATGTTTATGACACGTTCATGACAGTGTCATGTCACTCTTATGTAGATACTTCAAGTAAAGTGTAACCAAATTTTTTAATGGGGAGTTATGTTTTAGAACTATTTCTTTACGAACAAGTGCTCTGGCTATAGTGCAGGTTGCCAGAAGCAGCAGTTGGTGAGCACATGACTTGGTATGTTCAAGCATGATGGTAGCAAACCTGGCAACCTCGCTGTGGGGACAATGCTGAGTTCATGTCAAATGAAAGTTTCCATTTCCAACTTGATCAGTTTCCAACTTGTAAATGATTCTCATGTCAAGTTCCGACTGGGAAACCAGTTTTTTGTGAAACCTTCAATATATCAGACTAATAGTTTGGAAGTACCTGGAAACCAAACAAGCAATAACACCTCACATCAAGTCTGTCCATAAAGCTAATAAAAGCGGAGAAGCATTTTGGGCATCTTTGGGGAAAAATTCCATAATAATCTTTTAGTATATTGTAGTTCAAGTGTTCTGAGAGAAGAATTGGCATCTCCTACTTGGCTCTGTATTCAGGCTTTAGTAAATCTAGCTGTCACTGGAGACTTTGGCCAGCAACAGGTCATTTCAGATAGAGAGAGCATTCCTATTGGCTATTCTGCCAATGCAGATGGACGTACACATTTCTTTAGTGCAAGTGCAAGTTTATTGTAGCCAAAGGCTCAGGACTACAGCTATTTCTGAACTATTAGATACAAGACTTTATTGGGATCAATCTATATACAGCACATATAGAAACAAAATTGTGAAAATATGTAGTCCAGTTTATTGTCCAGGGAGCGGATATTTGCTATCAAAACATTCAGGAGAGATGTAGTCTGCTGGAGTTGGCGTTTAGCTTAGCATGAAGATAGATAGAGTCTTTATTGTCCCATAGAATAATCATTTCCACACATTTTCTTTTCATGTTCCATAGCACAACAACACATAAAAACCACATCTAAAACATGTAACACATATACAAAAGAAACACATCACATTAGGACACCAGCTCGTTTGCCGTGTTTAAGTTTCCTTTCACAGCGCCTCTGACAGCTCTTTGTTCGGACCAGAGGCCAAAGCCGCGGCAGCGCCTACTGCTGATATGCCAACGGGGAGACGCCAGAGGCGGTGTGAGAGGAAAAGTGAAGCTCTAGCTCACAGCTGCGGCTAATTCAAGTTCAGTTTTAGATTACTAGAGCCTCGATTCACAGTATGTCATCTCAAAGGGCTTTACAAAGAAAAGAGGATGGTCATTCTCATATAATTGTTGCTATATAACGGCATCTTAATGAAATGGAGGATTAGTACTCATACAGGTTACTGTATGAAACTATAGACTGTAAAATAATGGCTATATACTTTGACGGAGACCAGAGAAGTCTCTTTCCCGGTGCTGGCTGAGCGTTACTGAGCAGCCTCCAACTGAGCTTGAAGACGTAGATGTGACGTGAGCAACCTGTCTGAAAGTGTGAAGTCTTCTGGTAGCTGTGCCGAGAGAAATCTTAATCATTCCCAATTCCCAATGCCATTTCAGTAGATTTACTCACTAACATTGTTGTGGAAACACAATAAGCATGGAAACTAAATGCACACTTCCTGCATTACTGCATTACTTCAAATACTAAGTTACTCATCTAGTAAATTAGTATTTACATGAAATAAAACAATAAACACTGAGACCATTCAGCAAAGCACACTGGGTAATAACAAATTCAACACTGGTTGCTATGGACTCGTCACTAGGCTTCCTCAGTCATTGTATATTTTATATATTTTATAAAGCTGCCAAAGCTGAAAATTATCCCAAATTCCATTTCTCAGATGAGCGTCAAATTGGGAGCTTGCATATATTATATATTATATACATATACACACACATATATATATATATACACATATATATATATAAATATACATATATATATATATATATATTTGTCAAGCAATTCTTATTATATTATTTACGTTCTTATCTTTTCATTGTCATAGTTAATATTTAATTGCACTGTTCAATCCCTGCACTGTTCTTTTTTGCACTACCACCATTGCACCTTTAACTCTTTAATTTTCTATGAGTGATTTTTATGTATGTGAGATATATGTGTGTATGTGTGTTTGTTGTGTTATGGTTCTCTACTGGATGCCTAAAATATCTATCTATCTATCTATCTATCTATCTATCTATCTATCTATCTATCTATCTATCTAAAAACGGGGTGAAACGTCGTGATTGACAGCTGTGATTGACTCGCGATTGGTCAAACGGGCGTATTGGTGGGATTTTGTTTCGCCGGCTCCACGACCCGAGCACTACTGCACTGACACTGGCTCCAAAATAACAAGGTGGCAGCGTCCTTATCCGGGGTATTTTGGTTTCACACTAGGAAGTGTAGACATGTCGTCCATCTTTATATCCAGTCCATAGCTGTGTGTGGGTTTCGTTTCTAAACAGCGGAAACATAACACGCAAGATATATACAACCTTTTACTATTCTCCAGTGTTCGGATTATTTCAGGGACGTATGAGAAGTATTTTTGTTTTGGTTTGTTTACATGCAAGTGACCGGCGCATCTACTCCCGCAACGATATTTTCAGTGAGTGTCCGAAATCTCGTTTGGTCGTTCCCTATATAGTCTTACTTTTTAATAAACACTACATAGGGATTAGTGAGTTAATGAATGAGGGAACGGTTGTGAACACAGCTTATGTTATGCATGACGTGCTCTTCTGATTGTAGGGGCTGGACAGAGAGGGAGGAGGGAGAGCTGCAGCTCACTCTACTTCCACTTCTGGCGTTTTTTTTTTTTATAATTCTACCTCCTGCAGCTTTTACACCATGGATATTGTGCTATGTTGCTATGGCATTTTTATTCCCCAAACCATCAACTCTGCAAATAGACAACCATCTAGCCAATGACACGTAGCCTACACTCGCAAGTTGCAAACATGGGAATCTTTCCATCTCTTCCATGCATTATATATGATGTGAAAGCAGCACAAGACACAAGGAAGCAGCACGCGGTAACTTCATCCAGCTGTTCACTAAGAAATAGTAACAAACAAAACAAGACACAATGTGTTAATCAGTGAGCTTTAGAGGTGTTGGAAGCTGTATGTTTTTTAAAACTTTGGACTGTCTCCAGTCTGTGTGCTAAGCTGGGCTAATAACATCCTGACTATAACTCCAACTTTAACACAAAGACACAAAATTGATAATTAATCTCATCTCACTCTCAACAAGAAAACACAGTTCCAAAAATGTTAAACTACTCCTTTATTGACCTAAATAGCTGAACCTGGAGCTCTCTGTCTCCAGTTTCTGACACCGATGCCAACATGCCGTTATAAGCAAAGCGCTTGTAAAAGAAAATTATCATGTTCCTCTATGCAAATGCTAACATCTATGCTAACATCCAGCTTCACTCATGCTGCTTAGAATGACTACATGAAGCCTGCAGACTTGCTGCTGGAGGTTGGACTGTGCTGCATGTTTCCAAATCCCTGCACAATTACTCACGGCTCTTTCAGTATGCGTGCATTAATGATATCTCCTGACATGGCACCAGAATTCTACTAAAATTCCCTGTGCATTCCAGTGTAATGGAAATGTCAATTAGTATAATTATATTGATTGCATTAATAAAGCAAACCCTGTGACTATGACTGCTTACAGTAGTTGTAGTGTTGCCTAACTGCACTGAGGTCTTAAAATAACTCAGTGTACGTCATTAAACATGTAAAACATAACATGGATTTCAGTGTCTCCTGAAATATGAAATTGAATTAGCAAAAGGCACATTATCTGGGAAGTTCAAGCAAGATCAGCAGAACCCTACTGCATAATAAATTCGGTCCATTATGATAGCCTGCCCCAATCCTCCTGGATTTGAATATGGATATATGAAGTTAAGCTGCTGTCTGGTGTATGCAACCTACCAAAATATAATTACAACCAAATTTAAAGCAGCATTGGTCAACTTTTTTTTTTATTTTTTACCACTTGGGGGCAATCTGCAAACACAACATTGAAATATTATTACCTTATAAAATGTATATAGTGAGTGTGTTAGCAAACAGTTGGGTATTTACTAGTGCTGTCAAACGATTCAAATATTTATGCGATTAATCACATAAATGTCTTAGTTAACTAGCAATTAATCGCACATTTTTATCTATTCTAAATGTCCGTTGATTTCTTTTTGTCCCATTATTTTTTCTCATTTTATTGCTCTTATCAACATGGAAAAGTGGATGGGCTTGCTTTGTGCTTTTGTCGCCTGGCTTTGACGAGGGGGCGGAGAATTCCCATCAGCTGTGTGCTCGACCATCAGGTGGTATTTCAGACTGGACGTGCTGCGATGATATCCAGTTCACAACGACAAAACACACACATCACTTTGGTCTTGTCAATGGAACCATTGTAAACCAAGTAAACTTTCCATTCAGAAGCTTATTGGCATCCATTTCAACGTCTCGCGCTCGCCATCCACTCAAAACGTAACGTTAGCCTCCTACTCTTTGGCCGGCTCCAAGCCCAAACAAGTGTGTGCGGCGTGCCTGTTGTTGTGTTTCCGGTCTAGCTAGATCTGGTGTGGTGTTGTAGTTTTTCTAACATTACTAGTTGTTGCAACAGCATGTGAAAAAAACTACAAAGTTTGCTAGGCCAAAAAGAACGTTAATCTCACGGTAAAAAAAATTGACGCCGTTAAAATGGGTTTGCGTTAACGCCGTTAATAACGCGTTTAACTGACAGCACTAGTTTTTACACATCCAGCAGATGCAGAGCAACTGTAGAATAGAGCCATACTATCCAGTAACCCTCTGCCTACAGTACCTTCATTGCATGGATCCACCCGTTCTCACCTGACTTCACTCACTCCTAATCAATGGTCTTCTCTATAAGCCCCGCCCATTTCCTCTGTTCTGGCTGTCAGTAACATGAAGCAGCATGTGAGGGCGTTCTGCCCCTGAGATTCAGATACACACCTATGGTTGGGTGTGTGATAAAGTGAGTTTTCTGCTTTCTTCATATGTTGTTAACTTTATGCTTATTTGTAGATTGGATGTGATTAAATGCTTGACCGGCATAAATTGGTCAAAGCTGTAATGGTCATCTTGCCTGTTTGCCTTGAGAGAAATAATATTGTGTGCATGATTCATTAATTGTAGCTTTAAAGACATGCAAGTATTCTTTTAACCTAATTCAGAATGTTGAATTTCTTATGTAATTGTTCAATGAATGTTTATCTGTTATGTAGTACTTTATGATTTCAGCAGTGGTAGGCCTACCTCTCACCCCCTTGGTTAGAGTACTAATAGCTGTGTGTTTGGTACCTAATTGTTAAGTGTGATTGGGTAACTATATTGTAATTCTTGCGTGTTTTTCTGTTGCTTATTTATAGAAAAACCATAACCATCAAGACTCACCATATCCTATCGCTCCAAGTGTGTGCATAGTCCCAATAAATGGCTTAAACGGAAACATTCTTACCGATGTACCATGGTGACGCTCAAGGCCCTGTGAACCAGTCCTAGCGAGAGATTCTACAGTAACATTAGCATTCATTTGGAGCTGTGTTTCAGGCCACCTGGTGAATTTAAGTTTGTTCCCTTTTGTACTGTAGCTCTCCTTTGGTCTCCACTTAGGGTTGTGTGAAACGATATTAGACTGAAGGATTAAAATGTGTCCACAATCTGCCTTTACAGAGAGATTCTTATATTGTGCTACAGTCCACATCAGTTGCAGTTCTATAGCTCCAGTGTTTCCCCTGCATACAGCGGCACAATGCTAGCTGCGAGTTAACTACGGCAATAGTGCTCCCACTGGATAGCTAAATGCTGCCATTTACATAGCGCTGATTAGCAGATTGGAAGAAACTGAGGGTGGGGGGGGGGTGCTAACAGCGCTAATGGCTACAGTGGAAACAGAGCATTAGTTAGCTCCATGGTTAGCTCAATCTACTGGGGCAACGTGGCTTCTGGGGGAGAGCGGTGCTACTTATCAGTGGAAACATTTACTAGGGGTGGGGGAGAAAATAGATGCCGCATATCGAGATATTTTCCGTGGCAATACTGTATTGATACACATACGCCAAGTATCGATCTTTTATTATATAAATTGCACATGAGACTTTAACTTTTTGTTACTGGAATAATAAAATCAATTGCTTTTTCAGTCAAATTGAAGGGAGACTACCAAGGGGAGCAATTAAACTTTTTAGATAACAGATGTTTTCCTTTGGGGAAACAATATGAAGTCAGGGGAAAAAAGGTAATAAATTGCAATATATCGCAGAATATCGCAATATGGTTAAAATCTCAATATCGTATTGTGATGATATCGTATCGTGGGGCCTCTGGTGATTCCCACCTCTCACGTTGACAGCCCCAACTGGGATGCCAGCAACCAGCCAGCGGGACATAACACGAAGAGCGGTGTCAACAGTTCCAACAGCCTGTTCCAATTTTAGTAAATGTACTAGTGAACTAACAGGTCGTCAAAGAGAAGGACTCCCATGCACGCACGGCCAGACCGGCTAGCATACAAAGAACGGGAACTTGGGTTACAACACACCCAGAGGGAGTGTGACTTCATTCTCTGCTTAGGACGCCATTACTCCACTTTATCTTCACAATACACATCGTTTTTTTGCTGCTATATTAATGTTCTGAACCTTTAAAAAAAGCTTTAAAGTGCTACATTAGAGAACAGAATTTGGTGTGGTGTTTTGTTACCTTGTAGAGCAAATTCTTCTAAAAAGGGAAATAAATTTGCTTGTACTGTTTAGTAACGTGCAAAAATAGTTTTAGAAACCAACATGAAAAAGAATCGTGATAAGACCGTGGATCATAACCCTGCCTGAATTTTTCTTATTTTATTTTTTCCATATCGCCCACCCATATCTCCACTAGTCTCCCGCACAGCACTGACTGTGGTCTGGATACATCGATGGGTGTAAATCACACATTTTATTACGATTCGATTATATATGGATTCTTTGGACAACGATACAATATTTACTGATATCACAAAGTATGCCACAATACGATTTTTTTATTCCATTCAGGGGCCTGCGACCGGTACGAGACGATACATAAGCTCATTTAACACAATCAGTTACATTTATATCAACTCACAAAAAGCCACTAAAATATGAGTTTAAATTAAAAATAAACTACTCTAAGAATAAATATAAAGTGGGGATTTTAAAATAAAGGCACGTCTTAAATATTTTTCACTTTGTATTAATAATATTGGATCCTTAAGGATTGATATCGATCTGGCTACATCGCTTATCTATTCTGAGATATAGGGGAAAAACGTTCTGGTTTTACACTAACTTTTAAAAGTGTTTGCCAGGCTGGCAAATAGTAAATATGGTAAACATCAACACCCGTGTGCTCTGGTGCCATTATTACTGTAAGGCCTTTCCTTTACACTGCTGACTCTCTCTACAACCATCTGAAGGCAGCAGGTATCTAGTCCATCTGCATCTCTAAGTAGAGTGATGTTTCCCGTTGTCAAGCCAATTATTCACGGCAGATCCACTGGTTACTTTTTGTGCAACCAGTATCAGACTGTTGTAAAATAACCACAGACCTGTCTCTGTCCTTAACACTGGGGTAAACGAGGTACCAGATGCATGTGTAATCTTTTTTTAAGCCTGGCCTGGAGCTCCACATATTTAATTGTAATAGCCTACAGGTAGCCTATGTGTGGCTGTGATGAGCAACATGACCTAATAGTGATTGTTCGGGTTAAAGCTGGGCGATAGGTAGAAAATCAAATATCACAATATTTTTGACCAAATACATCGATGTCAATATTGCGGCGATATTGTTGGGTTGACTATTGGTGCTTTCACAAAATAATTTACACAATGAGATTCCACCACTTTATTGTAATGCAGCCTTTAAAACCAGGGAAAAGACAACACTTATCATGATATTACGATGTCGATATAATATCGATATATTGCCCAGCCCTAGTTTGGGTACAAAACTACAATTTCCATCCCAAGTCCCAGAGAAAAACTGTCGCATAGGAGTCCTAAACTTACATGACGGGGGGAGAGCTCCTCTCTGATTAAAGGTGCTCTAAGCGATGTTGGGTGACGGCACTTCTTGTTGACGTTCAAAGTATTTTCAAACAAAACGAGACTAGCTCGCCCCTCCCTCCTCCTCATCCCGTCCCCTCTCCCTCCCTTCCGTTGTTCCGCGCACTAAAACCCCCCCAACCCCCACCCCCAAATCCTTCTTGTCGGTTATTTGCTGGAACGCTGGAAGACTGTTATGTTTGGTGGTGCAGGTTGGAGCGGTTTGTTGTTGTTGGCGTTTGTGGAGCCTGGGCTGTCTACAGAGACCGCGTTTTTTTACAGTGTGTTCAGGGGACAGGCAGCTAGCAGATAGTGAGGAGATGTTCGCTGTATGTGACAAAAATGTTGTAGCCTAAAAAATGCGTGACATCGCGTAGAGCACCTTTTAAAGGGGATGGAAGTAGTGAATGTTACCATATCATAACACCTGAAATTGGGTTGACAAAAACTCATGTCGTCCCCCCTATTCCAGCAACAGTGTCCGGAACTACAGCGCAATGGACAGATAAGGACACTGTTTGTTACATCTACGGGCAATTCAAATGGGATTTGTGCTACAGCAGGACACAATACGGCAGATCACTACAGGCATAATAACACACGGCAACTCACAGCGATGTCTGTGGTGGGATGAGGTTGAGCCAACCTTGCAAAATTAAGTGATTCCCTTGACAGAAAATTATGTTTTCCCATCTTTTTTTCTCGCAAATTTATGAGTTTTTCGTGTCAGATTTACCACTTTAATCTCAGAGAATTTACAAGTTTTATCATAAATTTACCACTTTAATCTCAGAATATCCACGTTTTTTTCATTTAATCTCGGAAACTCTTAGTTGCCCCCCTTTCCCCGGTTCCATAATATTTTCTATTTTTTATACAATGGCCCTAATAAGCAATCTTAAAATTGATTAGGTTGACAATTATTTGTCAACTAACTAATTTTCTCAACACCCTAAATGATGTATTCCTGCTATTGAATGCATTAATACTTCTACCTAATCCTGTTACTAGATTGCAGTTGGGTTTATATTTCTGGTCTCCAAATATACTGTAGGCCTACAAAGGCTTTTTAGTTTTTATACTGGACTTTACTTGTACTTGCCCCTAATTTTTCAAATGTTTGCATTCACTGAATTCTACCGCAAATGTGCAAGCAGTAACACCTTCTTTAGAACTGCAACAATGTCATAATCCCTTTCATATAAAATGTCGCTGGTCTACTGAATGAGAGGTGAACTCATCAAACAAATGCCCTGAAACGACCAAAACTAAAAACAGACTTATCCATTAATAAGCACGCACGTGTGTGTGGGTGTTGGTGTATGTTTGGGTTTGTGTCAAAAATGTGAAATATATATGTGGATGAGTGGAAGCATGGAGAGTGTATGGTTGGGAGGTGTGTATGTAAAAGTATGAGCATGCATGAGTGTGGTTTAAGATCTTGTGGAGTAGAGGTAGGAGATGTACTCTGATTGGAGTATAAAATTACACAGTATGCTGGTATATGTATTACTTCTTGATGGAAATAATAAAATTATATAAAAAAAAAAAAAAAACAAGCACACAGACTGACGTATAGTAGCAGAATCTGCCATGCCATTGAACTCCACTGTCATCCAAGAATTATAAAAAACACATTTGGTGTCACACTATAGTGCCACACTGCTGGATTGGTGACATAAACACAGCCAGTGTAGCATACAGTTTAAGATGGAGAAATCTTCATTGACCAAATCTCAGTGAATCTTCCCGTTCACTGATTTAAAAAGCATCAAACTGTCTATTAGCATTACATTGGATGCTCATGACGTTACTTGTGTATCTCGCCACGGTCACCGGTGACACAAACAATCAGCGTCTGCCCATCATACATTTACAAGGGAAAAAAAACATAGGATAAACATGTGAATCACCACTACAGTGGTGAAGAGCTATAGTGCGATCAACTGTAGAGATCCTGAAAGAACTCAAGCTTGGACAGACTGCTGAATTTTAATAAATCTAATAAAATCATAATTTTTTATATCATAACTAAACCTGTGCTTGGCTACTAAGTGGTGAGGAGGGGGTTGTATCATGTGAAATAGTGACATCAACACAAAGCCATTATATATTAGGCTCATCATTTTTAGGTCAATGGACCATTTTGTGCCGTCTCATACAAAAGTTGACGACTGTGCGACCAAATGTGGTGAAATCTTTGGTGGTCAATTTCAATCCCTCTCTGTAAGAGTGCACAGTGGACACTTTCTCAAAATGTTTAACTATTCCTTTTAATCTACACTTTTGATTGACATTTCAAAAAGACACATTTAGTTCTTTTTCAGGTGATGGCAAATCCATGAGGCTACCAACAAATATACTTTATGAAAGGCGAATCACTGCACTTGCATGACTATTATTTAAGCTCAGATGACTTAGCTGTGGAGGCAGCAGTGTGGAGGAGGCTTAGATAAAGTGACTCATATACAGTAAGTGATGTGCATATTCTGGACAGGTCTGGCATTCCCTCTGTGTTAAAAGGCAAAACGTGCCTTTCAAACAACAGTTAGGCCTTGTCCTTTCTTTCATTGGAGCACCCTCCTGCGTGTGCATAATTCAAGCTGAAGATTCCTGTGGAGGCAGGAATCAAGAGCTAACTTGGCTCCGTCTTCATGACAGCGTCAACTCGCTTTTCCTTTGTGTTTCAAGGCCTTGTATTTTAGAGACACTGTCATGTCTTCCGCCTCTCATCTCTTTCTCTCTCCGGGACAGCATGCTCTCTCATCACGCTCTACTGAGTAACCCATCTATTAGACAGAGCATGACTGATTAAATCCTTTGCAGATCCCATAAAATGAAAAAATACAGGCATGCACACACAGCAGCAGAGATCTGTGCACACTCCACTTATCTCCGATGACCAACCACGAGCTGTGTCACGAGCCAAGATTTTGTGATTGGGCTTCTTTTGTTCTGAATCGGATTCCTGTGCTTATGTGTAATAATCAGGATTGTTTTAGAGCATCGGAGATTTTCACCAGCTTACTCCAGTTACAGGGACTCCAGATACAAGTTACAAGATGAAAAAAATGATAATTTCTTTAAAGTGCAGGGGATTGGTCGAGGGCGGAGGCATTCACCTCTTGTATTGTCTTCTTACTCTTTCCATTTCTGTGAGATGTACGAGCTAAATCGAGCACTCTTGAGGATTATTGATCTTAAGTGTATCAGACACATTTCATTAGTATCAGGGATGTCCTGAGCCAATATGCTAGCTGTATCAGGGCCAAAACAGTCTTTACTTACTTGGTATCATCTACTGTAAAGCTATAAATTGGCTCTATCAGCAGTCAAAAACACCAATATGAGTCCCTTTTTAATTTGGCCTGAGTGGCTCAGTGGAATGTAAATGTAAAGTATTTATATCGCGCTTTTCTAGTCTTAACGACTACACAAAGCGCTTTAACATAGTACAGGAACCATTCACCACTCACACACATTCACACACTGGCTGCCATCCGCTCATCAGATAAACATTCACACTCATTTACAAACGGGGTTCAGTGTCTTGCCCAAGGACACTTCGACATGAACTGCAGGGTCAGGGATCGAAACCGCCAACCTTCCGATCGGTAGGCGACCGCTCTTACCGCCTGAGCCACAGCTGGCCCGGAAATCAGGGATAGACCGATTATCGGGCCTTTTTTTTGGCAGTTTGCAGATAATCTGTATCGGCATTGTTTTATTTCCCTGATAACAGATAAAGTTCATTCATTAAAAAGTGTTCTACTTTGGCTCGGCTACAGCTCTGTGTCTGTCCCTCTGCTTCAGTTTCACTCACCACTGAGTCTGACTTAATGCCACCCCCAACACTATCTGACTCTCTGTTACTGTGGATTATGTTGAAAGTTTCTAATTCATTAAATAATTGCTTAAAGGGTAACTGCCGGTTTCAACCTGGGCCCCATTTCCCCATGCATTTGTGTCTAATAGACTGATGTGACCAAAAACCTTTGAATTTGGTCCAGTATTGAGCGAGATCGCAATGACGGGCCGGCGCGAACTGAGCTGCATTGTAACCTGATTGGGCAATTGTGCAGCCTTGCTTTTTTTTTTGTAAGACTGACAGGCTCAGATTGTTGCTAAAAGTGTCTGACAGCATTATCGATCTCAGGACGGGACTTTCTGTCCGAAGACAGCGGTGTGGAGAGAGGAACACAAGCCGAGAAAAAGGCGTTCAGGGAGTCTGTCGATAGGCTCCCGTTATCTAAACCATTTTCAATGTAATGGCTCAATATTTAAATGACTTCGACAATGTGAATGATTTTGTTATAATTAGATGGCCGCCTGTATTCATTTGAGCCAGAGTAGCCTATAGTCTATGGATGAAGTAGGCCTACATCCATAGACTATAGGCTACTCTGTAGCTCTACAGATGAAGAGTGGTCGAGGGGAGAGAGAGGCTGCAGCTGTGCAGTGTTTTGTGCGGTCAATAGGCTATAATAAATCCATGGTTTCTTGATCTCTAAAAGATTTTCAATAAAAACAATGGTTGGTATTTGCTCATGTCTCACAGCCCCAGGAAGAGTAGCTAACGGGGGTCAAATCTATCAAAAACAGCACTGTTGATTAGAGGAGGGAAATCCTCTGACGTGGTGACACAGCGTTGTGTCCGAGGTATATCACTGGACACATCCAGACCACAGATATCTGGCAGCAACAGGTCCCGCTCCTGTACAGCGTATTCTTTGGGCATATAGGGGGCACAGCACCCACAGGAGCACCACCAATATTCCCTAGCCTCGCAACCCAGGGTTTAGACCCGTAACCCGAAAGTGTGTGTTTTGCAAGAACTTGACAAATCTGCCTCTGGATATGAAATATTCTTTTTTTATTCATTATTTTTGGGGCATTTCCGCCTTTAATGGATAGGACAGTTATATGAAAGGGGAGAGAGAGGGGGAAGACATGACACTCGTCCCAGGTCAGACTCAAACCCTGGACCTAAACCTCTATATATGTGCGCCTGCTCTACCACCTGAGCCAACCCGGCCACGATCTGAAACATTCTTTATACCATTCGTATATAGTAGCTACCTGATTCAGAATCAAGTTTCCTCTCAACCTTAACTTGTGACTTGAATGAAATAGCCTATTTTCTGTAAAATGTCCTCATGCACTCACACACTATCCACACACATATGGCAGCCATGAAAGCAGTAATGGTTACTGAAGGCAAAATATTAGGTATGCCTTAACAAATAACTGGTAAACGCATCTTACCATTAGCTTTAGTTGAGTTACACTTGAGTTGTGAAGCTCTGGTCTCTCCCGGAGGCCCCTGCTGCCCCCCTACCCAGCGCCATCTGGCTCCATGTAGACGCTGAGGATATATATATATTTTTTATCAAGTTGGTGTTTCTTTTCTCCAACTGTCCCGGTGCAGCAGAGGAGGGTCTGATCACAGGAGTTGGCCCTGCAGCCCGGTGCTCTGCCTCCAGCTCCTCGGCTCCGGATGCGGCGCTGACGGGCAGCCACGTCCTCCCGGTCCCGACTCCATCTGCACGGCGGCGCTGATCACAGAGATGGGCACAAGATTCATCTGCCGCTGCGTCGTTGTAACCTAGCCCTACATCTGACACAGCAGTGTGGGCGGCGGGGGGGATGATGATGATGATAGATCACGTTTAAAGGAATAGAAGCAGGAGATGAAACTGTCGGTAGATTATCGGTTTATCTGATATGCATTGTAGGCTATAGCCTATAGACGCTATCATTTCTTTAGTAGGCTGGACTGTGCACTTGCGCTGTGTGTGATTTTTGATTCGAGAATGCACAATAATTCTTTTTTTTTTCTTAACTGCAAAGTTTTTAACGGAAGAAAGGACTAAGACATGTGAAATAGCCAAAACGATATGTTAAGAAAATCAAGGGAGTGACTAACCTGCGGTGTGTGAGTGGAGTCCGGAGCCTCTTCAGTCCTTATCCAGGTCAGTGGAGAGAGTGGCTGTGCTCCATTCGCCTGGAACGATGTGCCGCATGTTACGTAGTCGAGCAAGGGCGGGGAGCCCCGGTTAAGTGGAGTGCAGGCGGCACACGAGGCGGAGGAGGGCGTGACGTTTCAGCTGACAATCAAACAGCTGCAGGTTATGGCAGCCATGGTAACGAGTCTTTTTGATGTGAGGTCACGTAAGAAGCCAAAATCAGGTAGAGGTAGATTCAGTGGTGAACTATAGCAGTACTAGCCTACGTTCACACCGCAAGTCTTAAAGGTCCCATGACATGGTCCTCTTTGGATGTTTTTATATAGACCTTAGTGGTCCCCTAATACTGTATCTGAAGTCTCTTTTATATAGACCTTAGTGGTCCTCTAATACTGTATCTGAAGTCTCTTTTATATAGACCTTAGTGGTCCCCTAATACTGTATCTGAAGTCTCTTTTATATAGACCTTAGTGGTCCCCTAATACTGTATCTGAAGTCTCTTTTATATAGACCTTAGTGGTCCCCTAATACTGTATCTGAAGTCTCTTTTATATAGACCTTAGTGGTCCCCTAATACTGTATCTGAAGTCTCTTTTATATAGACCTTAGTGGTCCCCTAATACTGTATCTGAAGTCTCTTTTATATAGACCTTAGTGGTCCCCTAATACTGTATCTGAAGTCTCTTTTATATAGACCTTAGTGGTCCCCTAATACTGTATCTGAAGTCTCTTTTATAGACCTTAGTGGTCCCCTAATACTGTATCTGAAGTCTCTTTTATATAGACCTTAGTGCTCCCCTAATACTGTATCTGAAGTCTCTTTTATATAGACCTTAGTGCTCCCCTAATACTGTATCTGAAGTCTCTTTTATATAGACCTTAGTGGTCCCCTAATACTGTATCTGAACTCTTTTATATAGACCTTAGTGGTCCCCTAATACTGTATCTGAAGTCTCTTTTATATAGGCCTTAGTGGTCCCCTAATACTGTATCTGAAGTCTCTTTTATATAGACCTTAGTGGTCCCCTAATACTGTATCTGAAGTCTCTTTCCCGAAATTCAGCCTTGGTGCAGAATTACAGTCACTAGAGCCAGTCCTACAATAAGCTTTCCTTAGGATGTGCCATTTCTGTGTCTGTAGCTATCATAGACTGTTAATATTAATGGACAGAGCATGTGTGACGTCACCCATTGGTTGGTGGAGATCTGCTATGAGTTGTCGAGTTTGCGGGCGCAGCCATCCTGGTTGCCGATGTGACGATTTTAGACGAGAGGGAGGTGAGGAGCTACGTTACAAACTTTCACTGGCAATCACATGATAGCCACGCCCTAAAACACCCCCTGCTTTATCACTGATTTTAAAATCAACGAGACCATAATTCAAAAAATGAACATCATTCTGTGTTGAAGAAGACTTAAAACTAGCGATTGAGACCATAAACTCATTATGAAAATGTTTACTGATGTAATAAATCAAGTGAGAAGTGGGTCACTTTCTCATAGACTTCTACAGAAACCGCACGTGTCTCCCCCTGCTGGAATTCAGATAGAATGCAGGTTTAAGGCACTTGCGCATTTGCAGCACTTCGCCGAACCAGATGCTTTGTCCAGTAATATTATTAGTCTATTAGTCCCAAGGGGGTAAGCTTCGCTTCAGAACGCATAGCTCCTATGGCGCCATTTTGATGTTACAAAGCGATCACCTCCCGTTAGCATCCCATTGACTCCCATTCATTTTGACGTCACTTTGACAGCAAATAACTTTATATCTGAAGCGTTTAAAGACTCTATTTGTCCATTGTTTATTTCTAAAGAAACACGACAATGTCTAAAAGGCTCCATTACCTTGTACCTCACGTTATGGCTCCATAGCAGACGCTTTTGTAAAAATAGGCTAACGATTGTGCCATGGTCAGTGTAACGCTTTTCAGTTCAATTTTTAAAAAAATGTCCACCTTGACAAATAAAAAAATTGGATCTTTAACCTGTTTTTCCAATTTTCTGTTTTTTATTCCAAGGATCAGAAATTGAGAAAATTACAAAATTGGGTTTGGGCTCCAATTATTCAATACTGCAATGGTATTCTCTTCCTCTACTTTGCGGAATATGCAGGTCATTAACTGCATATGGACCAAAATGAAAAACTGATAGACTTTGGGGTCAGAGGTGCTTGCAACTGATGGTTTCGAGTGGGGGGCGGGGCGTAGCTAGGCGGAACCATAGACTGTTATATACTTCTTATATACTGTCTATGGTTATATACAGTCTATGGGCGGAACGAGGAAGAGAATACCATTGCAGTATTGAATAATTGGAGCCCAGACGCAATTTTGTAATTTTCTAAATTTCTGATCCTCTGAATAAAAACAGAAAATTGGAAAAACAGGTTAAAGATCAGATTTTTTTTAATTTGTCAAGGTGGAAAAAATGAAAAAATTGTATATTGGAACCCATTTTTCTGTTTTTCCAAATGTCCGTTTGTGCTTAGAAAATTGAACTGATGAAAGCGTTACACTGACCGTGTCATAACCAAGCAACTTACTGTCGCATAGTAGAGGAATTACCATATAGTACAGGAGAAGCTCGCAGGCAGTTTGGACTTCCATTAGCTGTTTAAGTTTAATTACTAATGTTAACTAGCATGTTAGTGATCAATAATTAGCCTGTGCCCATGTTATCTCCTTACATAAACCTACGCTCTCCGTCTCTGTAAGATTGGGAATGATTGAGATTTCTCTCGGCACAGCTACCAGAAGACTTCACACTTTCAGACAGGTTGCTCACGTCACATTTACGTCTTCAAGCCCAGTTGGAGGCTGAGCAGTAACGCTCAGTGCTCACCGGAAAAGTGCTTCTAATATCCTTCACTGGTCTCCGTCCAGAGACACGGGATCTGTTGGTCCATTTTATATATGTAAATAATTAGTCTATGGTAGCTATTGAGGAGGAGGGGGTAAGGTGGAGTGTGGGGGTGTGGCCTTGACCAACTGCCACTTTGCTCGTTCGAAAGCCATGATGTCTCTAGGCTCGTTCGAGATGAGCCAGGTCTGCGCAGAATCGATCACCGGGCTGTGCGTTGCCTGCGGTGGTCCATGTGTCTTGGCTCCCTTCCTTTTTCTTTCCTTTCCTTCCCTCTTTCTTTCTCTCCATCCACCTCTCTTTATTCCATCTCTGTTCCTCTCCATTCCTTTCCTTCCCATATTTTATGCTTCTTCTTCCATTCACTCCATCTATTCCCTTCTCCTCTTTCTTTCTTCCACCTCTCTCTTTCTATCCTCTCCTTTCTTTTCCTCCTCCTTCCATTCTCCTTCTCTCTCCTTTCCTCCTATCCATTTCCCTTTCCTTCCTCCTATCCTTTCTTTCCTCCTCCTTCTTTCCATTTCCTTGCTGGTTTCCATCTCTGGCTCCTTCATCCTTCCGTCTTCTTCCACTTTGTCTCCCTTCTCCGTGGGGTTTGGCTCCTCCTGTGTTCTGTCTGTGTCCATGTGACTCACTTTCGTGTTCGTCTTGTCTTGTCCCTCTACCTTTGTGGCTTCACGTCTGGTCTCGTGGTCCATCAGGTTCTGATCTGTCTGGTCCTTGGCCAGTTGGTGTGGTTCTCGTCTGTGTCGTTGTGTCCATGGTTCCTTGTGCTTTGTTCTCGTCTGCCTGTGTTCTCGTTGTCTCCTTACATGTCCTGTGTCTCCTTTCTGTGTTATCTACGGTCTTGGTCCCTCTACCACTGTTTCCTTTCTTCCTGCCTGCATGCCTGCCTGCCTGCCTCTCCTCTCTCCTTCTGCTCTGTCTCTCTTGTGTGTGTGTGTATGCTGTGTTTGTTGCCTGTGTTTGCCTCTGTCTCTGTCTGTCTCTCTCTCTCTTCTCTGTCTTTCTTCTCTTTTCCTCGTCTCTTTCTTTCTCTCCCCTCTCTTTCTCTCTCTCTCTCTGTTCTCTGTTTTGTGTCTGTTTGTTTGTGTGTGTGTGTGTGTGTAGTGTGTGTGTGTATGTGTGTGTGTGTGTTGTGTGTGTATGTGTATGTGTTTTTTTTTTTTTTTTTTCTCTCTCTTCCTCTCTTTCTCTCTCTTCTCTCACTCCTCCTCCTCACTCCTCTTCTCTCTTTCTTCTCCTCTCTTTCCTCTCTCCTCTCTCTCTCTCCTCCTCCTCTCTCCTCCTCTTTCCTCTCTCTCTCTTCACTCTTTTCTCTCTCTCTCTTTTTCTCTCTTTCCTCTCCTGTCTTCTCTCTTTCCTCTTTTCCATATCTCTCTCCTTTCCCTTCCTCTCTCCTCCTCTTTCTCCCTCTCTCTTTCTCTTTCTCCATTCTTTTTCTCTCTCTCTCACATGTCTCTTTCCTCCCTCCTCTCTTCCTCCTCCTCTCTCATACTCCTCTCTTCTCTCCTCTCCTCCATATAGTCTCTCACTTATGTTTTTTTTTTTTTTTTTCATGTCTCTCTCTCTGTGTCTGCCTGCTGTCTATGCTGTTCTGTTCTGTCTCTGTTCTGTGTCTCTTTTTTTGTTTGTGTGTCTCTTCTCTGTCTTCTCTTCTCTTGTCTCTTCTCTCTGTCCTCTTCTGTGTCTTCTCTCTCTCTCTCTTCTTTTCTTCTCTTTCTCTGTCTCTCTTCTTCTCTTTTGTCTTTCGTCTCTCGTCTGTTTGTTTGTCTCTTGTATTTTTGTCTGTCTTGTTGTTGTTCTCCTTTTCTTTTCTCTTCTCTCTGTCTCTCTCTCTCTGTTCTCTCTCTTCTCTCTCTCTCTTCTTCTCTCTCTCTTCTTCTGTCTGTCTTGTTTTCTTCTTCTTTCTCTCCTGTTTTCTCTTTCTTTTTTTTTTTTTTTTTTTTCTCTTTTTTTTTTTTTTTTTTCGTGGTTTGGTGTTGTGTTTTTGTGTGTTGTGTGTGTGTGTGTGTGTTGTGTTAAATGTACTTATCGTGTTTGATCGGGTGTTGGGGCTGATATGTTTACTTTGTTGAGGGTTGTCTCTAACCCTGTTTCTTGTATAGATGAAGTGGGTTTGTTTCTAGGACACAGTTCTAGACACAGTTTAAAACTGATGCTGTACAAACTAAAGGAACTAAGGTTCTGTAATATAACCCTTGTTTTAGAGGAGCAATTCTTCAACTCAAAGTATCATCCTTTATGATTGTCCTTGGATCACTTTCAAATTCCTAAGAGGGATAAACTTGACAACCTCATACACTCACATTTATCTTAGTTCATGCTGTTTGGTTTGTCAAGATTGGTTTCTTTATCTTTTCTTACACAATATATATTTTGTTGTAAACATTTATTTAGTACAGGACACTGGATTTGGTTTACATATTTACTTTATTAGTTTTGCATTGGTTTTCTAATATAACTGTTTTCTTTGAGCTTACCAGTGTTGCGGATTCCACACCCTGGAGTGAGGCATGCAGGCTGCTGGGACAAAGGGATGGCGTCTGGAACTACAGCAGCTTTATAGGGGTGGTGGCTAAATTGGACTCTACCACTACTTGTTATGTCGGGGGGGGGGAGTTAGTTTTATTTGTCCTCAAGATATTTGAGTTTTGATTTGTATTGTCTTTAGTACATTTATTCAGTTAATGTTAATTAAGATTACATTTCTTTTGGAGTAAGTGTTTAGTTGTTTTCTTTTGTTATTTGTAGTTTACATATTAGTGTTGTTATTATATATTAGTGTCCCCCTGGGTGTCAAACCTGGTCTGATCACCCAGTATATAAGTCCCCTTTGTTTCTTGTATAGGAGGTCAGTTGTAATTTTGAGTTTGTTATGTTCAGAGCTTAAGTTTAGTTTGTTTGTTCGACCTCTTTTAAGGGCCCAAACTTTATCTTTATTTGTTGTCATGATTATGTGGGTAAAATAAAACCCCTTTTTTGAAATCTCCTTGCGACTCCTCATGCCTAACTGCTTGGTCCCTGACATATGGTGGCAGTGGTGGGATCAGCCAGTTGAGGAGTGCAAGGTTTTTTTGTTTTTTTGTTTCTTTTTTCCCTTCCGCCATTTTGGTTTTTCCTCCATTTTGTGAAGCATGCGAGGAGTGAGAAGGACAAGAGGCGGTCAGACAGAGAATAAGAAGACTGAGTCAACTCATATAGAGAGAGGACATCGGGTGGACGGTGAAGACGCGATGGAGGAGGAAGTACTAAAAGGAGCATCAAGCGCTGAGGATGAAGACGGCGGAGAGCCAACGCTGAGTGACCTGGCAGGGATTATCCAGTCATTTGTGGGTCAACAGGATGCCCGGGAAGAAAAATGGAGTGTGCATGTTAACCGCCAGGAGCACCAGTTCAAGGCACTACAGCATCAGTTTCGCCTTTTGCAGCAAGAGGTCGAGGATCGTACATCTCCAATCCCCGAGCCTGCTCCCACAGTACCAGATCCCATTGAAGACTACAATTTGAATGAGAATCATCCAAAAGCTCAAGCCGCACCCTCTACAGAGTCGGTCCACCCTACTATGTCTTCAGCAGGTCAGTCTCAATCTTTTTATGAGACTTGAAAAATTAACAGAAAATGATGATGTTGAACATTTCCTAATTACCTTTGAGAGAATTGCAGTAACATGTCGGTGGCCAAAAGTGGACTGGGTTTTTCGCCTCCTTCCACTGCTGACTGGTAAGGCCAGAGGAGCCTATGTGCATATGGATATGGTTGATGCTCATGAATATGATAAAATCAGCAATTTAAAAAAAAATATAATATTAACCCTGAGACCTACAGGCAGAGGTTCAGATCCCTCCATGTGGAATCTGAGGAGAGCCCCCAGGAGCTGTACGGGAGGCTGAAAGAGCTGTATGTCAAATGGATACAACCGCAAGGTAAAACACTTCATGAAATTAGTGAAGTTCTGATCATGGAACAATACTTGAGAATGCTGTCCCTGAGCTTCAGGTTTGGGTAAAGGAGCATGGGCCGAAATCTGCTGCTGAAGCTGCCACTCTTGCAGATGTGTTTGTGGCTGCCCGGGAAAAGGGACAACCATGGAGTAGTATGGTTGGGAAGACTGGCAAGGACTGCCATAGGCCCATACCCAATCAGTACCAACAGAGGTCGGCGTCAGGAGCGGGTAAGCCTCCCATGAGGGACAACCAATATCCACCACCCAGAGCTCCTAACAGAATACCAATTTGCTACTTTTGTGGACAGGAAGGTCATATTAAACCGATGTGCCCAAATAATCCAGTCAAGCTGACCCAGATGTGTTTTGTTCCACGCCAGAGTGTTAACCCTGAACCCAAAGGTAACCATACCAGGAAAATGGTTGGTGTTAAAATCAATGGGGTAAACCTCAGAGCCCTGATTGACACTGGCAGCACTCATACCCTTGTACAGAGAAAGTATGTACCAGCTAATGTTATCTGCACCTTGGAGACGGTCCCTATTTGCTGTGTACATGGTGATGAGAAGCCTTACCCTACTGCTGATATTTATCTGGAGATAGAAGGACAGGCTTATCTGTTAAATGTGGGAGTTGCGGATCACTTACCTTTCCCTGTAGTTTTAGGTGAAGACCTGCCCGTACTCTATGACTTGATAAAGCCAGTTCAAAGTTGTAATGTTGTCACTAGAGCACAAGCTAAGGCGGTGGATGCAGATTCCATAGCCCTCAGTTAGGGCTGTGACGATAACCGCATCACCGCAATACCGGCGGTGACGTGCCACTACCGCGGTCATGACGTCATCACCGCATATTTTTTTGTTACCTTTAGCTCGCGTAACTTACAGGAGAACAGATATTGTGTGATATGACATATAATGAAAGCAATAATCATTGTGTAGTTACCCTCATCGACTGTCTTCTATCCTACATTCAAGAGTTTATGGAGAGAAAAAAACCCGCAAGTTGCCCGTCACTTCAGCTTTGCACATGAGGATGGACAGTCCATTGAGCTGAGGGTGGACGTGGACACATTACAATGCAACGCTGCAGTGTTTACCATTGCACATTAGCCTAGCGCTAGCTAGCGGAGTTTCCTTCTGCTTATAGCTTAATCCGACAAAACTGAACGGTTGAATCTCAGCCTGCATGCACGTTTGTAGGCCTAAACAGAGCAGCTTATATTGGTTATCTTAGACAGAGCACTCTGTCTGCTCAGCTGCTAAGAACCGCTGGCCGCTGCGGAGCGTCTTTCCCTTGGCATTGTCGGCAATATCTTTTTTCTTCTTTTTACTTTATTGACAATAGAGCTTTCTGAACTGTCTGTGGAATAGATCAACGGAGATGAGAGAAAGCAGAGTACACTACTCACGGAGTGCCCGGTGGCTGGTGGATGTCCTGCATAGGACAGATCAGCCTTCGCAGCGAAAGGTTTAGATTATTTTCCCCTCAAAATAGGTAATTGAGCACTGTAGTGGTTATGACCATATCAGTGACTATGTAACTACATGGAAACGGGATAAACGATGTCTGTGGGGCACGTGAGCAGTAATGCGTTACTGAAGCTTAGCTGTTGCATGCGGCTGTCTCCGGGGAATTCAGTTGTAGCAGCGCAAAAGTGGTGCGTAATGTATTGCGCAGATTGGGGCTTAATTAGTGTGAAAAGCGGAGTTGTTTATAAGGGAAGAAGCTTGGAGTATGAAGAATATAGCAGATATAGCTACACACACGGAAGAGCCTTTTGAAGGTTTGATGGTCGTCCTTATTTATTCAAACCGAGTATACAGACGAAGAACTAGCACAACTCACAAGAGTTGGAAAGAACCGAAGTTGACAGACAGAGGGGAAACAGGCAGATGAACTTGCTGCGCTCAAGCACAGCTAGCCGCCGTTAAAGCTGCCTTCAGTAACTGGGAGACATAGCCACACCACCGGGGCACCCCGTGGATTTTTATTGGGATGATTATCACAGAAGCCTGTCTGAATACACTCACCGTGACGGCTAGCGCTAACGGCTAACAGCTGTCTGGCTGTACACACTCACCGGAGGGCAGCTAGCAGCTAACAGCTACTACCGCACTACTGTTTTTTTAGGGGGAATACACTTCAAGACGTGACATGACCTGTCCTCTGGAGGACATAGCCACACCACCACCGCTCTGTGGATTGTTATTGAGATGATTATCACAGAAGCCTGTCTGAATACACTCACCGGACGGCAGCTAGCAGCTAACGGCTATCAGCTAGCAGGGCAAGCTAGCTACCGGCAGGATCGAGACGGACCAGGTTAGGTGAATTTAAACAATGTCTGAGTTAAAAAACGCATCTTGTTGACACGTAAGGGCCCTGTTCATGTGGCACATACATATTAATTGCATTTTGTGTCTGTTAAGAGGCACAAAGGCACTCTAAAACTTGCCCCGAGCACTGACGTTTTAGCTCAGGGGACGCTTGTAGTACGTAGCTGCAGCTTCTCCGTGTTACCTGCACTGATTCGGGTCTGGGTTTTTTAATCGAAAGTACTCCGTAGCTATAGCGATCAAGATTAACGTAAAATTGGCCGGAATTCTCCTTTAAGCCGATGTTTATCGGGGGTAACGGCCATTCACTTTACCAGCGGTATTGACAACAGATAAAGCCACTGTGTCTTGAGAAGCTCAAGCTTGTTGTTTTATTGTTTACTTTACATCATCTTTGCTATCTCTTTTTCCTCTCGCTTTTCCTCACAGCAGCACTCATACGCTGCTCTCCGTTACCGCTTGCTCTCCACACGGGCACGTCAATCACTTAAGGCCCCCTGCCATTCTCGCTCTAATTTATGCTACTCTTGTAAGGGGGTTGCGGTTAACCGCCATACCGCGGTGATATGTTGCTTCGTCACCGCGATAAGAAAAATACTATACCGTCACAGCCCTACCCTCGGTGCCTTGCCCTTCTATGATGCAGAGTTTGAGTCATGTCCCGGGAAGGCTCATAAGACCCGCAGTCAGAGAGGGCAAGACAACCACCGGCCGAGACTATACCAGATAAATCCCTACTGATATAATGCAAATGCAGGAAAATGATCCAACTTTGCCTACCCCTTTGCAGAATGCACGAGAAAGGAAGCAGATTAACTCTAATGACAGGGGAAAAGAGTATGTCCTACAAAACGGGGTTCTTTATCATCGGACTGGCCAGGTGAAGCAGCTAGTGGTCCCACAAGCGGCCCGAGAAATAGTACTTACCTTGGGCCACTCAATTCCCTGGGCTGGCCACTTGGGGAAACACAAGACCACAGCTTGTATCAAGCGCCATTTCTACTGGCCAGGTTTGCAATCTGACGTTGCCCAGTTCTGTAGAAGCTGCTCTCAGTGCCAAAAGACATCAATGCAAAGTCCCTCCAAAGCTCCACTTCAACCTCTCCCAGTTATAAGTATCCCCTTTGAACGCCTTGGGATGGACATTGTGGGTCCGGTGGAGAAAAGTAAAACAGGAAACGGTTTTATGTTGGTAGTAACGGACTATGCAACCAAATATCCAGAAGTCTTCCCACTGAAATCAGTTAAAGCAAAAACTGTGGCTTTTTCCTTGGTGCAATTTTTCTCAAGAGTTGGTTTCCCTGGTGAAATCTTAACAGACCAAGGTACTAATTTCATGTCTAAACTTTTGAAACAGGTTTACCAACTTCTCAGTATAAAGAGGGTACGCACAACTCCCTACCATCCACAAACCGATGGGCTGACGGAGCGGTTCAATCAGACCCTCAAGCAAATTGCTCCCTAAGTTTGTGAATGAGACTGGATCTGACTGGGATCAATGGCTTCCCTACCTACTCTTTGCATACAGGGAGGTACCCCAGGCTTCAACAGGTTTTTCCCCTTTTGAACTACTGTATGGTCATGAGGTGAGGGGTCCCCTAACCTTATTGAGGGACACCTGGGGAGGAGATCAGGGGAGAGAAGGGACCATTAATGTAATCTCCTATGTTGTACAGATGAGAGAGAAACTGCAGCGAATGGGAGAACTGGCCCAAATACACATGATGGAGGCCCAAAAGCACCAAAAGACTTGGTATGATAAGTCAGCTTGACAGAGAGCCTTTCAACCAGGTCAGAAAGTTTTGGTTATGCTGCCTACCAGTGACAGTAAGCTCCTTGCAAAATGGCAGGGGCCTTTTAAGGTGCAGAAGAAGTTGGGACCCACCACCTATCAAGTCTCCACTCCAGGACATCAGCGTTGTAGCTGGGTGCTTCATGTGAACCTTCTCAAGGAGTGGGTCCCAAGAGCTGAGGTGTTCCTGATTCAGGCTGTAAAGGAAGAGGAGGAGGCGGATGACCAGTATCTGCCATTGCCAGTGTCAACAGAGCTGGATGTAAGCCATCTGTCCAAGGATCAACAATCTCAGGTACAAGCTCTACTTCATCCAGAAATATTTCAAGAATATCCAGGGCGCACAAATCTGATTGAACATGACATTGTATTAAAACCAGATGCAACAGTGAAACATATGAGTTACAGGATACCAGAGCGCCTCCTCGTGTCTCTGAAGAAGGAAGTTGACCTCATGCTTTCTTTGGGGATAATCCAGCGGTCTAGGAGTGAGTGGTGCAACAGACTGTACTAACAGACAGGACGGGCTCAAGATGTACTAACCAGGTCCAGTGGACAGAGGAGGCAGTGGCAGCTTTCAAGGACATTCAAAAATCTCTGAGTAAGAGCCCTGTTTTACATAATCCAAACTTTGAGGAACAGTTTATGTTACAGACTGATGCCTCTGAGAGGGGTGTGGGAGCTGTGTTTCTCCAGGGACCTGAGGAGGAACGACATCCTGTGGCATATATCAGTCGGGAACTACTCCCCAGAGAGGTCCGTTATTCAACGGTGGAAAAGGAGGCCTTGGCAGTCAAATGGGCCCTTGACTCCTTCAAGTATTACTTGATGGGCCGAGAGTTTGTCTTGGAGTCGGACCATAAGGCACCGCAGTGGCTGGAGAGGATGAAATATACCAATGGGCGGATCACCAGGTGGTACCTTGCCATGCAGCCGTTCCGGTTTACAGTCCAGTACATCCCTGGCAAGTTGAACACCACTGCAGACTATCTCTCTCGCTGGCCCAGCGGCAGCTCTGAAGGAGGGGGGTGTGTGATGGCCACAGCCGTGGCCACACAGCCATCCTAAAGGCGGTAACCTCATACACTCACATTTATCTTAGTTCATGCTGTTTTCCTTAAGATTGGTTTCTTTATCTTTTCTGACACATTATATATTTTGTTGTGAACATTTATTTAGTTTTAAATAACGTACAGGACATTGGATTTGGTTTACATATATACTTTATTAGTTTTGGATTGGTTTTCTAATATAACTGTTTTCTTTGAGCTTACCAGTGTTGCGGATTCCACACCCTGGAGTGAGGCATGCAGGCTGCTGGGACAAAGGGATGGCGTCTGGAACTACAGCAGCTTTATAGGGGTGGTGGCTAAATTGGACTCTACCACTACTTGTTATGTCGGGGGGGGGAAGTTAGCTTTATTTGTCCTCAAGATATTTGAGTTTTGATTTGTATTGTCTTTAGTACATTTATTCAGTTACTGTTAATTAAGATTACATTTCTTTTGGAGTAAGTGTTTAGTTGTTTTCTTTTGTTATTTGTAGTTTACATATTAGTGTTGTTATTATATATTAGTGTCCCCCTGGGTGTCAAACCTGGTCTGATCACCCAGCATATAAGTCCCCTTTGTTTCTTGTATAGTAGGTCAGTTGTATTTTTGAGTTTGTTATGTTCAGAGCTTAAGTTTAGTTTGTTTGTTTGACCTCTTTTAAGGGTCCAAACTTTATCTTTATTTGTTGTCATGATTTTGTGGGTAAAATAAAAACCCCTTTTTTGAAAACTCCTTGCGACTCCTCATGCCTAACTGCTTGGTCCCTGATATATATATCCCAAAATGAAATGTGGAGTAGCCTGACTCTCCTCCAGCGCGCTTTGGAGGAAGGTCTGGCAAAGCGAGACTAGCTACCCCTGACCAGCGCAAAACACTTTTGGTATAAAAAAGCCTATAGCGTATAAAGAGGTACAATTTACTAAACATCATCCTTATAACTGAAAAACATATAAATGCTACAATTCAAATGTTTAGAATCATCACTAAATTCATTAATTATTATAGAGTAATTCTTAGGAATTACTGTATGCATGACATATTTTTAAATGAACATTTTGTAAAAGCTCATGTACACCCTGCAGTAGCCTACTCCAAAGTACCCTTAGTGGTACACATACCCCAATTTGAGAAACACTGGCCTACTTCACACTTATTTGACAAGTAGGCTACTCTGTAAGCAGTCCAATGGGACTGAGGAATTAAAAAATTTGAGTAAATGGAACTGACCTATGAAAAGAATGCTCACAGGACTGAAATACTGTATATTAGATAGATCTTTATTGTCAATGTATGCGGTACAACGAAAGCAGCATAGAGTAAAAAAAAAATATATATATATATATATATATATATATATATATATATATATATATATATATATATATGTATATATATATATATATATGTATATATATATATGTATATATATATATATATATATATATATATATATATATATGTATGTATATATATATATATATATATATATATATATATATATATATTATATATATGTATGTATATGTGTAAGGGTTAATGCCCCGAAGGTGTCCATTGTCAGGTATTAGGGCGCGTTACAGAGTCAACGCGAACAAACAAGCGAACAAGAGCAACCATGACGCGCGCCCCATGATCCCAGTCTAAACAGTAGACGCAAGCGTCACGGGCGATGCGTGAAATGCAATACACCGCCCACGCAACAGGGGGTAGCAGAGTGCTCCACGGTGTTCGGTCGGCAGAGCCAGACCCTCACGCGTATGCGTACCGATGCGTTGACTCTGTAACGACCCTTAATGGACGACGGCGAGGCGTGAACCGTCCATTACTACCTGACAATGGACACCTCGAAGGGCATTAACCCGCTTATACCATGGTCACTTACCAAATAACATATTTTTAAAACATTAGTTAATATTTTAATTTGTTTTACAATCGAAATCTAAAGTTTATCCAAACAATAACTCCGTTTCCCTGGTTACGCCTGACGGTTTGACTAATACCTGGAACAATCATTCCCATCCATCAGGTTCTTATGCAATGCAAACGTTGTTCTCTCCACCAGGAATTAGGAAGAACCTTAGATACGACTTGCCTCCCTTAGCAACCGGAGATATTTATATAGTCCGCTCAGCTGATAGAAGCCTTCAGTTTAGCTACGAGCCAGAAAGCTAACGCTACGCTAGCAAGATCCAAAGTCAATAACATTGTGTACAGTTGGCAATCAGTAAAAATAATTTGACAGTATGTTGAACAACAAGACAAGCTAGCTATCAGCCATGTCATTGTCCCCAAAACAATATAATGACTTTTACGAAGAATTTGATCCGCGATGTGTAACGTTGCTGTCGGCTGGAGCGGCGGAGCCTGAAGCAGCGAGCTGAGATATGTGAGATAACGTTATTCTCTGTGAAACAAAGTCAGTCCAGAGGGCCAGTAGAACTTACTTCTTGCAGCTTGTGTGTTTTAGCGCCATCCTGTTGTGTTCAGAGGACGAGTTGGAAATAATAAATCCACATTTCCTTATTGATTTAATGTAGCGCATTCATTTAGAACAGTAAACAGTCAGTTTCACCGAACTCCTTTACTAGGTGTCCTACATCACTTTTTAATGGACACCCTGCAGCCAATCAGAATCGAGTATTCACCCAGACCATGGTATAAATATATTTATTACATGGCTTGCTTGAATTCTAATGTAGAATGCGGTCTGTTATTTCTTGATAACAGACCGCTGCTAAGGATAACACACCGTTGCCATGCAAAAGCAGAGCGTTGCCATGGACGCAGTTCTGTTCACTCTGGAGGACAGCTATCAATCAATCCGCTGAAAGAAGTCCGGATAATTTAGCCTATCAGCTGTGGCAAAAAGTGGGGAAACGTGGAGCAACTTCTGTCCTCCAAGCAATGACAGCAGATCTGAGGAGCGTCTATCGCTAGTATCTTTCTATACTGTCTATGATCGCTAGCTACGCAGTAACAGCCGTAGGGACAACAACGCTAATTAGTTAGCTTACATTGCAACTTGTTTAACGTTAACTTACAGGTGTGTCAACATGCAGCGGCTCTGCAAAAAGGAAACGAGATGAATGAGGACATAAACGTCCACATAAATATTCCCAAAGAAGCCATTCACCGTGTCTCACTTCACCGTCAACAGAAATGTTCAGTTTACTGTAAATTAGAGCAGCCGATAGCCCGCTAGCTACCTACAACGCGTCCAGCTAATGTTGTGTCAATTCCTGCAGTGATTAAAACAGCAGCTGGGTCATTTTTTCCACCACGGCAGCACCCCATAAAATATACGGCTACTACCACAGCCCGTAAGGTGGTGTTGAGTAGCTAATAGACGAAGGATTGCATTACAGAGTTTTTACGTTGCTATGGACGCAGGATTCCAACCGTAGAGACGGAACGGACTATTTTCTCTAGTGGAAGCAATACAATCGTATTTAAATCAATAAACTCCCATTTAAATCTATATTTGTCAAGTTATTAGTCAAATTATTGATTTATTTGGTAAGTAGCCATGTAATAAGCGGGATAATGTAGAGCGAGGCGGTTGTTATAGCGAATACAACCCCTTCAGACAGGGTGATCAGGACCCCGACGCGAAGCGGAGGGGTCTTGAATCAGCCTGAACCGCCTCGCTCTACATTATCCCTTACATATATATATATTATCCATAGACCAGGTCACCTATACATTTAGAACGTGCTCATAGACTGTATACAGTCTATGAACGTGCTCAAATCATGTCTGAAATCCGCATGTCACAGAAAAGCCATTTAAGCACACTTGGCTCATCCTATGGGCATCACTTCACTTAAAATATTACTCCGCCATTGCTGCGTCAAATGTACGGAGTTGAGTTAAACAACCGTTTCAAACCTTTGTATTCATGTAAGTAATTCAGGAACCACTGTGGAACACACAAAAGCTCTCCAACTAGTAGACTAAAGTGATTCATCGGATTAAACGACTCATTTGTTACAATGTTAAGTTAACTTTAACTGGAAATGTATGTTTGGATCCACTGTGCCTGGGACTAGGCGCTATCTTAAAAATAGCTGCTGAGAATGTTTGAATTTCGCGGACGTACACAATCTAAATCTGCCAGTCGAAACATTATTTTTTTCAGCAGATATCTACAAGATAAACTAGCAAAAGCAGTTTGTCGTTTATGTGTGTGGTAGTTATTCAGTTGGGGAAATCCCACGATCTCTACAAAACTAACGACATGCTGGTTTAAGTTGTCTGTCGTGCCAATGTTGACGTTGGATCAGAACAGCGGTTTGGCGCATATAACGTGTATATTAATAATATAAAGCTATGGTTTGGCGGGGTGCTGCCATGGCAACGACTAGAGCGTCAACCAGTGACTGTAAAAAGACAACATGTCCGGGGGAGCGACACGTCGTGAAAAGAGAGAGCAACCAAAAGCAAAGGACAATAAGCTACAGGTAATAGCCTTCGTATATACTGTCTATGGTAATAACTGACCGTTGTTGTGTGTGTGTGTGTGTGTGTGTGTGTGTGTGTGTGTGTGTGTGTGTGTGTGTGTGTGTGTGTGTGTGTGTGTGTGTGTGTGTGTGTTTGACCTAACTAGAGAATGTCTCTTTCCTTGTCGTAAGAAAGAGGAAAGTGTCTTCCTCCAGTGGGAAGTGCTGCCAAACCACCAAATCCAAGAGCTGCTTAAGAAAACTGTGGACGAACTTCAGCTGTAAGTAGCGTCACCCTCATATGATAACGTAACATCCCTGCGTCGGTCGCAACGAGCTAGTTTAACGTTAGTGTTAGTTAAGAATGCTTTTAACGTTACTGGATAAAATGAAGCTAAATATCATAGATATGGCTAAATATGAGCTGTAGCAAAGAATTTCTAATAAGGGAAGAAGTTCCACTCTGTCGATACTTCCGGCTTCTGAACCGGTTGCAGTTCCACTCTGGTTCCATATAGGGGGCGCTCACAGGCGAGTGCAGAATGAATGGTGGTCTATGGAGCTATACCCCTCAAAATCCTCTTCTCAGGATATAATTTTTTTGTCTAGTAATTTGAATGTTGCATTCGAAAGAGGAGGCTAAGAAAATACACACTGCTGTCTGTTAGATTTTTTTAAAGTGTTGTTTTAGTTCTAAAAAGCCTTTTAAAATGTCAATGACATCATACACATCGTACGGCCAGAGATACTGCTTTACGGCAAGCTCTGAGTCGCTTCCTTTGTTCTCGACAACACAGCTGACAGGTTAGGGCCCCCACCCCACCCCCCTGTCAATACATGTGCTAGAAAGAGGTCTACTAATGTTTTAAAGACCACGCCGAAATATTCACTCTGGCATTCTGGATCCGCTTCGGATGCCATCAAGCGGGATCTCCGGTTGTAATCAGTCCTCCACTGACCAATCAGCATCCATTAGCAGAAACAACTCAACCTGTAAGAAATCGAAAGGACATAAGTACTCGTTCATTCAACTTTCGACCTATAACCCATGTTGAACTTCCAAAAACTACAATCAAATCTGAGGTTTCTCAACGGCATTCAGGCGAAAGAGACAAATTTAGCCGTCTAGCTCCATAGAGTCCCATTCATTTTTGCCCTCTCCTGCGATCACCCCCAGTAGAACTCTGGTGGAACTGCAACCAAATTCGGTACAATGGGTTTAAATAGGGAGTGAAATGGCTCTCCATAGACAGGCTCTGGCTGTAGCCTAAACACCATACAATTCTGATTCTGAATTCAGAAATGTTGAAGCCTTTCATTATTTATCATTTTGTTGGCCTAAATCATATTGAGTATACAACAACTTGAATTAGTGTTTAAAATATCCTCTGTGTGTACGTTTTTATTGTGGAATGTAAACTCTAAATTTGTTCTCTAAAAACCACAAATTCACAACAACAAAAACATACGGACAACATGGCCTTCGTATTCTCAATGGTAGCTATGGCCCAGAGGTTTCAGCAGCATTGAAGTGACTCTATTTCCATGCATAATTTCTGCCACACTGAAATAGTATTTATCCAGATCTGCTCTCTGTTGTCTGTAGTGAAATGAACGCGATTCTGGGCTTGAGGAATCATCACATCTGTATGAAGGAAGCTGCCCTGCTGGATTACTATGTCTGTGGCTTCTGGTGGGCGAAAGAGGCCAACTTCACCCCCATAAAGATCTCCTTCACCATGGCTGTACTGCACATGCTGCTGGATAACATAAGAGGTACATACAGAGAAAAGGATGACAGGCAGACAGGACTTCAGTCCTTATCCCCATATTAGTAAAGAAACCTTGCCAAACTACACCCCTTCTTGTCGTTCCAGAAGCTTGAACAAATCATCCATTGCTTTGTCCACTACTGTATTTTTGTTTAAGCCAAGAAGCTGTAGCACCATTACAGTTAGCTCAAGAGTCTGCTGCTCAATTACTGCTTGTTCCTAATTTCGAACAATCCTTCCCCGTCTCTCAGCATTTGAATCTTCACTCAATATAGTGAATGATTTTGGACACAGCTTTTTTTTTCTTTTTTTTAAGATCAATTTTTTATTTATTTTTTCATTTAAACAACAAAAACAGAACAGACAAACACACTTGAACAAGAACAACCCCCCCCCTCTCCCACCCCCCACCCTCCGCGGTGACACAGCTTTTTTAAACTGAGTTACCAGGTTATTAGTACTATTAAGTACAACTGCACAATCCAAAGCAATCCAATACAAAAAAATCCTGCCTTTTTAAATTACAATATTGGAAACAAAACCACAACTAATTACAGCCTCAAAAACTAAAAACACGGGAAAAAACGACAAACACGCTTATGAAAACAATAAACGGTTGGGTTTAGGAAAGAAACATTGGGGAAGGCTTAAAAAAAAAAAAAAAAGAAAGAAGATGGCTGAAAACCACCACACACAGGACACCAACCCAGCTGTCCCGGCTGAAAGTCCTGTGTTTTACCCATCCGCCACCCACGTTCCTTTATACTACTCGTTACGGCGGAAATTCACTCGCAATGTAGGTCAATGGCGGGTGATTTGCGTTGATAAACACGCTAAAAAGCCATTATGCGTCTTGATAACACGCCAAAATGGCATACGAATTGGCGTGACATATATACGCCACTTCATGAGATCAGTCTGCAGATACAGTATCAACAGAGCATTATAAGTTTCACTCAGATATGAGCTTTTGGGGCTCATGCAAGCTGGGATGTGTTAGATTTCAGCACATTGTACAGGTGTTACTTTTTAATATTTCAGTTAATTTAGATGAGAAATTATACATTTGAATTTACTTTATGTCGCTACAATGCAGAAAAGGTAGTTGTAAGTGCATGATATAACTACATATCCTATTAAATATGTCAGAATCGCAGCACTAATTTGTGGTAATTTGTGCTCTGTTGTCAATTTACAGAGAAACAGATGGTTTTAGTGGAGAACTTGATGGAGTTTGCTAAGGCCTTATGTGCTGCCTGCCAGTGGTCGACTTTAAAGGAAGACAGCCCTCCACATCTAGACAGAGAAGAAGCCACAGCACTCATAAGTTACATCAGAAACAGGTCAGAGTATATGTGACTTATTATCTCAAAATAATGAGAAAGTATCTTAAAATATTGATTTAGTATCTCAAAATATTGACTAAATGTGTCAAAATATCGACTTAGTATCTCAAAATATTGACTTGGTATCTCAAAATATTGACTTACTATCTGAAAAAAAACAAAGTATCTCAAAATATTGACTTATTATCTCAAAATAACGAGAAAGTATCTTAAAATATTGATTTAGTATCTCAAAATATTGACTAAATGTGTCAAAATATCGACTTAGTATCTCAAAATATTGACTTGGTATCTCAAAATATTGACTTATCTTAAAATATTGACTAAGTATCTCAAAATATTAACTTACTATCTCAAAATAATGAGAGTATCTCAATTTTCAATATTGAATATCACAATATTGACGTAGTATCTGAAAGTAATGAGAAAGTATCTTAAAATAAAGATTAATCGGTTTGTCATTTTTTTTAATAAAAGTAAAATGTCTCTGATTTCAGCTTCTTTACTTTGAATGTTTGTCATCTTGGGCTTTGGGAAACACTGATCGACTTTTTTTTTTTTTTTTTACCATTTCAGACATTGTATAGACCAAATCGAGAAAATAATCTACAGATTTATTAACGATAAAAAAAGAATCGTTAGTTGCAGCCTTAGGAAATGTTCATGTAGAGTAAATTCACTTTGTTACTTTCAACCACTGCAAACCCAATGTTTAGCTATGTTTTATGTATTTATGAACATAATTTACAATGCATTTGGGATGACACCATCACATTTATATGTTGAGGAAAAAACTTGAAATTATACAGTAGCAAGTATATTGTGGATTTATTGTTTCATTTAAGACAGGTGCTGTATGTAAAATGGCTCTTTGCTCTTATAGGATATATTGTGTTTTAATAATTCAAGTGCCACAGCTGACCATGTGTATTCTGTTGGCTGCAGTCTGTTTCAGAAATACAGACTCTATGAGCTTCTGTTCACCACATCCAGAGAGGAGCTACTGACAGGCACGGAGGTGTGTGTGTGTGTGTGTGTGTGTGTGTGTGTGTGTGTGTGTGTGTGTGTGTGTGTGTGTGTGTGTGTGTGTGTGTGTGTGTGTGTGTGTCTGTGTCTGTGTCTGTGTGTGTGTGTGTGTGTGTGTGTGTGTGTGTGTGTTTGTGTCGAGTATTGGAATGTAAGATAGGCCCATTATAAGTGGAGCCAAGAGAAACCAGCCAAATCCAGATCATGGCACAGAGGAAGAGATGGTGCAGTGAGGCAGAGTGTGAGCTGGCTGAAGTGTATTTCAGAAACCCCAGAGGAGAGCTTAATTTACCTGCTTTCATCTCATAATTTACTGCCATACACTGCAATCAATCGTTAAGTATTATGGGTTACACTGTATTTTACATCTGCAGACTGACATCCTCACAGCTCATGGAGACTGCTCATCTCTCATGGTTTCCTAAATAAAGGCTGCACTGTTCCAAGTGGCTTATTTGAACTCTAAATGGTTTATTTCTCATTGAAACATTTATTCCTGTAGGTAATTTACTGTTTTGTGTGTGTGTGTGTGTGTGTGTGTGTGTGTGTGTGTGTGTGTGTGTGTGTGTGTGTGTGTGTGTGTGTGTGTGTGTGTGTGTGTGTGTGTGTGTGTGTGTGTGTGTGTGTGTGTGTGCATTTAAATAATAGTCAAACGTGCTGTTTTCCAGAGGACCATTGAGGTGTTCAGCTGTCAGGATGCTCTCACTCCCTTGGAGGAAGGTATTTCCACTCACCTCTCCTTCCACTAAATGGCTCTGCCTGTTATCCAGATAAATGAACAGGTGACGATGGATAGAGGGATAGCATCAGTGTGAGCTGTGACTTGCGATTCCTTTGTCGTCCACAGTAGGGCGTTGTCTGTCTGTAGAATCAGACTGTACATAAGCAGTCCACATGTCATCTTTGGCCTTACTTTTGCTTTGTTTCTGTACCTTTCACTTAATCCATGTTGTTAGACTGCCTCACATGGATCAAATGACCTATAAGCTAGGCTAATTATTAGACTTCCTATGGGTAAAGTGGTATGTAACAATGACACAGAAGGTTACAGATGTTTTTTCCTTCACAATAGATGGTTAGTCGGTTTGTTAAAAAATAATAATAATAAAAAAAAACCTCTTCTGAAATATACATATGTTTGTTTATCATGACTAATGCCACATTGTACAGTGACTTATGCTTCCCTTTTTGTGTATGTAAATGTATCTAACATTCTACCCCTGGCCAACTTAAGAGAACTCTCTTAAATTTAAGGGTACATTTACATTGCTACGTTTTGGTTTTTAAGCGGAGTTTTGAGCCAAAAGCGATCTCTGTGAACAAGTGTTTTTAGCTCCAGTCTCAGTGAATGAGACGTCATGACCCAATCGAGGGCGGAACGTGTCGGTGTGGTCAAAGGTCTCCGTTTGCGGCCGTTGAGACTGCAACACAACCACGCAGATTCCAAACCAAAACGGGTCAGAAGAGTTTCCAAATGTCTCCGGTTTAGGGGCTCAGAAACGCCAGAGCAGGGGGAATGCCAAGTGTAAACGTAGCAAAATATATTTTTAAACCAAAACGTAGCAATGTAAATGTAGCCTGAGTATTTTTAATAATTGTAATAAATAATAATAAAAAAACTAAAACAAAGAGGAACAAAGAGCAGACAATTTAAGCAATAGTTAAGCATTGCAATGCAAATATAAAGAGGACGTTACTAACATGTTCAAACAGTACAACAAAAATGGTAGTGGAGTTTAAGTGATAACAGATTCTATGTAAAAGCAAAGATACAAAGTTTTTAACAGCCACCTCAATAATACTGAAAGAATAGATTGTTTTTTTTCAATTGTATCTCTATATAATATTCACATGTTCATTAAAAGAGTGATTGGTCAATATATTTTTTTCCTCTCCATACTGGCCATGCATAAAAGCATGTCTGGTATTACCCTGTTTTTAATAGTGGCATTTAAAAAAGCAAGATGGAAGAGATAGAAAAGATCACAAGATGAAATAGGAAAAAAAAAAACTTTAAAAAGAGGGTCATGAGATGGCTGCAGAGATGTTCTTGCTAGCTTGAGCTCATCTTCTCCACCTTTTCCTCGGTATTAACTCTGTTTACATTTAAAACCTGGACCGGCCAGAGTCGGCCGGAGGTTAGCAGTCGGCAGGAGACTGGCAAGTGGATTTCCTGATCCTGATGAGGGACTCATAGCCACATGCCATCACCATCCAACGTCAACCACATAAAACATAGTCAATGTCAGTGGTACGCTATTACTATATCTGTATATTATATCCATTAATCATGGTTGGAGACTCTCTCCATACTCTGCTACTGAATTTCTCTACTATAGCTCAACATATTAGGGAACTAGTACAGTGCCCGTTAAAAATGTGCCTGTTTGGAACGGGCCATTGCTTGGCCTGTGCTATTGCTGCTTGTAGCATTCTCATTGGCGATTTTAGACCCTTTTTAGGGGGGCTTATAATAATAATAATAATAATAATAATAATAATAATAATAACAAAATAAAAATGTAGTGCTTCAAGTTAGAGATTGCGAACATGTCTGTTAGTGACAGAGGACAAACCATTACAGGTTCAGAGGGCTTGAAACAGGTTTAATATCCTGTGTGGCTGTCGCCGATGCTATGCACCTGTAACCCAGCCAAGGAAAGGGTTAACAGAAAGGTAGTTTTGGCCAATCAGAGGAGGTTGTGCCAGACTCCCGCCTTTGGCTGAGTCTCTATCTGATCTGTCAGAGGGAGAGCAGGAGACGGTTGTGAAGTTTAACGTTGGTAGACCCCAGAGAAGAAGTTGGTCATTTCATGGTGCAGATTAGAACCCAAATTGAAACCTCAACAACTAAAATTGCTGAATGTTAGAACATTGTGTCAAATTGGTCATTTACTGTGACTTATAAAGTGTCAGGTTTAGTTCCATAGTGTTAATAGTGTCAAAAAACATTAGCTGACGTTTATTAGCTAGCTCAGAGATTATCGGCTAATGAAATTACTGATTTAGCAGGGGGGGTTAACTCTTTTGCAAGGCACTGTATCCGTGTCACCTTCTCATTAGGGGCTGAGCTCCCCTAAAGGTCTGATCCTTGAATTGCCCCTGAGAATTCTCCAGAATCAAATTGTATCCCAAAATTACTTACAGAACCCAAACAACTTAATATGCAACTCCACTGTATAGTCTACTACTGACTTACAGTGTACTTTGACATCAGAGGAAGACATTGTACTACTACATTTAACTGACTGAGAACGGATTCTGAATTTAATCACAAAATATCACAATTAAAATGTGGAGTAATCAGACATTAGCTTCCTGGACTCATGGCAGTGTGCTACCCATCTGGCCCGTTATGAGTCAATCAACCACCAGAACCGGACCAGAGACAAACTCACATTCAGCCGGCTCCAGAATGTGAGTGTGTGTGTATGTGCGCAGACAGAGAGACAGAGGGGGCGAAAGAAAAGGTGGAAGGCAATGCAAATAAAGAGTTTTTGTTCAACTACATTTTAGTGTTGTCTTTTTCGTCAACAATATTGAATGTTGATATTGCCACATTTTTCTGTCCGAGCTCGATCCGCGTCCGACAGAGCAGTAACCGGACCTGACCCGAGCCCGACAGGCATTAAGATATTTATGTCCGAGCCCAACGCAGTTAAAATCTCTTTTTTCTCATACTAATGACACATGTACGTTTGTTTGCTGGTCCGCTGAGCTGTGTGAGCTGCGAGGGGAGGACAGGGAGGGAGATGGCAGCTCCTCTTTCAGATTCTGCCTCACAGTCTCTCACAAAGGCGGACAGTTACGTCATGAAATGAAGCGACGTGATTCAAAATGCATATCGTGCTGATGTGACCGAGCCCAACCCGAACACAATTTCTAAATATCTGTCCGAACCCAGCCCGTCGGGTCCCGTCGTGCTCAGGTCGGGTATCCATCCTCTAAACCTCACCACAGAGTCTGTGCATATTAATAATGTAGGCAAGAATGCATGAATTTCAGATGTGATTTACAATCTGTAAATAATGTATAAGCTTTTATTCCAAGCTTATACGTTTGCATTTCATACGGTGTTGCCAAAGCTTACAGGCATTTCAATAGTGTGTTGTTGTAGTCAATTTTGCAATAAGGTTTTAGCTGAATCTTAAATTGAGGAAAAATAGAAAATATATGGTATAATCTCTAAAACAATCTCACTCAGTTATTGTAAATCGAGTCATTATTAATATTGAACACATTACACTTATCGTCCCTAGTGATTTACTGTTTTCTTTGGGTGCTTTCAGTCTTCCATTCAGCAGGATATTTCATTGGGACATCTGTTTGAGTCGGTCACAGATTGCCCGTGCTGTTCCAGTTTGCATCCTTTCTCCCTCTCACTTAGTATCTGTGGTAATAATAATCATCATGTTTTATTTAGAAAGCTTTTATCGAGGCAAAATCTCAAACCGCTACGAGGTCGGACGGTTTAGACCTAAAAAGCTCTCTGTCTGTGTGAGTGGGAAGACTACTTGAGTTTCCCGGCATGTGGGAGGGTTTGGAACACTTCCATTTGGAAATATACAGCGCCACATAGAAAATAAATTGAACTATGTTGTGATGTTGTAAAACAGTGGTTCCCAACCTTTTTTCCTTGGCGCCCCCCCTACTCATGTCTAAGAAAAGCTGAGCCCCCCCACCCCGAAACCAAAGTTGAGGTAACCCTCGAGATAGAGCCTTACTTTCTTTTTTGATACAGAAGAGTTATCACCACTCTTACATTTCTCCGCCATGTTTCATTCATAAAATAGTGATGCCGTGGCAGCAGGAAAAACGAGGATACAACAAAATATATAGTTTTCATATAGACTTTTTTATACATTACATATTCTAGTGTATTATCATAATTTGTTTAACATGTGCAAATATTTTTTTTTTTACCTCAACCTTAAACCAGATAAATACTTGCGCCCCCCCCTGTGATCTTTGCCACCCCCCCTTGGGGTGCCCAGACCCCAGGTTGGGAACCACTTTTGTAAAACAATGTAAATTAAAGCTGCAAGCAGTGTTGGCTGGGCCCTCGCACCTCCTTGCATGTCAGGGTTACTGGCGGACGCCGCTCCTTGTGGCCGTGCATTTGCGTGGCACTCAGACACCGCAAATCGTCACCAATGAAAAGGGAACTCTCTGCTGAGTTCAGTGATATCTCACACAAGACAGTACGTAATACAGTTCATTAGCTGTGAAAGGGGGCGTGGTTAAAGCATAGGGGGCGGGCCAAACCATGACCAATGAAAAAGGAAGTCTGTGCTGAGTTCTTTGATACCTCACACAAGGGTCTACATTAAACGGTTCAAATGTTGTGAAAGGGGGCGTGGCTAAAGCATAGGGGGTGGGCCAAACCTCAGCAATGAAGAAGGAACTCTCTGCTGAGTTCAATGACACCTCATACAAGACTCTACCTTAAACGGTTCAAATGTTATGAAATGGGGCGTGGCCTGGGTAAGTGGGCGTGGTTACAGTATAGGGGGCGGCTCAGTATCAGTATCACATGTAGACCACACAAGTTTCATGTAAATCAGATGTTTGTCATTTAAGGCTTATTTCCTGTTGCCAGTAGGGGGCTTTATGACCAAAAGTCAATTTTTGCCTAAAAACGTCCTCAGGCCTTGTCAATCGTGAAAGATTTCGTCCAAATTGGACAATGTACACTAAAGTTACAACAACTTCTTTGTTCATCGATAAATGCTCATAATGGCCACGCCCACACAGTTGGACGAAAAGTTTTGCTTTTAATAACTTTTCATCGTTAAGGTCTTGACACAGATGACACAGACCGAATTTGAAGTCCATCAGATGAAATCTCTCGGAGGAGTTTGTTAAAGTATAGCACCTTGACTTTTAGGCCTACTTCCTGTTGCCACTAGGGGGCGCTATGACTTTAAGTAAATATCGGCCTTTATTTGTCCTCAGGGTTGGACTCTTATGAATCCTGAAAAGTTTCAAGCCAATTGGACAATGTACAAATTACACCCACTTCCTGTTTCGATGGTGAAGCGCAAAAAATGGCCGCCACGCCCTATGACAAAGTTTTTCTTTTAATAACTTTTCATCGTTAAGGACTTACGATGGTACAGACCAAATTTGAAGTTGATCGGATGAAATCTCTAGGAGTTTGACTTGCAAAATTCGCTCAAATTTTGAACTTTCAATTCAAAATGGCGGACTTCCTGTTGCGTTAAGGGTATGGGTCCAGTCAGCTTTTTTGTACGTCTTGACATGCTACATATGTGTACCACGTTTAGTTTAGTTTTAACTTTGTAGGCGGCGCTAGCGAGCTATTTTTGTGCGCATATTACCGAAACCCTTAAAATAAGTAGGCCTACATTTTCACCAGGTTTGATGTAACCGCCAACTATGGGGAGTTTTTGAGTATGTTAAAGCTACATTGTGTAAGAATTACTCCCATCTAGCGTTGAGATCATATATCGCAATCAACTCTCTCTCGCCACGCAGTATTGCAGCTACGGTAGCCTTCACGCTTCAAAAAGTGCAGTGCCGTAAATCCCCCATGCGCATGGCGGATCCATGTTTCCAACTCTGCTGTGACAAGTGTGTGAATGAAACATTAGGTTGTTAAATGTTACTAATTTAGTTAGCAGGACTTGTGATAGAGGAACCCTTGCGCTTGGAAGGATGAGAACTAGAGGAGAGTAGGGTCGAGGAGGATTGCATCGATTTGCCTGAAATGACAACTGACACAGCAGAGAGGAGAACAGATTTAAAGTTTGGATGTAACAATGCGATAGCTCAAGGAGGTCCAGGCAACATCTGGTTGGTTTACCTGAGAGTGAACGCCCATAGCTTGGGAAAGAGAGAGGACGAGAGAGAATGTGAAACGTTGAAGTACTCCTGAATTACCTTACGCTAAGTTTATTTGATTCAGAAAACAGTGACGCTATTGATCAACACTGTTTGCTATACAAATCAGATTTAGTGCTGTGAAGCAGTCGGCACAGGTTGCTAATGTTGTCTACTTTTTAATTTGCCAGAAGGTAACTTAGTGACAAATGCCAACAACCGGTTTAGCCTGGTGCACGGCACCGGGCCGGTAAAACCGACCCAAATCGAGTAGAAACAGTAGCTTTCCATAGGATACACTTAACAAACGTTGAGACAGAAGCTTGGTATTACACTGTAATTTTGACATTTTATATAGATACACATATTTCGCACAAATTAAAGTATAAAAAGACAATTAACCTTATAATAAATACAAAGAATACTCCATAGGATTTGTAAAATAAAAAACCCAGGCTGCACAAAAAACAATATTTCCATTCTCTAGCCTTACACGTACTTACCTACACAAACACATGCTCGTACAGAAAGGTTATCGCAAGGCTGAACACAGTGCTGCTACTCTGGTTTCTCTTAGCAACCAAATTCAGCGCCATGATTTTAAGTGAAATCACAATTCCCACCCTATGATTCAGAAGTTCATTTCAGTGCCCTCCACTATCAGCTGCTACTTATGTATTGGATTTCACGGTCAGTAATCACAGTGGTGTTGTGTGACCACAGAGAGCCTCGCTGAACTCACTGGGTTCAGCAATAGAAAATACATGACATTAAGGGCAGTATAAACAAAGTGACAGAGGGACAGTCTTTACAAGTAAAAGCACCTACAATGTCAAATAGTGCTGGTTTGGTTAGAAATATAGTGCCAATACAACAGGGGTCTTCAACGTTTTTTAGGCCAAGGACCCCTTAGCTGAAAGAGAGACGGAGTAGGGACCCCCTTCTACTGTACATATATTGTATAAAATTGAGTTGCATGTTAAACTGGGCCGGATGGATGAAAATGAATAGATATATATTATTTATACATCATGTTTTAATGTTAAACATATATGTGGAAGGCACAGTGAATTCTTAAGCCTAACTGTATGGCTACCTATATTAAGCTTATCTTCAATGTGTAAATTAAATGGTTTTCTTTTCACAAATAGGCCAAAATATCTTTCCTAATATTAGGTTGGATTCATATTGTATATTTTCAGACATATTTGAATTTTGAAAAAAGAAACTTTCAAAAACATTTTAGACATAATACAGGGTACCCCCAGGATCCTCCAACTTAAATTCAAGGCTTTTTAAGACCTTTTTAATACCATTTCAAATGAAATTCAATGCCAACTTTGTACCAATTCCGATAGAAGTATGAGGGGAAAATGTCAAATCTGTATAAATTTCAAAACCTAGAAAATAATTATGTACAAGTAGGCTACTTGAATTAACTAACACATTGTATTTAAAGTATCAGTCATTTAATACAATTTATTGGGTTATAATATAATCCAATAAAATAAGATAATTACACTGCATAAGAGCACTTTTACTTTTGGTACTTTAAGTACAGTATATTTTGATAATATTTTTTTTACTATTATTTAAGGACAATGTTGAATGCAGGAGTTGTAACTGAAAAGTAATTTGTAACTCTACAACACTGTTTTTTCTACTTTTAATACACGATCTCAGTAAGTCTTCTGTATCACCAACAACAGTCGTGCATGAATACCTGCAGCTGTGTTTAACACTGAAAACACAGCTCAGTTCAGCGTTTACTCAGGGATCTTAAGTTTTAAGGACAGGCAAGAGTGACATCTTTTGTTGAGGAAGTAACCTCCTTAAATGTGCATATAACAATTATTCACCTCAATGATAAATTCATTTTAAGGAATTAATACATTAAATTAATACACGAAAAAAATACATGAATGAATACACCCCGTTTGGGTCTCTGAATGAGTGAACGTTTAGGGAAGTGTCTGTACGCTGCTCCATGCTTTTTTCTCATTGGTTGTTGCGTTAAATCTTACCCAGATACAATAGTGCTAATTGGCTATTGTGTAGCCCCTTTCTTTTTCTTTTGATTGGCTGAGAAGTGGCAGGCTCGACTAAGAACTATATATATATATATATATCTCAATGGGGGAGGAGACACGCTTGATTCCTGTCAGTGTCATAGTGAGGGCGGCGCGCCAGAAAAATTATGGGCGCATATTAAATATATATTTATTAATTAATTGAATTAATTAAATATATTATAGTTTTTCCGCGTGAGAAATACAATGTGTGGCGGGACTGCGTGACAAAAGACCAAATGAGTGACTGTCACGCTCAATGTGTGATACTTGAGAGCCCTGGTTTACTTGCAGCTCCGCTACAGTAGCAGCGAACCTTTAACGTTACCTGTAGTCACATAGGGCTAGATTTACTAACACTTGCGCAGTTTGCGCTGCGTCTGTTTATGCGAGTTTGGTAATAGCGCACGCTATGCTTCCACAGTTTGCGTAGTATTTATCAACCCTGACACCCATCAGGCAATCAGCGTCTTTCTCTGCTGTGGCAAAGCGGTACTTGTGCTATGATATGGCTGAGTGCAGACTGCCATATTCCCACTGCTGATGCTATGACTGTTTGAAATGATCCTGATGCCAATATTTGTAATGTAGCGAGGAGTTTAACAACTGCTGGAATGGGATGTGAACGCTGAGTGGGAGATTCAATTTCATCTTTGATTTCTTCCAGTAACTCTAATATTACATGTCTGCTTGATCTGTAACGCTAAATGATGTTGTGTTCACTGACAAAGTGTGATTCTTCTGTTAAAAATATTTTCAGCCTCGCCTATGTCTTCGTCTTGCTCAAATTGCTGTTGCCATTTCACCAGCGGCACAAAGGCCTCCCCCCCGTACCAGTCAGAGAGGCGTGTTTACTTTGTGTCTCGGTCCTCCGGTGCGTCCAGAGACGGGCTCCGGTCAGTTTTTAAATTAGCCTACATTAGTAACAGTTCATTTTGTTACGGTATGAACTTAATCCTAGGAAAGGCGACAAAATATAAGACCTTTGTAACGAAATCCAAGACTTTGTATACCAAATTCAAGGCTTTTAAGGCCTTAATTTGAGATTATCAAATTTAAGACTTTTTCAATGCTTTTAAGACCCCGCGGGTACCCTGTAATATGGCGGCCCCCCTGCACTTACTCTGAGGACCCCCTGTTTAATATCTCTGCAATACAATACAGAGGTTTCTCTTTTTCATTAGGGCTGCTCCCTCTTAGTGGATTAGTCGACTAATCGGTCGTTTTGGTCTTAGTCAACTTAGATCTCTTTAGTCCATTAGTCATGTTTGATGCTTTTTTCATGCCGAATGACTTATTTCCAAGAAACGTACGAGCACATCTCTGGTAAACGCAAGAATTAAAGTGGTGCTTTTGCATGACTCTTTGCGGAGAAACTCAGATTTACAGATCTGTCGATTAAATCAACTAATCGATTAGTCGATACATTTGAATGAGTGTTAGTCGACTAAGAATTTCTTCAACCGAGCACAGCCCTATTTTTCATTTAATAAAAGATGCCAACTTTTTAAAATACTGAATGATGTCTAAACACAGGTAGCAGGACAAGGACTTTACCTAAATAAAATACTTCCTAAAACTGAACATTGAACATTCATTATTGACCTTAGAAGCATCAGTTGACAAAACAATCTTGCCACAGGGTATACGCTGATAATCAGACCAAATTGATATTTCATGTCCCTTCATTCATTCAGTCTGACATTGCGTTGTATGTATGTTTATGTGTGAATGTGTTTTTGTGAAGGAAGCACCATCTCATGGTGACACCCTGCAATTGAATGAATGGTGCTTAAATGGGCGTGTTCACTGTGAAATCTAGACACGCCTTGTCAGGAAACTGGAGAAGATGGCTGAGACTGTACTAATGGACCTTGTCGTGAGTTTGTTTTGTCAAGTGGTCGACTTTTGATTTGAATCAGAACTGTATATTCAAAGAATAAGTTAACAAGACGATGTGTCCGACCAAACATTCAATTCCAGCTTTCATAGTGCGTTCCATTTGTACCCGGAGGTCGGAATTTCCGAGGTCAAAGTCGGAAACGCCCCCTGAACTCGGATTCCCGAGTTGGGAAGTCGGACGAGCCTCTCGGTACCCCGAGCTCCTAATCCAACATGGCTGCCCCATGCATTAACAGCAGCGAAAGCTGTAGTAACATACAGTTATTAGCACTTCTGTCTCACTAAATCAGTTGTACCAGATGGATCTCAATAAGTGGCGTATGTATGACACGCCAATTCGTATGCCATTTTGGCGTGTTATCAAGACACATAATCGCTTTTAGCGTGTTTATCAACGCCATTTGGCCTCCATTGACTTACATTACCTTGCGATTGCGTGTCAATTTATGCCATAGCGAGTAGTATGAAAGGCCGAAAATCCACATAGGGAGTTTGGTCGGGGGGGTGGACGGGTCAAACAACACAGGACTTTCACCCAGGAGAGCGGGGATCGTGTCACGTTTCCTAAACCCAACCGTCCCGTTCTTCTTTTCCTAAACCCAACCCGTCCGCTGTATACGACGTAGACATACACGCAGATAGCTCAAAATGCATACAGATAACACACCACATGGCTTTAAAAAAGTGCCGTGTATGTTTACGCGAAATCATGATGTCACGTTGATCGTACACACACCTGTCCAAATTCTGTGGACATGTTTGTATGCACAGAAATCTGTGTAATGCATTGCTATCAACTTGTATTGCTAACAATGGCTAACCTGGCTAACCCCACAATGACAAATCCGACTTGTAAATGATGCTCTGGCTTCAGTGTTCCAAGGTAAATGGAACGATCAGCACTTGACTTGCAACAGACTTTATTTCACTGAGACCAAGTATTGAGGTTCGATACCCAGAACCAAGCTGTATACCCCTTAAACTATCGGTGACAGTCAAAAGATGACCTCTGACTAAAGCTCCGGCTGGACTCTTGGCACTGATACAGTTTATCTCTTGCATGTTTCCTCATGTGAACCACCAGGTTGCCTTTCTGTGCAAATGATTTGTGGCATTCTTGGCACTGATACGGTCTCTCTCCTGTGTGTATCCTTGTATGATTGACCAGGTCCGACTTCTGACAGAAGTTCCTCCCACAAAAGTGGCACTGGTACGCTTTGTCCTCCGTGTGGGTCCTTGCGTGTCTTAATAAAGTCTTAGTTGAGGAGAAACATTTGGTGCAACAAGGACACTTGTAAGGTTTCTGTGCTGTTCCTGCTTCAAAATGAACGATGAGCTCTGCGGATTTTCCAGAAGGTCCACTCTGTAGGATACCGTTAATGTTGAGATGTTTAGGCTCTGTCTTACCGTCACCCTGTTCACTTGGGCTCACTGAAAGGAGCAGCTGATCATACGTGGCACTGTCTGACACGCCAGCATCAGCTCCGGCTGGCTCAGCTTTAATGTGACCAACTGTTACTGCAGCTGAGGAGTCTTTATCTATATCGGCAACAGTCTGGATTTGGTAAAGACACAGGGGCTGCAGAGACTCCTGATCAAACTCACTTTTGTCATAGGGAGTGACAGTACGTGGAAATATGTTAATGCCAGAATCCTCCTGTCTGCAGGCCAGCTCTTCAATCTTACTGGCAGGTGTCACTGATCTGAGGTCAGTTTCTGCCTCCACCTTTGGACTAAAACCCAGATACGGTTTCTCCTCAGTGTGTTTTTGTCTGTGAATAAGCAGACTATGCCTTTCGCCAAAGCTTTTCTCACAGTCGTGGCACGTGTATGGTTTGGCACCGTTGTGTGTTCTGGTGTGACTGATAAATTCAGACTTGTGGCAGAAGTAGAGGTCACAGAACTGGCACTGGTAAAGTGACAAATTGTCCTCTGGATGCTTTTTGATGTGTCGTACCGTCATCTTTGTGGAAGAAAAACCGCTGGAGCAAACGGGACGTTTTTCCACTTTGACGATATTCAAAGGCATGTTGACGTCACGCTCCTGCTTCACATCATCATCTTGGATATCAATCGGTATCTCCTGACCACTTTGATCATTTTCACAGGCGGGAGACGGGTCAGGATGAGTGCTGTCTGTGTTGGGACAGACTTCTGTTGGCTCTGACGTGGTGTTTTCTGGTTCAGCCCAGCACACACTGATGTTCACGCTGGCACCATGCTGCTGCTTCACCTCCGAGGCAGGCATCTGGAAAGAGTCTGAAGCAAAGGAGAAAACATTTATTTCTCTGCTGCTTTTGACCATTTATTTTATTTTCATTTATCTTCCTCTCATAAGTACCTAAACTTTATGGAACTGCAATACTATATAAGTGGAATACACCTTCTTTGTGTAAAGTGATACCTCAGGACAATACTTTTTTATACCTTTTACAAATGTTTGTCCAATTCTGACATCTTACAAAACCCCAAATTAGGGCTGGTCAATATATTGATATTAATATCGACATCCATATATGAGACTAGATATCGTAACGTCGTGATATGAAACAAGTGTGGTCTTTTCCTGTTTTTAAAGGCTACATTACAGTAAATTGATGTCATTTTCTGAACTTACCAGACATTTCTAGCTGTTCTATTATTTGCCTTTAACCACTTAGTCATATCTACATTACTGATGATTATTTATATAAAATCTCACCCTCATTTTTTGTAAAAGCACCACAAGTCAACCTGAGAATATTGCGGCAATATCGGCATTGATGTATTTGGTCCAAAATATCGTGATAATTGATTTTCTCCAGCTCTACCGAAAAATAATGAAAATGTTTTTTTTATTTGACTTTTTTTATTTTGATTTTAAGTTGGACTGCATAATATTTAACTGTCTCTTTGCACAAAATACTGTAACCACCATTCAGGAGCGTTCAGAACAGTTCGAAATCTGCGTTTTAGCTCACTGTGGTTTCTCTAAAATACATTTACCTCATTATTTGACCACGTTTAACATATAATTCCGACATTTTAACATTGTAAATATGACAGAAAATACGAAAAAGCATAATATGTTCCCTTTAACCTTTTGTGAACCACTACTAAAAGTGTTAATTTTTTTTGTCCTTGGTGGGACAGCCCTAAATAAAATGTAATTAAAAACTATATTAAAGTATATAATTGTGAACATCTTTGAAAAAAGTGTCTTGCTAACTGCTATCATGGGCAACTTCAAACCTCAAGACATTGATCCATGTCATGATTTCCTTTTAAAGAAAGCAATCTTCTGATAAACCGACCTTCACTATGTGACTTGGCACCATCCAGCAGTCTGCGGTGGCTGTCCACCACCCACTTTGAACAGGACATTTCCTTTTCATATTCTGTAATGGTTCTTTCTACAAGCTTGAAGATCTCCTCGGCAGCTGCAGACAAACGCTCACTGACGAGTGCTCTCAGCAGCTCCATCTTTATTGCCTTCACCATGCTGAGGTGTTCTCCGCCGCCAGAGTGTAGAGGTGTTAATGTTTGTGAAGTAGACATGAGCCTTCAAGCCCCCTGGTCACTCCTTATCGCTCCACGTGAACTTTCTCTGTCCTCAGATCCCACCTTCCTCTGTCCATGTCTGCAAACACAGACGGACAAACAGAAAGCTTATCAGTAACTGTTTTCATAATCAAGCAAATAGGCCACTTAAACTTAGCACTTTCAGTAGTGGTTCACAAAATGTTAAATATTTGACCAATTCTTAGACAAAAACTTAACATGTGCACACCATGGGCTTCACTGACGGCCTACAGGTCATTATCATTTTGAGCAGTAGAAGTATTTTCCAATGGTCAGTGATTCAGGAAACTGGAGTCTGCAAACAGGATTGTATTAACAAGCTATGGTATGCTTTTGCACTGGAATGCATAATTTTTTCAAACTTTAAGACAGCCTTCACATTTTACAGCACTTTCACACTTTAAATTAATTAACACAAAAAATATTTTTGGATCGTGTTGGCAAATGTATTTGGGTGGACTTTGCAAATTATTTATTTATTAAGGGAACACTTTTTGTGGAGCTCACTAGCAGTAAAAAAAAAAATCACTTTTGAAAAAAAGAAATGAACACAAATGTATAACGCCAATTAATTGCTAACATTAGTTAAGGCCTTAAGCGGTATGAATATTAATGGTAATTGTTGTTGTTTGGATATGCCAAATTGTAATTATATAAGTGATTATTGGTCGGACTGTTGAGCCAAAGCTAGGCTAGTTGTTGGCACTTGACCCTATACACGTTCATAACAACAAAAAAGAGGCGTTGTTTACTTTATAGGCTATGTCCCTGTGTTATTAATAGGGATGTACCGAATCCAGATTTTTGGGGTTTGGCCGAATATCCAATCCACTGGTTAAGATTCTGTGGAATCCGAAACCAAATACTAAATCCTCCTCCCATCCTCAGTCCATTAACACACACCTTCCCGTAATCAACGGCACCGTCATTACGGCGACCAGCGTAGAGCGCGTTGTGCAAGCGTAGAGTTCGGTTCGGTGGAAAAAAATTCTAAGGTTCGGCAGAAACCTAACCCTGTCAAAAAGCCCAATATTCGGCCAAATCCAAACCCGAATGCATCCCTATTTATTACATTATTTGAGTCACATAACAGTGATATAACCAAAATGTATGCTGGAATTCATAAGTAATAAATATTTTAAAAAATTTACTGAAAGAGACTATTATATTGTTAAATCGCAATTATTTCTGAGAATTAAAAGTTACAGCTCTACAAGCACAAATGCTCAAATTAATGTGGTTTCATCTTCTTAATTGTGACAATTTTCGCTGGTTTTGTTCGTTTTCTATGACCGTAAAATGAATATCTGTGGGTTCTGGACAGTTAGTCAAGCTATTTGAAGACATTAATTTAGGCGTTTTTCAATATAGTCTTTGACATTAGAAAATAAAAATATTGATAAAAAAGACAATAACACATTGTCACGCCCACATACACTGACAAGACTAAACCACTGTAGATTAAGATTTACTGATTGTGAAGTATCAATGTGTGGTTGGTTAACAAACTTGTTACGTAGCTAAATACTTTGAAAATACATACTTTGGTTGTTAATCCAAAGCCTTTTCATACGTGCATGCATCGTATGGTTCACGTTTTTACACGTTAAATTGACGTGCTAGTATTCCACGTTAAATATACCGTTTACCGTATGTATACCGTTTACCGTATGTATGCCGCTTAGCCAGAGTGCCACTAGACATGTAACGTTATGCTGTATTATGTGTGTAACGTTACAGTGTACGTTTAGTGGCAACCAATGGAACAAAGTGCAACAACGGTTAAATGAGGTTTGGCTTAATTAACGTTAGCCGTTCACACATTCTATAACTTTAGCTAGCTGACGTTACGCTACGTATTTCTAAGATAAGTTAACTTAATTTGTACTCAACAGTTACCCCAAATAGTCAGCGTAACCTGGGCAAACACTGATCGAGCTGTCGCCATCTTCTGTCAACCAGAATATCAGGTACATTGCTGTGCTTACCCTGCTGACAGGAAGGCTATCTCCCTGAGCTTCCAGTTAATACCGCGGATGTATAACGTTAGGTAGCCTAGCTACATACAAACAAGAGAGACAAACACTGCTAACTGGAAGACAGCTGCTTCTGCTGCGGGCTACTATAGTAGAAGTGCACAGTGCAGAGAGTGTGCAATGTCTTCTTCTTTGGTTGTCATGCATTGTACCAATACTATTACCGCCATCTACCGCTGAGTTCCAGCATACTTTTCTGAATACCGTCGAAAAAGCGTCAGAAAAATAGCGAGAAAAAGTGTTCATTTTCATCTCTTAATACATCCATGATTTTCAACATGTGCACGGTCGACGGAAGGACAACACCAGGGTTAAGTACCAATTCAAGGTAGGCTACCTGTACTTCACTTAAGTATTTCCATTTTCTGCTACTCTATACTAGACTGGCCTACATCTCAGAGGGAAATAGTTATCTTTTTACTGCACTACATTTATCTGACAGCTTAAGTTGTAACTTAGACTCCGCAGCGCTGTGGAGATATAGGTCTGGCAATGTGAGACTATTTTTTAGATGACAATTCTTGTCCAGTGAAAACCATGTATTTCCATGTGTGTTGATTTTGAATGTTTGTGATGAACTGAAGAATGAAGTGTTCCTTTATGTGTTGAGGAAATGCTCCTACTTCTTAAATAAACTTCCTAAATAAACTATGTAAAAAGACTCTTGGATCAGCTATGAAATCTTGCTCTGATCCAAGACGCTTTGAAAATATATGAATACTTCTTCCACCACTGGCTAAAAGTGAATAAACCCGTTGATAGTTTGCTTAACGTGATGGATAAATTGTTGAAATATCTATGTACAAGTAAAGAATTAAAAAATTACAATAGATAGTGTAGCCTAACATATTGGATAGTAATTGGTTAAATGTTTGAGATATGAGATGGTTAAAACGGCTATCTATTGCAGCTAGTATGACTGAAAACCTGAGCAAACCAACCTATACATTGAAAGTTCAATAATATGATATTACAACATTGTAAAAATTGTATGACAAAATGTTAAGAGTAACATCAAGTTTAGAATTTGAAAAAATTGAAATAAACCCATTTGGAACATTACGGGAACCACTGCCTATGGTAAAATGCATGATTCAGACCCCTGGCTGCAGAGGTTTATCCTTGTTGACTGTAGCTCCATGGAGTCTAAGTGCATTCAAGTCCATGTACCTGTATGGTACACTAGATGGCAGCATCAGGCTTCCATAGTTTCAGTCCTGAGCAGCATTTTCACATCTATCTCAAGCATTGGAGATTACTCTATGCTCCAGGTAACATTTCACTGGGAAACTCACAGGTTGTTTATTAATACGCCCCGATTAAACTGAGTAATAAGGCTGTGGTCAGGGCTATAATGCTCAGTAGCAATAATTAATAAATACTGGCAGAATAAAAAAAATAGAAAAGCCATAAATTAAATAAATCTGCTGGATGTTTATTTTCCAGACTATGTGCCTGTGAGCATTAAGCTACTGTGCAAACAGGAGTCATAAGAGTGATTTGTGAAGGGGAGAACAGTGGGTCGATGTGGCAGGCCAGCCTGCCCGTTCCTGTTGTTGTGGGGTGGGAGTTTCCAGCTATACAGCTCAAGGGAAGCACCACAGGATGTCCTTTTCCTCATTCCTCAAGGATAGTGTGTGTGTGTGTGTGTGTGTGTGTGTGTGTGTGTGTGTGTGTGTGTGTGTGTGTGTGTGTGTGTGTGTGTGTGTGTGTGTGTGTGTGTGTGCGGGCGTGCGTGCGTGCGTGTGTGTGTGTGCGTGTGTGTGTGCGTGCGTGTGTGTGTGTGTGTTAAAAACAAGGTTTCAAATGTGTCAATATTTTGTGAATTCTGTCTGTTGCTCTCCAGATTATTTGATGTAATATAGTTTGATTAATTACATAGTTATTGTAGTACAACTGCACTAATTCTAAAAAGGATGCCCTTAAACATATCTTTAATACAACATGCTGACATTTCACACATGGGTGCACAACAGTGATTGATTTGTACTTATATTAGTAGTGTACACTTGAATTTAGTTTAGAGCTAAGGTGAACAATGGTCTAAGATGTTCCCAGGAGTATTCTGGAGCCAAGCAGTCAAATTTAATGAATAATTCCAGTTTATTACAACTTTTCATTTCTATTCACAACTTTATTAAAAGTCATTGCACATCGGCTCTGCAACAAAGTTCTAATGCAAAAACACGGCAACATTTTGTGTATAGTTATCACTGGAACAATGCATATCAAGTCTGAGATGAAATTGTTCAATTCTTTGTCTTCAGCTGGCTCCGAGCTCTGATGTAATTTTTCTTTTCATTCTTTTTAGCAAAAGAAAGTTTGAGTTTACATAATTCTTGGTGAGGCAACTAGAGAATGGTGTGTTTTACAGACTGTTCATTGTCTGAAAAGAAGACGTTCCTGTTCTTGTCATTGATCTCTATCTGACAGCTTTTGTTGTTACGAGTTACCTCATCCTGTGGATGACATCAAATTCACAAAATAAGATGTGAATGATGCCAGCCTCAATGTAAATCTCATTAAAATGATTTTAATTGCTCAAACATCAATTCTCACAAAAATGGGGAAAAACACAACTTCTAAGTTTTTTTTCCATGACAAAGTATGAGACCATTAGAACTCAAGGATTTAATTACCTGTTTTGTGCAAATATGTGGCGCTAAATTCAGACTTGCTGTGGAAATAGTTATTTTTGTTGTTTTGACCATCATTTCCTTTCGGTTGTAATACCATTGTACTCGCCAAGAAAATAGTCAATCTGGGAATACTCCGACATCACGAAGAATAAGTCAGACAGGGCAAGGAACAGGAGCAGTGGAACAATCAGACAGTAAACAAATCCCCAGATTAGCCAGACCTATTTGGAAGAGAAAAATAAGATGAAAAGTAAAATTATAACCAATCTGTGGATTGTAAATGTCATTAAGTAAACTGAACTTTCATTGCAATTCTGATTGTCTCATTGTCATGCTTTTGGAGTTAAGTCTGCCAGTACTAGTGATCATTACAGTACAATCAGGCCAAACATGGAACCAGTGGACACATTTGCTGAGATGATTCTCACTTTCAGTGTCATCTTGACTGTTGGGACAACACCTCCAAGCTCTGGTCAGGTTTCTGCTCAGGGTTCTTCCACGCCTTGGCTAGCAGAGAAGCTATCTTGAACTACTAAGCACTTGACAACTTCTATATGCCTTGCCTGCTAGCGTTGAGCCTGCTTGGCCCCAGCCTGCTTCCCAGTTAACAAGCTTCTAGCCCGCACTCCTATTGGCTAGCCTACAGCATTCTCGTCATCAGCATGCTAGTCTCCAGCCAGCCCTCAGTTGACTAGCCAATAGCCTCCAGCCAGCACCCCGGTCAGCTAGCCCCATGTCTGCTCCAGCCCCTAACCCATTCCTGGGAACTCGACTGGCCCAGGCAGAATCTGCCAGACTTCCAGGCTTTGAGAAAAGTGTTTCTTTGGACCGTGTTGCTACCATGCCATGCAATTCCAGAGCCTATCCTGTCGGGTCCTACAAGCCTTAGTCCAAGGTTCCCAGTAATCAGCCCAAGCCTTAGTCCCAGGTCCTCAGCAATATGCTGCCCAGCAATTCTGAGCCTCGGTCGCCCAGCGACCCAGAGTCTCCGCAGCCCAGCTGTATGATCGATGTCCATCCTGAGCTAGTTCCAGAGTCGGGGTCCTACCCGACTTCTCATCAGTTCCAGAGTCAGCTACCTGCTCCTAGTTTCCAGTCTGCGGTCTGGCCGACACCTGCTCCTGATTCCAAGTCTGACACCTGCTACTTGTCACTGTCTTTGAGTCGTTCCGCCTACATCGACAACTCCTTGATCATTTACCATAGGTGCTCAGCCCTGCCGTCTGCCTTCTGCCAAGCCCTCTACAGTTCCCCGGCCACTTGTCCCTGGATCCTTCCTCCGGATCCCCTCCGCCCACCCAGCTCTATTTGGAACTTTTGTTTTGGGGACATCTGGAATCCATCCCGTCATGAATTCCGCCAGCTTTCAGTAAGTCATCTGGTTTTGCTTTCTAACTCGTCATTTCAGATCATGCCACCTTATCAGGTATTGGAATTAACGTATTCCCCTCACCTGGTTTCCCCTTTTCTCACCTGCAGCCCATTCCCTCATTAGTTTCTCAGCATAGATACCAGTTCACTCTCACTTAGTCTGTATTTGCCTGATCTGCCTGTTCTGACCCTGCTTGCCTGTTTTTGGACCTTGGATTCTGCCTGACCCTCTTCGGATTTGTTAGCATGTGTGACTGAACGCCCAGTTCTGACCGTGCCTGAACTCACTAGGTAAACAACGTCCTTGCAATTTCAAATTTTTCTCATTGTCGTGCTTTTGGGTTCAGCTCTGACACTTCCAGTGATTAAGTTACAGTAAGCATCAGTTACAGTTTACAGACCCACTCCCTGCTTCTTCTTTGACCTACTGTCCAGATAATCTGGTTGTTTACAACCCTTCTGACTGCTTGTGTTTCTCACCCTTTTGGACATTGCTGTAGTAATGTGACCATGTTTCTAGATCTCATTGGGCACACTGTTCTAACCTGTAGAAATGGTATAAAATAAGACCAACATTGTGATAAACCATAATTCTGTAATATGATATACCTGGGTGTAAGCGGCAACCATGTTCAGCAGCTTTTTGCTAACTTTGTCTGTCTTTCTGAATGTTTGGTGAACATTGGGTACAGTGGGTTTTCCCTTGGAAACAAAGTTGAGGGTGTGAACCAAAAGAAAGTTGTGGGCCGTATCACCAAAACCATAAACTGAAAAACATTAAAGAGTTCTGTATAGAAGAGGAAAACAAGAGTTGGATGATTCTTTGTGGGTTTGTCAGCATTATGCCCCCGCCCCTTCACATTAGTCATTTGATCCGTTGTTATATCAAATATTTGCTATGTGAAGATATAATGGAGTAACGTCCTGTGCAGAGAATTAAGTCAATCCAACTCTGGTGAGAGCCGTGTGGAGGCAATCCTGGCTGAGAATTTGTCTGTTCGGGTCCATACATTTCCCAAACTTGTTCCCTCAAACATTTTTACCTCATGGTGGGTAAATGTTGAACAGCCCTTAGACCATGGATGGATATAACTGTTAAACCTGATGATGTATCCCTGCTCCACTGACAGTTTACCAGCACTGGTCATCAATGGAAGTGGATGAAGCTCAGAGTGAAGCACTATGAAGGAATGAGTGTGACAGCTGCTGGGGGAATCCTACTACACTATCAGGTCACATGGTACACACCCTATCCCTCTGATCCCTCCACCCCTCCCGTTCCCTCTGTCTCCCACTAATGCTGTGTACAGTGAGGGAGGGAAAAGCTGGAGGATTTTAGAGGAAGGAGGAGGAGGGGGAGCAGCTGAGAGCGAGAGAGCAGAGCAAGCCAGAGGAGGAGGAAAAGGAGAGGCAGTGTGTGTGTGGTGTGAGCCCAGATTACAACCAACCAGATACTGAAGCAGGGAAGACAGGAGCGCGGAGGACAGAAATAAAAGGATATACGCTCCTCTGACATATTCTCTCCTTCTGTGTCAGTTGAAAGGACAAAAAGAGGGGATTTACGTGCAGGTTGTGGAAAGGAAGAGGGAAGAACAGTGAGAAGAAGGGCAAGAAAAAGAAAGAGGAGGAATACTGTGATTTCCAAGAGCAAGCGGTTCAGAGGACGGGCTGTCACAGAAGAGGAGGTGATGTGTGTGAGCTTTGGGTCTGCAACACAAGTGATACAACAGGGTGTGTGTGACGCAAACTCCCCCCACGCCCCAACATCATCTACGGAGAACCAACCCGAGGTTTCACAAGCCATGCTGAGGACCAGGAGCCAGACAGAGTCCTGCTGAACACCATGGCCCAGGTGAGGAGAGACACACACACTCACACATAAAGTCTATCCAAAGCATGCATGTTGGTGCATATGTTTTGAATGCACAAGCAAACTTTGAAGTGCATCGACCCACACATAAGTTTTTATCAACCCAAACAAGCCCCTTGCTCTTTCTTTGTCTCTCTCTCTTGCTGTCTCTCACACTATCAAGAAACACACATCTATTTTCCTGTTAACACTCAAGAGAACGTAAGAGTTAGTTTACTTTGACATGTCAGACTTCTCTGCCGCTCTTAAGCTGAACAGCTCAAAGTGAATTGAAATTGCATCACAAACTAATTACACTGATTGTTCTGTGGTTGGCCTAATGTCTGTGGATCCTAATGGAAGTGTTTTTGGCTGTTGTAGCACATTTGCCCTGGACGGCCACCGTCATTTTGTAGTTATGTATGCTATACAAGTGCCACAAGATGGCAAATGTATGGCAAAAAAAAAGCTACATTTGAAGTACCGCATGGGAATCATGCAAGTCACTGAATTTTTCACAGCATGGTCCTGCACGTTTCACAATAAAATGCCTGTTGGGAAATGGAATTCTGTCCATTGAAATGCTAGAGAGCTTTAAATTGGAAATGGATACAGGAAGTGTTGACAGCATAATGCAGTAACACATATTTAACAGGGTGAATATGAGCAGATCAGAAAATAAGGAGGCTTCATACAAAAATATGACCAAATCCGATTGATTGATTGATTGATTGATTGATTGATTGATTGATTGATTGATTGATTGATTGATTGATAGATACTCTATTTGTCATTCTCACAACACAGATGAGGAGAACAAAATAAGAACTCAGGTCTCGGTGCTGACCAGCTACTATAGTCAACAGTCAAAAAGTGAATTAGAAATAATGGCCTGTCTCTAATGTAAGCCGGCTTCAAATAAAGGCCCGGTGACCTCTGCAGTTGAAGTAATTTAAGAATTGACTTGCCTGGTGACCTCAGTACAGAGTTCCCAGAGTATCGTGGAGGATCATGGAGTGCTGTACGGAGTGGCGGATCAACGTAGGGAGTGCTACAATCACAAATTAAGTTAGGCAGCCAGTAACGGCATCTTGTTGAGGGGTCCTGTGTCAATATGGGCCCACACCTTATTTATGCCCCAGGGCCCCTAGGGGGTCGGTCCAGCCCTGCTTGGACCTGAAGTTTTGCTTCTCAGTAACTGAAAGTGGTCGAGAAGATTGTTTGGCAGCATTTTGACCATTTGCTGTTGAGTCCAGCGTTGTTTTGAGAGGAGCACCCGCTCCCCGCTGCTCATTAACAACTTATTTTGTGATTTACTTTGTTGAGAGGATCTCCTTTCAGTGACCAGACCTGATAAGCATTTCCTTTGGGCTAGTAGGGGAAATCTATGGTGTCTCAATTGGTGAAAATGGGACTTGGTTTTTGTATATGTAGCCCAGTGTTTCTCAAATGGGGGTACTAGTACCCTTAGGGGTACTTTAAAGTACTACGGTTCCAGAGAATCTTTTTATGCATAATTCCTAAAATTATACTATAATAAAGAATGAATTTAGTGATGGATTCTAAACATTTGAAATGTGGGTTAGCATTTTCAGTTTAAAGGGTGTTAGCCTGAACAGGCGCAGCATTGTGCCCTCTTTATAGGCTTTTTTTTCTCTACCAAAAATGTTTTGCACTGTTCAGATGTACTTGGCTAAAAATATCATTCAAAGGAAGTACATTTATGAAAAAAGTTTGAAAACCACTGGGGTAGTCTATGTGGAGTTTTACCCGAATATGTTTATATATCTGTTTGTGTAATTTGGGGGCTTTCAGTGGAGGAACTGCAGTGTACCAAGTGCAACAAAAACCCAGTGAAATGAAGAGGGGAGTATTTTGGGCTTGTTGTCTCTGAGGGAGAGGGAATCTCTCTGAGAGAAAGGAAGGTTGTGTATTTTTAGCCAATCGGCTCAAGTGATGCAGTTGATTCTGTCTGTGTTATGCATGTGTGTATGTAATGACTGTGAGACAGAGTGTGTGGCCTTTTTCATAGCTGGTGACAGAGGCCGACAGTAAGAGAAAGAAAGCATGGCAGGTCTACGAGGTCTTAATGGTGTGTGGATATAGAGGATAGTGTATCCTCAAGATAGAGCAGGCATTGAGTGTGTCCGGGTGGAACAAGGCATTCTGCCTGGCAGGATAATGGAGAAACTATGCAGTCAGCCTGAGTGTGAAAGGTGCATTGTGTTTTTGGAGGTTGTGTATTTGTGTGTGTAGAAACGTCAGGATATCCTGCTCTTGCTCTTGTGGGCGAACACATTGACTGAAACAAATAGGAGACAGGTTCAAACTGATGAACTTTCCTACAATATCTGGAACAAACATATAGTTCATATAAAACTGTTATTAAAATATGACTCATGCACTTTTGGCTGATTAAATATGTATTGCTGGTTGACTGGGGAAACTTGAAATGGAACTGAACGTGTAATGACATATTGATCTGATTCCATCTAAATACACTGCACAAAATCTAAGGACTTTTAATTATACGAGCAGAAGTTGTATTAGAAGCAACATTTCGGAAAGTAGCTTTCTTTCCAAAAGTGAGATGATAAAATCTACCAATGTCATGTCTGTGTGTTAAAGGGGAACTCCACCGATTGTTCACGTCAAAGTGTGGTTTCTGGGGTTGTGGAGTACGACTGTATTTCAATCAGGAAAGACAAGTTCACATGAATGCAGAAGCTTTATTGATAAAGAATTTTCTGTTGACCCAGTCAGTTAGAGAGACATATAGGGATAGAGGCCTATAGACTGCAATGTAGGGCTGCACAATATATAGTGTGTTTTTTATCGTGCTTGGGCCATAAACACATCGTGAAAGACTGCAATATTACAGTTAGTTGAAACTACTGGTAAGACCAACTTACATTTTGATCGCCTGGCGTTTAGGTGGAGCGTTGTCCGCCTGTCTGTTCACATGAGGAGCACAGTGAAACTGTCCTGACTCCAGCTCTGCACTTAACACACAGGCCTGAGATCTATCTTCTAATCTCATCCTGGGGAAGGAAGTGAAAAACTGTATTTCTAAAACTACCTAACTATTGCTTTAATAGTGAACTACTAACGAAACTAGTTTCAGTGGAGAGTTGCTGTGGTGCAAATGCTTTTTCAGAGGTATTTTTGTACTCACCACACTCCAGATTAAACTTGATTTAATACGAGGAATATCCTAACAGACACATCGGCATCAATAAGATCATCAGCAGGTTTGAACTGATCACAGATATCAATAAATGAATATGCCAGCAGATAAGTAGGACCAGAAATGCCAAAGATATGGTTGAGGTCATTCAAAAATGAAGTTACATTTGTTTATAATACAGGGTTGCCTACTAAATGTGTCACTTAATTTAATGCTTATTAAAGTCCTGATTTTTACCCTTTGAACCCCAATTGATACAATCTTTGACAAAAAATCAAAACACAGACATCCTACACATACTATAGGAATAAGCACCCCATGCGGGTATCTGCACTGTGAATTGTGGATAAACCAAAGTTTTCTAGGTTTTCTACTTTCATATAGGTTATTTGGTTCTAATTTCTACTTAAAAATATTTCTGATATTTAACTTCCAGTGATGTTTATTTTTTTAAATGTATTGTTTTATCTGCTGTCAGCGTACGTTTATTTTTAACTGTAGGCTAGATTTGGTCAATTCTTAACTAACCAAATGTATCAGATTGTTATACAGAAATCTGTTTATGTTTTGTGTTTATGATCAGGAAACGAATATTGGACTGTAAATTGTAGATTCAAAAGAAACGTAGATTCATTTAACCCATTCAGTCAAGAATTTAGGCATGAGCATGACCTTGAATCCATAAAATCTATTGAATCAATTAATAGCAAATATCCATTTGCAGTTTCACTTTATCCTTACTGAAGGAAACCGTTCAGCATTTGGAGTGTTCTGTTTAGTATGAAAATGTAACAGTATTCATTATTGCCAGTGGTGGAATGTAATCATACTGCAAGTACTGTACTTAAAGGTCCAGTGTGTAATGTGTTCAGTTGTTCATTATCAAAATCTGTGTTGCCTGTTCACAAACTTGTCCTTTTTTATGAATATTATTTACCTCCACCATCAATTCCAAGTATTCCTTTTGGCTTGAAATTTGACATTTGCATTCACATGAACTGGGGTAGACGCTCCATATTCATGTTCCATCTTGAAATAAGTTAGCCAGTAAGGGACATACAGGAAATACTGCTCCACCTTTCACGTTTTCTCTGTCACATGATAAACTCACAGGTGCTGCTAACGCTGCTAATGGGTATCGTAGCTTCCCGGCCCCGGTGGCAAGTTTGAAGAAGGAAACATGGAGGACCACACGTATTCAAAATCCAGATTTCAGGAACAGGAGTCTTCTTCTTCTTCTTCGCCCAGAAAAAGAAAAAGGAGATTGAAAAGAGCAAGAGAGCAGCTTTTTGAAGCGTGACGGCTACCGTAGTTGTAATACCTACTTTGAACTGCGTGGTGGGAGAGAGTTGATTACGATATATGATCTCAACGCTAGATGGGGAAAAAAAGTACAAATTTGAGGTAATTGTACTTTACTTGAGTCTTTTCGTTTCATGACACTTTTACTTCTACTCCACTACATGTCAGAGAGAAATATTTTACTTTTTACTCCACTACATTAAGCCAACAGCTTTAGTTACTAACACAACTAAGGTACCATCAATCCAAAAACATCAGTATCAGTCTTCAGAAATTCAAATGTGTCAAACTGTAGTGTGAACTGTGGCACAGCTGAAAAAGAGCATGCATGGTTTAAAAATACATATCCTGTATTGTTGGTGAAACAGCGGAAAGGGCTTTGTGAGGTTGGGCGACATATATGAGCTCTACTGTATGACTCACTGAAGTGACTCCGACTGAGCTGACATGTCCGCTGCACTGATTCCAGTTCATAGCCTGTCCTGAGACATCGCCTCTGTATCTTCTCTCAATTACACTGCACTGGTCACGTGTGCTCTAATGGCCAGTGTGTGTCCTTACATGTGGGTTTCACTCAGTACATTGCCCTTACAGACTCATCCAGCCGAGGGACGGGCAGAACAACAAAGGAAACAAAAGCGATAAGAGGGAAGTTGGACAGAGGGCAGTTGGATATACACCATTGTTAGGTTGCAACCCACAACATGTTGGGACTGGTTATTATTTTTTTTTAAGATTATTTTTTGGCCATTTCCACCTTTAATGGACAGGACAGCTAGGTGAGAAAGGGGAGAGAGAGGGGGAAGACATGCAGGAAATCGTCACAGGTTCGGGTTGGAGTTGAACCCTGGACCTCTGCGTCAAGGCATAAACCTCTATGTGTATGTGCGCCGGCTTTATCAACTGAGCCAAGCCGGCCACAGGACTGGTTATTTTTTAAGTTGAGTTAAGTTAATATGTTTGAATTCAAATATCCAGCATTTCTGTAAAAATGACATCAGTCTGAAGGTGGAGAACTCTCTTATAAGAAGGGCCATCTGGGACATTATTCACACTACTGAAACACTCATATACACTATTAGAATTTAAATCAGTTGTGTTTATGACAGCATTTCAGTAGTATATATGAAAGAGTTTTAGAATTGCGTGTGAGAGCGTTTTAGTTTTGTGTTTCAGTAGTGTTTATGAGAGCGTTTCAGTTGTGTGTGAGGTTTCAGTATAGTATGTGAGGGTATACTTTTTAAGTAGTGTACATGAAAGCATTTCAGTAGAGTGTGTGAGAGCATTTCACTTGAATGTGTGTGAGGTAATTGTGAATAATGTCCTAGATGGCCCCTCACATTCTGAAAAGCATTCACGCCATCATGTAACTGAATACTCACACTACTAATACTGCTAACCCTACAACTGACTAACCACATAAAGAATTGCATCTTATCAAAATGTTACATTATATGTAGCATTCAGGTCAAAGGCCCCCTATAACTACATGACAAGTTCCTCAACCTAAACAACAAAACGGGTCATTTGTAATTGTCTTCCAGAGCAATGTGATAAGAATTTTCTGTCACCCCAATCAGGAGGATGACATTGTCTGTCAGTGCCTTTCAAAACCATTACAAATAGTAAGTAAGATTGTATTCATATAGCACCTTTTAAAACAAAGTTACAAAGTTCTTCACGAGATACAGGTGCACTAAAATAAGAAACAGATACAGAAAGGACAAATACACAAGTACAGAGGTCAGAGATAAAGTACAACCTCATACAGGGGAGGCAAGAAATCAGTTAGGGGTAAAAAGAAAAAGAAAAAAAGAAAAGTCTTAGAGTCGGAAAATATGACTGATACTGTAGGTGGCTGGATGCTCATTCCCAAGGGGGTAAGCTTCGCTTCAGAACTCGAACCTCCTATGGCGCCATTTTGTTGCTACCTGGCCATCACCCCCATTAGCATTCCACTGACTAGCATTCATTTTGGCGCCACGTAAACAGCGAATAACTTTACATCTGAAGGGTTTAAAGACTCTATTTGTCCATTGTTTAGTTCTAAAGAAACACGACAATGTGTAAAAGGCTCCATTACCTTGTACCTCACGTTATGGCTCCGTAGCAGACGCTTTTGTAAAAATAGGCTAACGATTGTGTCACATAGTAGAGGAATTACCGTATAGTACAGGATAAGCTTGCAGGCAGTTTCGACTTACATGAGCTGTTTAGGATTAATGACTAATGTTAACTAGCATTTTAGTTAGCAATAATTAGCCTGTGCCCATGTTATCTACTTACATATACCTACGCTCTCCGTCTCTGTAAGATTGGGAATGATTGAGATTTCTCTTGGCACAGCTACCAGAAGACTTCACACTTTCAGACAGGTTGCTCACGTCACATTTACGTTGTCTCTCTCAGTTGGAGGCTGCTCAGTAAAGCTGGCCATCACCGGAAAAGTGTTTCTAATATCCTTCACTGGTCTCCGTCCAGAGACACGGGGTCTGTTGGTCCATTATATACTGTCTATGCTCATTCCCTGTCTAGTAAGTCGCATGGTTATGACACAATCATTAGGCTATTTTTATAAAAGTGTCTGCTACGGAGCCATAACGTGAGATACAAGGTAATGGAGCCTTTTATACATTGTCGTGTTTCTTTAGAAATAAACAACGGACAAATAGAGTCTTTAAACGCTTCAGATGTAAAGTTATTTGCTGTCAAAGTGGCGCCAAAATGAATGGGAGTCAGTGGAATGCTAACGGAAGGTGATGGCTTGTTAGCCTACAATCTCCCCATAGGAGGTACGCTTTCCAGATGCCCGCTTACCCCCTTGATAGTAATAAAAGGGATTAAACATTCAGACACTTTGATTGGCAAACTATCCTCCATCCTCCTCGCTAAAGTCTTGTGCACACCAATTCAATAATAGCAGGATATCTCTTCAACGTTCAGTATGTGATTTCCATACTCAGCTCTGATTGGGTCGTTTTTGTCTGACTTTGCCATTATCCTTATGCCTCTATCGTTGCACAACTTAATCACAACCATGATAGTAAATCCAATATGTTTCCACAAGTAAATTCTTCCTGTTTCAGTCCTGCGATAGATTCTGTGCATTTATTTCCTGTAGGAAAGGAAAATGGCGCTGTAGGTTACAAATCAGTACATTCGCATAAAGTTGAAACTTTCTCAACCCCTCCCACATCTTGCCACTGAGTCTTTTAAGTCTTGGTGTACAGGCAGCATGTAAAGGAGATTAAGGTTCAATTTACAGTGACTGGTATCCAATCGCTTCTCCAACTTTTTGAATCCGTATGCATGTGAGACATTTTCACACAGTCCCAAGAGCTCCTCATTAGGACAACATGAATGTAAACATTTACGAACAACCAGTGCTTTTTCTAGTGAGAAAAGCCTGACAAATGGTGTATTTCCATACATCTAGAGAACATGCATTGTAGCAGTTTTGGGGAGGAAAAGGGTTAACTCTGTATAGTATCTGGTTAGAGCTTACACTGGCTTGCTTTTATGTGTATCTGTGTTAGATAGCTTGGATTTATTTATTCCATTCAGTGTTTTACTTGTCTTTGTACAGCCTTTAAAGATGCAGTAGGTAAGACTTATAAAACTAACTTTCTGTCATATTAGCTGAAACTGACCCTATGTTCCAGTAGAACTACATGAAGCAGGTCATTTAAAAATAAATCCAGCTCCTCTGGCTCCACCTACAGCCTGTAGTGAGATTTGCAAAAATCCACCGCTCCCTGTTCAGATGCACCAATCAGGGGGAGGTGTCTAACTGTGTGTCAATCACACATTCATTCTCCCTTGTGGGGGGAGGGGCTTAGGAGACCGTTTTGTGCTTTAGCAGAAAGTGTGGGGGAGAGAAGAGAAGTTGTTAAAAATGTTTGGCTAAGTCCTGGGTCTTCACAATCCTACCTACAGCACCTTTTAAAGTGTATTTCTTTACTGTGCTGTTTCGAATGTTTTTAGCTGGTTTTTAGCTTCTGGTTCAGTGTGGCAGGTGTACCTTGCTTTCATTTGTGGTGTGGACTTTTTTCTGTATTTGTTGCTGTTGTCAATATCTTATGTTTGTCATGGTCTTCGATGTGATTTGATGCCTGTTTCAGATCAAATTTCCTTCGGGATAAGAAAGTTGAAGTTGATCAATCAAGTGGTCAAGGTTAGTGTTCCCTAAGACCAGAAACAACAGTGTGTGTGCTAAATAGTTTTAGGGATATACAGATATTTTCAACAGCGTTTATATTTTAAAGATATTTAAGCACGCTCTTACAATATACAGTAATCATACAGTGGTATCCTGCTTTGTTGTCGTTTGATACTTGTTTTTTATGTGCATGTTATTGAGTTGAAACCACAAAGGCACAAACACCCTCCAGGATCATTATGAAGTGGGACACAAAAGCATTGCTGGGATATTCTTACATCCGGGCATGTAACTGGCATCCCAGCACTGGACCTGACTGTTATCAGCACTCAGCAGAGGAGAGGGAAGGGGAGGGGGGACAGGGGGATGGGGGGACAGGGGGTGGGGGAAGGGGAAGACAAAAGAGAGACGAGCATGAGGTGAGAGTGACAAATTATGATGACAGTTCCCCATTACTGGGTGCATCTCACATGTTTTCATGTCACAGACGGATCCGTCTGCTCACGTTTAGTTCAGGTCCCATTTTTTTATGTTCTTAAAGAGAGCAAGAAAAACACACACATGCATACAATAGTTGAGAACATTTTGCTTCACTCTCCCTGCAACCCACCCCCACCCCCACCCCCACCCCCAAGATCTCAGGATAAGTTAAAGCAATACAGCATCATACGTTACTTGCATCAAGCATAGACCGAAAACAAATCCTCATTTCACTACATAGCTCCTTTACCTTATCATACGCACCAGCCCACTGTGGAATAGTTCTCTCCCTCGCGCCATGCATTCTAGCCACTGAAAGCTCTATGGTGATTACATCAAGAGAAGTGTTTAGCCATTGTATATGTGTAAAGCGCTATTTATGCTTCTGCGTTAAAATCTACGCTGTAGCTACGTACGTAGGTATGTGGAGACACGGACCTACACCGTAGTCTGACGTGCACCTCCCGGAAATTGTAAGGCGGTGTGCGATCACGGAAGGCTTCTATCAACAGTTTTGTTGTCATTACTTAGAATTCCTCATGGGGGCGACAGAAACTACGCACTATAGCTTTAAGACGAGATGTTAGTCATTGGACAACTTTGATCCAGGGGCAGAGCCAGACGTTGTAGACATTCAAGGCTGAGCCCATCCTCATTTTTATTTTTTTATTTTATATTTGATAAAAGAATGCCTAAAAATCTATACATCATTTAAGAAAAACATGATAGTTGCCAAGGAAAACCATCATCCTGTAGAGCCGGCAGCCGATGTTGTGTCTAATTGTTCTCCCATTGTCTTCATCCTTCTGAAATCAGAACACAACAAATGTTGAGGATTTTCACCTAAAAAGAGGGAGAAATTGTCTGATTTAAATTTTCAAGTTACATAACATAGGTGGGGTCAGAATTTGTTCACACAATCAATTGCGATAGTAATAAAACTTTTGCTCTATTCATTTGCCGTTGTGGTCAGAGAGATTGAGGGGAAAATGACACAAAGTTGAAGATAAAAACCTAAAGGATTTGGGGCTTTTGAGAAAACATTCGGGGCCAGAGCCCCAGAAGCCACCCCTCTGCTTTGACTGGAATTGAAATATCTCTGTAGATATTGGTTGAATTGCTGTTAAAGTTGGTTGACAGTCATCTCTCCTAATGACTTTAATGGTGATCTCCTGACTTTTCCTCTAGCGCAACCAGCAGGTTTACATTTTTTTATAATTGTAATGAATTCTTGTTAAGACAGTCATGTCCAGCCCCCCTCAGGATGAATTTACAAACAGACTTTAGTGATCCTCTGACTTTTCATCTGGCAAATTTTGATTTGTCCAAACTTTGGTCTATGACTGACAACTACTGTGCTGTGGATTGCACATTAGTCTTGTTTGAAATCATTAAATTCACATGAGCCATATTTATTTAGTTAAATTATAGCCAGTTACAACTTTGTCCAGAGTGCAAGTTATTTGGAACTTTTTCTTTTTTAAGTTACATGGCTAATATACCTCTTACCGTGTCTGTCCCAAAATTCTGTCTTCATTAAGCAGAAAAACTGTAAAACCTTTTTTTCTGCCACCATAACAGCTCTGCGAGAGAAACATACATGCACACATTTGCGCCTGAAATGCCATGCAAGACACCAGTCACATTAGTGGCCACCGTCACTTTCATTTTTAAAAATAGCATGCATGGCTCGGCCTTAAAAAGCTCAGCTGCTTTGACTTTCATTGCTGCTTGACTGCGGACCATTCTTTCTAATTAGAAGGGCCTGTTTTGACTTCTGTCAGTCATACAGAGGGATGTGTGCAAGAGCTCTCATTTGAAAACCTTTTCAATTGGTCTTTCACATTAGAGCCTTTAGAGTAACTTCAATTACTTTCAGTTTTGATGGTGGTGAGTATTTCAGCGTTCTTTCAGGAAATTGAGTTTGGTGAAACAGATAAAATAGCAAGACATGGAAACTGGAGTATCAGACAAAAAACAATTGATTACTAATACAAACGAAATGTTATGATATTTTGATATAATGATTTTCATTTCAGCACAACCTGCCGTGCCTCAGTGTGATTCAGTTACGGTTCGAGGTTAAATGGGATGAAGAGAAAACACACTACATGCTAACTGTTTTTAGGACTTTGGTCAAATCTAGTAGCCAAACATACGTCTCTTTTTGTGTGTGTGTGTGTGTGTGTGTGTGTGTGTGTGTGTGTGTGTGTGTGCGTGTGTGTGTGTGTCAGGCTATTTGATCATCTGCTATTAGTGATCGTTGAAGGGGATAGTGGACATAACTGCAGTTACATACATTACATAATTCCAATTCCATTCGTGACAGGAGGTCACACACACACACACACACACACACACACACACACACACACACACACACACACACACACACAGAGTCCGGGCTTTAGCAGCTGCTCCTCATTGTTTGCCATGAAATCCTGCATTTAGACACACTTCTCCAAACAATAGAGTGAAATATGTGCTACTGATTTAATGAGCAAGGAATGTGAAATGAAAACGATCCCTGAGCCATGCCAGCAATTCTTTCAAAGATTTATGTTCATCTGCCTCTCTTTGAATTTTTCTTCAAAATTATTAATTGCAGCACAATGAATTAAAGACGCTTCATGTAAGAGACTGTCATTTGGGGAAATGATTTTCTATTAACCCAACACTATATGACTTTTGAAGAAAGAAAAATGTGTTTTAAAGCAATACACTGCACAAACACAACTGTTCAAATGATTCTGAGGTTTAGCCGCCACATCCTAACTTGGTTTGATAGGACGGGTAGCTTGGCTAATGCTAGCTAATGCTAGCAGAGGTTAGATAGACTGTAACTGACATGACTGAGGCAGTTCGCTCCTCTCTGTTACACTATGTTTTAGCATGTAAAGGTATAAAAGTTGCAATGGTTTTATCAAAAAAGTAAAAGAAGAAGCAAACACAACTCATCACAGGACATATTTGTTGGCTAAAGATTTTTGGAACTTTGGATTGAACGCTAAGCCAATTTCAGACATGGCATCATTGGCATGATTACATACAAAGTCAGTAGGATACAAAGTTAAATAAAGGTAGATTAGCGCTTGGCAGCAGAATCAAAATATTCACACTCATCCCAAGGTTTTATGACTCCAGTTCACAAATATAAATGGAAAAGTGGAGAGACTGTAGGAAAATAGTACAACTGGTGAATTTCTGAGACGTTTATGTTGCTTGCAAGCTACAGATCCCTATGCAATTAGCTAACATGGCTATTTACTTTTTGATCCCCAGTGGATGTAATACTAGTTTGTATAAACATCCTACAGGACCTATTCATGCATAAATGGAGAGATGTCAGAGTGAGTGGGCTGCCAGTGCTGGACCAGCGCCCTGAGCGGTTGGGGGGGGGGGGTTACGGTCCCCTCAAGAGCGAATGGCGAATTGGCATCTCTCCAGCTACCAATCCACACTCTGTACTTTGGTCCGTACTGGGACTTGAACCAGCGACCCTCCGGTTCCCGGCCCAAGTCCCTACGGACTGAGATACTGCCACCCCTAGTCTTGTGCAGCCACGGCACTGTGTCAGCGCTAGTGAAAGGTCCAGAAGCAGCCATTATCATTCTGGTATATTGTGGAAGAAATGCTCTGGCTTGCTCTTATTTCTTTATACCAATCACAATCATCTTGGGCGGCACTAAGCCTCCGATGCAGCGACGGTGTGCTTGCAAAATGAAAAGCGAAGGTAGCGGAAGGGGGGGGGAGAATGCCGGCCAAAATAGCCAGCCAATGGCAGGCTTTTACCCACAGTCTGCATCCGGTGAGTCAGTGACTGAGAGACAAGCGTTTGAAATGATTTATGTTAAAAATCATGTTTATTTGGAAAGCTGTAGGAGGCTCCGATACACATGGTTTAGCGCGAGTCCTCGTTTATACAAAGGAATATCTACAACGGAGGTGGTGAGTGCAAAGTTAGCATGACCCCTACAGTCACAATAGCCAAATATACCGCAATTTCCCTTCAACATCTGGGCAGTATGTGCTTTGGCAGCTGCAAATCTAGTTTTTGCTGACCTGCAGTACCCTGCTGTAGTGATGTAGAATGGTATTACCATGTGTGTCTGTACTCTGTGACATCACTGTATGCTAGGTGTCTTACAGGTGCAACAGAGCTCACTTCTGACTGCAGCCAGCATCACTATGGGTGTGTTGAGCAAGAGAGGGCAGTTAAACACTGCTTCTCAGCTTAGTGTTCACTTACTCTTTTGAGAATCATGGGAAATTCAGGGGGCCATTATTACTGTGTCTGTATTTGGTGTCTTGCATTTTCTTTTACTGATAAACACCTTCTGACTCCTGATCCAAAAAGGCACTATATGAATAAATGTTGCTGGCTTATGTACTTATTATGTTATTACCACTGGTTCAGCTAAAGTTACACTGTTTGTCTTCCACAGCATGAAGGATTGTCTTAACCATTTCATCTCATATCATTAGTATTGGTGTGTTATAAATAGGTGTGTCCTTGCTGATGCTCCTTTACTTGAGGTCTGACATCACACACCCCTGGGCTCATGTGTGACATCATCAGCGTGCTGCAATCTGCATGGCTCTCACCTGCGGCAACTGAGCGTACAATCTGTGTGTGTGTGTGTGTGGGGGGGGGGGGGCTGCTCTGCTCTAGTTCATTCAGCTGTGTGTGTATGTGTGTGTTTTGTTAGCTCTTGAACTGATAATAGGTTTCCTCTAGAGTGCATTTCCCCGAGGGTCCTCCACAGAGGACATGTTACGTGTGTGCATATACGGTAAAAAAATAAAAGTGGCCTGTTCTCCCTTGTCTCGTATGCAGGGACGTCACTAGGATTGAAAGACGGGGGGGGGGGCTTAGTCCCCAGGGTATTTGTAACTTGCGTTTGCAAAATCTTTGCACTCACATCTTTCGTTACTGTATTAGAGCTACACTTATGTCAACCACCAGTCAAGAAACCAAGATGTTAACAAGTCAAAAGTGACAGACATATCCTCTTCTTCCATTTGTACTCTGTTCCTTCTGTCTTATCCTTTAAGATAAAACTAAACCCTGATGCTAATTTCATGACTTCGAAATGCAAATTGGTCACATGAAACAACATCCAAAATGTCCAAAAACAGACAAACAGAGGCCAGACAGCTAATAAGTTGGTAAGTTAAACAAATATGACAAATAGCAGTACAAGAAAAAGAAAAAAATAGGCATCACTGCATACTTTATCATGTAAGATATTAATACGGATCCTATTTAAAGTGGCTACTGTCTAATAACCTGATGGCGGAAGGAATAAAAGATTTGGAGTAATGATTAGTGTATATACTGTATTTTAATTTATACTGTTTATTGATCCCCAGTGGGGAAATTACAATTTACACTCTGTTAGAAATCACTACACACAGACCTGAAATACACACAGACATGCTCAGGACCTATTCATGCACAAATGGAGAGATGTCAGAGTGAGTGGGCTGCCATTGCTGGACCAGCGCCCTGACCGGTTGGGGGGGTGGGGGGGGTACGGTGCCTTGCTCAAGAGCACCTGGCAGTGCCCAGGAGGTGAACTGGCATCTGTATGTAGGATTGCTTTCATTTTATTTTCACATACCCAGGGCTCGGTTTACACCTATCACCATTTCTAGCCACTGGGGGACCATAGGCAGGCTCATATTAATGTTAAAAAACCTCATAAAGTGACATTGTTGTGCCATGGGACCTTTAAGGCCTGTTTACGGTGTGTTTTAGCCGGGTTTTGGCCTGGAAGGCTCTATAGAAATCTGGCACCCTATTGAACGAAGTTAAACTGAGAGAGTGTGCTGTTCACAGACACCAGAATGAAGGAGTTCACAGTAACGTTCATCAGGCAGTAATACGGTACGTTCAGTTCACGTTCACCCAAAATATGAACGAGTTCATGAACTATCATTCAATGAACTCGTTCAGGCACAACACTGCTCGCAACGCTCTGAAAGCTGCCAGTTCACACCAATGCAACGAGACGGTGCGGTGCATCATCTTGATAGCACAACGACTCTTTGTACTTCTGTCTAACTTCCGACTCTTCGGCTATATTTTTGTAGCTATATATATATATAATTTGAATGAGGATAAATCAAATTGTTATTGTTGTTGTTATTATTATTTAGGGGGGCTTAGGAACATTTTGAGGTAGCTTCAGCCCCCCTAAAATAGGCCTAACGACGTCCCTGATCGTATGTTCTTAGTATAAATGTTACTCTCCACATGTGAATGAGGCAGTTGTTCCTGAAGCTTACACACACCTGCACTCATCCTCACTTTTAGCACAAAGAATGTGCACACTCACTGAAATAGATTGCTGAACTGAACTTTGCCATAGTAGTTCATTATTAAAGCGGTCATTTGATTCTGAAGTGGCCTCTTTATTTGGTTTTCATTTTGGACTTTAAGCATTTATTGCTGTGGTGTTTTACACTGCACTCCCTGCAGATTACACTGCTCCATGTATGGTCGAACATGGGAACAAAGCAGGACGTCTAACAAGCAACAGTAACTTCTAATGTAACCAACAGGTTTAACAACTAATGAGACTATCTGTAGTGACTAATTGGCTATTGTTATGAGAACTGACAGAAGAACTGGGTGGATGGATAATCTCTTGTTTGTCAAGAACTATAATAACCTCCATCCACCTGTTTTGGATGTGCATTTTCCATTGGCACATAAAAAACATGAGTGGAAAAATGTCCAAATATTGCAATGATTTGCATTTTCTTTTAAATGTGCGCAACATTTGGATGGAAACTCGACTACTGCTCCTTGGACCTGTTTAGCCCCAGCGGTTATCATTGTTCATGCTTACTTTCTGTTTTCTCTATAGCAATTCAAACAAACGAGAATATGTTAGAAAGAAGAATTAAAAGCTGTTATGAACTTGCTATAGGTTGAATGTATCAACATATTACTGCTGTACTACCTAGATGTATCTAGAGTGAACATATCAATAGAGATTTGCAAAATTGCCATTCAGCATGCAAGCGTTGTGGATTATTGTTTTAATTAGGGTTATTTTTATCATAGCAGATGGTGTTGTGTACGTCTCGTTTGTTCTGTGCATGTGGGTCCTGTTGGCCTGTACACTAAAGTAATCGTGTGTAGTTAGGAAATTAGACCAGTAACACATGCTCTTTATTCACTTTAGTCTCCAGTTACATTTGATCCATTCCTGTTTGTTATTATTGCTGGAGTTCAAAATTATCATTACATGCTGCAGATCAGTGGAACGGTGACATCACGTCCTTTTTTGGGGCTGCCGAGTGCGAGGTAATTTCATTGGATGGAGGGTCCATCAGACAATACCTTATATGGCCAAAAGTGCAGTTTACTTGTGTGATAGTGATGTGATATAAGGGTTATCTCAGCTATAGTCTATATCCACGACGTTCCACTTCCGGGATTGCTCCGTTGCCGCCGGATGTCCTTGTTTTTGGCCAGATGTCCCTCACCTTCCTCTTCCTTTGTGTTGGCGTTCTAACCTCCGGCTGATTTGTGAGGACTATGGTTAACTGCTCCTCAGATCTCTGCAGGGTAAATCCAGACAGCTAGCTAGACTATCTGTCCAATCTGAGTTTTCTGTTGCACGACTAAAACAACCTTTGAACGTACACGTTCTACCAAAACAAGTTCCTTCCTGAGGTTATTTTGCAGCGACACCGGGGCTGCATACAGGGCTTAGCCCCGCTCAAGATGATTGTGATTGGTTTAAAGAAATGCCAATGAACCAGAGCACGTTTTTCTCTCATCCCGGAATGCTGTGTGGACTAGCCAGACCTTCCTCTGCAGCGCTGTGGAGGAAAGTCTGGCAAAGCGAGACTATCTCGGCTGGGACTGAGACGAATCTATAACAGAAAGCCTGTGTTAAAAACTGAGGGTGAGGAGTTTGAAAGACATTGGTGTTTATCAGGCAGTGTCTAATGGAAAAATACAATTGACTGCTTTATGGGACATGTAGGATTCAGTGTTTTTGAAACTTGACCCATACTTTGGGACTAGAAATCAAGATATGTCAGCCTCTACTGACTCAGTGTTGACCCTAATTTTTTATTCTATCTCTTAATCCCCCAAATCAAACGTTTAAGTGCAATATCGTTAGAGATCGCTCTGAGATCAAAACAATAGCAACCTCCTTTAGTTCACAGCTTCTTATTAATATTTCCTGAAAGACGCCAAATATCAATGCTAGATGGAAGAGAAGCTTGGACAGCTATTGTGAACAAAAAGTGAAAGCTGCATGTCTTAAACAGATTGTGACAAGATGTATTGGCACCAGCCAGCGCAGCGTGAAACCTCCAGCGTCTCTGCATTAGCACCAGGTTTTCTTCCCATGACTAAGCCAATTGGCAGCAACGGTCCAAGCAGGAGCCTAGAAAGTAAATTGATCCTGATCCCACTCACCATCATAGCACCATGAAACCCTAAGTGCTTGTAATGTATTTAGTTGATGTGCAGGTAATGCACATGCATCAGTGCATCAATATAAAAATGGAAAGAAAACCTACTTACATTTACAATGTACTGGTGTAAATGCAACGCCCTTTAGCAGTTCTTGTTGGTTTTGAATTAATACAATGTAATCACTCAAAGTTAAGTTTTTCCTCTGCAATGAAGTTAGGAAAGGGCTGTGAACCCTCCCAGAGATTGTATGTGTGACAGGATGCAGCGCAGGCCAGATAAGACTTACTTGTGTGTGACTGTGTGGTGTGAGGGCGTACGTAGGAGCTGGTGAGCGTGGGGAGTAGTGATGGGGTTTAAATCCAACAGATTAAGGCTGTTGTGTAATGGTATGTGGGCCTGTGCTTTGTGAGATGGACATGCGCTCTCTGTGGGAATTAAATATATTCTTCCTATGGAGGAAATGGAGGCACTTCACTGCTCCACTAGACTCGTATTGCCCGACCTTCCTCCACAGTGCTGTGGAGGAGGGTCTGGTGAGTTCAAGGTCCAGTAGGTAAGCCTTATAAAATGTGGAACCTTTCACATAGCAATCCGGAATGGAAGAAAAACATGCTCTGGTTTATTGGCATTTCTTTAAACCAATCACAATCGTCTTGGGCAGTGCTAAGCGCCAAATGGAGCCACGGTGCCTCTGCTAAATAGCCTCGGGAAGGAACTTGTTTTGGTGGAACGTGTGTACGTTCAAAAGTAGTTTTAGTCGTGCAACAGAAAACTCAGATTGGACAGATAGTCTAGCTAGCTGTCTGGATTTACCCTGCAGAGATCTGAGGAGCAGTTAACCATAGTCCTCACAAATCCACCAGAGTTTGAATGAATGAATGAATGAAATTTATTTCAGACATATCAAAAATAAACAAAACATAAAAAAAATGTACTAATAAGTTAAATAAGCAAAACATTCAATAAACAATAAGTAACGCCAACACAAAGAAAGTGGAAGGTAACAGACATCTGGCCGAAAAAGACGATATAGACTACTTTTCCACTGACAGCCAGGTGCCGGTTTGAAAGGAAAACTTTATTCATAACCTAACCACATTTCCATTACATTTTTAATTAAGACAAATTGCACTTAAAATAAGCATATTAAAGCTTTAGTGTGTAACTTTTTGATATTAATGAACGTCCGTTACATTTAAGCAGTTGCCAAATGAGTTGCTACAAAGCTAATGAAGACTATCAGCTCCACACAACTCTCTCTGGATTTCTCAGTAGGACTATGTTCAGAACATTGTGGTGTCCGGCGACTTTCCCTCGCAGAAACTCGAGTGAAGATTATGACCTCTTCTGAAGAGTCCATCATGTTGTTTTAATCCTCCGTGTCCTCCTTGGCTACTAGTAACTGTGTGGAGGAGGGGTGGGGGTAGTGCGCGATCACAGAAGGCTTGTATCATGTGGACGCACCGACAGTTTTGTTGTTTAGAATTCCTCATGGGGGCGACAGAAACTACACACTATAGCTTTAAATAAATGAGATACAACATGTAAATTACTGAGCGCTATTTCGTGATTGTTACCCTAAAAGCAGTCTCATTAATTAACGGGTCGCTTTTGGTCTTAGTCAACTTAGATTTCTTTAGTCTATTAGTCATGTTTGATGCTTTTTTCATGCTGAATGACTTATTTCCAAGAAACGTACGAGCACATCTCTGGTAAACGCAAGAATTAAAGTGGTGCTTTTGCATGACTCTTTGCGGAGAAACTCAGATTTACAGATCTGTCGATTAAATCAACTAATCGATTAGTCGATACAATTGAATGATTGTTAGTCGACTAAGAATTTCTTCAATCGAGCACAGCCCTAAAAAGCACATACCAACACTACTAAAGCTCCTTCAATAACATGTTAAATCTTGTTTAATCATTTAATCCGTACACTATGAGAATGTAAAAACATACTATTACTGTTACTATTTCTAGGCAAACAACAGTTTATCCATCCAGCCAGTACTTCTGTGTAGCATCTCTGGTTATAACATTTGCTTCCTTATTCCAGCTCAGATACATCCAGAGACATGAGAGTGATAGTGATCTTCACATCTCACTCAATCTTGTGACAGCATGTCAAATATGACAGGTCCTGCATTCACTGCGCAGAATGTGTACTTACTGCTGTTTAGAGGAGAAAGATTGAGTTTCTCAAATAACACATTATGGGTCACTTCCCATTGGTGAAGAAGTGATACGCATGGCTGTGGTCGGAGGTGGGACACTTCTCTGAATCACTCCTACTTTGGGATTTTGACAACTTGACATTTTTAACTTTGATGAAACTTGTCATTTGCGTGCAGCGATGTGTGTGGTCCTGCTGTGGCTGCAATGATGTGAAGTGATAGTTCTGTAAAAAAAAAATAAAAAAGAGCCTCGCTCTGAAGCCACAGAGCTCTAATTCTATCTGCAATTTACATGTATGATCAAGCCAGGACGTTCCAGTTAAAAGAAAAGTTACATGACCGGGCCACTGATGCTGGAGAAGTCATGTACAATCACACACACATGTAGGGGGAGGTGTGTGTGTGTGTGTGTGTGTGTGTGTGTGTGTGTGTGTGTGTGTGTGTGTTACACATGTAGGGGAGCTGTGTGTGTGTGTGTGTGTGTGTGTGTGTGTGTGTGTGTGTGTGTTTGTTACACATGTAGGGGAGCTGTTTTTTGTGTGTGTGTGTGTGTGTGTGTGTGTGTGTGTTTGCGTGTTACTACATGTAGGGGAGCTGTGTGTGTGTGTGTGTGTGTGTGTTGTGTGTGTGTGTGTGTGTGTGTGTTACAAGTGGTGTCATTCATGACTACAGTTATCTTGTATCTTTCTTTACTTACAAATATTTGTATGTGTAGCCCAATTCATCCCTCTCTGTGACCAAAACCAGTCTTTACCTTCCATTGCCCTCTACTGGTCACTTTGCACCACTACTTCTATCTATAGCTTCAGTGGTGAGGATTAGATGGATTAGATATTTAGCGAAATCTCCCCATGCTGCTGTAAATAGACAGATGGGTGTTTCCCGCACCCCACCCCAACACACGCTCGCACACACACACACACACACACACACACACACACACACACACACACACACACACACACACACACACACACACACACACACACACACACACACACCAGCTTCTCTGTTGCTATGCCAGGCCACAACATAACTGAGCTCTACAGAATAGAGAGAGCTGTTTATTTAAGAGTTTAATTCCAAAATAAGATTGCAAGATCATTTTCATCCTATTTTTTTTTTAATTTTATTTAAGTTATTTTAGGTAGGTAAGAGTGGCAACATGTATTGTATAATTATTCTTTTGATTCTCTTCAGTCTTATAATTATGGACCATAGTTTTTAGATTAGTTGAATTCACTGTTTTTATGGAGGTAGTTCTAACAGATGTGACTCTGATTTTGAATCCTATGTTAATGAACTTGAAATGGCGTTTTTGAAAATGAAAGCAGTCTTATTACTGTAACTTATTTCTGACCAGCTGTAAATGTGATGTAGTCGAGGAGTCGGAGTCGGGAATGTTGTAATTAGGAAGAAGAGTATGAGGAGTTGACAAGGCTTTAAGGTGACTTAGCATATGACATGGCAGCTGCACAGTTATGTCTTCAAACTTCTAGACTCCAAAAGACCTTTATCATTTTCTTGTTCTGTGTTTGACTGACCCTTTCACCTCTGATGCATCTGATGATTGTGTGTTTGGATAGTGCTACCCTACGTTGTTGTACGATTCTACCATTGTGTCTGTTTAAATAGAGTCTGTAACTGTAAGATGGGGAGTGAGGACAGAGGGTAACTGAGGGAGGGGGGAGGGGTATGGTGGAGGTCACAGGAGAGCGACTGGGGAGGATGAGGGGAGGATGTGGATGTTGGGTCTCCACAGGCCCCCTGCAGTGGGGATGAAACTCTTTTTCAGAACAAGGCCAGATTAGTGCCTACACACACACACACACACACACACACAGACGATCAACACTTTCCATAACAATGTCTAGATTAAATCCTTACCAGCCTTGTTTTTATTGGAGCACAGTCAGGATAAAGGCCCTCAGGGCTGAACGCTGATTTGTGGTTTAAGACATTTTTTGGAAACCCTTTGTTTGGTGATGTTTTGGCAGCAACAACTGCTGCTAATCTCCTCTGATCGGAGATTGGATACAGTATTTATTAATCCCCAATCCTTTCGTCTGGGGTAATATTTGACTTGAAAACTGGACCAACTGAGCAGGAATTCCTGAACATATAGCAATATATAAAGATTGGGGCTCATTTAAGCAGTAGATATGTTTTCAAATCGTTCAGGATTTTAACTGAATTATTTTGCACTGACACAGGTGCCATGAGGTAGAAATACAGTATATCTGCTGTCTGTCCCTAATGTATGGTTTTTCTGTTGCAGACTCTTTGAATAGTCTACAAAACAAAAATAGGCTTTAATATTGGTCATTTGTAAATATAAGTACATTCTATTTTTAAATAAACCATTTTATATATATATATATATATATATATATATATATATATATATATATATATATATATATATATATATATATATATAGATAGATAGATAGATAGATAGATAGATAGATAGATAGATAGATAGATATACTAGGTATTAAAAATAAAATCACCCGGAAGTTCAATTCATAATTTCTGTGGACTTAAAATCGTGTTTCATTTGAGTGGCCTTGCCCCTGAAATGGTGAGATTCCAGGCCTGATTGGGTACTTCCTGTAGCCAAAATCACATTGTGAGTTGACGGCTTGGTAGTCATTTCCTGATGCTCAAAAAACACGATAAAAAATGTAATCAGACTTCAGTGCCGAGCAAAGGCAGACTGTAAAAGCATCCAACATCTCTATCTGACGTCATGGTGTCAGATGATGTAAATTGGACCCGTGCTTACATAACAGAATTTAACCGTCCTCCACCATGATGCATGAGTGCATGCCAATGTGATGTAAGATGTAATTTTGAAAAAATTAAAATAATCTGCAAGACTTTTTCAGGAATGGGTCACACAAATTTTCTCAATGACAATTCATTAATTTATTCTGTACACCATCAGCTTCTCATCTCTTATCAAGTACATATTGGATGGTTTGTCCACATCAGTTTACAGGTGTGTGTGTGTGTGTGCGCGCGTGCCTGTACGTGTGTGTAAGAGCAGTGCTAGGCCAGTAGAGGGTGTACTTTGAGAGAACATCTACAGTCTCAGCTTCTCTCTCTTCTCTTTCTCCCCTATTATTCTATGTCCTGCTATTACATAATAACTGTGTGTGTGTGTGTGTGTGTGTGTGTGTGAGAATATATGTAGATGTTTGCGCATGCTCTTTCCTCTGTCCTGAGGGCAATGTCAGCCAGCATCAGCATTGGGGCTCTGTCTCTCGCTCCACTGACCACGAGCGCGCACACACACACACACACACACACACACACACACACACACACACACACACACACACACACACACACACACACACACATAAGCACACACACACACACACACACTCTTTCAGGCATGACAATTCTACCATTACATTTGCAACACAGTCAGATAGGAAGACAAACTGACTAAAAGGAATGAAACACATCCAAGTAAAAAAAAAGTTGATACATACAACAACCAATCCTGGTGGATATATGAACTAACTCAGGAAGGGAAACCTGGTCCCAGTGTTTAAGTCCTGTGCTTTGTCCATCCACAGGCCACCCTGACCACCTCACTAGTTTTGTGCAGTAGACAGATGGAGCACTTCCCTTTATAAAAAACAAAAACAATTATTAATAACAGCAGCTACAATAATAATCTAGGCAGCAGTATATTTTCTTTAAAAATACATGTCAGTACAATTAAATCCATGTCATGCTTACTGTCTGTTCCCCTTACAAAGCGGAAAGCCTAAGGTGACAGAGCCTTTGAAACAGTGGCTCCTAGCCCGTGGAACGCTCCGCTCTGCCTCATGATGTAAAAGCGGCGTCCTCTGTTGACATTTTGAAAAAGCAGCTAAAGACACCTGAATGAAAACACGTGTTGCTGGAGCAGGAGAGTGCAAGGGCTGCTGATATGAGAAGGCATGTTCTAACAGTAAATACTGTCCATTGATTTACATTATTGGCATGTTGAGAGAGCAACTCAGCGTGTGTGTGTGTGTGTGTGTGTGTGTGTGTGTGTGTGCGTGCGCGTGTGTTTGAGTTTGTGAAAAAAAAAGTGGCTCTGCTTTTGATAACTGGTTTCAAAGTATATTGCAAGTGGTTTATTGCATTCACATTTCATGTTTAATGTGTTAAAGGTGTCTGCGATTTTTGTTCCAGTGTTAAAAACATGATATTTTGTTTGTTTTTTTTAGATATGGAAAAGTCAGTGTAGAAGAGTTATGCTGGGGTTCTTTCAAACCAAAGGTGCTCTTTTTACGCTTTTATTTTGAAGTCCAATTTTCCAGATTTCCGGTACCGTTGTACGGAGCACGACGCTGCTCGTAGCGGGACTGTTTACGTTGTGGAGAGAGGGCGAGGAGCACCGTCACAGTCTGTAACGTACAGAAGCCGCTGCCAACGACGGGACCTGAGAGAGAACGCGGCTGTCCACAATGTCGACAGCAGAGTAGTTGGAAACCATTTCTCTGTTCGGTTTACACATACCAGACAGTGAGAACCCAATGAATGGAGTTACTTTTTGCCTTGTTGGAATTCCACCTCACTCAGACACTGAAGTAAGTCAAAGCCGAATATACGGAATATACCGCTCTGTGTTCACTCCTCTCTCAGTCATGACCATGACCGAAAGTATTTCCCGTTTTATATCATGAAATTATTTATTTTTTAGTTATTCTGCTGCAGTTCTTTGTTTCCTCTTGTAAATTGCATTTTTCCCCTCTGGTGCCTATATAAGCTAAACGTATCTTCGAGGTACTTATCGTTACTAGCTGTAACATGTTTTAGCTGTTAATACGCGAGTCAGTGCTACGTAGTAAAGCGTTTGGCAATCTGCGTAACGCAAACCAGCCTTTTACACGGCTGTTGGGCATTTCTCACATTTGCATCCTATTCAGGATAAGTGTCAGTTAAAGTAAGTTGTTCACACTACACCCCAGTATTCATATAACTTACCTAGCTTCAGCATGCATCTCTTACACACCCTGTAAGGCTTGGGACTATATTTTTGAAGATGTTCTCGTGCACTGGTCCATGTCTTGTGCAACTTGTCAAATTCCCCAGCTTGAAACAAAAGTGCAAGCTGCACGCCATTCAACCTCATAATGTTAAACCACGGATAAGTGATGACTTCATGTTAGAGCTCGGCGATATGGAGAAAATAAAAACTCACAATATCTTTGACCAAATACATTGATATCGATATTGCATCAATATTATAGAGTTGACTATTGGCCCTTCACAAAATATTTACACAATGACATTTTGTCATCAGTAATGTGGCTATAATGACTAAGTGGTTAAAGGCAAATAATAAAACTGCTAAAACAGTCTGGTAAGTTCAGAAAATGACATCACTTTACTGTGATGTACCCTTTTAAACCAGGAAAAGACAACACTATCATATAATGATATCCAAAATTTAAGACGATATCTAGCCTCATATATAGATATCATTATAATATGGACATATTGCCCAGCCCTACTTAAAGTGCACTGCTTTGTTTGAAAGCAGAGGGAGGCAAATGCTACATTATAAACTGCAACACAAATCTATCTACAATATTGAGACATGATTCAAATTCAGAGTCATGTCTTTCACACAACTTTTTTTAAACTAGCGGATCATATACATTGTGCAAATAACTGAATAATTCCTTCATGGTTTCAGAGAATGCAGTACATATTTGTGTTGTGACCGTTTTACATTCCCCCATTTGCAGAGATGAGGTACGGGTGGGTGGGCAGAGAGACAATAAGAAATTGGTCTGGAATGCATGTATTTCCATATGCCAACCCACATATGCAGTGACAGAAGGCACATTGTAGCCATTAGTCCTCTCTCAGTGGAGAAAAATGCATTCAAATTTGACACAATACTTAAGAAATATCTCCCTAACAATCACAACAAGCATGTAAATTGAATTTGACATTTTTTCTCTCATCACTTTGATCATTCCCATCACACAGCACATTGTTCTTTGAGTTATTCTCTCCGCTCACTCACTGGTTTCCATATTGCTCGCAGCTGATTACTGTGGGATTGTGTCATGGCTCAGCTAGCATCAGGGCCATGGGTCATAAATCAGTGATAACCGTCATTAGTAGTGAATTTACAAATTAAATCTGTGTCATTTCATATAGTATTAATTATGTAAATGTGAAAGTGGGTCTGTAGCTCTCTTCACGACAACACAGACACAGGTTGGTTCTTTGGAACGGGCGTTTATTGCTTTGCTCTTCTGTCCTTAATGCATCCACATCACGCCGTGAGAACTACATGAATGAACACAGTAAGCACGTCCAATTAATTATACATTACCGAAGACAAGTACAAATTCCGCTTGGCGAGAATATAAACAAAGTTTCACATATAAGATAAAATACCTCGTTGGCTGCTTGTCCTGAAAAGAGGTTCTTAAATCCTAGGAAAATCCTTCACAGTTCGTTTTGACCTCCGACAACAGTGAAACTCCAACTTAATTAGCAGAGCGCCGTAACGTGCACACCTTAGGTTTCCTTTTGTCCATTGACAAATTCCGCAGCAGCGGAAACCAAAACAGAGAACTTTAGTTCCGAGAGAAACAAAACACAACAGACTTAAATCTAACTATTACATCACATTCATTTTAACCTTTACATTTCACATTTCCTATTTATTTACTGTATGAGACTGAATATAAACTATAAATTTACTATGAATTTTGCATTAATTATGCATCATAAACACAGCACATATTTAACAGCACTTACACTCCCACCAAATCACTCATTAACTTAAAATGTGGGATTTCTTTTGCCAAATATTATGTAAGAATCAATAAAATGATTTTGGTCTGAATAGATGTGACCTTATGTATGTGATTTTAATTAGCCTCTAGTAAGGTAACTACCTTGTGGATAGGCCTTTCAAGGTAAACTAATCTAGTGTGTGGTTTTCCCTTATCAAGTGTAGTGTCACTGATTAGTAGCTTCAGCTTTCGCACCATGCCGTCTGCACTAGGATGAGCTTCTATAACTCTGGCAAGCTTCCACTCGTTTCTTGGTGAGCTGTCATCTTTTAGAATCACAATGTCATCTACTTGTGAGTTTCGTGATGTTCTTTGCCATTTCTGGCGTTGTTGTAGGTTTAGCAAGTATTCCTGTTTCCATCTTCGCCAGAATTCATTGGCTAGGAACTGCACTCTTTTCCACCTTTTACATAGATATAGGTCTTCTTTGCAGAACTGTCCAGGCGGGGGCAGAATGATTGATGATTTCATGGTTAGTATGTGGTTGGGGGTGAGAGGTTCTGGACCGGTAGGATCGTTAAGGTGTTCAACACTTAGTGGCCTGCTGTTGATTATAGCCATTGTTTCGTAAAGGAAGGTCCTCAGAGTTGTGGTGTCAAGTCTGCTTGCGGACTTGTCGAGCATGGTAGTCAGAATACTCGAATTGTTAGGTTGGCTCCCAATACTCCACCCATATGACTCGCTGATGGGACGTTCATTACGAATTCACAACCGATCGCTCGCTGACGTTCCTGATCCATTCCCTTGAGCAACTCAGAAAACACTCTCTTAGCACCCATGAAATTTGTTCCCTGGTCGCATCTCAATTGGCGTACAGGACCTCTGATAGCCACAAATGTTCGAAGTGCATTTATGAAGGCGTCTGTTGTCAAGTCGTCCAGTGTCTCAATATGCACTGCTCTGGAACATAAGCAGGTAAACAACAATCCATATCGTTTTAATTCCTTTCTTCCTTCCTTCACGATGAAGGGGCCGAAACAGTCAAGACCACAGTAAGTAAAGGGAGGGGAGGTCTCTGTTCTCTCTTCTGGCAGATCCGCCATTTGTTGAACTTCTGTAGTTCTTCTGTATCTCCTACATTGTACACATTTGTAAATGTGTGACGAGACTACATTTCCACATCCCAAGATCCATATTCCGTTCGCACGCAACTCGTTCATAGTCATGCCCCTTCCTTGGTGATAAACACGCTCATGATGATGTTTGACGAGCAGGGCTGACACATGAGATTTTTTCGGAAGTATTGCGGGATGTTTTACGTCATGATGCAAGGCTGATTGGGATAGCCGTCCTCCCACCCTAAGGACATTTTCCTTGTCCAGGAATGCATTTAACTGGTGCAACTTGTTGCGCTTGTTCAGGATATGTACTTTCTGAGATTTTATTTTGTGAATGTCTTCAGCGAAGGCTTCTTCCTGCACCAGCTTGATAATGAAGACTTCCGCTTCTCTTCTTTCTTCAAGACTGGTTGCTTCGTTCGTTCTTGTTTGAAGTCCCTTGAATTCTCTGACAAATCTCTGGAGCCTGGCGACGGCTCTCACTGCTCTAGACCAGTCAGAAAATTTAATTAAGTGGTTTGCCATTGTATTTACTTCTTTTGTCCCGACTGTGTGGACGTGGGTTTTGCGAAGCTCAGGATCGGTCGCTTCTACTTCTCCCACCATTTGCTCTTCAGGTGGAAGATTTGACTGCCAAAGAAAGTTGGGTCCTTTCAGCCAGTTCGACTCTTTCAGCTGGACTGCACTCAGTCCTCTTGAGGCGCAGTCGGCTGGATTATTTTCGGAACTGACATGTCGCCATTGTTCAGGATTTGTGCTTGATTTTATGCGTTGGATCCGGTTAGCTACAAAGGTGTGAAATCTCTTGGCGTCGTTGTTCACATAGCCAAGGACCACCTTCGAGTCTGTCCAGAAACACTCTTGCAGGTTTTCGATCTCAAGCTCCCTTTTAACAAAGTCACCATTTCGGACTGAAGTCACAGCTGATGACAATTCAAGTCTTGGGATAGTTGTTTGTTTGGTAGGGGCTACTCTTGCCTTTCCCATGACAAGTGAGCAACTTATCTGTCCCGTTTCACTTATAGCTCGAAGATATGAGCATGCACCATATCCATTGAGACTTGCGTCTGAAAAGTTGTGAAGCTCATAACGCCTAACCTTGCCAAAGCTTGATGGAAGATAGCTTCTTGGAATCTTTAGGGCTGCGAGGTGAGGCAAATCCTTGAGGCCATGACTCCCATTGTGGCAGGATGTGCTCTGGGAGATCTTCGTCCCAGCCTACTTTGTCTCTGCATAACATCTGAAGGATCTGTTTGCCGACTAGTATGAAAGGAGCCACAAACCCCAGCGGATCATAGACTGAAGCAACAGTTGAAAGAACCCCTCTCCTTGTCAGTGGATTTTCCTTAACTACAACCCTGAATTGGAATTCATCAGCTTCGACGCACCACTGAACTCCAAGTGCGCGTTCAATGTGAAGATCTCCTAGAGCCATGTCTAGATCTTTGGCTTGGGCGCGTTCTGCAAGTGGTATTGCAGCAATCACTTCTTTGTCGTTTGACACAAACTTGTGTAGCCGGAGGTTTCCTGTTCTGCATAAGGCTCTCGACTCTTCCACCAGGTGTATGGCTTCAGCAGGTGAACACACGCTTATTAAGCCATCGTCGACGTAAAAGCATCTCTGAATGAACTTGATAGACTCTTCGCTAAATCTTCCATGACCCTGCGATGCCAGATGCTTAAGTCCAAAGTTGGAGCAGCCAGGGGATGAAGCTGCCCCAAACAGGTGCACCCTCATTCTGTACACTGACGGGTTGGAGTCCAGATCACCTTTGTCCCACCAGAGAAATCTTAGGTAGTCTTGATGTTTCTTTGCAACATGAAACTGGTGAAACATCTTCTCAACGTCACACATTATGGCGACTGGACCTTTCCTAAATCGACATAACACTCCGACTAATGTGTTAGTTAAGTCTGGCCCGGTCAAGAGATGATCATTTAGGGAAGTTTCTTGGTAGCGTGCAGAACAGTCGAAAACCACACGGATCTTCCCTGGTTTGTGGGGGTGGTAAACTCCGTGGTGCGGAATGTACCATGCTGGTTGGTTATTGAGTTCGGGCTGTGGAACCTTCTCAGCATCTCCTCGGGTTATTATGTCATTCATAAAATGGACATAATCCTCGTAGTACTGCTTATTTCTCCTCAGTCGTCGCTCTAATGAGGTGAGCCTATGAACTGCACATTGTCTGTTGTCTGGTAGATTAGGTTTGTCCGTCTTGAAAGGAAGCGGGAGCTCATAATGGCCGTCTTCTTTCTGCCTTATGCCTTCTTTCGCTTTAAGCAAGAAGAGAAGGTCTTCCTGAGAAACTGGGTTATCATCTGTAGTGTGATCTGTGAAGTCAGATTCAAGGACCTTGATTATGTCTGTTGGGTTGATTTCTTTGACTCGAGTTTTGCAGACAAAGTGAACTTCTTTCTTCAGCTCAACGGATGGTTGTACGGAAGGTGTCACTTGTCGCACTATGATTCTGTGACTGGTTCCTATTGCGTCGCCGTAATCACTTGCTGGATTCGAGCATCCGACAATGCTCCAGCCGAGATCAGTTCGCTGTGCAAATGGAAGATTTTCTTCACCACAAAGGATCTCTCTTGGAAGAAGGGCTTGATGACAATTATAGCCTATCAGCAGACCTACTTCACAGTCCAGCGGTGGTGGGATCTTGTCCGCCAGTTGCTTCAGATGAGGCCATTTTAGAGCCGTTTCAGCGGTTGGGATGTGCGATCTGTCAGCAGGAATAAACTCTCGTGTGAAAAGTGGTGGCAATGGGATCCTTTTCTCTAAGTTGTATCCTCTCACTTGTAGATTTGTCAGTTTCTGGCATGGTATAACTGTCGATCTTGAAGACATTGTGGACAGACGCAAACTAACACTCTCTTTATTTGTGTTGAGCTCTTGGGCCACTTCATCTAGGATGAAAGTTGTATCACTCTGCGTGTCTAAGAGTGCGTAGACTAGAACTTCTTGATCTGGCTGTTTTGTGGACGAAACCCAGACTGGTATGATTGAGGACGTCTGTACGTTTGGGCCTTCTTGTACAACTCTGTTGGTAGTTGCTGTTGCAGCTATTTCTTTGGTATCTGTTCCTTCCTTTGAGTTGTCGTCTCCTTTTGGGGGTGTTGACCTTTGATTTTGCTTGAATTTGTCATCATGCAAACATGTTGGATGTCTCTTCTGACATATTTCACATGTGCTTTTGTTATCACACATTTTGAGTGATGACCAGTCTTCAAACATCCAAAGCAAAGTTTTTCTGCTTGCACAAACTTAACACAATCTTGAACCATCCTTTCAACAAACTTCCTGCACTTAGCGAGGACGTGTCCTGTTCTTTTGCAGAAGATGCATAATGAGATGTTGCTTTGAGTTGTGTTTGTGGACAGTGTCTTTGCTTGAATGGTTTGACTTCGCAGTTGCTTTGGTTTCTCGCTTTCTATACTCTTAAGAGCTTGCATTGAGGAAATAGGATCACAAGCGAGATCGGCTTCCTTCGATATAAAGTCTACAAACACTTTGAATGGAGGGTACTCAGAAGTTGCTTGTCTGGCTTCCATGGCTTTGCGGTTCCAACTGGATACCAGCCAATCCGGCAACTTCAGCAGAATTTTTTGACTCTCGTTGCAGTCATTAAGAACATCCAGTGACTTAATGTGGGGCATTGCAGCTTCGCAGCTCTTGAGAAAGTCTGCAAAGTCCCTTAGCTCACAACCATTCTTAGAGCTTACTTTTGGCCATCCGTGCAGCTTGTCTCTGAAGGACTTCCCAATTATGAATGGATCTCCGAAACGTTTTTCCAACAGCTGCCAGGCTGAGTCATATGCCGCACCAGTACCTAGGAGGAAAAATCCTTCAACAGCTTTCATAGCGGCTCCCCCTAAGTACTTTCTTAGGTAATACAGTTTTTCATTCTTCGGAATGTTTTTCCTGTCTATTAATGTTTGAAAGGATAAGCGCCAGTCTTTGAACTTCAAAGGATCTCCAGTGAATACTGCAGGCTCTGGTGTTGGGAGATGATTTGAACTTATGGCTTCTGCAAGCATGTTGACCAGATCAGAGCTATTCTGCCCGTGTGGCATGGACATTGAAGTTGGTAGGGCTTGTGGCACAAATTGTGGACTTTGAGAACCAGGAGCTTGACTTGTAACTGGTAGGTGTTGAGGAATAAAGGAGGGACTTAAGGCATGGAGGGCTTGTGTTGTGACTGGCAGTGGTTGAGGAATGACTGGGGAACTTGTGGAGTTAAGAACTTGAAGTTCTCCTGCTGGTTCAACTTCATGCAGAAAGTCAGTTGGCTCAATGCTTCCTTCGACTTGATCGTAGACCTTTATTCGAGCGTTTGCGGCATTCAGCTTCTTAATTTCCTCTAGGCGTTCAAGCTTTCTACGCTTGTCTTGCATCGCCTGTTTTCTAACTAGGTTCTCAGATTCAAATTGTGCCAGGAGCTGTCTACCTTCGGCTTCTAGCCTTTGAAGCTCTGTCTCTTCCCTTTCTTGTTCATCCAACACTGCCAAAACTTCCTTGGATGCGGCAGCTTCAGCTGCAGCTTCGTTTCTTCTGACTGAGTGAATGCTAGAGCGAGTAGATCCACATTTTGAATGACGGGAGCGTGACTTTGATAAAGAATCTGTTGAGTCTAGGATGGAGCCGACATCGGGCCAAGGTTCATCCTCCTCATCTGCAGTATGCCCTTTAAGTTGTCTTTCTGCCCTTTGAATGATGAATCCTGAAAGAGATATGCACAGGTCAACTCTGCGTCGCTGGCTTGGTTCGAGGTTTGCTATTTGGTAACCTCTTCATAAATGGCCTGTACATCAGAACACGTTCCTTTTATGTTCTCAATCAGTTCATTTAATTCTTCCTCAGAGGCCGCATCAGTCAATATCTCCTTGCCTATTCTTGCATGATACTTCCATTTCTCATGGATGATTCTGTACCGACGCTGTACTCTCTTCAGCCTTTCTTCTTGAAGTTCTTTTCCTTTCTCTGTTAGTGTTCGGGTTCTTTCACTTCTTCGTATTCTTTCCACTTCTTCTGTAGACTCAGTGTCTGTAACTTCGGTTTGAGCAGGTGATGGGGTATTTTCACGGCAGGTCTCAGTGCTCGTGTCTGACATTTTGAGATGGCTATGGTGTGTGTAATTATTGAGTTAGATTTATATTAGGCTGTGTGAATGTGAGCTACAGTAAGCCTAAATGTGGGATACTAGGAAGGTTAAGGCAATATGAATTCCTTAACTGTGTGAAGACTAAATGAGTAGCCTAATTTTTAAACTTAAACTTCAATATTGCATCAATAAACTGTATCAGAATGTATCAGAACTTAGCTACACTTCAAGTTGACTTCAATTTCAAAATATATTAAAATAAGACATTACTTTGGCGCAGATAAACACCTTGTACACCTTAATCAGTGAGCTTAGAAATGAATGAATTAATGTATCACTGTGCTCTTTAGACTTGGTTGGCATTACTCTCCATTAAGCACAACATTTAAAATCTTGATTCAAACTTATATTCTTGTCTTTCACTTTAATACTCAAACTTATTCACTCCCTTATGGAGTTAAATTCTCATTTACCTTGTAGCATGTAACGGCCAGAAACCACAGCACAATAGATATATCCCCAAAACATGTAGCCTAGGCACTGTAATGCAAAGTTAATAGAGCTGAGTCCTTAGTTGCAATTTCCAAGTTGAACCACTTCTCACCACTTTAACTTGACTGGTGGAGCGCTTCTTGGCTTCAGCTTGAAAGGTTGCGCTTTCAACACAGTCTATTCACCGTTGCTTGCATTCGCTATGGTAACCCGCGTCATGGGATCGCTCATCTGATCTGCTGGATGAGTCGCGGCTTGGCGGTCGCGTAGTCTCTCCTACCCGTGTTGAGCGGCGGCGAAGTTCTCACTGTAGCTCTCTTCACGACAACACAGACACAGGTTGGTTCTTGTACGGGCAGCTTTATTGCTTTGCTCTTCTCTGTCCTTAATGCATCCACATCACGCCGTGAGAACTACATGAATGAACACAGTAAGCACGTCCAATTAATTATACATTACCGAAGACAAGTACAAATTCCGCTTGGCGAGAATATAAACAAAGTTTCACATATAAGATAAAATACCTCGTTGGCTGCTTGTCCTGAAAAGAGGTTCTTAAATCCTAGGAAAATCCTTCACAGTTCGTTTTGACCTCCGACAACAGTGAAACTCCAACTTAATTAGCAGGTAGCGATGCACACCTTAGGTTTCCTTTTGTCCATTGACAAATTCCGCAGCGCGAAACCAAAACAGAGAACTTTAGTTCCGAGAGAAACAAAACACAACAGACTTAAATCTAACTATTACATCACATTCATTTTAACCTTTACATTTCACATTTCCTATTTATTTACTGTATGAGACTGAATATAAACTATAAATTTACTATGAATTTTGCATTAATTATGCATCATAAACACAGCACATATTTAACAGCACTTACAGGGTCAGTTTAAAGCAGATTTCAGTGTTTCCCCCCCAGAAAAGTTGTTTAGCCCGGTGGCAAGTGTCTTTTTGTGACGAGGTCCAGCTGGGGCCAGTCCCAGCCTGATGGCAGCATTCATGTAGAGTCCAGTAGTTTCAGTGACAACAGAATCATGGACGGAATCGCGACATTCAGAATTTAAAAAAGCTATAAGACAGATTCCACAGACATTTACTGGACGTTTGAAAATATGACTAAGTCTGAGTTTCCAACCGTGCCGCCCCACTGTAACGGTAGTTTAATAAACATCTTAAAAATGCATAAAACAAATTCCCAGTGGCTTAGTTCTGGTGGGGGGCAGCATAGGCCCGGGGGGCAGCGTAGGCCCGGTGGGCAGCGTAGGCCCGGTGGGCAGCATAGGCCCGGGGGGCAGCGTAGGCCCGGGGGGCAGCGTAGGCCCGGTGGGCAGCGTAGGCCCGGTGGGCAGGGCCACCAGGCTTCTAATATGCTGGGTGAAACCCTGGATTTATAACATGTTAGGTAGCAGTTTTACTGATGTCTTTTTTCCCTGACATATAAAGTAGCCTCTCTCGTTAGTTACTTTCATCCATCCATCCATTTTCTGCCGCTTATCCGGGGCCAAGTCACGGTGGCAGCAGGGTAAGCAATGTAGTCCAACGTTTTCCAGCTCCTCCTGGGGTTCCCGAGGTGTTCCCAAGCCAGAAGAGTAGGGTTGGGTACCGTTTGGATTTTTACGATTCTGATGCCGAACCGGTACTTTTAAAACGATTCCGATTCCTAACCGATTCTTGAAAAATGACATCAAAGAAAGGCTCTTTTATAGAGTTTTTTTAAAAATTGAAAATTATTTAAATTTAACAATATATTAACATTTTAAAGTACTTAAATATATAATAAATAAACCTAACACACAGCTACATTATTTAACAAATAACCGTTTTACTATTAACAAGTAACAACGAAATAAATGTTGAGTTGGTATGCCAACCAGCTTCAAACTTTAGCAGTTCTTTTGCAGAAAAATGACCATATTTGCCTTCTCTGCCAAGATAGGACACCTCTCCTGACTTATGGCATGTCCTGCACAGGAGAAAACTCCCTCAGATGGTGTCCAAGAGGCCTGTACACAGGTAGGAGTTTGAAAGGGCAGACAATTTGGGGAGGCTGTCCCGCCTCCCCCACCACCAGGCTACAGGGTCTTGTCCTGAACGATAGACTAGCAGAGTAAGTGTAATGTTTGCTAGCGATCCCGTGCAGCGAATGGTTAATATGCTTTTACGTCCGTTTTGGTGAGCCCAGAGGGAAAATATGGCATTTTAAAAGTAGCCTACATTTACGGTAGCTAGCTAATGGTAGACTACAGACAAAGTGGGACATTTTTACGTCCATTTTGGAGCGTACGTACAAAAAGCCGTCTATCAGCAGTTTTCAACCAAGGTGTGCTTCAGCCTTCTCTTCATCCAAAGCGAGTACTCGACTTTGTGATGACCCATATGGCGCCGACCGCTGACATTTTTACTCCCACAGATATTCCATATCATAGCAACTAGACTTAACAAAGGCACCTCAGCTTAAAAAACGCTGTTCCCCCAAAGCGCTCTACCACTCCCAGCTGGGGGTTTTCAGAAGAGCGCCTGGCATTTTCAGCTGGGAAATTAAAAATCCTTTGGGGTAGGGCTGCACAATTAATCGCAATTGTATCGAAATCACAATATGGACTAGTGCAATATCCATGCTTAATATTTGTTAAAATATGTGTCAAACCATTCTAAAAAAGTATTGTGGTGCTGCAGAGACGTCCCGGCCTACAAATCGTATCCTACAGACAAAAAAATCTTTGTTTGTTTGGTACAGATCCTCGCAAAAATTACACTATAATCATTTTAATTTATTCAATGTTATTAATTTTCAATGAAAATGAGAATAATGATACAAAAACGACCATTCACTCCAATATTGTGAATCATATCGCAATATCGGTCAAAATAATCGCAATTAGATCTTTTCCTCATATATGCAGCCTTACTTCGGTGGACAGGCAACATTATGAAAGTAACCCCAGCAATTGTGCAACCAATGAGAATTTAATTGTACAAACGCATATGGACCAACCAATCAACCAACCGACCTGGAGACGGCAGCCCTAGTACGGTAGCACTATAACATTATTTTAAATCACACCTCATCACACTGTTAATGATCATTAGCCGTATTCTTTATACACTCACGTTTAGTATAGTCATCCTACTTTGCCACTATTTCCATTTAAATGTCTGGGTTATCTAAGCCCCCCCCCCCCCTCCGATCAGATTCTGTGTGTTCAGTCGAGCAGGCTCCTCTTGCCTTATATGTCCTGTATCAGGCTGCCCAGTGTTGCCCTTCGCCCAGTAAGGGCTAATTAGTTTGTGCTGATTTCACTTCACAGGATCAAATAAGTAAAACAGAGCCATTTGTCTTTCACAGCAGGTACTGGATTTTCAGAATAGGCCTATCAGTTTGGTAAAGACTTGTTTAGTGATACATTAAGTATTGATACAGCAACACACATAATGTCAGCCTTTAATCAGAATTAGAATACTTTATTGATCTCCTCAGGGAAATGATTTAGTTGCAGTTGCTCACAGTCAAATGCAAGGTAAAATAAGAGTAAGAAAGGAGCAAGTCAATAAGTGTATAAAGTAATATAGCTACAATACGAAATACATAAAAACTTTAAGTAGAAGTGAGGTGAAAAAGATTGTTTCAAATGGATTGTACTGTACAAATTATATTGTAGTGCAGTGTCAACATACAGTACGAACATAAATAAGTACAGTGTAAATATAAGTAGCAGCAGTGAATAAATAACACCTCTGTACATGTAACTGATTAATTATTGCACCAAGTAATTATTGTACATAATTGTCCAAGAATATTGAGATGTGATGTGGAGATATGGCACTTTTCCTTGATTGATTGTTTGTAAGAAATGTTACTGACCCCTACAGTGGAGGTCCGTATGCCGTGTCTTCAGTGTGTGTACGGCTCTGCTCGACTCAATTCACTTTTTTTGGTACCACTACTTTTCTCTTTTCGGTTTCCACTGCAGATATGTAGGCGGGATTCTCAGCTGATCTGCAAAGTGACGCCACATGGAACTATAGTGACATTATCTTTAATACAACCGTCTGAATCCTTTCGTTAGCCAGACTGATCTCATGAAGTGGCGTATTTATGACACGCCAATTTGTATGCCATTATTGGCGTGTTATTAAGACGCATACTCGCTTTTCAGCGTGTTTATCAACGCCGTTTGGCCTCCATTGACTTACATTACCTTGCGATTGCGTGTGAATTGACGCCTTATCGAGTAGTATGAAAGGTCGAAAATCCACATAGGGAGGTCGGTCGGTGTGGAGGATGGGTGAAAACACAGGACTCTCACCCAGGAGAGCGGGGATCGTGTCCCGCGTGTCACGTTTCCTTTCCACATTTGTTCTTTTCCTAAACCCAACCGGTTCTTCTTTTCCTAAACCCAACCGGTTCTTCTTTTCCTAAACCCAACCGGTTCTTCTTTTCCTAAACCCAACCGGTTCTGCTTTTCCTAAACCCAACCGGTTCTTCTTTTCCTAAACCCAACCGGTTCTGCTTTTCCTAAACCCAACTTGCGTGTCACGTTTCCTAAACCCAACCGTAGCCTCATGATAACACGCCACGTGGCTTTAGAAAGTGGCGTGTATGTTTACGATGTGACGTTGCAGACCGCCGTCCACTGTATGCAGCATAGACATACACGCGGATAGCTCAAAATGCGTACAGATAACACGCCACTTGGCTTTAGGAAAGTGGCGTGTATGGTTACTCAAAGTTATGATGTCATGTTGCATTAGCAACTAAACAGAGGAACGTCTGCACCGTGTCAACAGCACAGCATAGTGTACTGTGTAGTGTACATAGAGTACGGTGTCGTTTTGCGGGCTGGCATTTTTAAAACTCTGGGTTGAGTATATACATTATTCTTGGTTGCTATTGACAGTAGCTTGGCTATTTGAAAATGGCAGGTACCAAAACTGTACCAGGTACTATCCACAACTCTTGCTAATGAAAAACGCGAAAAATGATGTGTAACAAACTAAACTGCTTGATGGAAATGTGACTTTAGTTCATGGACCCAACAACAACCATGGAGATAGTAAAGATTTAGTGTGCATCTGTACCAGGCCAGCACTCATAATGCATGGAGCCTTTTTAGCCCTATGAAAGAGTAATTCTAATGGAAAAGAGGGATGAGAGGATTTAGTTCCATTAAAACTGTGAGTGCTGAAGCAGTTGGCTAATGCTGATTGATTGCTAGGTTAGGTTACATACTGGAAAAAAAAACCATTAGCTGTGATCAATATACTTTCAGTCATTTTTATTGAGGTCTTGGTTACATACATTTGTGAACTTATATTGACAGATTGATTATTATTTTTTTGTCTTTTTTTCTATTTATTTTATTCCGATTATTTATCTGTTTCCTTACCTCTTGTCTCTGTGCTGCAGGAACATAAATTAAGTCTTATCTCATCCTATCTCATATATTTATTCTCTACTCCTGTTTTTTTTGTTTTTTTTTTTGTTACTGGAATAACTGTAGTTTTTGTTGCATATAGTTAACAGCTTGTTAGCATCATTAAATTAGCTTGTCCATGTCCCGCAAATACACTCTGAGTGTAATGCAGAGCTTGTTTTGTCATTCGTGGGTTTGCTGCTGGCCTCAGGTGTAGCCTACTGACACTCAGTCAGTGTTCTTTTTGGGTAGAACATGGTAAAGGTTCTCTCTGGTAATTTCAGTTTGGGTCATTGTAAAGAACACACTAACTAAAGTAAGTGTGTTTGCACTGACATAGACTGTCCACGGTGTACACTGCTTCTCACGCACTGCATGTTGGGAAAGACAATCCTGCGCTGGATAAGCAGGTATAGTGAATGGAAGGATGGACTGTCAAGCAGGAAGATGGCAATCATCTATCATATACAAAATTCATAATTTTGCCACTTGGTACAATTATAATATCAGTGAAAGGAGGTTGACATGACACATGGCATTGCGTCTCAGTATCTGCTAATGGTAGAAGTTCAGTACAGTCAGCAGCAGTGAAGACATTTGCTCGGAAAAAGCAATATCGCTAATTGACTTCCCCCATTACAATGATAGAGTGTCCCTGTAATAAGAAGCACTTACCTAACTTACATTAGTCTGTGTGTGTGTGTGTGTGTGTGTTTTTGTGTGTGTGTGTGTGTGTGTGTGTGTGTGTGTGTGTGTGTGTGTGTGTGTGTGTGGTGCGTGGTGCGGGGCCGATACAAATTGACAGGGAGCACATTGCCTGCTGCAGATGGGTAACTGTTGTGATTGTGTTTTTCAGCCTTGGAGGCTTGTCACTGTACTGTATGTATGGCAGAAAGGGGGCTGTAAAGTGGGTGGGGCGTGTATGTGTGTGGGGCAGGGGGGTGGACAGGCTGAGACCTGCTGTGAAATGTGTGACAATGGAGCTCTGTTAAGCTGTGTGTACTGCATGTTTGTGTGTGCGTGTACAGTGCCTTGCGAAAGTATTCGGCCCCCTTGAACGTTTCGACCTTTTGCCACATTTCAGGCCTCAAACATAAAGATATAAAACTGTCATTTTTTGTGAAGAATCAACAACAAGTGGGTCCCAATTATGAAGTGGAACGAAATTCATGGGCTATTTCAAACTTTTTAACAAATAAAAACTGAAAAAGTGGGCGTGCAAAATTATTCAGCCCCTTTTACTTTCAGTGCAGCAAACTCTCTCAGAAGTTCAGTGAGGATCTCTGAATGATCCAGTGTTGACCTAAATGACTAATGATGATAAATAGAATCCAGCTGTGTGTAATCAAGTCTCCGTATAAATGCACCTGCTCTGTGATAGTCTCAGAGGTCCGTAAAAGCGCAGAGAGCATCATGAAGAACAAGGAACACACCAGGCTGGTCCGGAGATACTGTTGTGGAGAAGTTTAAAAACGGATTTGGATACAAAAAGATTTCCCAAGCTTTAAACATCCCAAGGAGCACTGTGTACGATAATATTGAAATGGAAGGAGTATCAGACCACTACAAATCTACGAAGACCCGGCCGTCCCTCTAAACTTTCAGCTCATACAATGAGAAGACTGATCAGAGATGCAGCCAAGAGGCCCATGATCACTCTGGATGAATTGCAGAGACCTACAGCTGAGGTGGGAGACTCTGTCCATAGGACAACAATCAGTCGTATACTGCACAAATCTGGCCTTTATGGAAGAGTGGCAAGAAGAAAACCATTTCTTAAAGATATCCATAAAAAGTGTCGTTTAAAGTTTGCCAAAAGCCACCTGGGAGACACACCAAACATGTGGAAGAAGGTGCTGTGGTCAGATGAAACCAAAATCGAACTTTTTGGCAACAATGCAAAACGTTATGTTTGGCGTAAAAGCAACGCATCTCATCACCCTGAACACACCATCCCCACTGTCAAACATGGTGGTGGCAGCATCATGGTTTGGGCCTGCTTTTCTTCAGCAGGGACAGGGAAGATGGTTAAAATTGATGGGAAGATGGATGGAGCCAAATACAGGACCATTCTGGAAGAAAACCTGATGGAGTCTGCAAAAGACCTGAGACTGGGACGGAGATTTGTCTTCCAACAAGACAATGATCCAAAACATAAAGCAAAATCTACAATGGAATGGTTCACAAATAAACATATCCAGGTGTTAGAATGGCCAAGTCAAAGTCCAGACCTGAATCCAATCGAGAATCTGTGGAAAGAACTGAAAACTGCTGTTCACAAACGCTCTCCATCCAACCTCACGGAGCTCGAGTTGTTTTGCAAGGAGGAATGGGCAAAAATGTCAGTCTCTCGATGTGCAAAACTGATAGAGACATACCCCAAGCGACTTACAGCTGTAATCGCAGCAAAAGGTGGCGCTACAAAGTATTAACTTAAGGGGGCTGAATTTATTTTGCACGCCCAATATTTCAGTTTTTTATTTGTTTAAAAGGTTTGAAATATCCAATAAATTTCGTTCCACTTCATGATTGTGTCCCACTTGTTGTTGATTCTTCACAAAAAATTACAGTTTTATATCTTTATGTTTGAGGCCTGAAATGTGGCAAAAGGTCGAAAAGTTCAAGGGGGCCGAATACTTTCGCAAGGCACTGTATGTGTGAGTGTGCAGAGAGGAATGATGTGGGTAGATCCTGTGTGGGTCAAGGTTGAAAGGTCCGACATGAGGCCAGTACAGCCTTGTTCAATGCTGATGGTTACCACCCAAACCCATGGCGGATGTGTGTGTGTGTGTGTGTGTGTGTGTGCGTGTGCGCAGTGTACTTTGCACACACTGAACCATTCTTCTTCCAACAGGTGGGCTGCTCGGGAATGTGTCAATGAATGAGTGTTGGTTATTACACTGCAACAATGGAATGATGTGTGTGTGTCTGAGAAAGAGTAAAGCAGGTAAAAGTGCAACAGGGAAAATTCTGTTTTGTCATTTAGAGCTGGATGGAAAGAGATCTAGGAAACAGAAAAAATTTGAAAAAGTGAAAAGAGAGCTGGCTGTGCTTAGGAGGGATCAGGTGCGGTCAATTACTGCTGCTGTCCGCTCTTAACTGTGTGTGTGTGTGTGTGTGTGTGTGTGTGTGTGTGTGTGTGTGTGTGTGTGTAAGCTCCAGCTGGATCTCTGGGGGAGGGTCTGTCCCCATCTGGGCACCCAGCTGCTGCCCTGTGCTGTTGGGATCAGGCGCCTCAGTGCAGCCCGGCCACTTCCTCCCAAAAACCTCACTAACTGTCTCATGATGTATTAATACATACAGATACAAAGAGACAGGCAGTTGCTTGTCTCTCTCCAGCTTGTGGTCTGCAGGTGTGTTTGTGTTGAGCACAAAATGTATGTACTCAGCTCTGAACTCATGTTGCCTCTATATGGGTATTTGACAACTTCTCAGCTTGGGCTTGGAGAGTACAAATTTGTATAAGAAAGCCTGCGTTACTAACTTGGGGGCAAGTATGGCATTACATTTGTGTCGCAATTCTGAGCACGCGACGGGAGCACAGAAAGAAATTATCTGTGGGCATATAGTTTCTTATAATTATAATATAATAATATAATATTTTGTATAAAAACTATCACACAAAGAATACTTTTTGAGCAAGCAAAAATCTATTCCGTTCTTAGTTTGTTGATATCCATATAAGTCCACATTAACAACCTTTGCCCTCAACATCTCTACTTTATGCGCTCTCAACTTGCATGCTCTTAGTTTGACCGAACATTACAGTGTGCTACAATTTCAGCCAATCGGAGAATTAGGGCAGTTTGTTCCTGATTGGCTGTTTAATCTGAGCGCTAGTAGGAAAAGAAATACGATACCAGTACAAATAGCGGTACCCTTAAAGGGATACCAATACCAATGGAGTACTTCATGTGATACTTTCAAATGTTTTGTTGGCATCTCAGCACGCTGAACTGCCAACTCCCTCAAATACGGCGCGCTCGACTTCACCACACCACACAGACCGAATGGGTTGTAGCTGCTGCGGTAGTGGGCCAATCACATGTCCCGTTAAAATGAAGAAGGCTTGCTGTGATTGTCTCTTAGCAAAACCATACAAATAGTAAAAACATTTTTTAAAGATCTGGGTACAAAAATGATAGAATGCACTTATCATTTGACTGAATTAGTTTCGATAGTACTTGGTACTGGTTTATTTCGGTCGATACCTAAATAGTCTGCACTTCTAACACATTAATGATCTTTCACCAGTGTAAAAAAAAAAAATTGTATTCTCAACAAATCAGCCATCCAGTGTAAAACACATTGATGACACTGCATGAAGAAAAGCAGTGCTGTTGATGAATCCAAACCTTGTTGGAGACATTTGCTTCTAGAATGGGCAACATCAAAGTCAAGAGCTCCATCTGCTAGCCACTGATTTTATCATTTCCACATTTCTGAGCAAAACACAGATCCTGTCAAACTTGCCAGGTCAGTGGAAGGCAGAGCAACTAATGCAGCTAACCGGATTCAAAACAAGGGAAGTGAAATGGCTACAGATCTTATCATTCTGTTAATAGGAATTTGCTCATAACAGGCTAATGTTTTCGTCTTTATGCCTGCATACAGCTCACACACAGACCAAAACTCACAGTGGATGCTGTGTTCACAGACAGCTGATGTTGATTGTTTCTGGTGCTCTTGTCCAGAGTCCTTTCTATTTCACTGATGTAGTGTTCCCCACAGCTGTTGCATGTGACCACTCCTGTTCGCCCTGAGTGCCCCCTGGACCACATTGTGTAGATTCTTTTAACAATGTTGCCTGTTCCTAAAAAAAAAAACTCCTGTAATAACATGTGTTGTATTAAAATCTGAGATTGTTTAATTCCAGGGGAAGATTTGCTTTAAGAGCGGTTTTAAATTGTTATCCAAAGACTCAACATTTTCTTTTGATGCAACACTCATCGCATGAAGTGACGCGGGACCAGGGGAAATGGTTTTGTCGATTTTAAGTTAGTTGAGGTAGTTTTAAAGCGCCCATATTATGCTCATTTTCAGGTTCATAACTGTATTTTAAGATTGTACCAGAATAGGTTTACATGGTTTAATTTTCAAAAAACACCATATTGTTGTTGTACTGCACAGCTCTCTCTCACTGCTGCAGATCCTCTTTTCACCTGGTTTCTGTTTTAGCTACAGAGTGAGACCTCTTTTCATCATCTTCTTCTGTACTATCTTTGATTGCACTCGCACATGCTCAGTAGCTCAGATGTAGATCATGTCAGCTAGCTAACTCTAGAGACAGTAAAAGAAAGCCAGTTTCTCCAACTTTGGTCAGTTACAAGGCAGGATTCTAAATGAGGGCACACATGTAAGTAGTTCTTTTGTAGATTATGGTGAACTTGTGTGTGTTGTAGCAGTGCTTTGCTATTGAGAACGACGTAGCATGCTAGCGTTAGCATGCTAGCGTTAGCATGCTAGCGTTAGCATTAGCGTTAGCATGCTAACGAGCTAACGGTTGTGGTTAGCCAGCTCATTTCGGACTGTGACGTCACAGTCCGAGCCGATTTTGAACAGCTCACTAGGAGACTGAAGGCAGGACACATTCAGAAACCGTATCTCACTCAAAACAGCATGGATGGATTTTTTTCAAAGTTTGTATGTGTGTGGAAGCACCAGAGACACAAAAGAACACCCCAAATCCCAGAAAAAGTGATTTTTTCATAATATGGGCACTTTAAAACAATTGTCACAATGTGTCATTCAAACTTGTTTGAAAATGTTTTTTTTTTTCCTTTTCTGAATGGCCCACGTGGGGAAAAGACTGCCATCGCAGGGAAGCGTGAGACATCGTAATTGGGGGCTAATGCTGCATACTTTGGGACAATCTTTCATTGAAAGCATTTAGTGCAACCTCATCTACTTGCTGTTAGAGGCTTTACCCACAAACATGCATGTTTTTTGGTGAGAAACATAGTACCTTACAGTGTGCCAGACTAGTTTATGGTATTGACCAATAATGCTACCGAGCCCTTGTTATCAATGGGTCGGTCAGTGTGGTATCCTCTGCTCTTGTTTCCTTCCTTTCCTATAGTGCTGCGTTCTTTTAAACACAAACACCCAAACTGTTTAGTCCCATTGCCTCGGCAGACACACAGAGCCACTGTCTAATGTAAAACAAAGGCCTTATACATCTGCCTGGGCTGGTCTGGGGTCAGTACTGGTCCACAGTAAAGGTACAGTCTGCTGAGGGCTAACTCGGGCCAAGCTGACCTCAGAGCAGGTACTGCTTGTTCTCAGGGCACAACAACAATAAGGAAAGTTTAGAGGTCTGTGGTTACAGAACTTCCCAGGCTAGTGTCACTGGCTGCTGTTCATCTTGGGCCGACCAATCCGGAGTCTTTTTGTTTTTGTCCACAGATGATAATAAGCCATTTAACATTATTGTCAATCTCGGCATTTGTGACTGGGTTCTTTGACCCCAAGGCCTAATGGGTATCGGCTAAAATAAAACTGATTAAATTTGGCTTAGGTGGTACTAGGCCTGTCACGATAGTCAATAAATCAATCGCACGATAAAAAAAATGAGCTCGATAATTTTTCCGGCCGCGATAATTTCCATTTGCATGCTTGTTTGTTTTTCTCGTCTCTCTCTACCAAAGAGACTGGAGGACCACTCTCGGTTCCTTAGCGTAACGAGGAGTGAACCCTCTTGTCAGTCGCATGGTCTTTGTGGGGGCGGGACTCCTGGCGGAGAGAGAGAAAGAGACAGAAAACGCTAGTTGAGAGGCAGGGTTTCCCGCAGCACTTTTGCAGTTAAGGCGCCGTCAAAAAACTAAAAAGTATATGAGCAATATCAACCGTGTTACTCGGCGTCCCGTTTTCTCCCTTTCATTTCAAACCACACAGCTGACAACCTGCAAGTGGAGGCGGTGGAGACAGGCCGACAATGCACAGAACATTAACGGTACAAGCCTACAGCTGTCCGCGGACACGGAGTGTGGAAAGTATGTCAGAGGTGTGTGTGTGCGTGTGTGTGTGTGTCGGCCCGCCCCCACGAAGCTCCGACCTGCAGAGGAGCAGAAGCCGCACCTTCGCCAAAATGAAGACTGAAAAACAGAACTATTTTGGTACAAACATTTACTCGCTGTGTGGCAGATAGATTAAATGTATTAAATATATATTATTTAAATTTAATATTTAGTGTTAAATAATTGTAAAATGTAGTACAGAGTCTGTAGTCTATCGCACAAACACTCGAGGAATGCAGCAAACTTTTGACAGCCAGTAGGCTATGAATTGCCTGGGAGAACATACGGGTCACAAACGGTAATTCCACAACTGTACATCAGCGTGAAAGATGTCATACTAAAGGAGATCAGTCTTCCAGTTCCAGTGTTAAATATTCTTTAGAAATAAAAGTGTATTGATCTTTGAAAAAGTGTACCTGCATTATTATGCCATTATCATTAGATGCAAATCGGTCTCTCAACGACAATATTATTGTTTATCGCAATAATTTCTAAGGCGCCATTTAGATGCTACCAAACGCTCACCCGCCGTTAGCATTCCATTGACTTCCATTCATTTTGACGTCACTTTGACAGCAAATAACTTTATATCTGAAGCGTTTAAAGACTCTATTTGTCCATTGTTTATTTCTAAAGAAACACAACAATGTGTAAAAGGCTCCATTACCTTGTACCTCACGTTATGGCTCCGTAGCAGACGCTTTTTGTATAAATAGTCTAACGATTGTGTCACATAGTAGAGGAATTACCGTATAGTACAGGAGAAGCTCGCAGGCAGTTTCGACTTACATTAGCTGTTTAGGTTTAATTACTAATGTTAACTAGCATGTTAGTGATCAGTAATTAGCCTGTGCCTATGTTATCTCCTTACATATACCTACGCTCTCCGTCTCTGTAAGATTGGGAATGATTGAGATTTCTCTCGGCACAGCTACCAGAAGACTTCACACTTTCAGACAGGTTGCTCACATGACATCTACGTCTTCAAGCTCAGTTGGAGGCTGCTCAGTAACGCTCAGCCAGCACCGGAAAAGTGCTTGTAATACCCTTCACTGGTCTCCGTCCAGAGCAACGGACTCTGTTGGTCCATTCTTATATACTGTCTATGGTATTAACGGGCTTTTGGGCCAGGGGGCATCACGTGACAGACACGGAAGTTGTAATTCTAACGTTTGGCCACTAAGTCAAATTAGCTTCAAAGCCCGGCATGGGATACAGGATTAGTTCCTGGTCATCAACGGCAGAGCCAGAATAGTAGCACATCTAAGGCCTCCTGCACACTGGCTGTGTGCGTGAGCGTGGCGTTTCTGTTGCGTGTCTGTTGCGTGTCAGTTGTGTGGCGGCTGCGTGGCATTTTCTATGTCTTTACACACCAGAAACGTGTCTGACGCAGTGCTGTTGCTGCTAGCCTTGTCTGTACACATGGATGTTTCCCATTGATAAAATGAAATACCATGTTAAACATAAATATATACTGATCTGATTAGAGCAAAGACAATGTCGGCAGTATTGACGGCAAAATAGGCTCCAGAATATTTCTATTTCCTTCTGTATTGACAGGTGCAGTGTTTGAAAATCGATAATTATGTATTATTTTTTTTAATGAAATTTTTATCTGCATTTATGTCAAAACCTAGAGACTTTCAAACATCAAAATGTCATTTATTAAATGTATTTGTGTCAAAATGACATATAAACATATTTTTGTATTCTATTTTGCCTAGGTGTCGGTCCTATTTCTAGCATGCACGTGTTTTTTGGGGCGGCTCGAGAAGTGCGTGTCACGCAGACAGTGTGCAAGCTCTAACCTGTTAACATGGGAACCGAAATAAAAAACGGACATGCCACGCAGCTGACACGCTCACGCCACGCTCACGCCACGCTCACGCCACGCTCACGCCACGCTCATGCCACGCTCATGCCACGCAGCCAGTGTGCAGGAGGCCTAACGTGGTGAATTAAGGGTTTCTTCCATCAAAGCTGAGTTGCTGATTGTTTGAACAGACTAAACTAAGACGGTTTTTGGTGAGTTTTATTTAGTTTCTTTCGAGTAGGAAAGAAGTGATTTTTGCGATGAGACAATAAGCTAGTCTTTTCAGAAGGTACGCGGTTGTCTTTGTTTAAAGCCCGAGACCCCCCGAGCCGATAATCGGCCGTTGGACAGTCTGGCAAGGTCAGTGACTCGAGTCTGTTCGGTGTGTTCCGTGCCGTCGTCCGTCCGAGGGGCCGTCGGCCTTCATTTTGACCGATTTGATTTGTTGAATGTCAGTTGGACTCAGATGACCCATCTGATTGGTGGAGAGCTAACGATAGTTACGCTATTGTATTGGGGCCCGGCTGTCGCTGCGGTGGGGCAGGCAGAGGGGCGGAGGTCGAGGCCTGGGAGGGCGCAGCCGCAGCAGAGGCTGTGGGGCGTTTCCTCTTATGGCGGTTGGTGGAGCGGTGGCGCTGTTGTTGAGGCGCCGCCTTCCAGGAGCCAAGCCGCCGTAGCCGCTCCGCTTCTTCGGCTGCCTGGTGGAGGTGGGATGTGGCTGTCTGTAGACGAGGTCCAAATAGTCCATCGGGAGCTATGGGACCGTACAGAAGCTTGTGCCTGACCTCCGTGGGTAGCTGTTACATGTGGAGCCAGATATTTCGCTGGGCCACAGTCTGCCGTGCCTGGATCCTCGACAACGGCACCGTGGTCGCCGTGGTGAGGGTGAGGATGGCAGTCATAGGCTTGCCGATCTCCGTGGCTAGCTCCTTGGTGGCCATGGCGGAGGCTAGCAAGGCTATGTTGTTTTGCGCCGCTAAGCCCTGGGCCGCACACTGGTGAGACCGGTCAGTAACTTGGGCGCAAACCTGGTCCTGGGGGGACGGGGGGGTGTCGGCTTCCGGTGGCCGAAGAAGGTAGCCTTTGGAAGCAGGATCGACGCCAGGCTCTGCTCCAGAGGGGGGACCGAAGGAAAGCCTGCCTCTGTGTCGCCATGAACCTGTGTGAACGGGGCATAGCGCGAGACTGGAGCCCTCAGTTTCCCTGGCTGAGAGAGAGCCTCCTCCACGAACGGCCGAAGCTCCGTGAAGCGCGGCCAGAGTGGGGCCCGTTTGGACGGCGGCTCTTGAGAGTAGATGTCACTGCTCAGGAGGCCGCGAGAGGGGGCTGGAGGCTTCGCTGGAAGCGCTATGCCCCTCTGGTCCGCCGCCCTTTTTATGATCTCCGGCAGGTCCATAAAAAGAGCCTTGGTGGTGGAGGGTGGAGCCACCTGCGGCAGAGGGGAAGACCGCTGAGGCGGTGCCCCTGGCCGTTCTGGAGACTGGGAGAGCCGTAGCGGAAAGGCATCGATCCCTGTCTCCAGATCCAGTCCTCCCAGTGGGGAGGAAGGAAAACCGGTGAGAGAGTCGTCGTTCGGGGGAGACGAGTCATCGGACTGGTGCCCGTCGAAGACGCCCTCTTCCAGCGGTTCCAGGGCATCGACGGTGTCACGTCTGTCCGCCCAGCTGCCGTCCCCCTCTCCGTCGACCTCAAAGGCCAGAAAAGCGTCCGCCCGCCGTTGAAGCTCTTTAGAAGGCAGGCGGGCGCAGAACGGGAAGGAGGCGTCGGAGGTGAGAGCCTTGCCGGCGTGAGAGGCGCCGAGGCAGGTCTCGCAGCGGGGGTGGAGGTCCGGCGAGAAGATGTAGCCGGCCTCGCAGGAGGGGCAGAGGCGGACGCCGCTGGAGCTGGTAATCTTCATTACCTTCTTCATAACTGCTCTGCTTGAAGAAAAAGTGGGAGCAGAGCAACGGGTCCGCCCTGTTTTTATTCAGTAATTGCGGACGTAGTTGAGGCCCGTGCGGCATGCAAGGGCGGGAAAGAAAATCTTCACGACTGCGCATGAGCGAAGGGATAAACCCAATAGCGTAGCCTTAGAGGGCGAAGCCTATACGAAATAGAACCAGGAAACGAGGAGCGGGATGAGCGTGACTAGAGTCTCTCAAAATCTGACGAAAATCGTCTTTGTCATTCTGAAATGAAGACAGATTCAGCAACTGCACGGCCTATTTCTCAAATTAAAATGTTTTCTGAAACACGTTTCGGTGAACTATTTTAGTCCAATATGAGATCGTATTCTGAACGGCCGCCATGACAGTCTGGCTTTGAATTTCCGGAGAAACCAGACCCACGTGACGCGTTCGTCCAATCAGCTGCCGGTTTTTATTTTTGGGCGACAATACAGATTAGCGCCGCCTGCTGTTATGGAGATGTAACCACGTCTCGTCGCTTTGGTGTGTTCTGAGGAACTTTTTGGACCAACTCGGGGAGACTGATCAGTCCGACTGGCTTTTCTGCCGAGGGTCGGCCGTCTGGTCGGTGTGTCTGGGCCATAAAGGTCTTTACACACCGGGGATGTTTATTTCATGCGATAAATTCACATGATGTTGTTTTTGTCATGAATACTTTTACACAGAACGTGGTAGATGAGATAATGCGATATTCAAAACTTTTATTGGAAACCGTCGCAAATTTGCATCGCTACCAGTATGAATAGTTTTGATGTGAAATATTTGCATGTGATTATTTCGCATTTTTGTGTCGTACATTTGTCACGCCCCCGGTGGGCAAAGGCCTTCATAAAAAAATAGGTGTAAAAATCAATCCTTTTGTACTTTTTTGACACTTTGTGAGTTATTAGTATGGAATGTAGCAACCTTTCTCTTTTCTTTTTTTTTTTTTTTTTTTACACAAATAGCGTTAAAATGTAGCCCGTTAAAATGTCAGGCTAGATCCCGCCGAAGCCTTGACCAAACACAGATCCTTTCTTTCCTCTACTGTGTTTTGTCCACCTCAGCCTGCTAGTGTTGCAGCGCTGCTCTCATTTCAGTCTTATCTTGGAGTAAAAAATGTGAGCGTGTGAATGTTTTTGTGTATATATTTGATTGCAGGTACACCAGGGGGTTTATAGGCTGAGCGGAGTTTACAGTTCTGTGACATTTGGCAGTTTAAGAGGTTATGGTCAGTTGGTCAAGCGCCTTAAATATCACAGTTGTAAGAAAACCTCCATTACAGTTTTTGGTGCCATGACATGCCCTCTGTGAATTGAGAAAATGATCAGACCTCATGATAGTCCCTGGATAACATTAGAAGGATTTGTCATAGGTGAATAGTTGACTGGTTTCGTACATCCTGAAATAGATAATATACCTAATTTATATGTGTAAGTGTTTATATGGTGGGCATTCAGACCAGCCTAGTGACAGCAGCTGTGTCTCAAATGAAAACCGTTCAAAGAAATGCAAAAAAAAAAAAAAAAAATGAATTTGTAGTTATTTTTAGAACGATTTTCACAGCTGACTAAAAATAGGTCAATTAGAAACATTTCCCCTCCTTCGTCAGAGAAACATGAGTGCATGTGTTCTCCTTTTATACTCATTTATGCCTCCAGCCAAACCCCACCCTACTCATGTTCGCATATTTCGGTCAGTGCACATTTTTCACCTACAGCTTAGCCATTATTTTTACGTGATGTGACAGACATCAGGCAAATGTGCAGCGTCAAGAGCACTTCAGCAGGACAAGATATTAAATATGACACCCATATATATCACTGCAGCTGATGAATGTATTATTGTATCAATCAATGGACTAATCAGAATCAACTTTATTGGCCAGATGTGCTCATGCATACAAGGAATTTGACTCCGTTTTACAGAGCTTAGCACACAAAACAAAAGAGGGCAACAAGAAAAAGTACTGGAGGTAAGGATGTATGCGCAGCAAGGTATGTCGTGTCTATACAGTGTTGTTATGGCTGAATACATTTTAACCAATATACAGCAGTTGAATATATATTTACATTTGGACATTTTTATTGCACAGTTGTTTAACAGAGAGGTAGTGCACAGTGAGCGAGGACAGTCTATCTTCACCTAATGAATGGACTTTCCTTGTGGTTGCTTGGTGATCTATTGAAGATCGTTGCAGGTTTCTCTGGATAAGAGGAACTGTCTAAAATTTCAAAGTAAAATGTAAAGCTGTAAGAGACCTCCACAAATAACTTGGTATGACAGCATAGGTTTGTGCTGTATATAGTTAGGCCTGTCGCGATATACAATAAATCAATCACGTGATAAATAAAAATGAGCTCGATAATTTTTCCGCCCGCGATAATTTCCATTTGCATGCTTGTTTGTTTTCCTCGTCTTTCTCTCTCTCTCTACCGAAGAGACTGGAGGACCACTCCGGTGCATCGGTGAGCCCTCTCGGTTCCTTAGGCCGGTTACACGCGTGGCGTGAGCGTGTCAGCTGCGTGGCGTCTCCGTTTATATTTCGGCTCCCATGTTAACGGGTTAGAGCTTACACACCACCTGCGTGACATGCACATGGGGGCTGACATGCACAAAACGCGTGCGTGCTAGAAATATGACCGACGCCTATTTTTCACGCGACACGCAAGCGTGTTGGAAGCGTTTCCAGGCAAAATAGAATACGAAAAGATGTTTATATGTCATTTTGACACAAATACATATTAATAAATGACATGTTGATGTTTGAAAGTCTTGAGGTTTTGACATCAATGCAGATACATAAATGTAATAGAGGTCGACCGATTAATCGGCCGATTTTTTGATCATAATCGGCATCGGCCAATATCAAGCCGATTAATAGGCAGGCGCATCTGCGGGCAGCCTGGTGTTGTTGTTGTTGTGGAACACGTGTTCTACGCACGCTGCCCCTAGAATCAACTACCAGCAGAGTGAGCAGACCTCATCCAGCGCCTAAGGAAGGAGCTGTTCCTCGTAGAAAGCGGTAAGGATTAAATTCTTATAAGTCGTATATATTTAATGAAAAACGTATGACATGTTACTGCCAACTTCGAGAAAAAACATGGACAGGCGATATGACGTTCGGCTACTTTGGATATTGATAGCTGTCGTGTCATGCTGTCATGTCAATAATTAAGCTAGAATTTTGCAATCACAGACAGTGATTGTTTGTGTGTCTATATTTGAGAGGGTTGTCAACTCAATGCAGAGAAAGAAGTTGTAGTTAAAAGAGACCACCTAGTGAAGGACTGGCTTTGCTTTGCTAGCGTCGTTGCTAGGGTTGGTACAGAGTAGACCCGGTGCTAATATGGCACCTGTGCCTTAACGACCCGTATCTACCGGACCGAATAGCACCGCGGATTTCTGTACCTCATTTCGGCGCCACTAATATGCCTGCGATGCTCCGAAAACGAATGTTAGAATAACAGAAACCTCGCAGCATGTGACGCTAGTTAACATTACACTCGTCAGCAGCTAACGTTAGCCTACCGTTAGCTAGCAGATGGATTAAACACGATTAAAATGCTGACAGCTAAACGGTGTAAAGTGTGATTTATTTCACTGTATAGGATCCAACAGCAGGATGTTAAGCAGTGTGCTGCTGCCGTTGTTTAGCTACTTGTCTGAAGAACAACACAGACGGTGCGTCGCGGTGCATTCAAAGTTGTTGTAAAATACCCTTTTGACATGGTGGTTGTTTTTGTCGTTCAACAGCAATTTACTAGTGAAATACGTTATTGTTATAAGTTATAGTTATTACATTATTATTAAATCATTTAATTTTGACCATATGGCCTAAAGTTGTTTCCCCCCTTAATTAGGTTTTGTCCATTTGGCTTTGTCTGTCAACAAACAAAACAAACCAAAAATACATGTTTCAGGACAGTTTTTGGGAAGATGATAGAAACTTTTTAGCCTTGTATCACTTACAATGCACTGAATTATTAGCTGATTTATAAAACAAATGTTAGATTTTATATCTATACCTATCTACAAAATGACTTGAAGAAAATACTAAATTAACCTTGTATTTTCCCCCTTTTTTAGTCATTAAGTCTGATGGCTGAAAAGAAAACCCCCCCCTTATGGCAGCGCTTCACCCAGCCAACACCAAAACAAAGAAATGCTGCTGGTTGCTACTGTGTGTCACTACTATTGTTAAAATGGTCAATTTATTTTAATGTTCTCAGCTGTTTGATAAATGCTGCTAAGTGCACTAAACTTTATCTTTTAATGGAAAAGTTTATTTGACAAAGTTAAATTTATTTAACTGGTCCTGAGAAAACCCATATCGGTCGACCTCTAAAATGTAATAAAAAAATGTCAATACTGCCGACGTTGTCTTTGCTCTAATCAAATAAGTATATATTTATGTTTAGCATGGTATTTAATTTTATCAATGGGAAACATCCATGTGTCCAGACAAGGCTAGCAGCGCCGCGTGAGACACGTTTCTGGTGTGTAAAGACATAGAAAACACCACGCAGCTGACACGCAACAGAAACGCCACGCTCACGCCACGCTCACGCCACGCTCACGCCATGCAGGCAGTATGTAACCGGCCTTAGCATAACGAGGAGTGAACCCTCGTGTCAATCGCTTGTCAGCTGCATGGTCTCTGTGTGGGGAGGCGGGACGCCTGGCGTAGCCTACCACAGCAAAAGAGCCGCGTGAGGAGTATAGCCAGAGAAAACGCTAGTTGAGAGTTGGAGGAATAAAAGAAAGAAGATGGAATTGGTTTCAAATTCAAACGCGACAGCTTCAGTGTTGGAGCACTTCGGATTCAAACCTAATGGCCGTGGTAAACCACTTAACCTGAGCGAGTCGGTATGTTGCATTTGCCGTAAAACAGTAGCAACTAAACGCGGCAACACAACAAACATGCATATGCACCTAAAACACAATCATCCGGTGCAGTTTTCCCAGCTGGAAAAAAAGACTACAACGGATGGGCCGTCACAATCACTGGGGCATTCAGTCGACAAAGTACCAACAGGACAGTGCAACATGGTGTGCACTCACAGACAGTGTAGTTTGCTTCATTGCTATAGAGATGCTGCCCTTTAGTATCGTCGAAAAGCCAGCATTCAACGAATGCTGCAAATATTTGACAGCCAGTACGAATTGCCTGGGAGGACATACAGTACATTCCACAACTGTACAACAGCGTGAAAGACGATATACTAAAGGAGATTGTTTTTGATTGTTTGGTTTTTATTCCAGTGCATTTTTTGTTAACAGAGACTGAGAGTCCATTTTATTTATTGTTTTTGGTTGTTTTGTCCATGTATTGTGGATATTTAAAATGTCTTCCAGTTCCAGTGTTAAATATTCTTTAGAAATAAAAGTTTATTGATCTTTAAAAGGTGTACCTGCATTATTATGCCATTATCATTATATTAGATGAAAATGGCCTCAGAACGACAATATTATCGTTTATCGCAATCATTTCTGGGACAATTTATCGTCCAGCAAAATTTGTTATCGTGACAGTCTATAGATAGTACTGTATATCTTGCATCATGGGTTCAAATGTAGGTTTTGTTTGTGGGGAAAAAGCAGTAAGAGTTAAGAACAGTATAAGGCATGCTTGTTTTAAATGATCTGTTCATATTGACTGTGTGAAGAGGACTACAGTATTCAGTTTATTACTGTGATGTAGTGCTGCCCACTGGTGGCTGTAAAGGGGAATCAGTGAAACTCATTCACGTCTCGTAGTGTGTGTGTGTGTGTGTGTGTAGCATCACAGTTAATATTCTGTCTTACTATTAAAAAGTGCTGGTAAATGAGTGTGAATATGAATTTTTTTTATTTATGAGATGATGATAACATGCAACCTTATGTTATGAAAAAGTACATGAGTACACTTCCTGAGTAAAATATGATAGAAAGGTTGAAAGTATTGGTCTGACAAAAGGGGAGGCATAATATATATAGTAATTTGTTGGAAACATTCTGAAGTCATTTGAACAACTTTCCTTGGCCCCAACCTTTTACCTTTGAGACATCTTCAGAAGCATAAGGAGTGGGAGAATATACTTAATGCAAGCTGCTATCTGAACTAGAAATAATGTTTTCCAAAAAAGTCTTACAATATGAATCCCCTGAGTTAACCATTAAGATATTAGAGAAAAAGTAGTGCTTCCATATTCTGGGACTATAAAGTATTCCAGACAATCATGGCAGTTGTTTATTCAACAAACAAAACTAAAAACCAAAGTTGAAAGTATTCGAAAGTTGGAGGTTGGTATATGTAGTTTCATCAAAAATGGTGGAACGTTGTCGTTCCCTTCGTGGAAACATTCCCAGTATCATAGAATGGGATTTCCTGATCTTTCTCCGGAGAGGAAACTGATGGTTTTGAAAGGAAGACATTATACAGCAAGTTGGGGAGGCAGGCTCTGTAACCATTTCGTTCTCCCTTTATTAGAAAAACAGTTACTTTTTTTGTGTGGGTGTGTTAGTGCTGTCAATACCATTCAAATTTCTTTTCTTTTTTTATATTTTACTAATATTTCAGGTTGTTCTCCTTTTGTACTAGGATCAACTAGTAACAACTTTGACTTCTAAAACATAAATTATTCTAAAACATAAATTATTTGAGGACTTTATGTGTGTGTGTGTGTGTGTGTGTGTGTGTGTTATTGTTGGGGGCTCCTGTGTCTCTATTCAGCGTCCTCTGCTGTGGTGTTAGTGAGTTTAGTACTGTCATCAGCTCCAGCCTCCTCTTTATCCCTCTATTCATCTGTCACTTTGTCCTAAAACCAGTTGTCGGTTTTCATCCATGTGAGCTTTTCTTGGAATGAATGAGAGAGAACATCGTTAAAGGTGACGATGTCATATCAGGGCTGCACGATATGAAGAAAAAAAACCTATTGTGATTATTTTTATATTCACGATATTGGAAGGAATGATCATTTTAGTATCATTATTCTCATTTTCATTGAAAAATATAATTAAAATGATTATAGTGTGATTGTTACGAGGATTTAGTCCGTTGGATACGATTTGTAGACTGGGAAGTCTCTGCAGCACCACAATGCTTAATTCAGAATGATTTGACACATATTTTGCCATTAACCAGTCCTTCCAGAAAAATGCGAGTTTTTTTGTGATTGTTGCAGGCAAAAATCCTTGATTATGCGGCACGTTTTCTTAAAAAATGCGATGGAATATGCGGGATATTTATGCAATTTTATGCGATGAAATTGTGGGAACTTGCAAAAACTGCGGTTTGATGAAAAAGAGAAAAAAAAGTGATTCCCGTTTCCGCGTTTTTCTGGAGGGACTGATTAACAATTAACAATATTGATACTCAACTGCTGGGTATTTAATGCGCATTCTTATTTTGGTCTTGGAAAAAATATTTTGACAGACATGCGTCAAAGCTGTGCAGCAGTCTATTGCCGTAGCCATGGTAACCATTATTTGATTAACGTTCACTTTAAGTTTGTGTTGTCAGGGCTCCAGACTAACTTTTTTCACTAGGAGCACAGTGGCCACCAACTGAAAATTTTAGGGGCGCAACCAGAAAATTTAGGGGCGCACACCGTAAATCAACATGCTAACCAAATATTCACATTTCTACTAATTTCCACCGTATTACTAATAAACTCTTTGATAATAGAAATTACAATGTGCTGTTTCAAATTTAGTTTCACATTTTATTGTGCACTTTTGAAGATGCAACATAAAAAGGTAAACGGACAGCACCATCGCTGTCATGACAGTACAAATATTTATACCAGCTCTAGTCTCCAGTCTACAATTACAATGAATTCAACTTAAAATAAAAAATGCATTTTTTAGGCTACTAAACTAAAATAAAACCCCTCCCTCTCTCCTCCCAAACCCATCCCTACAACCTTGAGTGGAATAATTATGAATTTCTTACTCACTGTAACTTGTAGTCTTTATTCTTGTATTTGTATATTATTTTTTTTTATTTTCATCATGACCGTTTTTAATTGCTCTTTACTGTTTCATGTAAGGCACTTTGAATTGCCTTGTTGCTGAAAGGTTCTGTAGAAATCAATCTGCCTTTCCTTACATCCTCAGCCTGTCAGTCAGTCCCCAGGGCACAGAAACCACAGTTGTGCCTGATTGTCAGGAAGTGTACATCAACAGCACCGCGACCGTTTTCGCTTTGCAGTTAATATCATATTGCAGCAAACGCTGTCTGCGCTGTCCACACTTGCAACCACTTTGTTGGCATTTGCTCCGTCCATACACCTCTGCGTGTGTGTGTGTGTGTGTGTGTGTGGAGCCCTGGTTGATGTTTGGAGGCAAGATGGCAAAGCGCAAATATGACCCGGAGTATTTAAAATGTGGATTTTCGTACATAGAGGATAAAAAGGGACAGAAAGCCCAGTTTGTGATATGTAATGTAGTGCTTGCACATGAGAGCATGAAAACATCCAAAAAATGTAAATGTGTATATGTTTTTAAAAAAAAGATGACATACGTGTGTTTTCGAAGGCTTTTTTTGAAAAATAAATTTGCTTGGTTTGAATTCTATAAAAGTGGGTCACGACTTAATGACCATGGGGAAATGTGGGTCACAGGGTGAGAGCAGTTGAGAACCCCTGTAGTAGTCCATGTTCTACCCAAAAGAATTCCAAGTATTTGAACATTTCTCACACTTGTTAGGGCAACAGAGCCCCTGAAACAGCATTTTAGACATGCATTGGCTTACTGTAAGCTGCATTAATCATTTAATATAACATTTCATCAGATAACTACGTGTAATTGGAAAGTGCCTCTCAGCTCGTTTCTTCCGCCCCCTAGTGGCCAAGCAGTACTTTCAGTCAAAAGAAGGCCATTCATGTCCAGCTACATGTTCAATTTGCAATGTCGATTTGTCTGGTGGTGGCGAGGACCCTAAACTATACACAACATCGCTGCTGTTGCAACATTTGCGTATGAAACACCCGAAAGAATACGAGTTGTGCATGAAGGAATCTCCAGACAGCAGCCAAAATGCAGCAACTTCCGGTACGGCAAAGGAAGGACAGTCACTGTTTACTGCACAATATATTTCGTAAGTTTAGTAGTCATTACGGTTAGGATTTGACCGCACTTTTAAAAATAAGAGGAAAATAAGCATGAGCATGTCAAACGCCATGGCGGGCCGCTTGATCTAGGTAGACTTCCCCCTCTAATGGTTTTAAAATCACATTTTATAGTTTTCACACTGTTGCCTAATTCACGTGCTTTTTGTCTTCACTTTCTGTCCTACAGGGATCATCTCTTTCTCTCTTTGTTCCTCTCTGAGTCGTTCCTCTCTCTCTCCCTCCCTCTGTGTCTTTCTCCTTTTAGAATGAGATTCTGGCTGACAGCTCTTTATTTACCTTGCTCTCAGCTCAGTTCTTTCCACTCATTCTCTTGCTCTCTCCCTCGCTCCTCGTTCTTCCGAAATTTAAGTGCTCACTTGACCCCAATTGCAGAACAAGTTCACTACTTACTTAACTAAAGTGGGTGAGTTTCATTTAGCTATCAACAAGATGTTTATTTTGCGTATTTATTTCCTTTATAGGCTACTTTGACAACACAGTGTGGGATGAGCATGTTTTCCATTTTCATTGGAAAATCTTAGTTAACTGATGTCATCGTACAGAATTTAAAGTTTAAAGAGAGAGAGAAATATGAAATACACTTTTTTTTATGGGAATTAACGGGAAATAAGGACAAAAAATTTAAATATAGGGGTTGTTTTTTCAGGCTGTTTATAATGTCATATACAGATACAAACAAATCTTTTACCATATCATAAGCAAACTTAAGGAAGCATAATTGTAAACCCTTCTAATAGAAATAAGAAAACAACAACAATGTTGTTGAACTTTAATTGAATAAGTTGACTCATTTAACATTGTATCGAACTTTCATTGCACAACAAAAACAGATTCCTTATGACCCTCCCCTCCAAAAAACAAGCTCCTTGTCCTCTCCATGGACTTGCTCGGTATCAGACTCACTGTGATGCCTCATCTTCACTATCCACGCTCAGTTCCTATTTAATGGCTCGGGGCCAAAGATGTGATGGAGTGTGCTGCTGAATTCAGTGCAGGTTACAATTCAACTAAATGGGCATACTTTCAACCAAAACACACACCCATGCTTTTTAATGTGTATTTCCCCCAAAATAAGTTCACTATTCAAAAAGTACAATTTGTTTTATCAGAGTCAGATTCAGAAAGGGATTTATTGCCAAGTATGTAATAGTACAAGGGATTTGCCTCGGTTGTTGGTGCATACATAAACATATATTGTAATATATTCAGTGTTTTCCCTCTGTTTTTGAAAGAATGTGGCGGCAGGTTTAGGCGTCCTTCCTCAAGAAAACGTTACGTTTTTCATAACAAAATGCAATTTCCCCACACACACACACACACACACACATATACACACACACACACACACACACACACACACACACACACACACACATTTTTTGTGTTGGTTACACTAACTTTTGTTTTTTTTATTTAGGTGCACCCAAATTTTTCCTCGCATCGCCGTTAACGCTGAATGGCGATACACAGTATATAGCTCTGTATTTTTTTACAAAGTCGGCTAAATGTTCAGTTTTAAGTCAAAGCCACTTTTCACAAGCTCTTTTATTAAAACAGATTGTGATTAAAATAAAATGCAAAGACAGGGTTTCCTTTACCAGTTTGAAAATATGTAGCTGCAACACAGGTAAATGAAAGTTATCTGAAATAAATAGTAGGATATATATATTTATCTCTGAGAAAGCTCCTTCACTTGTTTTCAACAACATTAACAGACTGATTAAAAGAGAAAGAGGACGCCCAGATAGCTCAGTTGGTAGGCTATATATAGAGGTTTGACTCCGACCTGCGGCCCTTTCCTGCATGTCATTCCCCCCTCTCTCTCCTCTTTCATGTCTTCAGCCTTCTTATCAAAATAAAGGCCGAAATCTTAAAAAAATGAATAAATAAAATAAAACAGACAGACAGAAAGATATAGGGAGACAGAGGAAGACAGAGGGAGTGCGATGGACTGAAGCGTATGCTACTCACAGAGTGACAGCTGACTCATTATGAACGGGTCCAGCACGGGTCGAATGCACTTTGGCGGCGTTACACCAGTCTTGTGTAGGCTATGAAATGTCTGTATCGTCACTGCGCTGCAATTTTATGAACTATGATATTCTGGCCATGGGTCACATCTCTCGCCCAGGTCCAGCAGGCTCCGTCTTACACGCTATCACTCAACGAACTGAAGTTAGTTGCATTTAATAACTTCTAATTTTTTTTCTCACCGTGGCGGCCGCAATAACAGAGAGTTACCAGCGGAAACACTGGTACCAATACAGGTTTCCCTCTCATACTTAACAATATACAGCTGTGTTAATAACAATTAAAACTGTAGACAAATGTTTCTACCTGAATTCGCGAGAACTTGTGGGTCCTCGTGACTACAGCTGTCAGTCATGGCCGCAGCCGTTCCACAACAAATCCGGACCTGGTGGGTATTGACGGACGGCGGAGCACGCCGCCGGCACGCAGCGGAGCCGGTCCGCAGCCGTTACGGATCTAGTGGAAATCCCCGCTAACTAATGTCAACAAAGATGGCGGCGTGCGATTGTGCAGCGACTACTAGTCATAGTCGGTGTATATTTATACAAGTACAGCCACACTGAACTAATCAGTATAGGACTACGATACAACACAGCTGTTACGAGAGCCTTCCAGGCGGCTCATACCATCCCGGAGGACATAGCCAGACTGGGCGCTCCGTGGATTGTTGTCGGCAGCTAGCAGGCCGAGCTAGCTACCGGCAGGATCGAGACAAGAACTCCGGCAAGACCAGAGGCGGAGGACTTCATTTTTGTGCATAATGAATGGAGTACCGACCGCAGGATCGTTGCCCAGCACTGCTCACCTGACCTGGAAGCCCTGTCGGTAATATACAGGCCATTTATTTACCACGAAAACAGCACACTGTCAGGTCACATCCAACTACTCCTGATCCCAGCATACATCTGTAAGATCACATCCGACTACTCCTGATCCCAGCATAAATCAGTCAGATCACATCCAACTACTCCTGATCCCAGCATACATCTGTAAGATCACATCCGACTACTCCTGATCCCAGCATACATCAGTCAGATCACATCCAACTACTCCTGATCTCAGCATACATCAGTCAGATCACATCCAACTACTCCTGATCCCAGCATAAATCCCGGTCAGAAGGACTATACAGCCAAGTAGAAGGACTATCAGAACCTGGCCTGACACTGCCCTATCCCAGCTCCAGGACTGCTTCCAATAAGGACATGGTTGTGTGAAATATGTTACAGAACAGAGCCCTTTGTTTATTATTATGATTTCATCTTGCTTGTATGCTGCACAATTTACATTAAAGCAGAGGTTCAATTAGTTCAATTAGTACTAGTATAGTATTAGTATTTTATATCTTAGAATTGTTTTTACTTGAATACTTACATTTGAAAGAAAATAAATAAGAACAGTTTTCATTTGGGCCCGAGCGCTGACAGCGGCGAAGGCCCTATTGAAACTGAAGGAATTATTGTTTGTATTCTTTCTTTCTTTTTCCTGTCAAATGAATTGCCTTTTTGAGGGGCTTAACATATTCACAAACTCACCAAAATTGGCAGTCGCATCAGGTCTGGTGAAAATTTACGTATTTTAAAGGTTTCGGGAATAGGCGCACAAAAATGGCTCGCTAGCGCCCCCTAGAAAGTTAAAATAATTGAGCCCCTGCAGTGCTTTTAACGTAGACTCACGAAACTTGGTACACATATGTAACATGTCAAGATGTACAAAAAACTTCATTACAGCCATACCCTAAACCCAACAGGAAGTCCGCCATTTTGATTTCAAAGTTCGAAATTAGTGCGATTTTGGCCATTTCCACATGTCGTACTTTAACGAACTCCTCCTAGAGATTTCATCCGATTCAAACTCGGTCTGTGTCATCTTAAGATGTTAAAGATGAAAAGTTGTTAAAAGAAAAACTTTTCGTCATAGGGCGTGGCCGTGGCGGGGCTACCATTTTGTGCGTTTCGCCGCCGAAACAGGAAGTGGGTGTAACTCGAGTGTACATTGTCCGATTACCTCGAAACTTTTCACGATTCATAAGAGTCCAACCCTGAGGACAAATAAAGGCCGATATTTACTTAAAGTCATAGCGCCCCCTAGTGGCAACAGGAAGTAGGCCTAAAAGTCAAGGGGTTATACTTTAACAAACTCCTCCTATGGACAAGGGTCCAGGCCTGAGGAGACCTACAGGCCAAAATTGACTTTTGGTCATAGCGCCCCGGCCACAGGAAATGCGCCTTATATGACAAACATCATCCGATGTACATGAAACTTAGAATGTGTGGTCTACATGTGATACTGAGCCGCCCCCTATAATATGACCACGCCCACTTACTCAGGCCACGCCCCTTTCATAACATTTGAACCGTTTAAGGTAGAGTCTTGTGTGAGGTGTCATTGAACTCAGCAGTCTTTGTTTTTAATTGGTCATGGTTTGACCCGTCCCCTATGTTTAAGCCATGCCCCCTTTCATAACATTTGAACAGTTTAAGGTATACCCTTGTGTGAGGTATCAATGAACTCAGCAGAGACTTCCTTCTTCATTGGTGATGGTTTGGCCCGCCCCCTATGCTTAAGCCATGCCCCCTTTCATAAATGCTGACCCATCTAAGGTAGAGTCTTGTGTGAGGTATATGAACTCAGCAGAGACTTCTTTTTTTATTGGTAAAGGTTTGGCCCACCCGCTATACTTTGGTCACGCCCCCTTTCACAGCTAATGAACCGTATGACGTAGAGTCTTGTGTGAGGTAGGGTTGGTACGGTTCACAAAACCCACGGTTCGGTTCGTATCACGGTTTTAGGGTCACGGTTTTCGGTTCTGTACGGTTCTTGTTATTTTTTCTTTTAATCTTTAACACTCCAGAATATACTTCAGCATATGATATATAGCTAAAATTAGCATATTGAATGCATGTTGCACAAAACATGCACACAGTGGCAGTTCTATATATTGTTTTATTTCATCATAGGTACCATGAAATCCAAAATGTTCCCACACACCAAACTATAAACGACGCTGGCGCATCCTCCAGCTCTGGACAGCCTCTCTCCCACTTGACATTTCTGCACGTGACGTGACCTGCAGCAGCACCCCACTCCACTTGAGGAGCGGTCGGCTCGGTGTCTCTCAAAATCTGACGAAAATCTTTTAAACTGACCTTTGTCGATCTGAAATGAAGACCGATTCAGCAACTGCATGGCCTATTTCTCGCTTAAAATGTTTTCAGAAACACGTTTCGGTGAACTATTTTAGTACAATATGAGATTGTACTCTGAACGAGCCGCCATGACAGTCTGTTTTGAAATTAGGGACCAGCCAGACCCATGTGACGCGATCTTCCAATCAGCTGCCATGGGTTGCGTTTGTCACGCCCATCCCGCTCGTCATTTCCAGTTAGTGTTTTAACATAGGTGTATAAAGTGGGCACTACGGCAGTAAGAGGTTAGCGCAGCTTAACAGTGTACTGACGAACCGTGCGGTACACACATGCTCCGAACCGAGACTAGCGAACCGAGACTAGCGAACCGAGCGGTTCGGGTGTTTTTTCATGAACCGTACCATCCCTAGTGTGAGGTATTGTTGAACTCAGCGGGGAGTTCCCTTTTCATTGTTGACGATTTGCCGCATCAGAGTGACGCGCAAATGCACGGTCGCAAGGAGCGGCATCCGCTGCTCACTGTAAAAACGAGAACTTGAAATTGCTCATCTTACTTTGATTTTCAATTAAACAGAACAAAAAACACATAATTGCATTATAAACTTTGTTAAAGTAGTTACTTCAACTCACTGTATTAAGTTTATTGTGATAAGTTGGTCTCACTTCAAAATGTATGGTGGCGCCACTTTGAAATTGTAGTTAGACTCAATTTGAGGCCAGGTCAATTACTCTTTTCATGCTCCACGCTAAAACAGGGTTTCCTGGGCAGTTCTGCAGGGTTTTCGTTGCCTACCTTTTGGCCTGCTCTATGCCTTGAACTCCGATTTGGTACTGCAGTCAGGTGGTTCATTGGCTGGTCAATTCCCATGATGCAAGGCAGTAAATGGTTGTGTCAAACTTTGCTGAAAAGTTTGCAGTTTGTTCAAATACAAATGTAACTTTATGAATTCCGTTTATTAACGTGTCTGCTTAGAATGTAATGTTTTGTTGCCTGGTAATTGTCATTGTTGTGCTGGTTTACATTTGTAACCATGAGGTAAGTGACTGTTACGTTTGATAAGAAGAGCTGGAGTTTTGCAGTGTTAGACTTTGAGCAGTAATAGGCTTCCTTCAGCCAGTATTCTCGCGGCGTACTTCACTAGTGGCCCTTTTATGTCAAGTGAATGCAAGAGCAGCTTTAGATGGGCCCCTATTTTTCCACGGGGCTTTTTAGAAGCGAAACTTTGTTTTTACACAAAAGTAATTATCTACAAAAGATAATTAGTTGACATATGTTTTGATTTAGTATGTCTTTTTAGTTTTAATTATATAATTTAAAAAAATTATTAGTTGCAAGATATAGTTTATTTAAAAAATTATTGTGTTATTAAATTATTATTACAACATTTTGTTTTACAGTGTGGTAACGACGACGGAAGCGAGAGCCCTCCATCGCTGCTCGCAGTTTTAACTCAACATTGTGCCCATTATTATCATCAGTGATTAAGTAACTCAGACTTTTAAAAACACATTTTTAAAGGATATCGTCTAATTATTGTTATCGTCAAAATCGCCAAAAATCGATATTATTTTTTGGCCATATCGCCCACCCCTAATATTTATATATATATATATATATATATATATATATATGTATGTGTGTATATATATATGTATGTATGTATGTGTGTGTGTATATGTATATATATATATATATGTATATGTATATATATATATATATAGCCCCCCTGGTCCCACTTTGTCAAAACAATTATTTATAACTATCTTGTGGCCTCAAGATATTATCTCTTGGCCTCAAGATACTATCTCGTGGCCTCAAGATACTATCTCGTGGCCACAAGATACTATCTCAAGGCCTCAAGATACTATCTCGTGGCCTCAAGATACTATCTCGTGGCCACAAGATACTATCTCGAGGCCTCAAGATACTATCTCAAGGCCTCGAGATACTATCTCGAGGCCACAAGATAGTATCTCGAGGCCTCAAGATAGTGTAGATATGTAGTGTAGTGCAATACTTCACATTCTGTGCAATATTCTCTGTTTTAATATTCAGTGTGCAATATAGTTTGCTGCAGTTCTGCTTCTATTTATTTACTAGTACTGTTCATCACAATTCTGTTAATACAGTAATGTAACTCAACGGCGTACAAAAATCCTGCGTGATGAACCGAAGATTTTGATTCATCAGTCCCTAACACCTTCTTCCAGTCTTCAGTAGTCCATTGATGAGGTTTCTTGGCCCAGGCAAGCCTCTTTTTCTTATTCTGCTGTTGTCCTGTGAGCCGCCTATCACGCAAGCTGTTGACTCTCAGAAACATGTCTTCTGATTCTGTTGTGGTTTTGGGTCTGCCAGACCTCTTCCTGTCAGAGATTCCCCCATACTGTACTCACTGACACCTTGACTTTCTTCGCAATTTCTCTGTGTTATGATGGTCTGTCTCTCTTCCATTGTTAATTGCCTTTTTCCCGCAATTCTTATAGCACACACTACTTTCTGAAGTAGTAAAATTCTGAAATGTACATTATTTTTCAGTTTTGGGTAACCTTACTTTTCTTTTAACCTCAGGCAGTTCACCACTTACCTTTGTACCATTTCAAGCTATTCATTGGACTTGAACTGTTAAAATTTCAATATAAAACAAAAAAAATTGGGATGTTCTAAAACTTTTGACCGGTAGTGTATGTGTATGTGTGTATATTAGGGGTGGTACGGTTCACAAAACCCACAGTTCGGTTCGTATCACGGTTTTAGGATCACGGTTTTCAGTTCTGTACGGTTCTTGTTATTTTTTCTTTTAATCTTTAACACTCCAGAAATATACTTCAGCATACGGTATATAGCTTAATTATCCACAATGTAGGATACAGTATTAAATAATTATATACTGCCTAACTTAATGTCCTGACAATTGAGTTATAGGTATAATATTGTAATTTTCACATTTTGTAGTGTATACCTGTATTAATCTACAAAAAAAATTTGAAAACAAATTTTACCTTTGACCCTTTTTTGGAAGTTACTGTATTCTGTCTTAGCATTGCCCACAAAATGACAATCGGTCATACCAAGGCAAAAGACCTTAACTTCTATTTTATAGCACAATGTTATGATAACAATGATAAGTTTTACTTAAAATGTAAGCAATATTAGTCCTATTGCACTCACTATGATAAAAATGGCATAAATGGCATTCACATTTATCAACATCATATGAATGATATATCAATAAGTTTTTTTCTGTATTTCATACTCATACTAATACACAGGCAGTCGCATGATTGATTCCCACACTCTGACAGACGTCAGAATTAAGCATGAGAGTGTTTTGATGTTTTAATGCATATAAAGCATGTTCTTCTGTTTGGATATGAGGCACTAATTTAGACTCATTGCAAGAATGAAGACGTGAACATAAAGATGTCGTCATTCACGTGCATATTAAGTAGCCACGTTGGTTTGTTTTGATCTTATAATACATTCATAGAGGCTCTGCAGAGAGGATGGTTAGTTTAGCCAGCAGTTAACTTCACAAGAATGTGTCCACATTTCAAGATTTGTGGCAAACTAAGATAAACAGTTAAAACAGTTAAACCGACAGCTTTTGTTTTAGCTTGTTTGTCAAAATTTGCTATTTAGAGTAGAGCGTAGAGCGTTTGTGTAAACAGCGCGTTGGACTAGAGTGGACTGCGCCCAGACAGAGACTGAAATATATCGCTTCCTACATGTGTATGCCTGTAGACAGGTGAGTGTTTATTGATACGTATTTACGTTGAGGTTTTACTGTAGCCTACTTAGGCTACAGTAACGAGCGTAGCGGTATCTTTCCCAGTCAGGTACATGTGCTGCGCGTCAGCGTCGTCCTCTGCTGTGTGTGTGTGTGTGTGTGTGTGTGTGTGTGTGTGTGTGTGTGTGTGTGCAGCGCGGGCAATGCATTTACAGAGTACCTTAACTCAATATGAGCATTCTGAAGCGCCATGAAACTAAGACAAAGAACCGTAACTGATGTTACGGTATTCTGCCTTGGCTTCTCTACGGCTTTTGATGTTACGGCGAAGACAACACACAATTTTATCCCTAAAACAATAAAATTGACTCAAGATATTTGTCCACATGATAAAGCAGATCTTTAATATTCCAGAAATGACAATAACAAATTTTCGACCAAAATTTAGTTACGGTCTTTTCGCTTTGCACGGCAGTATAGTTATATCATGTAGCCTAATCATGCACAAACTGAATTTGACTTGACTTTAAGCACATTATTAAGACCATCTCTGAGGAAAGCTAGCTGAGATTTTGATACAGCAAGAGGGAAGACATTGATGATTTCAACAAGCTTTTCATTTATTTGGCAAAAAAAGGAGAATGTGTATTGCCATCTACAAGAACTTATGTGCCTTTTTTGCACATGAAGATTGAAATATTACAGAATATCAATTGAAATAACTTGCATTTATCAAACTGCCAACTTCAGTGTAGCTCTTACAAAAATGTATCCTTTAAAAGAAAAAGAGAGGAACTCTTAAAGCTCCGTATTTTGAATAAGTCAGAATTTTTTTTTTTCATAGTTTTATGTCGGTTAGCCTAATAGCTGGTTTGATTTGCATTGAGAGATGATCTTATGGAAAGTACCCCATGCCAATCTCTAGGTATGGTGAAGGGTATGTGATGATGTGGGGGGGCTATTTTAATTCCAAAGGCCAAGGGAACTTTATCAGGATGGATAGTATCCTGGATCCATGAAATAACTGGCCTTTAAAAATAAAAATCTGCCTGCCTCTATGGGAATTTAACATAGGGCTGACTTTTGTTGCCAGCGGTTTAGACATTAATGGCTGTATGTTGAGTTATTTTGAGGGGACAGCACATTTACACTGTTATACAAGCTGTACACTTAATACTTTATTGTAGCAAAGTGTCATTTCTTCAGTGTTGTCCCAATAATAGATATAATGAAATATTTACCTAAATGTGAGGGGTTTACTCACTTTTGTGAGATACTGTAGGTACTGTCATGACACGCCCTCATACTCTGCTTCTGACTGGCTAGTAGTCCTTACCTAGGTACTGTCAGGACACGCCCTCATACTCTGCTTCTGACTGGCTAGTAGTCCTTACCTAGGTACTGTCAGGGCACGCCCTCATACTCTGCTTCTGACTGGCTAGTAGTCCTTACCTAGGTACTGTCAGGGCACGCCCTCATACTCTGCTTCTGACTGGCTAGTCGTCCTTACCTAGCTACTGAGCATGTGCGACTCCCAACAAAGATGGAACAGAAGTGAGATGTCTCACTCTGTAGCTAAAACAGAGAGCTCAACACACAGGGTGAAAAGAGAAGCTGCAGAAATGTGCAGAACGTTTTTTTTTAAATTAAACCATGTAAACCTATTCTGATATAACCTCTAAATACAATTATGAACCTGAAGATGAGCATAATATGAGCATTTTAAACTTGGAGGCTGTGCCCTTGGTGCCATTTGGTGATGGCTTCAACTTTAGTTCTGTTGATGGCAACTAGCACTGACTATACACTGCATGTGTATTCTTCATTGATAGATTTGATTAAATGTGTTGTTTTTGCATCGGTAGTAGGTGCTTTGTATTTGTTTACCATAAACTGAGCTGAATAGAGAGTCAGACAGCCAGAGATGAACATTTTCCCTCACAGCCATCATGTGGTTTGTCGCCCGTCGTACCGGAGGTTCTCGCCTTGGGCTCCAGTGGAGTCCTAACAGAGCCGAGGCAGAACAGATGCATATTCTCCTCTGACTCACACATCACATTATGTTATTTTTGTTCTGGCTTGACTCCTCCATGATTATGAGTCGTCACAGTCACAAAACACTGTCATAAGCGCACACATTTGTCACAATGCCTTTCTTTGCCCTACACTCCTCAAATGGAGAGCCATGCACAGAATAATATTCACAGTAGTTTGTTCGCTTTCTATGGGTTTTAGGCAGCATTACTTTGGCTGTGTAGGTTTAATTTTATATTTAAGATTAAGAATGTAAAAGAAATGTTAGAGAGGACGTTAGGCGAGGAGTAGAAAATAAAGTACTGGAGAGTTAAGAAACGAAAGAAGAGGAAAACAGTCAGAGTAGGATAGGAGATGAGAGATGTAGAGGCTGCTGGATAATGTTTGCATGGACGTCAGTCTCTTTTAGCGTCTACATCCCTCTTCTCCGTCTTTATCTTCATTCTTTCTTTCTCTGGCTGTCTATCGTCTTAGCTGCTCTCAGGTGTCAATGAAAAGGGGACTGAGGGGCTGACAGCACTGCTAGAGCTGTTGTGTAGAGCTAGAAGAGGATGGACACGTGCACACACACACCACACACACACACACACACACACACACACACACACGTGTGGTGTTCACATTTAGAGTTATTCTCAGACACACATTGAATCAGACATACATACAAATACAGAGATACTGTACTCATTTACAGTACGCTTGTTGTGATTACACTCGGGGGACTGAGTTAGTGAGGAGAGAATGACTTCTGGCTAAACAAAAATGTATATTATGCTTGAGTAAATAAAACCCCAATTAGATTAAAAAGATATTATTATAACCCTTGTATTGTCTTCACTGTCGGCCATGAACTTGTCATTTCGTATAAGTTTTTGTCGTTTTTTTCAACGCTTTTTTTATTCATGGTAAATAAACCTAATTTAAATTACATTACACCTAATTTTTGAGTTTGAAAATTATGAATTATTTTGACTAATAGAATAGTTAAGGTCAGAGGATGTTGAGTGAAGTTTGATCAGGATGCTGTTTTGAAACCATTTAAAAAAAAAAAAAAATCAAATGCTGTGAAATTAAATAAAAGATGGAACCCATACAAGATACATGCATGCATCCTAGTTATTTTGGGGCAATTTGGTTGTAAGAAACCCATATTTCTGATATAATAAACTTTGAAAACAGGTCAAATTTGACCCCAGTACAACACAAGGGTTAAGAGAGTCCGGTACAGCCTAACTCGGGAGATAAAAGTGAGATTAGCTCCAAAATTCACATTTATGTTCTGCTCGTTCAACGGTTGTTTGGTAAATTACTTTTAAACACATGTAGAGAGGGTTTGAATTTCTACTTTTATTCTTAATTTTTATCATTTTGGTGCTGGTGATTTTCCTTTGGAGCTGGCTAAAACTTCTTTGGGGGCCGCCAAAAATTCCTCTATGCAGGAAAAATATATAGCTGATATAGCTATATTACAGTATAGGTCAGTTTGAGTGTATCAGGCTGTATTGAATTTTGGTATGGGGGTGCCATCTTGTGAGGACGCGCTCTGTTGAACTGTTCATGCTACGGTAGTTGCCTGCTTTAAAGTAAAGCTAAAAAGTTCTAATTAATTCATATCTAATTAAGAACTAGTTCAAATGAAAGCGTTTAAAGTTTACATTTGGATTATATAAACGGCTGCATTGAAAATAAATAATTAATTTAATTTGGTTTTATATTTATGCTATGTAAGCTGGGCTAAGACGGTAAAAAAACGGTAAAAAACGGTAAAATGCCACCAAAGGCGAAAGCAGAGGTGAAATCGGATGAAGAATATGTGTCACTTACACATGTAAATGAACTGATGCAGCAACAAAAGGAAATGTTTGTGGCGCTGCTTGAACAACAACATAACAACTTCAAAGGCTTTGATAAAATCATTATGGACTCCACAAACAGCAGACTGGATGCAATAACTAAGGATCTACAGGATCTAATAAGTATTGCAATTTACGTAGCGATGACGTTATGCAGTCAGACATCTTTAAAGTCTGTGACAGCTTACTGGCAGTCACTGACAAAATGGAGTATTTGGAGGGACAATCCAGGCGTAACAACCTTGTCTTCGAGGGAATACAAGAGGCACCAGGAGAGACCTGGGCCGAGACGGAGGAGAAAGTGAAAAAAGTGCTGGCGGAGAAGTTACAGCTGCAGCGAGAGATTGAAGTGGAGAGGGCCCACCGTACAGGGAAACCTGGAGGAGACCGAACAAGGCCAATTGTGGTGAAATTTCTGAGGCACAAGGACAGATCTGCCATATTACAACGCACAAAGTATCAAAAATATTTATCAATGAGGACTTTACGGATACTGTCAGAAGAACAAGGAAGGAACTGATGCCGGAGTTGAGGGCGGCGAGAGAAAGAGGGGACATTGCCTATCTACGACAAGACAAACTGATCATCCATCCCCGGTCCAGTACACCAAAATAGACGTGAAACATCTAATCTATAATCAGGTATGCTGAATCGCTGACTGTATCATGTCATTGTTCACAACTAATACATGTAGGCCTACTGGAGAAAATCAACTAGGCCTACTACAGAGGATTGTTGATCTGGACAAACTAGAGCTGAACACCTGTCAATACACGGAATATCACTCACAGGACTTGGAAAATGATATTGATCCAGTAAACAACTTTTTCCTTAACACCAACAGCAATTGCTTTTATTATAATAATGAACAGTTCAATTGTTCAGTTAAGACAGAAAAACAATTCTCTATAATCCACTTTAACAGTAGAAGCCTATATGCTAACTTTCACAACATTACACATTATTTAAATCAATGTAAACAGCCTTTCAATATAATTGCTATATCAGAAACTTGGATAACTAATGAAAAGGGTTCAGATTTTGAAATTAAAGGATATGAAATGTGTTATATTAACAGGGAAAACAAGAAAGGGGGTGGTGTGGCTTTGTATGTGGACCAGAATTTAAATTACAAGGTGGTGGAAAATATGTCAACAGTGGTGGATGATTTACTTGAATGTGTTACTATAGAAGTTTGTAGGGAAAAAAAGAAAAATGTTATTGTAAGTTGCATCTATAGATCACCAGGTTCTAATATTGATTCATTCAAGGACTGGATGGAGGAAAACATTACAAAAACAAATCAGAAAGTTATGTTCATCTGTGGTGATTTTAACATTGATTTGCTAAATCCTAATAAGCACAACATGACAGAGGACTTTATTAGTACAATGTATAGTCTGGGCTTTCTTCCCAAAATTACCAGACCCAGTAGGATTACTTCCCACAGTGCAACATTAATTGATAATATTTTTTCAAATGACATGGATAACAACACAGTGAGTGGACTATTAATAAATGACATCAGTGACCACTTACCAGTTTTTACAGTTTACAACAGCAACTATACATCTAAAGAGGAGAACAAACCTCTATTCAGACGGGTCAGAACAGAAGAGTCAATGGTCGCACGAAAGATGATCTGCTCTCACAAGACTGGGAAATAATATATCAGGAAAACGATATTGACAATGCATATGAAGAATTCCTAAGAATATTTAAATTATTATATGATAAGAATTGTCCGATAAAAAAATACTGCAAAAAACAAAAATACAATGACCGTGGATTTCAAAAGGATTACAAAATGCCTGTAAAAAAAAGAATTCACTCTATAGGGAATTTATTAAACACAGAACTATAGAAGCAGAAAATAGATATAAGAAATATAAAAATAAGTTAATTAAGATTATGAGAATTTGTAAGAAAGAATACTATTGTAAATTATTAGATAATAATAAAAATAATATGAAGGGTATATGGAATATACTAAATAGTATTATAAGAAAGGGTACAAGTCAGTCTAATTATCCCCAGCATTTCACTTGTAATGAAAAGAACATTAATAATATGGAGGACGTGGTCAATAATTTTAATAAATATTTTGCAACTGTTGGACCAGATTTAGCTGAAAAAATTCCTGTTCCACAGATAACTGATAACAGATACAATGATCTTATTGAAAGAAATCAATGCTCAATGTTTCTTAAAGCTGTAGAAGAAATAGAAATAATAGATATTGTTAAAAAATGCAAAACTAAAGCATCCACTGATTGTAACGAAATAGATATCAAGATAGTAAAAAATGTAATTGAGGGGATCTCAAAACCATTAACTCATATTTTTAATTTGTCATTCCAAACTGGTAAATTTTCAACTAAAATGAAAACCGCAAAAGTCATACCTTTGTATAAAACTGGAGATAAACACCACTTCACAAATTACAGGCCGGTCTCTCTACTGCCACAATTTTCAAAAATTCTTGAAAAACTCTTCAATGACAGATTAGACAAATTCATAGACAAATTCAAATTACTTACTGATAGTCAATATGGATTTAGAAAAAACAGGTCAACATCACTAGCTTTAATTGATCTCATTGAAGAAATCACAAATTCCACAGACAAAAAGAAATATGGAGTGGGAGTATTTATTGATTTGAAAAAAGCATTTGACACAATTAATCATGACATATTAATTAATAAACTGGAACGGCTCGGGATTAGGGGGATAGTGTTGAAGTGGTTAAGCAGTTATTTAAAAGACAGGCAACAATTTGTGAAGTTGGGAGATTATAAATCTGAATGTTTGGACATTGTGTGCGGTGTCCCCCAGGGGTCAGTATTGGGACCAAAGTTATTTATCTTCTATATAAATGATATATGTAAAGTATCTGAATTATTGAAATTTGTATTATTTGCAGACGATACAAACATCTTTGGTTCTGGTCAGAATTTACAGCAACTCTTGGATATAATCACTTCAGAATTCAGAAAAATAAAACAGTGGTTTGATATGAATAAGCTATCATTAAATGTGAGTAAAACCAAATTTATGATATTTGGTAACCATAAATCAATCAATCATGTACAGTTACAAATAGAGGGTGTTAATATAGAAAGAGTATGTGAAATGAAATTTCTTGGAGTGATTATAGATGACAAGATTTGCTGGAAACCTCATTTAAAACATATCCAAGCAAAACTGTCTAGAAGTATTGCAGTTTTGGCTAAAGCAAAGCACAGTTTAGACAACAAATCACTTCACATCTTGTATTGTTCAATGGTGTTACCGTATTTAAATTACTGTGTAGAGGTTTGGGGTAACACATATCACAATTCATTGAAATCGTTAATTATACTTCAAAAAAGAGCAATAAGAATAATTCACAACACTGGATATTTGGAACACACAAATTCACTATTTTTACAGTCTAAAGCATTAAAATTACTTAACCTAGTTGAATTTCAGAAAGGTGTAATTATGTTCAAAGCGAGAAACAATTTATTGCCTGGCAACATACAGAAAGTATTTTCTGAAAGAGAGGGGGGCTATGACTTGAGGGGAAAGTCAAATTTTAAGATTCCCAGTTTTCGCACTACAAGGAAAAGTTTCTGTCTATCTGTCAGCGGCACTAAATTGTGGAACACACTAAGTAATGAATTAAAGCAATGTCCAAACATATTCCAATTTAAAAATATGTTCAAAAAAACTATATTCCAGAGGTACAGATAACAACAGTGCAATTAATTAATAATCTGGGCTTACATTGAACAATGTGTAGTATGTGTATAATTATTGTTTATAGGTAAATATATGAATTTCCATTAATTACAATTTTTTTATCTCTGACTTATTATTATAACGTTATTATTATTATTTTATTAATATAACACATTTAATAGGAATGAAAGGGTATGAAGGGGTAGGAGTACATAAGTTTTACTTCTTCCTACTCCTTTTTGAATGTGTAAATAGGTCTTTAAGTACAAGAAATTATGGAGTTTTATTTTTTTAACTGCTCTTTTTTTACATTACTATTTTCTTTGGATGTTGTATTGTATTTACATGTTCAAAATAAAAGCTATAAATAAAATAAATAAATAAATAAGAAGGGAAGAAAAAAAATGCAGGCACAGTTAACAGAGCGTATCCTCGCAGGATGGCGCCCCCTGTACCAAAATTTGTGACAACTTCACATATTCTATACATGCCTACCGTGCAACTCTACGATATTATATATTTTAAACATATTGCAATATTCTGCAATATATTGCAATTTATTACCTTTTTTCCATGCTGTATCCCCCCCGATCTGCCAAAGCTCCGCTGCTCTCTGTCTCTGGTCCTCAGGGTGAGAGGGGGAGTGGCCAGCGGCTAGAGCGGCAAAAGCCAATGTGTGCTTCTTTTACCTATATATTAACGATATCTTTTGCATTTCTACCGCACTTACTTGTGTCCGTAGCAAGACACCTGTCAAGTTTGAAATCCATCGGACTAACGGTTCAAGAGATATGCGCTTAACACACACACAGACGTTCCTGCAATTTATAGATAGATATATAATTTTGTTAATAAAAAATGCTAACCGTACCACGTGTGTGCATATTTCGAGTGTCAGTGTAAATGAAGAAATAGATAGACAAGTAAACGGAACGAATCAGAAAAGCAAAAGAAAAGTTGTGTCCTGTTCTCTTTATTTATATATTCTATACCGTCCAACCAGTAAAACATGTCCTGTTCTATAGACATGGTCCTTATTTATTTATTCATGTTGGACCAGTCCAATATGACCGTCAGTTGAAAAAACGTGTTGTAAGAAAACTTGTTTAATTTTGATGCGTTTTTCGGTAACCTTTGTAATTTTACATGTTTAAAAATATTGAAATTAATATTGATATCGCAATATCACATTTTGTCAATATCGTGCAACCCTACCTGTAGCCTGAGTAGGTAAAGTGCCAGTGAAGCACATTAGCTGCTGCCTTATAGAACAATGCCACCTTTATCATATGCTAACTGAATGTTAACTAAACTAGTTAGCATTAGCTAACTGCAGGGCGTTTTTTAACTCAGTTACCAGTAGTGGAAAGTAACTAAGTAGGACATTTGAGGTACTTCTGTTTTCTGCTACTTTATACTTGTACCCCACTACATCTCAGAGGAAAATATTGTACTTTTTACTCCACTACATTTATCTGAAAGATTTAGTTACTAGTTACTTTGCAGATTCACATTAACAATACAAAATATATTCAATAAATAAATAATGATTATATCAATAAGGCTTTATGAATTAATGATTGCTCCATTGCCGCCAGAAAATTCTGCCGTATGTCCTTATTTTCGGCCGGATGTCCGTTACCTTATTCTTCCTTTGTGTTGGCATTCTAACCTCTGGTGGATTTGTGAGGACTATGGTTAACTGCTCCTCAGATCTCTGCAGGGTAAATCCAGACAGCTAGCTAGACTATCTGTCCAATCTGAGTTTTCTGTCGCACGACTAAAGCCCGGGACACACGGGGCCGATTATCGGCCGTTGGACAGTCTGGCGAGGTCGGTGACTCGAGTCTGTTCGGTGTGTCCCATGCCGTCGTCACTCTGGGGGGCTGTCGGCGTTCATTTTGGCCGACCTGACGTGTTCAGTCGGAGACAGGGCAGTTGGGACTCACCCGGAAATGGCGAGCGGAATGAGGTGACAAGAGTCTCTCAAAATCTGAGTAAAATCTTTTAAACTGACCTTTGTTGAGCTGAAATGAAGACAGATTCAGCAACTGCACGGCCTATTTCTCTCTTAAAATGTTTTCAGAAACATGTTTCAGTGAACTATTTTAGTACAATATGAGATCGTATTCTGAACGGCCGCCATGACAGTCTGGCTTTGAATTTCCGGAGAAAACAAACCCATGTGACGCGTTCGTCCAATCAGCTGCCAGTTGTCATTTCTTGGGCAACAATACAGATTAATCGCCGCCTGCTGTTATGAAGATGTATTACGTTTCTCAAGTCTGTGTCGCCTCAGTGTGTCCCGAGGCAGTTTTTTGGACCTCGGGGACGTGACTGATCATTTCCATGGCTTTTCTGCCGAGGGTCGGCCGTCTGGTTGGTGTGTAACCACTTTAAAACTACTTTTGAACGTACACATGTTCCACCAAAACAAGTTCCTTCCCGAGGCTATTCTGCAGCGGCACCGTGGCTCCGTCCAGCGCTTAGCCCCGCCCAAGACGTTTGTCATTGGTTTAAAGAAATGCCAATAAACCAGAGAACTTTTTTCTCCCATCCCGGAATGCTTTGTGGACTAGCCAGACCTTCCTCCTTCCTCCGCAGCGCTGTGGAGGAAGGTCTGGCAATGCAAGACTACACGCTGCCCAGCAGTATGTAAAGTAAATGAAAGTGAGCATCAAATGTAGTTGCAACAATAAAACGATGAACACTGATGACATGATCAATAACATTTTCTAGCCGCTATACTTGAATTTTGTTTAGTATCTTTACATTTTTTTCACTAATCTACAATTTACCGATCTGGTACTGAGTACGGAGCTCTTTCCAGGTTAGCCTAGCGTAGCATGAAAGCTGTGTCAGAAATCACTCTCTCTTTCATTCACTCAATCACTATTCCCTGCCAATACTCAGTAGTTTCTATTCTATAGTGAGCAGTGAATTGGATTTTTTCCCATTTTGCATCATCACTGGCAGATGAAATGTTGCATGACTGTAATTTTCACATCTATCAAATGCAATGCAAACTGCTAGCCTGGCTCTGTTAAAAATATGCTGACCAACACTTCTAAAGCTTTAGAGGTGCTGGTAGGCATATTTTTGAACTTTGAACAGAGCCTGTTTCCCCCTTCCTCCAGTCTTAATGCTAAGCTAGGCTAACCATGTCTCATCTCCAGCAACATCTTTAATACACAGGCAAGTGGCATGTGATAAAAAGAAATGCACATTTCCTTTAAAGTTTTTTTCTCCGTTGATCTGTTTACTAGTTTCACAATCAATTGATGGGGCCACAAATGTCAGATATTACATTGGACTTGATTTATTCATGGATCTACAAAACATGTTTACGTGAGAACCCTCATTTCCAACATGGACCCAGATGTTACAAGCCAGACAAAACTTTACATAAAATTTAACTATACAACTTTAAAATCAAAACCAAAAATGCACAAAATAATTTATATCCATACAACAAAAAATAGACAATTTCATTAATAACTTGGGGTGAAAAAAAAAAAATCAAATATCGTATGTATCGTGATGTTTTTGCGACAAATTTGAAAATGTATTCATTTCCCTAGAATCAATATTTTTTATATATTTTTGTAACAATGATTCACCTAAAATGTCTCATGGTATATTGTCTCTAAAAGTGCATTATTCATCTTTTGTTTTTGTTAATGAAGGAAAAGAAAATCGCAATACTCAATACTATCGACTCACAATACTTCTAGAATCGCAATAAATAAAAAAATCGCAATACAAATCGAATCGGCGCCCATGTATTGTGAAAGAATCGAATCGAGACAAAAGCATATCGACCCAGCCCTGTTAATAACCCTTAGGCTACTCCATAAATAAGCACTAGCTTCTTGTTTTTGTGAACCTCATGTTTAATAGAGGCAGGTCCACAGTACCGCACCAGGGTAAAAGAAAACCACTATTAACATAACATTACTTACTTGAGGCACTTTACATGAACGCACAGTGGCCTCGGTGTTGGGGTCATACTGAGTGTGGACAGAAAAATAGTGAAACATGCTCATCCCAAATTCCCAGAGACAAAGATGGCATTGCTTGTGCCCAACCAAACGTATCCCTTTCATAGTACACGTAGGGAAGTATTTTTGCTTGATGATGTATTGCTAATTAATGTTCTGTCAATCTTCTAATTGATTAATCAAATGATCGTTTATAGTGCACCCTGGATACAAACAACAGCATCAGCCAGCAAGTTGTGAGACTAAAAGGAGGAGACAGGGAGACCCAGCACAGAGAGAGAGAGAGAGAGTGAGAGAGTGTAACACTGCTTAACAAATAGGCTGGACTGTGTAGCAAAAGGATGAGAGGAATGTGACTGAGAGAGAGAGAGAAAGAGAGTGAGCAGGGATGTCAGCAAATATACCCAAGGGGGGGAGAGAGAGAGAGAATGAAAGAGAGAGAGAGAAAAAGAGGCATGTCAGGGTGGAGAGGAGGGAGGACTATACTTAGACAGCAATAAAGATAGTCAGCCACAGCCACTGTACTATAGAGCATGGAGAGGGACACACTGGATCTCGTATCAGCTTGGGATTGTATCCAATTCTAAAATCTGGTCTGACAACAAACTGCCTTCTCAGCTCAACTAGTCCAGCAACAGAATTCAACTGGTCTGGGATGGATTCGCTTCCAAAATCCAGAGTCGAGCACTAAAATTAAGCCAAATCGCACAGCAGCAACTCTCCACTTCTTCAGTGAAATGTGTGTGTTTTTTTTCTGACATTGGGACAATTCTACTCCGAAAGCTTTGAAGAGGACTAGTTGACATTTGAGAGGGCTGTCAGCTAATGCTGCCACAGTAGTTACCCTGGGACCAATGCTGTTTCTAATGCCTTTTCACAATGAAAAAGCCAGGACGCCATTAAAGCCTAAGAAATCCTCACCTAGAACTGTGAACTGGACCAAATGAAAGGTGAAAGAAGATGGGGAGAGCTTGAGATTTATATGGCTGTTTTGATCACAGAAGTTTGCCTTACATTTCAAAGACAAGGACCGAGTCGAACTCAGATTGGCTAAAAATGATGACTAGCTCCAGACAACATGGTCGAAAACTGGACAAAATATGACAAATGAAGTCTAATCCAATCCAGGGTCGTCATGGCTTGACGACCTATGTTTGAGACCCATGAAACGCGATCTCATGAGTTGCCCAAAGAAGCATATACACGAATAATGAAGCTCAAGCTAAATCCAACTCCAGGATTACAAATTCACACATTCAAGACTTGGTGCTCTGCATCCACAGTGCTGATTGTGACACTTGAGTGGTTGACTTCATGAGTACAAGTGTGTTTTCCATTGATTAACCCTCGATTGTTGCTCCTGGCCATGATGCATCAAGCAGACATCGTGCAGAGGTGACCGGATATTTCCGTTGTGGGGTCTGAAGCCTTGCGACCCCTGGTGTGTGTTAGTGTGCGTTCGCTGCACAGACAGTACATGTGCGTATGAATGTGGAGGTGCTATGCTGAGGGTGTCAGGTGTCGCACCAGCTCCGTCTGGCCACGAGTGGCGATTTCAGTGTTCTGTTGGCGTGGACTGTAGCGACGCTGAGCCTCGCTGTATCTGGCTGGCAGTTTTAAGGGGAGTTTCACCTCACACCTCACCCCGCCCAACCCCCATCGCATCACCAAGAAGGCGGGGCTCCCGGAGGGTCATACAGCGCCATCGCTTGTCCTGGGTAAGCGTTCATTCATACTAGATTAGGCAGTGTGGGAGTGTCACTTAATGGCCCATTTGTGCGACGTCCTGTTGTGTCCTTTAATCCCCAGATGTAGCACAAGTAGACTTAACATTTCACAATTATTGTTTTCCGTCAGGTCGTTTATAGATCTCGATATTTCCACCGGACTTGAAGAAAGCATATTTCACAACTGAAAGAGAGAAAGAAAAGAGACGAAGCAACTGTGTCTTGTGCTGGAGCTTGTTGCAGGAAACCGTTACAGAAACTCCTGGGAAGTTAAGTGCTTGTGTTTTGTTTTTTAACCTCATAATTTTTTGAAACTTTCTTCTGGCAGCATTAGAGGCATTGAGGTTTCCTGTGTACTGTATAGAGGTCGACTGATAGTGGATTTTACCGATACCGATAGCTAGGTTGGGCCGTATTTGCCAATAACCGATAAATCGACCGATAGTATTTAGAATTGATACACCCACAGCAATGCTACACAAGCATGTGTGTTGTCTAAAACAGTTCTCCTACATATTTGGAGTCATCCAGTGCAAAAATAAACATAATGAGCATTATAATTCATATAAAGGACAAACTATTTACATTTCTTCAAAAAAGGCCCAAATGTATGCCAAATCTCAAAACAATGACGCCATTCTTCTCTGTAGAACGGTTTAGAATGGTAACAGACGATCTATGACCTGGAGGGATCGATCTTTCCCACTATATATTCTCTGTTCTCGCTTGGATGCCCATATAAGGTGTAATGTGTGATGGACCTTCCTTCCCATTGGTTGAAAACATAAACAAAGGCATCATGGGAGATTCCCTTGTCGGTAGCACGGAGTAAGCGGCAGAAATGACCGAAAACGTGATGAATTATGGACATCAATCATTGGATTTAATGCTCAACAACCCAGAAAAAAGGCACAAGTTCCAGGCTGGATAGAAAATCACCTGTAAAGGCTAGAAAGACACCAAAGACACCCCCGTGACGGCTAATTCGTTAGCTTGTATCTGCAGCAATCAGTAAATCTCTACATTTAACTGTTATTAAATTATCTAAATATGAATCCGAGGTGCCGTTTGGGATTGTGGACGATCCATTTGGGTCGGACTTGCGTTTATTTTTGTCAGTGTTTTAACCGCTTGAGGTAAGTTAGCCTACTACAAATGTTTAGCGTCATCTCAGCCTCGAAAGCAAACAAACATACTGTGCTGTTCTTTCTCTACAAATGCAGCATCTATTCAAAAAATTAATAACTTTATAATGATATGACAAAATGTACTGTATACATACCTTTTTGCTGTCTATGCTTTAAAAGCGCATCTGATGTCAGCCTTCTCCGCACAGCATGTGCTCTCCGTGCAGCGCGCAGTAACACGTGTCGAAAATAAATTTCAGTTACAATTTCGCCTCTAGAGGCCGTTATTGTAATGATGCCAGCAGACCCTTCTCAGCTCTCGCGTACTGTGTAATGAATGACAACACTCCAGCAACGGACGCAACCAGAAAAAACTATCGGTATGGATTTTTGCCAATAACGATCAACTATCGGTGCCGATTAATCGGCAAAACCGATGAATCGGTCTACCTCTAGTACTGTACGGGACTCTTGCACCGCCTCAAAAGTTGAATCTGCCTCAACATTCTGCTACATGCCGCTGTGGTTTTTGCCACTTTTTCATTACCAAACTTCTTAAAGATGTATTATTCAGGGGGTTTTATTGGCACCTTTTGAGGGTAGAAGGCAAATTTGATATATTGTGGCCCTTTAAAGTTACTGTAGGAAATGAGAGTGGTGCGACTAAAGCATTCAGTAAAGCTGTGGGTGGGAAAAGAAAAAGAATTTGCTGTAGAGCTTAAGGGAACTCCAGAGTTGGTAACATTGGGTACTTCACCACCAAGCATCAACCTCTGGTGCTGAAAAATGAAGCCAATGCGGAAGTACCAAAAAGTGCAGTTCCTCCAACGGCCACTTGAGGCTGGCTCCAGAAGCAAGTCAATCCCCAAAGACCCCTATGTGTAAATGCCAGTTTACAGCAGAATTAAACATGTTTACAGTCTGGTATAAAAAAACGACAACTGCACAGGTATGAATTTAATAATTATAATATATAATTATTCACCGGTTTGAATTATATTAAGGCTTAAAGTTAAGAATAATGAAGGACGTGCCACTTTGAGTGACAGGTGGCCTGCTGTCACAGTTGAACATAGACTGTAGCCTTCATTCGGCCTGCCTAAGGTCCATCCACGCTCCACATCCTTGCCCATTTTTTGTTTTAGTACGGAGGTAAACCTGTTCCAATCTTCATCTAGTCACAACAGTGCGGACGGCGATATTGCACAATTGGAGCCTGGGCGACTTTGCACTGGGATTCTTCGTAGGGTCTTAGCACTGAGCCGTGCACCTCCTAAATTTCTGGAACTACACGGACGGGGTCTTACAGACCACTTTGCAATGTTCGGTTTGCTACAGGACCTGGAAGTGCATATTCACCGAATCAAAGAGAAGTTTTCAAAAAGTATACTAGTCTACATCAACAGAGCAAGACTACACAAGAGAGGAGGTCCATTCTTTGAGCCATTTTGACCGCAATCAGTATGAACGACCAGACGTTCGCACGGGAACTTGCACGCCATCCAAACTACGCCAACCGAAAGAAAAATGAAGAAAAAAATGATGAGGACCGAAAATTTGAATTGTCAGAAAGACCGGTGGAAATAATTCCCTCTGCACAATTTGAATTGTGTTAAAATAGGCTACAGGGATTTTCATATCTTTCATTCTATTAAAACGGTGAACCATCTTTCATTTAGAAATGACTGTAGACTGTAGCGTATGCGATAAAGGAAAAACTACATGTCGCGTTCTCGCTCTGATTGAATGCAGAAGACTAGCGTAGATTTACAACAAACGGCGACAAGCAAGCGGCAAAGCCCAAGGACGAGTTGGCACTAGCCACAGCCGTCATTGAAACCTTTTGGGTGACGTCACGGAGACTACGTCCATATTATACACAGTCTACAGTCACCCCGAGTTTCTCCTTTCACATTACACATAGTCATTTGACCCATTGTTGATATAAAGATATTGGTTGGTGCAGCTTTAAATTTGGATTATCTAGAAATATTACACATATTCTGAAACTATCTATTCCAATTGGCAGTTGTTCTGTTTGACTGCAGTACTATTCTGTGACATCAGTCCAGTGTACTGGACTAGCTGTTGAATTTGTCCGTGGTCCATCCTTGTACGTACTACGTAGTAGATTGTCTACAGGTCTGGAAACAGCCGTGGCTGTCATTCTTCTGAAGGGTCCTCTTCTCCTTTCTGATCTGATGACTGTGGACAGGTGTATTTCCTCCGGGGAGGCTTCTTCCGCCATCTTGCTTTAACCTTTCCTGTCTGCTCTGATCAGTCCATGCAAGAGAAGGACACCGTTATTGACCATCCCTGTCCTTTTCCACCATGTGGGTGTCCTGGTTTTTATCACAGGGAGCCAAAGTTTATGTCATTGCTATCAACCTTAGGGGTGACTTTAACCTGTGTCAGGAATAGGGGCTGCACAGTGGAGTCCAACAGAAAAGCTATTACCAGCCTGTCATCATCTACAGTTTGGAAGAAGATTTAGCACGTGGGGGTTGATTCATTCGAGGGTGTGTTATGCCATATCTCCTTTAGGTGTTATGTAATGTAGCACTGAGGGGGTTGTTGACTAGCAGTGTGGACAGGAGATGTGGCTATTGTCCTCACTACGCACAGAGATTCATGTAGCTTTATATAAAATCTTGTGGGTGCATGCATATGTGGGTGGGTGAGGTTGGGCTTTTACATCATCTGTTCAAGTATGCATCAAGGATCACACGCTTTCCAGCAATCACTGCTTGTATGTTGACATGCTGGTACACTGACAACTGTTTTAGTAATCCAGCTTCTAGTATACACTGTGTTTGTGAATGTGTGTTATTACACAAAGTGTCTGTCAGTTTGTATTGTGTATTATTATTGTTAATTAAGCTCATTTTCCTGTGGTCTAAATGTCAGGTGAACTAAATAATTTCAATACCCAACAATAAAGGTCTGCAACTCAAATACTAAATCCAAGTGAGCAAAATGAAATGACTAGTGCTGTAGATAGAACAGAGTAAATTGAGTGAGTGGCCCATGTTAATGAAGAGCTATATTTGAGTCAGCACAACAAGCCCTTGTTTTCCTAAAAGGGCTGCCTAAAACCACGCAGGGACTCTTACAGAGACTAGGGTTACAGGGAAAAATACATTAAACAATAATATGTTTCAATTATATTTGTTTAAAGTTCCTTTTTTAAGAGGTTTAGGAACAAACTACTGGCCCAATTTTCATGAGACTTGGTGGAAGGGTGTAGCAGGGCCCAAGGAAGAACTTTAAACAGTCTATGGGAAGAACTCATTCAATTTGGAGAGTCAAAAAAATAAATGTAATGAACCAAGCAACAGCCTATTGAATTAAAGGGATTTGGATAAGGATGATGTCAGTGTTAGTTCTGTAAAAGAGCAGTGTTGCAGAGAGAGCTGGCTAAACAAATCCTGATGTTCAATTAAACACACTCTGGCATGTCGACATTTCACACTGTGAGCGTGTGGGCAAGTGAAGTGAGGTTTGTTTTTTTTTTTTGTTTTTTTTTGGGGTAAGCATGTACAGCATCTCACCTGTTTGCATTCACTCGTGTGTGAAATGTCACCTGCAGAGATGTCGGATGATGAGAAATCTAACAATGTACTCACCCACCTATCTCTCTCTCCACCACACACACACACACACACACACACACACACACACACACACACACACACACACACACACACAGATATGATGACTTATGCTTTGGGACAAATAATAATCTTTCTCTGTCAGTGGCAAAAACAGAACTTTTAGTGGACTGAAATTGATGGTGCGCGTTTGCCCTATAGGATTACAATGCAAATATTAGACCAATTTCAAAGATTTGTGTTAACATTTGTCACTTAGACACCAAAGCATGGGAAAAGGGTCCAGGTTGAAAATTCCGAAATTACCCTTTAAGACTAGGTCCGGTTAGAAAGCAAGTCAACCCCACCAACACGGTTTGTTAGTGATTTGATAAGAGTTATAAATTATTGTTCCTTGTTTAACCATGAAAATGTAGGAAACACTGCTCTAAACTGATTGGCTTCCCTCTGTGGAAAGTGTGCGTCTCTTCCCTGTTCTCCTTGGAAGCATTCTTGGAGTTGAAAGATTCCCCACAGCGTGGCCATTCACTTCCTCTCTCAAGAAACAGACTTCCTGCCCTGTTGTTGCTCCATGTGTGTGCTTTTAGAGTTGTTGAATATGTTTTGGTTTAATCGCCCCCTCTCTAATGATCACCGTCAGTGTTGATATGTAGATAACTATTTACAGTTTCCAGTCATGCTTAAGCTACAGTATATCCCTTTACCAAGGTTAAACATCATGTGGATTAGCAACTGAATTGTGCTCGGTGTTGGAGATGTTTGGATCTAAAAACCTCCTTTAGCCTATAGAATTATCAGTGGGTGATTTGAATTACCGTACACTCTTTGTGAATGAGCGCTAATAATGTCCTGTTGTTCCATGACTGTTATTTATAGAGGGTATCCATTGTTGGCTGGAGGTAATAAATGTGATTATAGGTGGGGTTGTTGTTGAAAATAGAGCTTCCTCTTTAGAGAGAGGAAGTCTCTGAGAAATTCCTGGCATTGGTGCAATTCTGCCCATTGAATGGACCAAATACGGGCACGTCCACTCACTCACTGTTCCCTTAAATGCATTCAACTATGGATGGTTACACACGCGCACTGTACACACATGTACAGTACTTTTGCATGGTAAAGTTTTGTGAGTGTTCACTTTTCTAAGAGGAAAGGAAAAGCTGAGCGTTATTGATCTAAAACATTTTCTCCATCTTTCTCTTCTCAATAGGCTAAAGGACGGAGAGATGGCATGGTGTCGTCCAATGAGAACAGGCGCAGGCCGCTGTCGTCGGGTGAGGTGGAGGGCCTGTCATGGCAGGGCCCACGGACCATTTTTGTCCTGAAGAACTCACAGGGATTCGGCTTCACTCTGCGCCACTTCATTGTCTACCCACCAGAGTCGTCCCTCCACAGCCTCAAGGTTAGCCGACTGCTCTCTGGACCTGGACACAAACGGGTTTATTTTAGTTGAATTTGACTTATTTCAGTTATTTGATTAAATCTGATGTTTAGGGCAACTGACTGCCTTTGTAAAAATCTGCTATACTTAGTATTGCGATTCTCTTTTCCTTCTTCTAAAAAAAAAAAAAAAATTCTAAGAAGAATGCATTAATGTCAGTCAGTTAGTCTGATATTAATTTAATTTGTAAAGAAGAACATGGATTTTCTGCATTTTCAGCTAAACGGAACATATTTAGGTGAAAAATATTGATTCTAGGGGAAAGAATCGATTATAAAAAAAAATCACAATACATACATTTCCCCAGTGGCTCAAGCAGCCAATAAAGAGAGAGCGATTACAAAAGTGTAATTAGTATTTGGTAAGACACATCCATTCCAAGTAGAGTATAAGGTTGATTCCCTTCACAACGGAGATCTGTTCAAACTGATATTGGTAAGGGTTGCTTTGCTCAGTCAAAGTGTGAGAATCAAAAATGCTGCACTAGCCTTTCAGCTGCAGTATGAATGGAGCTGTGATGGGACTGGATTTTGTCACGCTAGCAGCATGGCTCTATGTATGGCAATGGCAGTTGGTCCAGACTGAAATATCTTTATTAAATATATATTTGACGGATTGTCATTGTTCCCAGAAGATGATTCCTAATGACGTTGGTGACCTTTTGACCTGGCGCCCATTAGCCCCAGCTGAACTGTGTTTGGTGCCAATTAACAAGAAAAGCACTTTTTGTGTGCAGATTAATTTGTTTTTTTTACCCTATAACATCACATTTCCCTTACAACAGAACAATTCCTTATGCTAAGCTCATTCTCTCCCGGCTCTAGCTCCATACTTGATACACAAAATCGTTATCAATTCTTATCTTTCTTTCTTATCTAACTCAGAAAATTAAACAAATGCAAATGTGAGCTCATGCTGTGCCATAATAGCAATGCATGTGTCTTGTGTCAGTCTATCTGTGGTCAGTGTTTCAAAATCTGATCAGGATAACCAAAGTCTACATCAGACAGGCTGGATTGTTCACTTGTGTGCACTTCCAAGGTGCATTTAACCTGTAAGTCATACTGATATTTCTAACGTGATCCAGACCCTCCTGCTAAACAGACGTATGGGTACTGTAGTACTGTATACAGTATGGTGACATCCTTCTGGCCTGGAGAGAGGTTGGTGTTGTGTAGCAGCATACCTCAGTGTGCAGAGCCTTTTGTGTGTCCAGGTCAGGAATGAGCTAACTCAGCGAAGCATCAAAGCCTCCAGATAGACCCAGCCAGCAGGCCTGCCAGTCAGGCAGACAGACAGACAGACAGGCAGGCAGACAGGCAGGCAGTCCAACTGACAGGGAGTCTATATGTCAGTCAGCGAGACAGTCAGACACTCAGTCAAATTGTAAATCAGACAGTCAGGCAGCTGAGCAACAGTCCAAACTGCCCAGTCAGCTGGAGTCAGTGAGACCGGGGCTGGCAGAGGAGGTTTGGGTTGAATGTGAGCTGAGCAGCGCCTCCCTGTGGTGCTCCTTTTCTCTAACACCTGCTCTGTGTTTCTCCCAAAGGATGAAGAGAATGGAAATGCAACTGGAAAAGGTGAGTGTTTTTTTGATCACATTTTTATTAGTTTATAACAAACCTACAAACAACAACGAAGACGGGCGCCCAGATAGCTCAGTTGGTAGAGCGGGTGCCCATATATAGAGGTTTACTCCTCGACACAGAGGGCCCAGGTTAGACTCCAATCTGCGGTCCTATGCTGCATGTCATTCCCCTCTCTCTCCCCTTTCATGTATTCAGCTGTCCTGTCAAATAAAGGCCTAAAAATGCCCAAATAAATAAAATCTCTAAAATAATCTTTAAAAAACAACAATGAAGACGACAACAACAACAAAGGCATGAGACACCCCTACAACCCTGTTTTCATAATGCACGGATGATCAGGATGTGTAGGGGGACGTTATGGTTCCATGTGTAGGTGGAGCTGGTTCATCTTTGTGGGTTTTGCTGATATTTTCAGTACAGGAAATGGATGTGTATGCACATAATTTCTATCTGTGTGTTTGATTATGCAGTCGGTCAGCAGTCTCGTTTGGAGCCAATGGACACCATCTTTGTGAAGAGTGTTAAAGAAAATGGCCCCGCGCAACAAGCAGGACTGTGTACAGGTAGAAGACACACACACACACACACTCATATAGTCAGGACACATAAGAAAGACATGCGATAGACATAAGATACAGCAATCACTAAGATATCTGTAATCGGTGTCCTCTGACTGCCCAGCTGCCGAAATCCAAATAAGACATCACTTCACATTCAGTTATTACCCAGTGCTAACAGTAAGTTTATTCTCTTATACAGGCTGCCCTCTTATTGCTTATAGAATAATTGTTACTTAACAAAAAAGTGTGAAATAACTGAAAACATGTCTTATATTTTAGATTCCTCAAAGTAGCCACCCTTTGCTTTTTTGATAACTCTGCAAACCCTTGGTGTTCTCTCAATGAACTTCATGAGGTAGTCACCTGAAATGGTTTTACCTTCACAGGTGTACCTTGTCAGGGTTAATTAGTGGAGTTTTTTCCCTTATTAATAAAAAAGCAAAGGGTGGCTACTTTGAAGAATCTAAAATATAAGACATGTTTTCAGTTATTTCACACTTTTTTGTTAAGTACATTATTCCATATGTGTTCATTCATAGTTTTGATGCCTTCAGTGAGAATCTACAATGTAAATAGTCATGAAAATAAAAAGGAAACGCATTGAATCAGAAAGTGTGTCCAAACTTTTGGCCTGTACTGTATATATATATATATATGTATATATATATATTTCTTTTTAATTGCATTTCATAAGAAATCCCAGATGAAAGTTCATTTTACAGTTATGCACAATTTTCTATTATGGCGCAGTGATGCGATGTGATGGGATGTTTTTTCATGAACCGTACCACCCCTAATATACACACACACACACACACACATACATACACACACACACACACCACATACATATACTGATACATAAACATAGACATACCATACACAAGAAAAAAAACTATATACATATACACACACACACACACACACACACACACACACATACATAATTGGCATAGTTTAAAGGTGCAGTAGTAAGACTTATAAAACTGACCCTATGTTCCAGTAGAACTACATGAAGCAGGTCATTTTAAATAAATCCAGCTCCTCTGGCTCCACCTACAGCCTGTAGTGAGATTTGCAAAAATCCATCGCTCCCTGTTCAGATGCACCAATCAGGGCCAGGGGGGTGTCTAACTGCGTGTCAATCACTGCTCATGCACACGCATTCTTTCTCCCTTGTGGGGGGAGGGGCTTACAAGACCGTTTTGGGCTTTAGCAGAAAGGGGGGAGGGACTGAGAAGTTTTCGATGTTCACAATCCTACCTACAGCACCTTTAATTTAGTAGGTCTTATATTGCAATTTACACTGTAGTGTCAATCATGGCCTCAGACAAGACATGCAACTGAAACAACATATTAGCCAATATTCCCTTAAGCGCCCCTTCTTGCCATAAAATCTATATGCGGTTGACTCTTACATCTTATGTTGTAATAGATTTTATCCAATGGGATGTAACTAGAGACTTTGCTCTGCGATTCCCTGCAATGCCCGGCCACGTCCTGCTGTGTCCTGCTGCGTCCGCTGCATCCACCCATGATCTGCAGCGTTACATCCGCAACGCCCTGCTGTGATGTTCATACACACAGAGTAGTCAGGATCCGGTATTGGAGACTGCACTACTCAGTATGACACGATGTGCCCTGCTATGACATGAACTTCCACGATGACCTTCAAAGTCACTGTTCCATTATCTTTAATGTGACTATTATTTGCCACTGTCCATCACACCCCCAACCGGCCCGTCAGACACCGCCTACCAAGACCTGCCGAGGTTTCTTCCTAAAAGGGAGTTTTTCCTCGCCACTGTTGCAACAGCCACTGCTAATGCTTGCTCTTGAGGGAATTACTGTAATTGTTGGGGTTTTGGAATTTATAGAGTGTGGTCTAGACCTACTCTATCTGTAAAGTGTCTCGAGATAACTCTGTTATGATTTGATACTATAAATAAAATTTAATTGAATTGAATTTAACCAATGTATTACTGTAGGGGGGGGTATCAGTCTTAAAGAGTAATTGAACACCCCTGAAAATCTTGTTTTTGCTGACCTCCAGTTGTGTAACTTGCTGTACAAGACTGTCTACATGAGCTCTTTGTGACACAGAACATGACAATACACATCAGAGTGTGCATCCTGATGATGCAGAATGACACCTGTCAGTCTACGTCATGTTTACTGGTTTGTTTGTAAAAAGTCAGCGTGAACATGAACCGGAAACCGAACTTAAAGGGATACGCCACTGTTTGTTGAAATAGGGCTTATCACGGTCTCCCCTAGCTGTAGATAGGTGGGCCAACGCATTTTTTGTGCATGCATCGTTTTAGTCTGGTGCACACCGGCAGCGCCACTGCTAGTTAGCTTAGCGTAGTGAATGGAATCCTATGTTGCTGGTTAGCATGTTGTGGGTAAAAGTGAGCCAACAAAAGACAAAAAACGCGTTGGCCCACCTATCTACAGCCAGGGGAGACCGTGATAAGCCCTATTTCATCAAACGGTGGCGTATCCCTTTAAAGGCAATACTGGTTAATTTTTTCCCTTCGGCCTGGAACAAATGAACCCGACTACAAAGCACCTGGAGTGGAAGATTGTAGTTTGAAATTTATCTGCAATTTATCAGCATGTAAAAATATTATTTAATCTACCTTTGGATTTACAGGTAATATTCTCCTAAAAAGACCCTAGAAATAAACATGAATAAAGGACTTTTTTTTGGAATTATTATACAGTATATTATGAAAGAATCAGGTCTTTGTCAAGGAAACTAAACATGATGACGATGATTAGTAAGGTTCAGTGCATTAAAAATACAAAAATAACACAACATAAAAAATGTATTCTATGGAAAGCATTATGAAGCTTCATTGTGCTACTTCTAAAGCCAAACCCTTTTATACAACACATATATCACCCTTCTGTGTGTGTGTGTGTGTGTGTGTGTGTGTGTGTGTGTGTGTGTGTGTGTGTGTGTGTGTGTGTGTGTGTGTGTGTGTGTGTGTGTGTGTGCGTGCTCGTGCTCGTGCTCCAGGGGACAGGCTGGTGAAGGTGAATGGGGAGAGCATTCTAGGAAAAACCTACTCTCAGGTGATCGCACTCATCCAAAACAGGTGGGAGACTAGTTTTATGAATCTCATTTTATGTTCTGCCTGACCTGTTATTTATTTCATTCAAATATATATATATTTTTTTGTAGTGAAAACATTCTGGAGCTCTCTATTATGCCCAAAGATGAGGATGTGTTGCAGTTGGTAAGTGTGAGTATTGTCTTTCTTCTATTTTCTCCTCTTTCCTTCTGTTCACCTCATTACTGTTTAGTCACAGCAGTTAGCTAGGCTGTTTGCATAATAGCAGGGAATCTTTCTATTATAAAATGTATATATCATGTAGCCACTTATTAAAGTTTAATTTCAGACATTTGGAATTGTGCATGGGCAGAAAGCATTGTGCTGTCATCAATCGGCAGACATCAAAATTAGTTTGTATAGGTTGGCATAAAAGAATACATGAACGGAGACAACCAACATAAAGACATTTTTTCTTAAGACATTGGATTTTCTTCTTTTTTTATTATTGCTATTGTTATTATCATAAAAACCATTTAGAAATGCAATGAAGGGGAAGATACAATCAATTAAAGCAAAATAGAATAAAATAAATGAATGTTGTTTTCTGTTGAAATAGACAAAAACAAATAGACAAGAAATACAGTAATAAACTGCCCCAAATTTACAAAAAGGAACAAAAAGGTTCCAGTGTTGGTTTAATGGTGTAGTGTTGGTATAATAAGGGTTTAGCTTTTATAGGACAAAAGAAAGAAATATTGCTGCATGGTGCACGTTGCATCGGCCTCACTCTGCCCTCTGGCTGTTCCCTCCATCTTTGTCCATTTATCTTTTCTGTCATGTTTTACGTTGTGTCCTAACCCCTCTTGTCCCCAGGCGTACTCCCAGGATGCCTACCTGAAAGGCAATCAGCCGTATTCAGGCGAAGCCGAGAACCTCCCTGTGCCGCCGCCTCTCTGTTACCCTTCCACTAAGCCCAGCTCCGCTGCCCCACAGCCCGACCACAACCTCCACAGTCCCCTGGACAACTGGCAGTGCCGACCCGGCCCCGCTGCCTCTCCACTGGACAACCGCCCCCCTGCTGCTTCTACACCCACCTCCGGCTGGCCCGGGGGTCCTGAGGATTCCAGTGGCCACTTTGCCCCGCCAGGGCGGCACCGAGGCCGCTCCTCTTCGGCCATCAGTGTGCTGGACTTTCACTTTGCTAACCACAATGCTGCCATCACCTCTGCAACCCTCCCTCCGCCACGGAAGAGCAGCCTGCCAGCCTCTGCCCGCACTCACGCCGATACTCTTTGCCACCAGGCTCTGTCGGACTGGTACTACAGCCAGGCGGAGGCTGCAGAGAGCATGTCCCCCCGCCACCGCAGTATATCTCAGGATTGTGTAGCGGAGCACGGGCTGGGGTTGGCCCTCGGCCCCGGACCTACACATGCTTCCCCAACCGCCGCGGAGCACCGCCGAAGAGAAACCCTCCTGTGCCACCACCAGGCAGCTGCTGCTTCCCATGATTCCTATTGGCTAGGGGGCTGGGGTGGTGTATCAGGACCAGGAAGCAGGTCATGCTCGGAGAGCCTCCTGGCAGCCTACGCCGAGTACGAGCATAACTACGGGCGTTCTGTGGAGACACTGGCACAAGCCTCTGCACTGGTGTCGCCACGCCATGAACACTCGTCACAAGGCGCCCAGATGGAAAAATTCAGAGAGCAAAAAGAGCAGAAGGTCTCAGCAGGGCATCAGCACAAAACCACGGTGATATACCCCATCACAGCCTCCTCCACAGTGCCTCCCAGTGGCAGGCGGTCCGGTCAGCAGGTAGCTGAACCCCAAACAAGGCGGGTAAAAGAAGAAGAGCTGGTGGGCTACAAAAGCTACAGCCCGTCTTTCTCCCGCAAAGCTGGCCACCTCCTCCAGCAGGCCCACTCCTTCAGAGAGCCCAACTACAGCGGCCCTCACCTCAACTGGAGCCCTGGCAGCAGAAGCAGCCCTGCAGACGACGAGGGGGGGTTGGTACCCAGGCCACGGTCTACCCCCGCCCTGTCTGCGGCAGAGGAGGAGAGAGCTCGACTGGGTGAGGAGAGGGAGCTCCTCTGCCCCATCTCCCTGAATCAAGAGGTGGTGCTGAGGCAGAAGCCGCCTTCCGGCCGCCGGACACCCATTCAGGCCGCTCGACATCCCCACTACCACACCCCTGGAGAGTCACCCGAGCCCCCTGGTTTGGAACCTCCACGAGGGACCCCCTCTCCTGTCTCTGGAGGGCCCGGCCCCAACCGCAGGGCTAATGGTAGCCTGGCTCAGCATGCATACAACTCCCTGTCCTCTATTCCCTTCATAGGTTAGTGAGCCTTTTCTCTGTAGCAACAGCTACAGCTGTCAGAAGATGTCACAACTTGTCAACACTGAAACTAAATTTACCTCAAAAATGTCCTGATAATGCAGTGGAATGTAATCTTACATATATTGGTTATTATGTTACCAAATTCAAAAACTATCTGAAGATGAGATTAGAGATAAGGCCGCACGCTATGAGGAAAATATGCGATATGCAATAAAATTGTTGAATATGGCGATCGCGATATTACTTGCGATAAATAAACTGATATTAAAGTGTTCTCAGTTCTGCATCTCTGCTACTTTCAGTATTCTGCTAAAATACAAGAAATTGTTAGTTGAACTTAAAACATATGAAAGGAAATCATTTCCAACATTATTTTATTGAACAAATTGAACATTGAACTGAATATAAAAGGCACAACTAAAAAAAGAATAAAGTTCTTCTTTCTACTGATATTTTCTTTCAAATTACACACTAACACACTGTGAGTGTCTTTTCGCGATATATTGCATCCTTTTGCGATGTGTTTATTTCCCCAGGTGATATTGCCATGACGATAAAAAAACAATATATTGTGCAGCCCTAGATTACAGTTATTACTAACAGTTATAAATGACTAAATTTGATAAAACAGGCACATTTTTGTATATTTGGAACAGTTATTATGTTGTCTGTTGCTACAGAGCTCTTCAATTTGCTTCACTTTGTGTATGTGAGGCTTTAGTAGTGCTCCTTTTCTTTCTGTGTTTCTATCCTTTTCAACATGTGTGTGTTCGTTTTTTACTGTCAGTGTGAGTCATATACATGTCAACATAATGCTTGTACCTTCAGTTTTCTGTATGTTTAAATCTTTGTTGATGATGTCTTAGAAACAGAGCTGCTCTGGAGTCAGAAATAATCTCGCAGGTTCAGTCAGAAGGCCAATTAACATCACTGTAGACTGAAGCTTGGTGAAAAAGGTAAAGAGCCAACTGTGTGTGTCTCCGTCAGAGGTTATTGCTGCCTCCAGAGCAGGTCCGCCTCAGAGAGGTCTTCTAACAACCTAAACAACAGCTGAGGAAACTCTTAGCTTGTCTTGTCAGTGTGTTTAATCATCTCTCATCCCTTTGTTGCTTGCCTGTGACGATGCCCTGCAGATGATCCCACCAGTCCTAGCATTGACCTGCAGGCCAGCTATGTACCAGCCCGCTCTGTTGTGTCCAGTTCCCAGGCCTCCACTATGGCCACCCTCACTTCTACCTCTGTCTCCCCCACCCTCTCCTCAATCTCCCCCTTTGTCCGACTTCGTTCTCAGGACTGCAGTGAGTCTCAGTCACCCACACTAAATACTGAACGGCTTCACAAAGGGCTAGAACAATATACAATATGTTCTCCAGTATGTTTGAACTGAAATTGCCAAACATCACTGCCTATGTTTTTGAATTATAATGACTTACAATGCCTTTATTTTGGCAAACTGATATATTTGTCTAGCCTCAGCCTAAAGGAGTACAGTGACATTAACAAATGAAGAATTCCCTTCACTTTTTTTTGGGGGGGGGGAATTTGAACCTTGAATTCATCATTTTGTAAGAAAGTACTGAAAGCCACTGTGTGTGGAATTTGAAATTCTCTGACTTTCTAAAAAACATAGCGTTCCCTACCAGTATCTAAAAAACAGTGTCCCACATGAGACCTATGTCTCACAAATACTTTTCACCACTCATTTAAACCATTATTTTACTGCTTCATATATTTTCTTTAACATAGGCACATTTTTTCATCAGTTTGGTAGTGTAGATGGCTGTAATAACTATGATACCCAGTGCTATGCATCAGTCAGTGGGGCAAATCAGAGCCTGAACAAATTCAGAATGCGTTGTTGTTGCAGTTGGGAACAAATCAACCATAGTTATCCAAACGTGAATGTATTATTAAGTTTCAGCAAATTGTAATATTTAGCTTTATCATGCATGAAACAGAATTTTAAGATTTTTATTTCATGACCGGGTGTTTCTCTCTGAAACACTCTTCTCTGTTTATATGGTGTATATGAAAATATATATGAAAAATGCTTTAATCATAAAAAAATAAAGTTCAGGGAAAAAAGTTTCTCTGTCTTTTGTTAATTTTCATTCCAAACTCCTGATAATGAAGGGAGACGGGATGGATAATGTAAAATATATCCAAAACTGCGAAGTAAAACTCCAAATGTCATGGTATTCCTTTAATATGCAGTCACATTTTAGTATGTTTATTAACCCCTTAATTCATTCACCTGGCTAATGTTATACTCACAGTTTGAAACAACAAGTCACTTCAATCACTCGACTTCTTGTCACTTCACATCACGTCACTATCATACATTGCATATTGTTTCACCCTCTTTATCTCCTCCTCCACCTCTTCTCCTCTCTCTGACTCGTCTTGTCTCTCTTCAGGCAGTATTAAAGGTCGCCGCTCCTCTTACTTGCTGGCCATCACCACCGAAAGATCTAAGTCCTGTGACGAGGGCCTCAACACCTTCAGGGAAGAAGGCCGTGTCTTCTCGTAAGTACTCAGGACACTTTAAAAGCTGCCTTCTTAGCTAAAATAAGTCTATATAGTCCCATAAATAGGTTTGTCTTGGACCAGTAGCCTCTACAGGATGCACCCCAGAACTTTAATGACAGACCTCGTTTAACGGGGGCTTTAATGACACAGGGCCGTGGATAGACACTTCAAGCTTCAAGATATTTATTGTCATATGCAAAACAATTACACAGAAGCTGTCGTTGGCAGTGAACTTCTTAGACCTCAGGCTCCCTCCAACAATGCTTATTGAATATGTTTAAAAAGAAAATCACACAAGTAAACCTTGTTTTTATTGATCATCTATGATATGTACTATTTAGTTATTCTGATTTAACTTTAAAAAAAAAACTGCATAGGGAGTCTACACAGACCCCGTCTACACAGACCCTGTCTAACATAGACCCCGTCTACACAGACCCTGTCTAACATAGACCCCATCTACACAGACCCCGACTACATAGACCCAGTCAAACATAGACCCCGTCTACACAGACCCTGTCTAACATAGACCCTGTCTAACATAGACCACATCTACACAGACCCTGTCTACCATAGACCCTGTCTAACGTAGACCACGTCTACACAGACCCTGTCTACCATAGACCCTGTCTAACGTAGACCACGTCTACACAGACCCTGTCTAACATAGACCCCGTCTACACAGACCCTGTCTAACATAGACCGCATCTACACAGACCCCGACTACATAGACCCAGTCAAACATAGTCCCCGTCTACACAGACCCTGTCTAACATAGACCCCATCTACACAGACCCTGTCTAACATAGACCCCATCTACACAGACCCTGTCTAACATAGACCCCATCTACACAGACCCTGTCTAACATAGTCCCCGTCTACACAGACCCTGTCTAACATAGACCCCATCTACACAGACCCCGACTACATAGACCCAGTCAAACATAGACCATGTCTACACAGACCCTGTCTAACATAGACCATGTCTACACAGACCCTGTCTACACAGACCATGTCTACACAGACCCTGTTGACACAGATTCTATTTAGACTATCTAAAAGTGCTCTTTTTTAACTTTTTACTTTCTGTTCCACAGCAAACTACCAAAAAGGGTCAAGAGCTTTTTCACTGATGGGGTGAGTGTTGACACACCGTTGTAATTGTTAGACTTGACTATACACCAAGAAAACGTCTTGTCTAGTGTGCAACCCATAATACCCCTAAATTGTGTTTTAGTCTCTGGAGAGCCTGCGAGCCCAGGAGGAAGCCCGGTCCAAACGCCACTCTACTTCTGAACTGGGAACCATCACCTTTAGTGATGTTCGCAAGGAGGGCTGGCTGCACTACAAACAGATCCTCACAGAGAAGGGAAAGGTGCGACACACTGCTTGTACGCTTGTTGACCCTTCCCTAAAGCCCACCCTCATTACTAAGTTACTGTTACTGTAGCTGTCAAGCTTTCCATTTTACTAAAGCACGTATGCACTTTACAATCATAACAGTGAGAGGTTTACCACTTAAAAATTGGAGTAGTTTTTAGGGATGGTACGGTTCATGAAAAAACACCCGAACCGCTCGGTTCGCTAGTCTCGGTTCGCTAGTCTCGGTTCGCTAGTCTCGGTTCGGAGCATGTGTGTACCGCACGGTTCGTCAGTATACTGTTGAGCTGCACTAACCTCTTACTGCCGTAGTGCCCACTTTATACACCTATGTTAAAACACTAACTGGAAATGACGAGCGGGATGGGCGTGACAAACGCAACCCATGGCAGCTGATTGGACGATCGCGTCACATGGGTCTGGCTGGTCCCTAATTTCAAAACAGACTGTCATGGCTGCTCGTTCAGAGTACTCATATTGTACTAAAATAGTTTACCGAAACGTTTTTCTGAAAACATTTTAAGCGAGAAATAGGCCATGCAGTTGCTGAATCTGTCTTCATTTCAGATCGACAAAGGTCAATTTAAAAGATTTTCGTCAGATTTTGAGAGACACCGAGCCGACCGCTCCTCAAGTGGAGTGGGGTGCCGCTGCAGGTCACGTCACGTACAGAAATGTCCAGTGGGAGAGAGGCTGTCCAGAGCTGGAGGATACGCCAGCGTCGTTTATAGTCTGGTGTGTGGGAACATTTTGGATTTCATGGTACCTATGATGAAATAAAACAATATATAGAACTGCCACTGTGTGCATGTTTTGTGCAACATGCATTCAATATGATAATTTTAGCTATATATCATATGCTGAAGTATATTCTGGAGTGTTAAAGATTAAAAGAAAAAATAACAAGAACCGTACAGAACCGAAAACCGTGACCCTAAAACCGTGATACGAACCGAACCGTACCACCCCTAGTAGTTTTTATACACATAGTAGTCTGTCTGCCTAATGCTTTTTATTGTCTTAGTTAAAAACAGCATCCTCTCTAGTTGGTTATCCATTTACAAGAAAAAAGCAGCAGCAAAGTTCTTGTTCTTGGTAGAGCCATTTAGCCATCCATTATTAGAGTAAGGTTAATTTGTCTTGCACCTTTCAACAACAACAAGGCAACTTAAGATAAAAATAAGCCAAAATACTAAAAAGATTTAAAGCGTTGATTATAGCCTACTGTATCTTTCATAAATTAAAATCACAGTGATTTATGAGTATTCAGGATCCACTGGCCATCATTTTCAGCAGAAAAAAACTAAAATATCAGCAAAAGAATGTAAGCAGAACGAAGAACAAGCATCTGCACTGAAATAAGTCTGACATTACATTATAAGAAAGAAATAATTTTAGACTGTTATTTATATGACATAAAAGCTTTGAGGATAAAAACAAACTAGCCTGGCATAACCAGACTCATTCGCAATTGAAAAGACCTCCGACCAATCAGAGCAACGAAACGACTAACTCTGTGTGACACATGCAAGTTGTGGCGGTGCTTGGTCCATTTTGAAGCAAGAAAAAAATGAGGGCCGTGTCACAAACTTTTTGGAATTACAGCTAAACAGTACACTAAAATGTGTTTCTGAAAACGTTTTATGCTAACGTTTTAACAGAATCTATTCGTTTTTGATCAGTGCCACCTAGTTGGATAGTTTGATCTGCGTTTCTCGAGCCTGCCTGGTGCATTGCACTGGACGGAGAATGGCAGTTACCTCCAGTAACTACGTTCAGCATGTCGCTCCTTTTGTCAGTCATCATCTTAAACCCGCCCCCATGTGAGATAAACAGTTGCGATTGGTCTGCCCATGGTCTGGACGCCCGGAAATCTGTTGGAAATGTGAGGGGGGCCTGACACTTCTGTCAGAGCAAATGAAACATGAGCTGGCAGATTGGTCTGGTTTTCAGGCTAACAACAAGTCATCTAGGGGCATTCAAATCCAAAGAGTAACCCTTAGTCTATATTGACGACGTTTCATTGCCAGGATTGCTCCGGTGCCGGAGATCCCGTCGGATGTCACTCATTTCGGATGGATGTCCGTCCCCTTCCTCTTCCTTTGTGTTTAAACTTGGGTGGATTTGTGAGGACTATGGTTAACTGCTCCTCAGATCTCTGCAGGGTAAATCCAGACAGCTAGCTAGACTATCTGTCCAATCTGAGGTTTCTGTTGCACGGCTAACCCTACGTACACACTGACGCCAACTTTAGCTTCAAAGTTACAGGAAGACATTTTCAACGGAAGCCGGCTTCTCTCAGCTGCAAGAAGCGGCAAATCCGTTGGCGTCGCATTTTGGGCGTGTTGAGCGACCAGAGCGTCAAGCAGAAAGTTGAAGTTTGGTCAACTTTATGGTAATGAGCTATGACGCAGTTCAGCGGCAAACAACCAGCAACCAATCAGAATATAGACGTCCTTAGCGCAGGCTGATCCCAGAGAAACATATGATGTAAACTTTCGTTCCTACCAAAACATTAGTTCTGAGAAAATAGAGGAAAAGCTCATCATCGCTGTTGCTGGGTTCCCTATCATTTATGATATGACTTTGTTTACCTACAGGGAGCGGGGTGCAGCTGACAACACTGTGAGGGGTGTTAGTAAAGTTAAGATGAACATGATCGAAGAATGCTGCCACGTCAGGGCGGCCAAAGTGTCAAAAGCTTTCCCGTACTTTTTGACAAGCCTCCTTGACAGGGCAGCCAGAGCTTCTTTGCAGTTCAAGTCGGCGGCACTGTGTATGTACAGTTAAACAACTTTTGAACATACACTTTCCACCAAAACAAGTTCCTTCCCGAGGCTATTTTGCAGAGGCACCATGGCTCCGTTCGGCACCCAAGATGATTGTGATTGGTTTAAAGAAACGCCAATAAACCAGAGCACGTTTTTCTCCCATCCCAGAATGCTGTGTGGACTAACCAGACCCTGGTTAGTCCAGAAGGTCTGGCAATGTAGGTAACCCTCAACTCTGATAGTAACATCTGGGAATGTGTCACAGTAGGTTAGCTCACTACATTTCATTGCCTCAGTACATGTACTCAATATAATAACAATAAAGTTCAATCTAATATAATCTAAGAGTAAGCAGTTAGTTAGTCTGTGCTAGGGCTGCACAAAATATCGGTTTTTTTTTTTATCATCATTGTGTTATCAACTTGCGAAAGTCTACAACATATCGCAAAATACACTTTTTTTTGTTAGTTGAAAGAAAATATCAGTAGAAACTGCACTTTTAAAATGTAACTCATTCTTCTTTAGTGGTGCTATTTATATTTAAATCAATAATAGTAATAATTAAAAAATAAAAGAAGGTGAGAAATTATTTTCTTTTGTTTGTTTTAAATACAACAAGCAATTTGTTGTATTTTAGCAGAATACTGAAAGTGGCAGAACGGAGTACTCTATAATATGCATTTATTTATCGCAAGTAATATCGCTATCGCCATATTCAACAACGTTATTGGATATTTTCCTCATATTGTGCAGCCCTAGTCTGTGCAACACCTAACATGTAGCCAGGCGTGCTAAAGTTGGCTGCTCATGCCACAGCAAGTTACTTCACTTATTTCAGATACACAGTATGGCTTCATGCACAGTGCTTTGGCATGTGGAGAACGTTAACAGGCCTGTCGTGGCTAGTTACGGTTGCTAAGCTACAATGAGACGATTCATCTTCATTTATTTAAGGTTGTGTTTTTGTTTCTATATTTCCTCATTGTAGAAAGTAGGCGGCGGCATGCGACCATGGAAGCGCGTCTTCTCCGTGCTCCGTTCCCATTCGCTCTTCCTCTACAAGGACAAGCGAGAGGCCGTCCTTCATGGGGCGGGGGCGGGGCCCAGCCAGGACGAACATCCTCCAATCAGCATCCACGGCTGCCTGATCGACATCGCCTACAGTGAAACCAAGCGTAAGCACACCCTGCGGCTGACCACGCAGAACTTCTGTGAGTACCTGCTGCAGGCCGAGGACAGGGACGACATGCTGGCCTGGATCCGGGTCATCAGGGAGAACAGCAAGACCGACAACGAGGTTAGATCTTCATACCCACTTAAACTTAAGGAATTTTACACAAACCCTTCAACGTTAAGGTTTTCCTTCACTTCTACTTGCACAAAGTCAATACTTTTACCATTTACTAAACTATTTTTTATTATTAGTTATATGGTAGGGCTGGGCAATAATTCAATATGATAATCTCTCGACTTTCAATGGAATCATATCGTAATGAAATCATATATCGAGATATTGTGATATGCAATTACGTTGTCTAAATTGATAACAAGCACATACTAACTCAATTTTCTCAGATCAAATCTGTTGTGAAACATTTTGAGGGAATATCATTTGAATTTGTTTTAACACTATTTTTGTGTATGCATGTAAACATTTGTCAGTATATAGCTGGAATATATTTTTTTCTCTCTATAATTTCACTTGAAACTGTTATTTTACATTATTGATGATTATTTATCTAAAATCTCATTGTAAAAAAGTTTGTGAAAGCACCAACTGTCAACCCTACAATATCGTCGCAATGTCGATATATTTGGCCAAAAATATCATGATATCGGTGTGCCTGGGTAGCTCACCTGGTAGAGCGTGCGCCCCATGTACAGAGGCTCAGTCCTTGTCACAGTGGCCATGGGTTCAATTCTGACCTGCGGCCCTTTGCTGCATGTCATTCCCCCTTTCTCTCCCCTTTCATGCCTAAAATGCCAAAAACATAATCTTAAAAACAAAAGAATATCATGATATCTGATTTTCTTGCCCAGCCCTAATTAGTGGTTATCAAATAATGACAAAGACTCAAGTAAATTGTTATATTTGAGATGCAAGATGCTGCTTGCTTTTATCACGGCGCACACATATATCGGCCTTGGACTCGGAACATGCGACAAATTTTGCAAAACATTGTATTTGTTTCATCGACATCCTCTACTGCCACCCAAACAAAACTCTTTCTTCCAGGATGCTTGAAACTCTTTCGCTTGAGCTCGTACACAGCCATCATCATCTTCTTCAAGACAGCCGCCAGTCACGCGTCACTAGCGCCAACTCGATTCTTGATTGGCCAACGGCACATTCAAATCAAATCATTCAACAAGAATTCTCCGACGTGGGCAAGGGGAGGGGGGCAAGAGAAGGATAACATAATTTATGATATGATGAAGATCGGGGGGAAAAAATGACCCAACGGGCAAGTGGGTTGTTATACTGCCCGACGTTAGGGCTGTGCAATTAATCGAAATTTAATCGTGATTATGATTTCGGCTCACAAAGATCACAAAAACAGAATAATTGAGAAAAACAATTATTTAGCTCATTACGTTTGGCAAGTAAACTCTTATTTTCTCTTGTGTTCTGAATGAAAAAATAAAGTTTAAATAGGAAAAGTATTTTTGTATAGGAAAAGTATTTTGTTTTTTAAGTTCAATAATTGCAACATCTTTCCAGAAGTCAACGAGTAATTGGTTAAATTATCGTGATTTCAATATTGACTGAAATAATCTTGATTATATTTTTTTCCATAATCGAGCAGCCCAACCCAACATGGCCTTTTACTGGCCATGGGGCAACCCTTATTGTTGAACCCTTACACACAAACTGAACTAATTTGTAACCTCCATTTGCTCTAGGAGATTGGTTTCTCCGGACAAGCTCTCATCAACAAGAAGCTGAATGACTACAGAAAACACAGGTCTGCACGGCTGATTATATTTAGCAAAAAGCCTTCGCTTGATCACAACTGTCCCTTATCTTTTGGGTAATTAGGAGTCACTATAACTCTGGGCTGTAGTAGGCCTGTAACAATTATTAAATAATTGTCTGATTGTCAATTTCTTTACGTAATCTTTGTTTAACCACAGTGAATTGCTAACATTAGCTTAGTTCTCAAGGCGTATGACTGGTAATTGTTGATTTTGTTTAGATATGCCAAATTGTAATTATATAAGTGATTATAGGTCGGACTATATATTTTTATTATTATTTCAATTGTTAGTGTTGGCACTTGACCCTAAACACGTTCATAGCAACAAAAATGACGATAGGGAGATAGAGTTAGAAACAATGTTTTATGATCATAAAGAGGCGTGGTTTACTTCATAGGCTGTGTACCTGTGTTATTACATTATCTGGGTCACATAGCAGTGATATAACCAAAAGATGTATCCTGGAATTCATTCAATACTTTAATTTTAAAAAAGTAATAAAAAACATATTTATAAATTTGACTGAAAGAGACAATTGCATTGTTAATTGCAATTATTTCTGAGACAGTTAATTCAACAGCAACATTTTGAATTGTCACAGCTCTAGCCGTAAGCCTGTCAGAGACAATCAGTTTGAAACCAAGAATAAAAGGGCATCCATCTTATTTTTAATTTTTTTACACACAAAACTGAGGTCATCATAAGATTAATATAAAGGTATTAAGATCTGAATGTCCCTCTTATTTACTGAAACTTTACTAAGCCTCATCTTCAAAAAAATAACTCCTAGTCACAACCTATTTTATTTTTTAACGGTCTTTATTTCTGTCACTTGGTTCAGTCTGACGGGTGGTAAGCCAGACTCCTCTCCCAGAGCCCATCGTATGATGCCTCCCTTCCTCCTGGCTAAGACTGACAACACCTCAGTGAACCGAGCCTCCAGAACTGGTGGGTACAAACACAATGATAACAGCTGCTAACAGCTTGCTCGGCTCATTAGCCATACTAGCGGCGTGACTCTAAGGATGGCGTATTATTACCATTAATTTACCAGGTTCAAAGTGAAAATGAGGAAATTCTAGGGCACATCTAAACTATAGCTTTGCCTGATGAACAGTGAATAATGCCTTTGCGAGACTCTTCAAAAATGCAGTTGATAGACAATAAAAATGTGTCTAAATAAGCATAGGGTTTCTGATAAGTGAACTTGCACCTACAGTATACTGTATATGAAAAGGGGGATGTTCTTGTTAGCACACATAAACTCTGTTTTAGTCTGTACATAGTTTGAGGATACCCAGAGTTTACATTCAATGTCACTATGAAATCACATTTGTCAGATAGTTTGGTGTACATGGCATTTTGAACAGTTCAACCAGTAAATCTTGATATGAAAATATAGTCATTAGAGGATGGATATAAATGTGTTTATTATTATTGTAGTTATTACTGTAGTCCCACCTTGGGATCAGAATGTCCACTGTGCTTTGTACACAAGGCACACTTACTTTCATTTATATAGTTCAGCAAATCCAAGATTTAAGTGCCCTATAGAGCTGCTGGTGTCACTGTAGGCATCGTTAGAAAATCTGAGTTTTTTTTAGAAAATCTGACATTGGCCAATTTTCTGTTATATACTATATATATAATACTGTGTGTGGTGTGTGTGTGTGTGTGTGTGCATGCAGATGACAACAAGGCGCTGTGGGGCATCAACATCATGAAGAAGGCCAAGAAGACAGGCAGTCCGAAGGCTTTCGGTGTGCGCCTGGAGGACTGTCAGCCTGCTGTGAATCATAAAGTAAGCCTTCAGTGTTTATTATGTCAAAACTACACCAACAATGTGATTTATGGCTTAAAATAACGTATATAATATGTAGACAAAATTATAACACTGACCACAAAGTTGATACTTAAGGCCGCGTTCAGACAGCCTGCGTCGGTTGTCTGACGGTCCGGCAGAAACGCAGGTCTTTCCATTCATTTTGAATGGGGGTAGTGTGTTTAGGCTGCAGCGGGGGATGCCGCAGGGGACACGCACACAAAAAAAAATTTGCAGTGAGCCTGCGGAGAAAAGTTGAGACCGAGTCAACTTTTGGAGAAACGCAACCCCACGTCACGCTGCAGTGGCCATTATGTAACAGGAGATCAGACTTGTCCAATTATGTGATGTCCAATCAGTCAAGTGTAGCAATAAATTCCCCAGTGCATGCTATATTGACTGAGAAAGCTGAGTTCACCTGCGTGCACAGCCGTGCCGACAGTGCCTACACGTAGCAGGATGCAATGCCCACGACCCACTGACGCCCAACCAAAATATAATATACCTGAGTTTTTCCTATATACTTATATAATGAAATGGAAACACGGACTAGCATGAACAAAGACGGCAACAACTCTTTAATATTATTATATATATTATATTATTATAATACAATATTAATTTCCACATTATCAGCGGCAGCACATTACAGCTTCACTACTTTTGTGTTTACCTTTTACAATAAAAGCCTAACTTAAATTCACTCAGCATTTTGCTAATCGGCCACTCAACAAAATAGCTTACATCATGAAAAGTATCACTTGTTCTCTTTCCAAACTAAATGTAAAGCTAAAATATAAATTATAATTTTTCTGCCTCTGAAGGGGTGCATGCCAGAGAAAAAAAGTTTTTACTTTTTCTGAACATAACTTACTAAAACTAATTACTGGAATTGTGAATTAAATGCTTGACAAATTAAAGATTCTCCATCAAATTGACAATAAAATCATGTAAATCAGAAATGGCCTTAAAGCTGACAATAAGCAGTGGACCGCGAGGCAGTGAATGGTGGGCGCTTTTACAGATGACGGATCTTACATAACTTATTTATTGCTGTCGGGGTGTAAAGACCATTTCAAACAATACATACGCTATCGGTCAAACGTTTGGGGTTACAGTTTTCCATTCCACTCCATTATAGACAGAATACCAGCTGATCTGAGTGGGTGGATGATCTTTAATACAATATCGACATTGCCCATTATCAGCAACCATTCATCCAATGTTCCAAAGGCACATTCTGTTTACTAATCTGATATCATTTTAAAAGGCTAACTGAGAAAACATTGGAGAACCCTTTTTCCATTATGTAAGTACATAATGTAATCTGAAAACTGCTGCCCTGGTTAAACAAACATTGCAACTGATCTCAGCTGGTATTCTGTCTATAATGGAGTGGAATTGAAATTTCTAAGTGACCCCAAACTTTTGACCGGTAGTATATATATATAAGTGTATATTGGAAACAGTTACCAATACTGCCTATATGTTAGTTATAAAAAGGATAATCAACTTTTTATTGAAGGTGCAGTAGGTAAGACTTATAAAACTAACTTTCTGTTATATTTGCTGAAACTGACCCTATGTTCCAGTAGAACTACATGAAGCAGGTCATTTAAAAAAATCCGGCTCCTCTGGAACCACCTACAGTCTGTAGTGAGATTTTAAAAAAATCCACCGCCAGATGCACCAATCAGGGCCAGGGGGGGGTGTCAATCACTGATCATGCACACCCATTCATTCTCCCTTGTGGGGGGAGGGGCTTAGGACAACGTTTTGGGCTTTAGCGGAAAGGGGGGAGGGACTGAGAAGTTGTTGATGTTCAAATTTTTTGGCTAAGTCCTGGATCTTCACAATCCTACCTACAGCACCTTTAACAGCAAGAAAGAATTTCTAGCAGCTGACCAGCCTCTAACATCTCACAGTATCACCCAATCCTCAGATGAATTAATAATATTTATGCAACTACACAACTGAGATGAACAGCTGCACCAGCCATTATTGAATGAAATGTAGCTGGTGATCTAAATTCTAGAATGACGTCACATGCCTAAAGAGCCCTCCAGCCAATCAGTAACGAGAATCATCATCTCCCTGCTTTAATCAGAATAAGGTTGGACAGTAAGCATTATAAATATACTGTATGAGAAATGTTAACAAAAGCAGAACAGAGTTAATTACAATAATTGTTAGGGCTGGGTTTTAAAATTTTTAAAATTTAAATCGATTTTCATTTGAATGATTCAAAATCAATTCATAAAATCCATTGGTACCAACTATGTAATGCTAGCTTGTAGGGAAGGAGGTTAAGTAACGCTCCAAAGTTAGGCTACATTTTGGCGACATGAAAAACTGACATGGCCATTTTCAAAGGGGTCCCTCTGTCACCTCCAGATATCTGAATGAAATGTCACTCAATACTCGCTGGCTGTAGAGTCTGTAGAGCTAATTTTTATTGTGTGTTCGTGTTAAATAAAAAAGTACGTAACTGCTTTGGCGTCAGTTCTTAATGTAAACATTGATACTTTTAGGAATGCAGCAGGTTAGAGGGAACCTTGTACAATTGTAGAATCTCTTTCATATCCAAGCTAAATTGGTATTGTAACTGAAATGTTCCTAACCTAATTGATATCGAATTCAAAAATAAAATCGAATCGGGAATACAATCAATTCGGGACCTTGTGAATTGGAATCGAATCTACGTGGAAAATCCTTGACGATACCCAGACCTAGCAGTCGTACTGATGTCAACATTTTGGTAGAAGAACGGGGGAATACTGCCTGAATGAAATCATTACTTCATAAGCACAGGCTGCATGTCTCTGTGTTTCCAAACACACACACAAACACGGCTTGAAGTAATTTACTACTCTATCTTTGCCACTCTTTCTCATTTTCCTTCCTTCCAAACACCACCCATGTTATTGCTTCATCCCTTCATTCTTATTCATCCTAACCCTCCTTTCATCTCCCTCCTGTTTTTCATCAATTTCCTCTGATTTGTTTCTCCGTGGCTCCCTCTGTCCCTCCGTCTCTTCAGTTTGTCCCTCTGATTGTGGAGATGTGCTGCGGTGTGGTGGAGGAGACGGGTCTGGATTACACCGGTATCTACCGCGTGCCGGGGAACAACGCCATGGTGTCCAATCTGCAGGAGCATCTCAACAAGGGCATGGACATCAACACCGCTGAGGAGGTGTGCAGGATACATGAAAAAATGCTTACATACTGTAGACATCACACAAAACTAAAAGCAAGCAGTCTTTTTAAACCTGTTTTGCAATAAACTTGTTAATAGAGTCATACCTAAGAGTAGTTTTGTACCAAGAATAATTTTTGTTAGATTAGGTGTGCTTTTTTTTTTTTTAATGCTGCACTAGAAATACTAAACCCTTAAACTTTCTGTCTCCACAGAGATGGCAGGACCTAAATGTAATCAGCAGCCTTCTCAAATCGTTCTTCCGAAAACTGCCTGAGCCGCTGTTTACTGATGGTGCGTCCACTCATTTGTTTATTGTCAAGTGTAGCATGAATCATAATAAACATGTATATGTGAGGGTGCTCCTCACTCAGTTCAAGATTATGCCTCACTTCTGTTGGACTCCCTCCAGATAGTTTATAATTGGTCTGAAAGACACACCAAATTGTTGGAAAAGTAAGACTGAGGACGGCCAATTACTTCATGTCCTGTGATAAGGTCCAGGAGTTTTGGACCGGGATACATGATAAACTATGTCAGACTACAGGGACCCAGGTTCCATTCAGCCTGAGATGGTTTGTTCTGGGAGATGGGTCAATCCTAAGAGGGACGGATCAGCACATAAGAAGCTGGGTCCAGACTAGTTTAATGATAGGGGGGGGATTTGTTCATGATGCGAGTCGGTTGGCAACGATTAGCTCTGATTACCGGTTATCTCCGTTAAAAAGATATGGAGTGGAGGAGCTGCCACTGAGAGAGGTAACAACCAGACTCTGATAAATGACGTCCGGGGAGCTTTCACCGCAGCGTGGCCACGTTGTTTCAACGGTTTTATTAGTACAGTTAATCCCACGGCAAGACCACCAGCAACTAACGTAACGATAGCCTCTCACGCACACGGCACGCAACTTCACGAGGGGGAGGGGCCGGAGGCAGCTCCTCTCTGTGCGCTGTAAAAAAAAATACACCGTTGTGTGTGTGTGTATATATATATATATATACAGTGCCTTGCGAAAGTATTCGGCCCCCTTGAACTTTTCGACCTTTTGCCACATTTCAGGCCTCAAACATAAAGATATAAAACTGTAATTTTTTGTGAAGAATCAACAACAAGTGGGACACAATCATGAAGTGGAACGAAATTTATTGGATATTTCAAACCTTTTAAACAAATAAAAAACTGAAATATTGGGCGTGCAAAATTATTCAGCCCCCTTAAGTTAATACTTTGTAGCGCCACCTTTTGCTGCGATTACAGCTGTAAGTCGCTTGGGGTATGTCTCTATCAGTTTTGCACATCGAGAGACTGACATTTTTGCCCATTCCTCCTTGCAAAACAGCTCGAGCTCAGTGAGGTTGGATGGAGAGCGTCTGTGAACAGCAGTTTTCCGTTCTTTCCACAGATTCTCGATTGGATTCAGGTCTGGACTTTGACTTGGCCATTCTAACACCTGGATATGTTTATTTGTGAACCATTCCATTATAGATTTTGCTTTATGTTTTGGATCATTGTCTTGTTGGAAGACAAATCTTCGTCCCAGTCTCAGGTCTTTTGCAGACTCCATCAGGTTTTCTTCCAGAATGGTCCTGTATTTGGCTCCATCCATCTTCCCATCAATTTTAACCATCTTCCCTGTCCCTGCTGAAGAAAAGCAGGCCCAAACCATGATTCTGCCACCACCATGTTTGACAGTGGGGATGGTGTGTTCAGGGTGATGAGCTGTGTTGCTTTTACGCCAAACATAACGTTTTGCATTGTTGCCAAAAAGTTCGATTTTGGTTTCATCTGACCACAGCACCTTCTTCCACATGTTTGGTGTGTCTCCCAGGTGGCTTTTGGCAAACTTTAAACAACACTTTTTAAGGATATCTTTAAGAAATGGCTTTCTTCTTGCCACTCTTCCATAAAGGCCAGATTTGTGCAGTATACGACTGATTGTTGTCCTATGGACAGAGTCTCCCACCTCAGCTGTAGATCTCTGCAGTTCATCCAGAGTGATCATGGGCCTCTTGGCTGCATCTCTGATCAGTCTTCTCATTGTATGAGCTGAAAGTTTAGAGGGACGGCCGGGTCTTTGTAGATTTGTAGTGGTCTGATACTCCTTCCATTTCAATATTATCGCTTGCACAGTGCTCCTTGGGATGTTTAAAGCTTGGGAAATCTTTTTGTATCCAAATCCGGCTTTAAACTTCTCCACAACAGTATCTCGGACCTGCCTGGTGTGTTCCTTGTTCTTCATGATGCTCTCTGCGCTTTACACGGACCTCTGAGACTATCACAGAGCAGGTGCATTTATAATGGAGACTTGATTACACACAGCTGGATTCTATTTATCATCATTAGTCATTTAGGTCAACATTGGATCATTCAGAGATCCTCACTGAACTTCTGAGAGAGTTTGCTGCACTGAAAGTAAAGGGGCTGAATAATTTTGCACGCCACTTTTTCAGTTTTTTATTTGTTAAAAAAGTTTGAAATAGCCAATGAATTTCGTTCCACTTCACAATTGGGACCCACTTGTTGTTGATTCTTCACAAAAAATTACAGTTTTATATCTTTATGTTTGAGGCCTGAAATGTGGCAAAAGGTCGAAAAGTTCAAGGGGCCGAATACTTTCGCAAGGCACTGTATATATATATATATATATAGATATATATATATATCTATATATATATAGATATAGATATAGATATATATAGATATATATATATATATATAGAGATATATAGAGATATATAGATATATATAGATATATTATTTTTTTTTTACTTATTTAACTGTATAGTAAAGTTCAAAGACAGTGTTTAAAAAGTGCAATCCACTTGTTTTTTGACATATGTTTATTACAGTAAATAATAATTAAATAATCTAAATACTACTAAGTGTGGTAAAGCCACATATTTGTTTTTATATTTCTGCAATCTGCACTTTAGTTTGTGTGATTTGTTTCTGACTTTCATATGAATGTTTACACCAGGCTTGGTCAGTGCTCAATATACTACTGGGATTGAAGTAGTTAAATAAAAGATGTCATTCATATAAATTCATGCATCACCTAATTTCATCATCACATCACATACAGTCCTGGCCTCCAGGAAAGAGCAGTTTGCTTAATCTATCTCATCGTGTGTTGTTCATACTATACAATGATTTATTGTTTGTCTTTGTTGAATAATACAGAAGACAAAGAGCTTAAAAAATATTCACATATTAAATCGCAATCGCAGTATTTGGGGAAAAAATCGCAATTAGATTATTTTCAAAAATCGTTCAGCCCTAATAGAGTAGAATATTAAACTAGGGCCACCACTGGATTATTATCCCAGTTTATATAAAAAAAACAAACATTGTATAGCCCTTTTATTATATGTTAGTCATACGCCTTCTCTGTCTACAGACAAGTACAACGATTTCATTGATGCCAACCGAATAGAAGATGCAGAGGACAGACTGAAGACCATGAAGAAACTGGTATGTGTCGAAGGACCGCAGAGTATAGAGCAATGAATATGTTTGTCATAGATTTCACTTTCAAATCGAATCAAACTTTTTGTCCTCTTCTTTGCTACATTCATCCATCCTTCTTTATCTAGATCCATGACCTCCCAGATCACTATTATCACACCCTTAAGTTCCTAGTGGGTCACCTCAAGAAAGTGGCAGATCACGCTGAAAAGAACAAGGTAACCTATTTTATTTATTTTGTTTTTTTGGAGAAGAAAATTGAATTTATGGAGCCAGACATGAATATAACTTTGAAATGATTTTCAGATGGAGCCGAGAAACCTGGCTCTGGTGTTTGGTCCTACTCTGGTGAGGACGTCCGAGGACAATATGACCGACATGGTCACCCACATGCCTGACCGCTATAAAATAGTGGAGACTCTTCTCCTGCACGTAAGAACCAACAGCTGCTTCCTCCAACGCCAGAAATACGGCACCATTCTTTACTCGTTGTGTTTTGTCTTTAGATCAGTGATACTGTGTTGTGTTACTTTAACAGCATGACTGGTTCTTCACGAATGGAGCGCTTGATAAAGAAGAGAAGGTATGTCAGACCACAGCAGTAGCTTCGTGCAAAGAGCCAAGAATGTCACGAATACAGGGGATTGTTTTCACTCCGATGTCCTCATTTGTACTTTGCACTTTTATTTTGGGTATGATTGTGTATTTCTGGATGTGTGTGTGTTGTGTTGTGTTGTGTTGTGTGTGTGTGCGTGCACGTGTGTGTAGGCCCCAGAGGATAAGCGGGACATGCAGCCTGTGCCAAACATTGACCATCTGCTGTGCAACATCGGCAGGCCGGGCATGCCAGGAGAGGCATCAGGTGAGGAAGTGTCATAATCCAATATGTGACATTGTCCTAGAGATATATGTTCACTATGACAGAATCTAACATATCACATTAACTGATGGCCAGAACAGTTGCTGTTTGTCCATAATTACGATGAGGGTTCACCAAAGTTTTGTACTTTCAAAATGAAAGCAATTGGCACTTTTGTCCTATGGGGCACCCCTTAATTGAGCCGATTTGGCCCTCTCTCTGTGCATTGTGTATATGTATTTTTAAGCAATTAAGTTTATAAAATTAATTTATCCATCCATCGTCAACCACTTATCCCGCGCACAGGGTCGTGGGGGGGCTGGAGCCAATCCCAGCATACGTCGGGCGAAAGGCGGGGTACACCCTGGACAGGTCGCCAGTCCATCGCAGGGCCACACATAGACGAACAACCACTCACTCACACATGCACACCTACGGACAATTTAGGGACACCAATAAACCTAGCCCGCATGTCTTTGGTCGGCGGGAGGAAGCCGGAGTACCCGGAGAGAACCCACACAGACACGGGAGAACATGCAAACTCCACACAGAAAGGCCGGGCCAACCGGGGTACGAACCCACAACCTTCTTGCTGTGAGGCGACAGTGCTAACCACCGCACCACCGTGTCCCCCAAAAATTAATTTAATTTTGATTAATATTCTGATTGTTTTCTCAATCAAGCAATATATATACAGTATATATTATATATGGGCTGTCAAAATTAATGCGCTAATAACAAATTAATGCAAATTCCTTTTTACCGGCACTCATTTCTTTTATTTGGGCCGAGTTTTGAGTTTGCCATATTAGGCTTTCAGCATATTTCTTGAGCATACAGTACCTTTGAGGTTATTCTGGAGAATATTCTAGACAGTATTTGTCATTGGTATAATAATAAACATTTGTAGAAAGCAAGCATATTTGTCCGCTCCCATGTTGATAAGAGCATTAAAAACTTGAAAAATATCCCTTTTAATGTATATTTAGAACAGATAACAAAAAATATGTGATTAATTTATCAATTTAACAGTGGACAATCATGCAATTAATCAGGATTAAATATTTTAATCGATTGACAGCCATATATATATATGCCTACATAAAGTCAGAATATAGTCACTAGAAATCTCACTATATGCACTTGTATGTTCATATGAAAATTGATGGAAATAGTTGTGCAAGGAATGAAAAAAAACAAAAGAACTTGAGTGAGAAGTTCAAACACTGCCTAGTCTCACCTGTGCACACCTGGCCAATTGCTTCATGAGATGGGCATTATTGTTGGTTCCTGGAAAGTTTTGTAATGTGTCAGACGCAGCCTCCACAAATCGGTTGTCGGAAAGGTGTGGGGGGGAGGGAGTTTCAGATGCTGTTCAATTATCCAAGAAGCACTCTGTTTGATGTATACTGACCCCTTTAGCCCCCAAAAGAAAGCTAGATACCTACAAGAATGCAAAACCTTCCTATCTGGGTCTTCTGTGGTCTGCTTTGGTAGTCTGGTGTAGTTCAGTATGACCTGGCTGGAAGCACGATCTTGCTAGTTTGCATTCACCCCAAAGGAACACAGGGAACCATCTTTAATACAGCTCAGAGAAAAGAGCTTTTCATGAAAATGTCCAATCAAAACCTAATGGTTGATTGCTTCCAAATCTAACCTATGCTCTACATTCTATACTCCTAATATCAGTCTTAAGGCCTTATTAAGTGAAACTCAGCTCAAAGTTTTTTCTTTCCCAGTTGATCTCTGTACTTCTCCAGCTGTTGTTTTTCTGCCTGTGTATACTCATGATGTTTCCTACTTTTTCTCAATTTCTCTTTTTTTTTTTCTGGACCTTTCTGCCCTCTTTTTCTCTAGCTGAGACAGTGGATCAGCCTCTTCGGTAGGACCAGGTTTTCCTGCTTGTGTGTTTGAGTTTGGTGTTTCTATTGCATTTTGGATTCCTTTACCTATTCGTTTTCTTTCTGTCAGTCTTGGTTTCCCACCAATGTATCATCATTCCTCCATCTTGCTGACAGGGCTGTAACTGTTTGTGTACTCGTGCCTAACCATCACAGTCCGGTGCACACAGCCACACGCAGAATAAACTGTTTTTTGAATATATATATATATATATATATATATATTGAAGCACATAATGCAAAAACAATGTAAACAAGCGCAACTTTCACCCCAAATTTTTGCTGTATGCTGTTTGCAACGTGCTAAGATTAGCTCAACAAACCCTTTGGCGTGCGAGTCAATCACACTATGGTGAGCGCAAATGAAATGCCGGAGCTGTGGGTTCCCGGTCAGCTACAACAACAACGGAGAGAAAGAGAGAGAGAGGACGGTGCGTCGCCGTTGCTCCACTCCACATTGAATGTTCTAACGCACATTCGATGGCATCACCCAGATGTGCCAATGCTAATTCATAGCATAAGAGATGCTTTTCAGTTTTACAGCCTATTGTTCGGACAGTGTTATACAAACATGTTTGAAATGTTCCTTGTTTCTATAATGAAAATACTATACCGTGACTCCTAAACTCGGGTATGAACTGAACCGTGACTTTTAGAGTACCGTTACACCCCTATTTGCTGATATTACAGGTGAACTCTAGCCATTTTTGCTACTTAAAGTAAAAGCAGAGAAAACTGCAGTTGTGTTCTTGATTTAAAAGATGAATTCTCAAATAATGGCTAGAGTTCTCCTGAGAGATTGCAGTACTGGCAGTGTGTGCTGTCATTATGCAGATATCACACCTTTGCACCACTCCTAACACTATTACCACCACTTGTCCAGTGATGACATGGTTCTTATCCACATCATTCTTTTCTTATAGATTCCACCACCAGCGATTCACTTAAGACAAAGGTAAGCAAGAAATTACTTACTTTTACTTTCATTCTGCGGTTAGGATCATGGATTCTTGAATATGAAGTATGGAGTGACCATTATTTGACTGGAATTTGAACCTTTCAGCTTTCTTCGCTCTCCAAGAAGGACCTGAATGCCAGGGACTTCCTGCCCAAGTCCATCATCTCTGCTGTGACCCGCAAACGTAAAAAATGCCTCAGTACCGACCTGCAGAGCGGCAGCGCTGACGAGGACTCAGAGCATGAGCCAGTCAAAACCAGCAACTACGGGGGAGGAGGGGAAGGGGAGGAGGAAGAGGATAGAAGAGAGGAAGAGGCAGTCAAGGGAGAACATACCATTCCTAAAAAAGAAAAAAGGGATGAAAAGGAAACTGGGGTGAAAGCTAGAGAGACCACAGAGGAGAAAGATGTATTGTCTGGAGAGGAAGAGGCTGAAAAGGACATGGGAAACGTAACAGACAACGGTGCAAAGAAATTTGAGAAGGGCAACAGGCGGAGAACAACCTTGCCGAGAAACGCACCGCAACTTTGTCCTAACAGTTTCCTCTGCTCAGACCATCAGATCCATGCCACATACCCGAGACCCCCAACAGTGTCTAATCCTCCTTCCCATTTGAGGCCTCACAATCAGGCCAGAGGACACCCCACAGTCCCTTTCTGGATCTGCCCCACCAGGCTTCCAAACCTTTACCATCAGCCAGACTGGAACCAGTCGGTGCCAGTCCGCTACAGGAAGACAAGAGGTGGGAGGACAAGGGCTGTTTCCATGAATCTAGACCTTGAGCTATGCAGGAGTGAGGACAAAATCCGAGGATGTAGAGCAGAGAGGGTGGAGATGATCAGAGTCATTGAGGGTGCACCAGGTCAGCATGGCTGTGTTGGGGTTCCTCAGGGATCAATTGTGGGTCCTGGGTCAATTGAGCAAAAAGATCCCGTCCCTCATCTTGTCCAGGAGTCTCCCCCTCTCTCCTCCTCTTCCTCGGGATGGATAGATCAAAGCTCCTTGGGATCTCAGGCTGTGGTCCTGAGGAGATCGGCCCTAGGCCCACGGGACAAGACCAGAGCGTGGCGTCGTCACACGGTGGTTGTTTAACCTGACGGTCTCATCTACTAATGCAGTACCAAGTACTTGCCCTTTACTCAAAAACACTGGATCACCTGCTTCTAAAGCCAAGTGTCCGTCATATTGCTCAATACTCTTTCTTTAATACTTTGGCACGGAATTTGGAGACAATTATTTGCCATTGTGTGCAGCTGTAGAGTTTCATTCCAAAATGAGATAACGTCCATTTGATAATAAAAAAAAAGAAAAGCTTACTCAGAAATTAATATAGAAATTATACTATTCAACTACTTTTGAAGCTATTTATTTTTAACCCTTTACTTATCATCTTTAATCCTTTACTTACTTACCAAACACACACACACACACACTGAACATGGCAAATTGAGATCCTGCTATTTCCAGGAAATTCTCAGCAAAATCTGATCACGTTTCTCAGGTAAAACACCTGTGGGATCCTGTGATCTACGCTTCCACACACCTGTTGTAGATATAGTCGGACCTTGAACTGCCGTTATTATGGCACAGTCACACCAGAAAGTGGCGCGGTGAAGTTAAGCCGTGAGTGCTTGTGAAATAAGTGGTGCTACAAGCTTGGTGAGATAGTCTGTATTGGCAAGGGTAGCTGGCAAGCTAACAAGCTAACATGCAACCCAGTCGGGAAGATAGATCTCTGAGCTAGGTAGCATGCTAAATGACAGTTGACAGGACAATAAGTTTACACAGTATGTGGAGCATTTTACTCCTGAATCAAAGTGATCACACAGCTAATAAACTACAGTAGATTCCACTGTTCTTCAAAATTCAAGTATTAAAGTTTCAGTTTATTTCACCCCAACAAGCGAATCCACTAATCACGACAATTACAATTACCATTAAAATTAATTGATTTTGCGGCCATTTTAAATGCTGATATGACCAGGCCTTTACAGCAATATAACTGGATACACTTTTCACCTGGAAGGGTTTCATCCAATAACCTTTCATGCTAATATGACAATGCAGTGTGTATTCAGCTTAGTGGCAAAATATGCTTTTAGATTAAGAGAACAAAGTAGAGTGCAAAATCTGTAAATGATACCAATATCAAAAAAGAGAAGTAGGGTCAATTTCAGAGCAGTGTTCAAAAGGCTTTGAATGCAGAAGATGATCCTAAACTAAACTAAACAGTGCTCCCGTTCCTTAAACCACCAAAACAACATGCTGAAATGGCAAAAAAGTTATGGCAAGAAATCCTGGGCTTTTATAACAACAGGAAAACCTTTCAACCTAACAAACATTTAACCATGTGATTATAGCATCTTTTTAAAAGATTCTGATGAAGTTGTTTGTTGAAAATTGGTGTAGTCAATGTGCTAGTCTTAAAACAACTACTAGGTGGTACCAAAGTAAGGACTTTCTAAATCCTACACATTGCGTGCGTTCCATTTGTGCTAAGAATTTGGAATTTCCGAGTTCCAAGTCAGGAATTTCAAATTCAACTCTGAAAGTCACACAGTAACCTGAGCAAAGCCGACCACAAAATCCAACACGGTGAAACAGTAGTAGTAGTGAACAGTAGTGGAAGCTGTAGTAATCAGGACTTAACGTTCACTTTTTTGATCACCTTGGCTAGTAGATTTTTAAGTTACCAGCCAATCAGATTTTCCACTAGCCAAATGTTTGTTTGTTTCTTCCTAACTAACTATACTTTTATTTCAGCTCCTTTGGTATGTTTCGCGCTGTTCAGTTCGTCTTCTTCCTTTCAGCGTAGCTCGTAATCGACACCACGCGCTAGCCACCTAGCCAATGGTTGTATAACCCTTTACAACATAGCGCTCATGGGAAATGTAGGATTAGTACTACAAGCAGTGTTGCCAGATAAAGATTACGTTTCCAAGCCAAACACACAAAACCGCCCACATTTTTTGGCGGAAAACAACTTAACAATGGTAAGTTAGTTTTTACCCGCGTTTTGTGGGTTGGCGGGTGTCAATTTAAAGCCCTGGTAGTAATATCTGTTACAGTTGAATACCACTTCTGTCTTATTTGTGTCTCAATAAATCAGCCGTACACTCAGTCCTGTCCATCTTCTGTCTGTGGGCATGTTGCCACAGTGTTATTTGCACAAAATACAGCGTGATGCCATGTTATTAACTGGTATTGCTAACAATGGCTAACCTGGCTAGAGCTAACACTTAACGACTTCTTGTACTGGAAGGCGATCAACTCGGGTGTGACGTCATTCCCAGCTCCGGCGTCCGAGGTTAATGGAACGCAGCAACAGTAGGGGCTTTAACACATATATATATATTTACCAGTCGAGATGGCGATGCTGGTACTGTTTTCACCCTGTGTATGTCATCATGGCAAAATGTGGTCCTGGAGAAACCTATCATGGCCGTAGCTACCACATAGGCGGTTTTGAGTACTTTGCCAAGTATTTACATGTCTTGTCTGTGGACAGATTTAGTCACCGCGATAGCATCAAAAATGTTACAGGTGTGTACAAGGCCGAGGACGTACTGTAGATGTAGGGGGTTAGGGTTAGACCATCACAAGATGGTCTCTAGTTCTAAAAAGTTTTTTTTGGAATGAAACCCTTAAATTGTAAATTTAAAAAAAACACGCTGACTTATTGGGACTTTGTCTTATTCACCGTATCCCCCAGAGTTAGATAAGTCCATACATACCCTTCTCATCTCCGTGTGTCTCCTATCTCTGTCTGACGCACCCACCGCTAGCCTAGCTTAGCACAGATCCTGGAGGTAACCGGCTCCATCTAGCCTACTGCTCCCAATAAGTGAAAAAATAACGCCAACATTTTCCTATTTACATGTTGTGATTTGTATAGTCACAGCGTGTACAAATAAGGTCACATGACACACAGCCATCTTCTAACCGTATACATACTGGGAACTATATTCTCAGAAGGCGAAGCACTGCTACTTCTGCTACTTGGGCGAAGTGATTTGCTCGCAGCACCTGAAGCCCTGTGATGAGGAGCAGAGAGTTGGCCTGGAGTTCGCTCAGAGGCTTCTCAGGTGCTGCGAGCAAATCACTCCGCCAAAGTAGCAGAATGTATGGACTTATCTAACTCTGGGGGATACGGTGAAGAAGACTAAGTCCCAATAAGTCGGCGTGTTCCTTTTAAAAGAAGAGTAAAACATGAGAGAAAGCCACATCAGACATTTGAAATTCAACTCCAGAGCTGAGCTGCTACTGCTGCTATTACAACTAACCCTCACCAGCAAAGACTAGAGCAACATCAGGCAAACCCACTGTGCTGTACATGCTGGTGTCGTCCCCCACTAACGATGTCTTTGACGATACCCACGTGGTCAGACATCCCATATTCACGCTTACCTACCAGCCCGAGTACAGCACAGGACACTAATTCAGAGGAAACCGTACTTCAGGATTACTCCTCAGCCCTTTACGAGCTCTTCCAAAGCCTCCTGTGGATCTAAAGGGGACTTCAACGATCCGTGGGAGCGAAACAACTCCCTCTCTCTGGATGATGGGACTCTGGCATTATGCCAATGCATCCGTGGACTAAGAAAAATGCGTGCATGGGTTCAGTGACATATATAAATATGCAAACTAAGTGTTCAACGCAGGCCTATTGTGCTTCCCTGTGTCTAGTATGTTGGGGGAGGAGGGCCTGAGCTTTGAGGATACTAATATTTCATCAGAGGAGCAAAGTGTTTAAGGCAGCTATGCAAAGTCATGCCAAAATTTAATTTGTTTTCTATTTGGGTAATTGTACAAAATCCGCAGTAAGGAGCCAATAGAGAACCTATGAGAACAGGGAGTCTCCAGTTTATACATTATGTCAGTGTTGCTAAGAGTATTGCCACGAGAGCAGTTGAAAGTGTGTGAATAACCTCCTTAAATCCAAAACCACAGAGTCTTACCTGAGTGATATTTTTGCATTTTTTCCTTTTCATATGTTGAGTATTTTTTGCTCCCATTAACAAAACTTGAGTTTTGCTAAATCTGAAAAAAAAAAAAAAGTAAAAAACAAATGGAGTTGAACCAAACTGTACTGCCAACCACTGTCATCCAAACAGACTCCATGTTTGTCTTAATCATATCTAGACTCAGTCTGTCTTTCTCTCTCTGTGTGCCCTTGTGCATGTGCTTTATGGACGTGGGTGACTGTGCGTGGACCAATTTTGTAACAGTTGTACAAAGCCTTGTTAAGTTAACCTGTGTATATAATTATTATACATAATATATTAAATTATTTGTTTTGGAAGAGGGGTTGTGTTTATTTTTTGATTCAAATATGGGTATTAAGTCAATTCAAATGTGACTTTACATCCCACAGTGTAACAATAATCATAGCAAGCTGAATGTTAAGACAGCTTCTAGTTTCACAGCAGTATGTGTAAAGATGTAATGAGACTGAAAAGATGAAGTGAATTCTAAAATAATGTCCCTCTACCAGCCATCTCCGATACTAACATCATGAACCTCTTCAGTTAACAGAAGTATAACGTAACACTTCAGTTCACCGCTAAGATCCATCTACCTCCAGCTGCTGACAGAAATCGGAGGAGAAACGGTCGCTGCATTAGCCCGAAGTAAAGAGGCACTCCACTGATTTTACATAAAGGTCAGTTTACCAGTCAGGGTAAGTGCAACTCAGCCTGTGAAATCAGTTGTCTTCTGGGTCTCTTGATGGTAAAACTGGGTGGCATGGAGTTTAAGACCTTATTTCAACCTTTGTATATTCCTATACATCCGATATTTTGATGCAGTATGATTGGATTTAACATCGAATATCCGTATGATATTATAGGGACTGCGCGTCCTATCCAGGAGTTATTCAAAACGTAGTCTCGCTTTGCCAGACTTTCCTCCACAGCGCTGCGGAGGATGGTCTGACTAGTCTACACAGCATTCCAGGATGGGAGAAAAACGTGCTCTGGTTTATTGGCATTTCTTTAAACCAATCACAATCGTCATGGGCGGTGCTAACAACCTGACGGAGCCACGGTGCCTCTGCTAAACAGTCTCAGGAAGGAACTTGTTTTGGTGGAACGTGTACGTTCAAAAGTAGTTTTAGTCGTGTGAGAGAAAACTCAGATTAGACAGATAGTCTAGCTAGCTGTCTGGATTTACCCTGCAGAGATCTGAGGAGGAGGTAACCATAGTCCTCACAAATCCACCGGAGGTTAGAACGCCAACACAGAGACAGAGGAGGGTAATGGACAACCAGTCGAAAAACAGTGAAATCTGGTGAAATTTCTGGCGGCAAGTGAACATCGACGATGTAGACCGTTCAAAACTAGTCATATCTGGGATTGTTCAGGTGCCGCCCAACAGAACATGTATACCCATGGGGTGAGCTGTTGGGAATTTTGCAGAGGTGGAAAAAGTACTAAAATATTGTACTCAAGTAAAAGTATCAATAATTTGATGAAATATTACTCAAGTACAAGTGAAATTACCTATCTGAAAAATTACTCAAGTACAAGTAATAAGTAGTTCATTTAAAATGTAATTTAAGTAAAAGTTACTAAGTTACATTAAAAAAAAACAATTGGGGGCGGGGATCTCCCCCATGTAGTGAAAATAGGATAATAAGGGGTCATAAATCCAAAACTATTTTGTTTTTAATTAAAGAAAAATCTATACAAATGTAAAAGGACTACAATCTGCTCTTGGAAACTGGAAGTGCCGAGTGACCTAGAATGCTAACCTACATGATTAATGTCACAGCAGGCAGAGTGCCTCATGCTACAATCCTCTCCAAAAACACGGAGCTCTCCCTTTACCATTCACACTGCTGAAACATCTGATGGGACTGGAAATTCAAAGGCTTGTTTACATTCAAACAGGTGACAATTTTATTTGTTCAACAGAGACTAATGTTCACAGCTCAGTGGATCTATGGGAAAATGGGGGGGGGGGGGTTAAAAAGTGGTGATTTGTATAGACTGAACTTGTTACCAATAGAAACTTTAAAAAAAATAAAAAATGAAAAAAAATCTGTATCTTTTGATATTTATTGACAGTTTAAGTTTTTGTGGCACGAGAATATTGTGTGGATGCTGCAAACTTAATTTTCGTGGATTTGTGAGGACTACAGTTAACAGATCTCTGCAGGGTAAATCCAGACAGCTAGCTAGACTATCTGTCCAATCAGAGTTTTTGCTCACACGACTAAAACTACTTTTGAACGTACACATGTTCCACCAAAACAAGTTCCTTCCTGAGGCTATTTAGCAGAGGCACCGTCATTGCGTCTGTTGTTAGCGCTGCCTATGACAATTGGTTTAAAGAAATGCCAATAAACCAGAGCACGTTTTTCTCCCATCCCAGAATGCTGTGTGGACTAGCCAGACCCTCCTCCACAGCGCTGTGAAGGAAGGTCTGGCAAAGCTAGACTAATCAAAACACACCCAACCATCCTATAACAAAGTAGCTCACTGACTAGTTCACTTGTAACCTAGGCTAGAAAATCTGAGTTTAACATTCTTCATCTTTACCACTAAGACTTGACACAACCCAACCTTCTATTCAATATAGATTTTTAATTTGAGCTCATGCATTATTATACATGACCGTTACATTACAGGGCAGTTTTGATACAGTTCTTCAATCATTTGGTGACAGTCTTAATTAAACTAGTCATTGCAGTGCATTTTATCATGTGATTACACCTGGAGTCACGATAGATGACTCCAGCGCTAACCAAACAATCTGATTTAGTTAACATTGACATTTGATCTACATAATTAGATACATAGGCGCGACTGTTCAGAAGTTGTAAGCAATGTACAGTTAGCACAAAAGCAGCCTAGGAGAGCAACAGAGCACTGAAAAGACTATTTCATTGTAAGACTTAAATATAAGTCAAAAGAAACACTGGTCAAGAATCTGATCTGAAAGATTACAATTAAAAATGACAAGTGTAGCGATAGTTATCTCAGCCGATACAGAATGGTCCCTTCCCATAGCAGAGAGACTGTGACATTATTACAACTACATGACTTATTGGCAAGACATCTGTACATCGACTTCTTCCATTTGAAAGCTGATACTTTGGCTGCATTGTGCAATTTTGATAATATTCTGAATATTACAAAAGGCATTGATGTTATGGTAGCAAAACCCCAAAGTACACAGAATATGTTGAATGTACATGTTTCATTAAACTGAGTAATATATTAATATAATCCAAGTCTTTATTCAGGCTTAATCAGTATCTCAGGCTCATGATCAGATCCATGTTTGGTAAAGACAATATAATGTTCATTATCTGCTTCCTGCTGCCCAACACACGCCCGCTTATTACACTGGAATCATTTAAATAAAGATGGATGTGCTGTAGCGAGTGAGAGAGGATTTCTGGATCCTGAGGTGTACAACTCTGCCAGATACATCGCTCTCCAAGCAGACAGCAAGTCGGCAAACGTCTCTCCCTCCTTTCAGTGCACGGAACGATGAATTCATATCGGATTCAATCCCTTCCGCTGTACAAATTAAACATCTCGCGCCGATGGATTACTATAGGTGAGTGGTTGAACGTCTTCAGCAGCTTACTTCATGAGGATACGCGACCTTTTCTCTGCGCCCTCCTCAGCAGGTAGACCAGACCCTGAGCAACAAACGGCCACACCAGGAAGAGGACGACGGTCTGACCCGACACGTCAAACAGCCACCACTTCTCCTCCTGAGAGGAAAACCAAACATCCCATCATCTACCATGGAACACATGGTCAGGAGCATCCACCATACGGCCCCGGTTAAAACCAGGCATGGGCCACTTTACTGTAACTCAACATTACACATCTGACAACTTGCTGTCACTATGTATTCAGTTTAAAGACATTATCTTCAGTGTAGCATGTTTTAGAATAAAGTCAACAGTGTAGTGACAGACTGCAGAACTAAAGAAACTAACTTTAAAAGGGTAACTTTAAATCACCGTTTATTTATATGGAGTCTGGAGTTGGTGATGGGGATATCAGGGCTGTTTCATGTTAAACTAAAAGGATCTTACTCTTTAACTAAAAGCTCTATCTCTGTAGGGATCCTTTCATAATGTTGTCAGACTCTTAGAATATTAATCTGAGTCTGTCAGCGGCTAAAACAGAACTTTTAGTGGACGGAAATTGAAGGTGTGCAATTGCCCGTTAACATTACACTGCAGCTTGTTTGTCTCGCTTAATACCGGACCAATTTCAAAGATGGTTGCTGCTATCAGTCACTTATACACAAAAAACATGGTTAAAATAGGGTCCAGGTTGAAAAATACCAAAGATACCCTTTAACTACAGTACAGAATATGCCACAAGCTAGGGTGCTGCTTGTCTCTTACCTGCTCTTTTGAGGCTGAACACTGTAGACACGGTCTCCACTCTGAACTCTGGGCCTGTCACACAGAAACAGCAGTGAGCTTCAGTGCTGACGGCAGCTTAAAGGGTAAAGCCACTGATATGCTACATTTTTCTAGAAGAAATTCGTAGTCAACTAACACTCGTATGATTTTATTGACTAATCGTAATCAGTTGATTTAGTCAACAGATCTGTAAAACTGAGTTTTGTCCATAAAGAATCATGTGAATGCACCACATTAAACCACTATTGGTTTCTTCCTTATAACAACACCCCCACCTAGTCACTTTGCATTAACCTTCTTCCTGGACTATACATCTGCCCAATGCACATATTTTATATTTGCAAATTCTGCACTCAACCCACACCCGTTATTTTGTATGTATACATTTGTTTCTGTATTTATTGTTTATTTCATATTAATGTTTAATATGTCAGTATGTATGCACCATTCGCCAAGGCAAATTCCACATAAGTGGAACTTATTGTGGCGATATGCCCTTCTCGGATTCCGATTGGTGCTTACGTGTGTGGCGGCGAGCCTCTCCACCACCTCCAGCCGCTCCATCACGCTCCTCATGTCCTCCCGGAGCCTGCGCAGGGCCAGCATGATCTGCTGCTGGAGCTGGGCGTCCTGCAGCCTCTCTGCCCCCCCCTCCGAGCCGTCGCCTCCGCCTCGCCCAGCCCCTCCGCCCCCGCCCGGGGGCCCCCACCGAGGACCGCCCTGAGGAACACCGCCTACACACCCCACCACAGGATATTTAACCCTCATTATTCAGACATACAACACATACAGCCACGAGAACAACGGGGCTGAAAGGACCATGCAAACTAAGGGTTTTTAATTGTTTTATTTGTTTTTTACAATTAGGTTATTTATTTAATAATTTCATTTAGTTAACACTTTACTAGTATATAATCAGTCTTTGTTTTTGCATGTTAATGAAAAAATGTCATGACTAGTTCTAATAACTTCTTCAATTGGTTCACAAATATACATTTCTAGTTTTTACACAATATTGAACATTCCATACATGGCTGAGATCGATCTATCTACTACACATCAATATTGACGTTAGGGCTGTAGCGATACACTAATCTCACGATACGATACACGATATTCAGCTCACAATACAATATATATATATATCACGATATTGAAAGATATCTGAAAGATTTAGAAGGGGACAGAGTGATTTTGGTGACATCTTGTGAGTGTTCCATTTACTTGGATTTAATTAAACTGAAAACATCAATTACACAATATATGTCTCTGACTGGACAGAGAGTCTACAGCAGGGATCATCAACTACATTTCTTTCAGAATTTTTCTAAGCACTCTGGCGGCCGGACTTTCAAATAAAGAAAATAAAATGAATTTATACCTAATACGCCTATTCTTGTTCGAAATTTTCACTTTCTTACTGAATTAATGCTACTTTTTTTTTTTTTTTTTCACATGCATTAGTGTGAGCAAACTCCTAAAAAGACACTCCAATAATGATAAACGGGGGTTTTTTTACAAAAAAAGATCTCAGACTAGGAGGCAGTTCACTGAGGAGTGATGGTTAAAGTCTGTGATTATGGAAAAATAATTGTAGTATGCAGCATCCTGATTGGTGGAAAATGCTTGCAGAAAGAAAGGCTGTTGTCAGGTAAACATGTTACTGTCAAAGACGCTGAAGCGAAAAGTTGACGTGGAAAAGCCAAAAGCCCAGCTTTAAAGATGAATGGACTGATAAGCAGGCTATGCACTCGTCATGTAGGCCTCATTTGCAATGAAACGATGTTGTTGCAAAATAATACAACCATCATCATCATCATCACTCGAACATAACGATCGCGTCATTCACCTGCATATTAAGTAGCTCCAGATTGTCCGCTCTAGCGGAGAGTTTGGTTTGTTCAGCCAACGGTGAGGTTTACAAGAATTTGTCAAAATTTCCAGATTCCCGGCAACCTAAGATACACAGTTAGACTACAAACCGACAGCTTTTGTTTCAGGTTGTTTGTAAAAATTTGCTATTTGCAGAGTAGAGCTGTGTTTGCGTAAAACAGCGCGGTGGACAGAGCAGATTGAAATATGGCTTTCTACATGTTTATGCCGGTCTACACAGGTGAGTGCATTGATAAGTATTGACTTTCTACTCACGAAGGTTTAATTGTAGCCTATTTACAGAAAAGAGACCAGCGTGAGTTCATCTGCCCCAGCGGCCGTTGGTAACTCTGTATCGTTCCCAGTCAGGTGCTGTGTGTTAACACACACACACACACACACACACACACACACACACACACACACACACACACACACACACACCCCGCTCAGCAGTGTGTGTGGAGCTCAGGCATCGCTGTACAGAATCCCGGCATGTGAATAGAGATGTAAATACAGGCGGCTGGTTTTGCTCTAAATGCTTGAAATGATAAATAACAGAACGCATTTTTTCCTCCTTACATTTTGTGAATTCATGATTATTCTGCGGGCCAGACTAAAAGCTTTGTCAGCGGCCGCCCAGTTGACGTTGGCTGCTCTACAGCGACACTAGCGGCTGGCTGACCAAATCGCTCTTCCTGCAACGTGAACAGGGGTAAACACGGGGGATTTGAATGGGACTTATGTATCGATACTTGCAGCTTAAAAATCGATACTTTCTTGGGGAAAAAAAATATCGATTTATATCGCAGAATCGATAAAATTGCTCAGCCTTAATTGACGTAGATGTATTTGATAAAGAATGTTGTGATATTTGATATTCTCCGTATCGCCCGGCCCTACTTCCATATGTTAACAGCTTACGTTCTCTCCAGTTGTGGTAGGAACCTTCCCGCCCGGAGTCTCGACTCCTCCTGTTGGGACCCGGACCCTTCCCATCCTCGGCCCCCTCTCCACCGTGACCGGCCCCGACCTGTCGGACCTCCAGACCGCCTTCCAGCTGAAGGCTCCGGACAGGAGAGGACTCCGGCGACACATGGCCGTTGTGAAAACCATTGGTCTGGACTGGAACTGGAATCTGGTAAAAAAAAAAAAAAAAAAGCTTTGAAATAAGTCTTATTTGCAAATAGTGAAACTCCTGTACACTTTTATATTTCCTGTTCCTGCTCGGGGCCTGCCTGTTGGAGGATGTGAGCGAGTCGTACCGTCAGGTTGTCCAGTTGCTCCACTGAATCCACCGAGTCACAGAAGATCTCGCTCTCCGAGTCGCTGGTCAACACCAAACCCTCACACACACCCGAGTCTGCTATTCATAAAGGTGTTTGAAAAAGAAATTGACACATTTTTAGTGGATGGGTGTCATCTGGGTGAAAGCAAAGTTAAGACAACTGTTTTATAGTCTCTTAACTTTCTCTGGGATTACTCATTTGAAATGATGATACAACCGATGATACAGCACAGCCAGATTCAGCCATGATGAGGTTGTTCTGGTGTTTCACTGTGGGCTGAGGTCTCTACTAAAAGAGTTTCTGCAGGTTTCACCAAGTCAAATTTAAGACCTTTTTAAGACCATTATGAATGACATTTACGACCTTTATCACAACATCAACTGAGCCATAAATTCTTTTTTTTAAGCCAAACTTGCACTTCCCCTTTTATGTCTGTGGTACAATCCGAAAGAGACTCGCGCCAATAACACGAAAGCTGGTTGGCTGCAATAGAAGTAGCACGTTGGTCTCATTTGTAGTTTTGATACAGTGAAATTATAGTTGGACTACTGAAAGAAAGAACTACAATACCACGGAATAATAAAAAATAAAAAAGAAGAGCATTAGAGGTAGAGTTGCATTGACGGAGACCTGTTTAAAATAATTTAATTTATACTGTTTATTGATCCCCAGTGGGGAAATTACAATAAACGATTAAATTAAAAAGGGAACACAGCGACTTATTGGGACTTTAGCTTATTCACAGTATCCGGCTCCAACTAGCCTACTGCTCCCAATAAGTGACAAAATAACGCCAACATTTTCCTATTTACATGTTGTGATTTGTATAGTCACAGCATGTACAAATAACAAGGTCACATGACACACAGCCATCTTCTAACCGTATACATACTGGGAACTATATTCTCAGAAGGTGAAGCACTGCTACTTCTGCTAATTGGGCGGAGGGATTAGCACAACACCTGAAAAGCCCCATTGTTACTCTGCTCCTCCCCACAGGGCTTCTCAGGTGCTGCGAGCAAATCACTCCGCCCAAGTAGCAGCAGTAGCAGTGCTTAAGCTAAAATCCCAATAAGTTGGCGTGTTCCTTTAAGACCTAGAACGCAATACTTTCAGTTAATTTAAAGACTTTTTAAAGGCCCACAGAAACCCTGTAAAATGAGCTGGAAAGGCTGGTGCAGACCCAAACTTTTAAAAAGCAGACGACTTAGTGGATCCATTCATCACGTACCATTAGCGATGGTGTTGGCAGTGAGGTCTATAACCTCAGACAGGCTGAACTCGGGATCTGGGTCTGACCCGTCTGGAAGAGAAGAAGCTTCCTCAGGGCCACCGTGCTCCTGATCCTCATCCTTCATCTCTATTGGCCTGTCAGCATGCTCACTGCCTTTCAGACCTACAGTAAAGTAATGGACAAAGACCCTTTACATACAGCCACACGTCAAAGTGTCCATGAGCAAGGCACTGAACCCCAAGTCGCTCCCTGGATGCTGCATTTATAGCTGTCCACCGCTCCTACTACTTCGGAGGGGCTAAATGCAGTGATTAAAGTGATGGTTCGGAGTAATTTCACCCTAGGGTCCTTTGCACCATGACCTCGAGCCAAACACCCCCCCAGAAGCTTTTTTCACCTGGGTCTAACATTGGGAGAGTTAGCGTAGAGTAGCGTTAGCCGCTGAATAGCTTAGCGCAGAGGCTAATGGATCCGAAGTGTCTCTTAACATTACCCCACTAATAATGCCCAAAATGTTAGTAAGGTCTACACTAATTTATATAGTATGCCACAAAACGATGGATTGTAAAGTTGTGTAACTACACCAGAAGTTTATGAAAAACACTTGCCTGTGTTCTGCTTCGCTCTGCTGCTGCTGTTACTACCGGGTAGAGAGTGCTTAGGGACATCTACAAATTACAACACCGAAAGAGATGCAACAAAAATATTTATTAATTTAATGATTAAATAAGGTAATGTCTCCAAACTTACCTCAATTATTACTTGTCTCATGCTAGTTATACTACAGCACTTACTTTAAAAAATAAGTTAATTAAAAAATATTTTTGTTGCATCTCTTTCGCGTGTTGTAATTTGTAGATGTCCCTAAGCACTCGCCTCACAGCAGCAACAACAACAGCAGAGAGCAGAAGCCAGCAGGCAAGTGTTATTTACATAAACTTCTGGTGTACTTACAAACTTTACAATCCATCGTTTATGAGTGCATAACCTATATATACTAGTGTAGACCTTTGGTATCATTTCGGCATTATTAGTGGGTAATGTTAAGAGACACTTCGATCCATTAGCCTCTGCGTTAAGCTATTCAGCCGACACGCTACTCTACGCTAACTCTCCCAATGTTAGACCCAGGTGAAAAAAGCTTCTGGGGGGGGTGTTTGGCTCGAGGTCATGGTGCAAAGGACCCTAGGGTGAAATTACTCAACCATCACTTTAAAAAGGTCACTACACTGTATTGTGTGTATGGGACCAATTAAGAATGACGTTTCACTTCATTTCAAATCATGATAAAAAGATTAATTAATTTATTATTAAGCTGAGAAAATGAAATGTGTGTGGGCCGCCGAGACGCCTGAACATTAGGCCGGTTTCACACTGGCTGCGTGGCGTTTTCTGTCTTTACACACCAGAAACGGTTCGACGCGGCGCTGCTGCTAGCCTTTTCTGGACACATGGATGTTTCCCTTTGATAAAATGAAATGTTAAACATAAATATATATATATATATATATATATATATATATATATATATATATTATATAATATATACTGATTTGATTAGAGCAAAGACAACGTCGGCAAAATAGGCTACAGAATATTTCCTTCATGCAGGCAGCGTGTAAGCTCTAACCTGTTACCATGGGAGCCGAAATAAAAACGGACACGCCACACAGCTGACACGCTCACGCCACGCAGGCGGTGTGAAACGGCCCTTAGTGCTCTTGGAGTGGTGGCTAATCCTAATAAAATGAAATACTGATGTATGTGAAGTGTATCAGAAGTAGGGATCGACCAATGATTGATCCGGCCTATTATCGGAGCCGATATTTGGCAATTTGCAGATTATGTGTATGGGTGTTTTATTTGACCCATAAAGTTAATTGATTGATTGATTGAGCGGGCTACCTTGGCTCCGCTACAGCTCTGTAAGCAGTCTGCAACACCTGCAAACAAACTGTCAGCACGTTAAAACTTCAGGAAGCCATTTTGGTTTTTATTTATTCATTTTTCTGACTGTGTATTACGTTTTAAGGTTTCAGTTTTATTAAATAATTGCTTAAAGCATTTAAACAAACTTTGCATTTTTTTTTTTTTTTTAAAAAGGTAAATGCATATCGGCTCCAAATATCGCTTATTGGTTTCATTACCTACTAATAACCGGTTTTGGCCCTGAAAAATCAGTAACGGTTGACCCCTAATTAGAAGTAGTCCAGGCATTGGTCAATTCGTCAGGTGTGGAGCACACTGACAGAAGCAGATCTCATTTCTAATCAAATATCATCATCATCATCATCATCTCCCAGCAGATATCAGCTGCTCAGACAACGTCACTGACCTTCTCGGAGTGTGAGCAGGGAGTCCGGAGGCCGCGGCATGTCATCAATCACCAGGTAGAGAGGCTCGAAGTGGTGGAAGAGCGAGGCCGTCTTCTCAGTCATGGGTACGCTGTCGATGACCTGCCGAGTCAGTGGAAACCTTTATTGATCGCTGGGTTGTTCTGACCAGGCGGCACGCGCTCAGTCATTTTTGCATCCTCTTTTTAATGCCTCACTTCATGCTCACCATGCTACTGTGACCCAACACATGCAACCGTGGTAACAGCTGAATGTGGGCTTTGTGAGCCCCGACACATGGCCAAGCTGTTAGCATTCAACTGAGATTTCAGCTGCTGCTCTGCACTTCTTCAGAATGATTTATTCATTCTTTGGAGGCATTAATTAAAAATGTAATTTGTGTTTTCGTCTGCCGTGCGTATGGTGTGAATGCATGCCAGAAATGTTCCACGATCATGAGCGTATAATATTATATTCAACAGGGGTGTCACGATTCGACTTTGATTTTTTTTTTTTTTAAGCAGTGATGGTAATGCCACAATAAGATAGCAGTAGGGTACTTTGTAACAACAGCTCGAGTTCCTCAGAACCTTTTTTATTTTTATTTTTATTTTTTTAACGGTGCTGCGTTTAACAATGTGTGCCTGAAGGCACCATGGAGTCCCGTCGTAGCCCACATGCTTTACCTTGGCGGTTTGTTTCCATCACTCGCAGGAAGGCAAAATGTTGCCACACCAGTGACTTCAGGGGAGCAGGAGGATTCAAGTTAGTTCTCTTCTAAGGGCCGGTTCTAGCCTGCTATATTAGGGCGGGCTGTTAAAAATAGGTGGGCCACTTGGGCGGTAGGTAGCCCAGTGGTGGGAGATGCCAAATGACAGCTGGCAACCAGAAGGTTGTCAAAGTGAAGATCAGACGCAAACTAAGGCCTCTCCAGTGTATGGCTGTGTTTTAGCGTATGGGGTCTTTGCATGGGTTTAAAAGGGATACTTCACCGATTTAGCATTCAGCTTTGTATCAGTAGAAACCCGATAGTATTTCTGAATGACCGTGCCTCCCTCCCTCATGTCCCCCTGAGACGAGAGATTTCTGCATTTGGGGCCTGGAAAAAATCTTCCGAGGACGTAAAATGACGATTTTTGCGTCATTGGAAGATTTTTGGGCCAGAGGCAAGGACTACAGCCAGTAGTAGCTAGTAGGATCTACTTCCGTATGTTTTCAACACGCCCACAGGGGGTTGGACTGCCGAGTCTGGCGAGGTATTCAATGAAAACGACTGTCAGCCATCTTGAATCTTCGCTAAACAGGCTTTCGGTTTTCAGCAGAAAACATTTACAACAATTATCTGCATTCAAACTACCGGACGTGTGTACCACCGGGATACATCGGTACAGATCGGAGAATATGGAGGAAACGTTATTACAGACGCAATACTCGGCACACTACGTGAGCTTCGGCTCGCACGGAGACCAGCGGTGTCGCTCACGTCTCGCTAGCCGCTAGGGGACATCCTCATCGGCTAGGTGGAAAGCTAACGCGTAGCTGTCCACCTGTCCCAGCCATCCTGCTTGCAAGTGTCTGCTCATTAAACAACAAGCTGGACTACATCCTCCTTCAACGAAAACTCCTGCTGTGTTTTTGTTGTTGTGGAAACATGCCTGAACAACAGTGTACCGGAACCGGGACTATCCAGCTACCAGGCTGCTCTCACCGGCCCGTGGAGGTGGGCTGTGTTAAACGGACTGGTGTAGAAATAAAATCCAACTAGCTACTGCTAACTGCTGGTGGAGCTTGTGACTGTTAAATGCCGACCATTCGACATTCCACGCTAATTCACGGCTGTGTTTATACTCTGTGTTTAGCTACACCAATGCTAGTATAGTAGCTGAACTTTTACGGATCCTGCTTGCAAGTGTCCGCTCATTTAGACCACAAACTGGACTACATCCAACGTCAACGACACTCCCAACGTGAGTTCAGAGACTGCCGTGTTTTTGTTGTTGTGGAAACCTGCCTGAATAGTGTACCGGACTGTCCAGCTACCAGGCCTGCTAGCCCTCCGAGCTAGAGACGCTCTGTCGCCAGGTAAAAGAGGTGGGCTGTGTTAACACCCAGTGGCGCAGAAATGTGGCGATTTGTATCCATTTAACTGCTAACTGCTGGTGGAGTTTGTGACTGTTAAATGCCGACCATTCTACATTACACACTAATTCACGGCTGTGTTTATGCTCGGTGTTTACAGCCCACCAAGCGCTAATGCTAGTATGCGTTAGCTGAACTTTACAGAGCATATAAAGTGTGTGTACTAAATGTAGCCCGTTTCGTATGTCGTTTTTATATAATGTCGTTTTTATATATGTTAAATGTGTAACACCACTTGAGTCACGATGAAACGTTTCGTGTATATGGTTGAAATGACAATAAAACACGCTTGAGTTGAGTTGAATGCCTCTGTCGGTCTGTCAAGCGGTAGGCGTGGCTTGGGAGTGGACTCAAAGCAACGAAGCAGGTGCATTCTGGGATTTGGTGTTTTTCATCCATATAAGACCAAAACACATTTTCTGGCTTTTCTCGGCCTAGAAGGCACCAATTTCAATTTTTTTTTCACATTTCTACTACATAAGTGACCCAATTTAAAGATATATTCAGCTTTCCAGCGGTGAAATATTCCTTTAACACAAAAGAATAATTTCTCCAAAAAATAAAGTATTTTATTCTAATTTATAAAAAACAATTTGAAGCAGGGAAGTTGTGAAGCACCATTTGTAAGTTTTCTGGTAGGTTAATTTACCCTAAACTAAAAAAAATCTCATCTAGATTTCGACATAAACAACTTCATAAAATGTATTTTCATTGGATGAGATTACTAAAACCTAATCCAGTGAGACTTCTCCCCATAGTCTTTCTCAGTCATCGCTCTTCGGCAGCGGCCATGGTGTGTTGAATAGTCAAGCTGCAGGCTACCGCTAAGCTAACTTTACCCTGTGTCTTTAGCTGCACGCTACTAGCTGGTAAGCCACGCAGTGGTTTTTTTTTTCTTCCGACGTGGCCGGGGAGGAGAGAAACAAAATACTGGGGACATCGCCAATCCTTCTTTGGATTTCAATCATCAAAAGCTCATTTCGATCAATTTGGTGGCACCCATATTACATGAATGAAATACATTGGTCACGTACCTCCTGTGCTACTTTCTTCATCTCGTCCACGTATGCTGCCATGGCACTCTCACTGCTCATCTCTCCCAGGCGTCTCCAGGCATCCCTGACACAGACACCATCACACCACATCCGATTAAACTGCAGTACTTTTCACCATAGAGTGGACTGTACTACGCCATGTGAATTCTCAGCCAATTTTTGCAGTGTCCCAAAAATGAGACTTGGATAAATAACGCACATGGTTGCCTAACACAAAATGTAGTCCTTCAAGATTGGATTAGCAATGACACCATCTCATCCGTCAGTGTCAATTCATGTTGCCCTTTAACATTTGTTGGTTACTATTCATCTAAGGGGCCATCCACACGGAGACGCTTTTTGGTGCAAACGCACGTTTAGCATCATTTGGGCCGATCGTCCAAACAAATCCTGTAAACGCACTGCCAGAAAACGCACTTTTTTGAAACCTGGTCCCAGGGTGAAAAAAATCGAAAAAGGCTCCCTTTTGGCTTCGTTTGGACGGCGAAGCCGCATACTTGCGTATCAATGATGTCATCGCCACACCCCTCGACCTCTTACCCGCACTAGCGCTAGTGCATGTCATGGCCACTACAAGTGGAATTAGACAACTTATTAAAGTGATGGTTCGGAGTAATTTCACCCTAGGGTCCTTTGCACCATGACCTCGAGCCAAACACCCCCCCAGAAGCTTTTTTCACCTGGGTCGAACATTGGGAGAGTTAGCTAGAGTAGCGTTATCAGCTGAATAGCTTAGCGCAGGGGCTAATGGACCCACATTTGTATCTCGGAAATGACCCCACTAATAATGCCCGAAATGATACCAAACGTCTACACTAGTACATATAGGTTATGTATAGAGATGTTCCGATACCGATACCAGTATCGGTATCGGCTCCGATACTGCCTAAAACGCTGGTATCGGGAAGTACTGGAGTTTATGCACCGATCCGATACCACGTAATGAAGCCCTAAAGAAAATCTACGTTAAAGTAGTTTATTTATGTTCTTTTTCATTATAACTATAAAAGAAAGTTCTGGGGCATTCCTTGTTTGCGTTTGTTCATGTTTCACAAAGAGTTTAATCTGAGCCAGACCGACAACAAAGAAAGAAATCATATCACATCCATACAGAGATAGTAGTATACAGATGTTAAAACATAATGAAATATATGACTCACTGGTATCGGATCGGTACTCGGTATCGGCCGATACGCAAGTTCAGGTATCGGAATCGGTATCGGGAAGCAAAAAAGTGGTATCGGACCATCTCTAGTTATGTACTCATAAAACGATGGATTGGAAAGTTTGTAAGTACACCAGAAGTTTATGAACACTTGCCTGCTCTCTTCTGCTCTCTGTTGCTGCTGCTGCTACCTGCAGTTAGACGAGTGCTTAGGGCCGTCTACAAATTACTACACCGAAAAGAGATACAACAAAAATATGTATTAATTTAATGATTAAATAAGGTAATGTCTCCAAACTTACCTCAATTATTACTTGTCTCTACTACAGCACTTACTTAAAAAAAAAAAAAAGTTAAATTAAAAAATATTTTTGTTGCATCTCTTTTCAGTGTTGTAATTTGTAGACGGCCCTAACTGTACGTACACACCGCCGCCGACTTGAGCTGCAAAGAAGCTCTGGCCGCCCTGTCGAGGACGCCTGTCCAAAAGTACGGGGAAGCTTATTGACGCTTTGGCCGCTCTGACGTAGCAGCATTCATCGATCATGTTCAACACACGATTGAAGAAAAAGCACAAGCAGCCACTGCACGGCCAATACACTGACACTAGAAACCTTTTATGAATTACATATATAATGACAGAATTTGTATTGTTTGTAGGTCGCGGCGGTGTCTGTTAGCAGTTAGCTCGCTCGTTAGCCGCTGAACCGCAGCAGAATGCAGGCAGAGCGAGCAGCTGCCAGCTGTTGATCCGTGCAGGACTTCACCATGAGCGGACTGTTTAGAGACCATGTGACCAGCAGGTAACGTTAACTGGTCCCTATACGCAAACAACGTCATATCATAAATGATAGGGGAAACCAGCAACGGCCATTATGAGATTTTCTTCATTTTCATGGAACTAATGTCTTGGTAGGAACAAAAGTTTACATCGTATGTTTCTCTGGGATCAGCCAGCGCGAACAACGTCTATATTCCGATTGGTTGCTGCCGTTTGCCGCTGCTTGCCGCTGAACCGCGTCATAGCTCATTACCATAAAGTTGACCAAAGTTCAACTTTCTGATTGACGCACTGGACGCTCAAAACGCCCAAAACACGACGCTCCTTGCAGCTGAGAGAAGCTTCCATTGAAAATGAACGACTTCCGGTATTTTTAGAAGCTCAAGTCGGCGGCGGTGTGTACGTACAGTAAGCACTCGTCTTACAGAAGCAACAACAACAGCAGCAGAGAGCAGAAGCCAGCAGGCAAGTGTTATTTACATAAACTTCTGGTGTACTTACAAACTTTCCAATCCATCATTTTATGAGTGCATAACCTATATGTACTAGTGTAGACGTTTGGTATCATTTTGGGTATTATTAGTGGGGTCATTTAAGAGATACAAACGTGGGTCCATTAGCCCCTGCGCTAAGCTATTCAGCTGATAACGCTACTCTACGCTAACTCTCCCAATGTTAGACCCAGGTGAAAAAAGCTTCTGGGGGGGGTGTTTGGCTCGAGGTCATGGTGCAAAGGACCCTAGGGTGAAATTACTCCGAACCATCACTTTAACTAGCTAGCTAGCTAATCTGTCTCCTTATAAACTCCTTGAACGGATTATAGTAAACTTTTAGCACGGCTTATTGTAGAAAGGCTACCGCAAGAAAAACGTGTAGATTATCAAAAATACATTGGATCATCTTTGTTTGTTTGACTGGCGATGTTAGCTAGCGCGCTGCAATCACGTCCGATGGCAGACAGAATTGCAAAATAAAAAAGCTAGTCATGTCATGATGGTAAGTGGAAGTGACTATGCGCTTCTTCTCCGTTTTTTGGTGAATTTCTGTAGCAGAAACAGCGCCGCCTATAGGCCTGGAATATGAAGTAGCGCATTGAGTCTTTTGGACGCACATTTTTTGACACGGTTCCAGGGAAGACGGGTAAAAAAAAAAAGATGATTTTGGTACGTGTGGACGTGGCCTTAGAATTCCAACAACACAAAACTACCTTACAGAGATTATAAAAAAAAATTAAAAAAAATTAAAAAAAAAACTGGCTAGCACAAAACTGCTTCATACACAACATATTCAACCGAATCTAAGCATCCCTACATTGAAGACCTACCTTTATGGGTTTTAAAATATGGATTACTTTTAAGGCCCCTTATTTGATTATTGATAATGCCATAATTTTAATTTTAGAGTAAAAACACATTACTTTACTTCCAAATACACTGGCAGGACTACCCAAAAAAATACCAACAGGTAGCATTGAGAGCGCTAACAAGAACAGAATATGTGGTGGGACAGGAAATCTACCAAACGTATGGTTCATTTCAGGAAGCCATTATTCATTTGACAATAGTGTATAGGGTTTCATCTCTTCATTAACATTCTTAATTAGGTGTGGAACTAATGAGTATTTTAATTTCTCATTAGTCTGTTGATTTAGATTTTGTATTTAAACATATAGGCTAGTCTACAAAATGTCAACCAAAGCTACTCAATGTATAATAATATAAAACAAAGAAAATCACCAAATCCTCACTAAGACAAGCTGGAAGAGAGAATTGATGGAATTTGTCCTAAAAAAAAAGAAATTTAATTGATCAAGCAACGCAACTAACCATTTCAGCACCATGTTAAATACCGAGAAAGTTTCATCACAATTTCCCAATTAAATTCACTCTAATTCTATCAGAATCGTGGGATGTTTTGGAATCACCAGAGGCCTCACAATACAATATCATCCCGATACTTGTCACAATACGATATTATTGCGATTTTAAACATATTGCAATATTCTGCGATATATTGCAATTTATTACCTTTTTTCCGACTTCAATTTTTTCCCCAATTTCAAATGATGTCCCCAAAAGGAAACTTTGTCAACATCTGTTTTGTCTCTGTTCATCTCACTTCAATTGTATTGCTGCAAAATGGGATTGTCAAGCAGACAAACTGACCAACACATTCTTTTATTATGAACATAATAGAATAAATATCGCGATACTATGCCGTAATTATTTTTTCTCCCACCCCTACTATGCAGTATGCTCTACAGAAAGACAAGATACACACAATCGAATGTTTGCTTAAAGCAGCAATCCGTTTAAGGATTAGTTTACAGCTTTTTAATCTGTTAGGAGTCAACTGAACTGACCGGATACGTTCGTGACCTAGTCAAGTTCAAACCCCTCATTAGCCTCAGTGTTAGGCCATGTGTCCAATCAAGATTTCCTTAAACAAGACACTGATCCTCTCTCCATCAAAATACTGAGTAACACAACTTCTGTTGACTTCAGTAGAACTATAAGTCTGCATGAAGCTGTGCCCCAACTTGCAATATAAAACCAATGCTGCTGCTCCTAATAAACAACTAACAGGTCTTTGGCTTGAAACCTTCAACAAAAGCCCTCTAGGACACTTGTTGACAAGGCGTGGAGATTAGCTAAATTACCTGGGATTTATACCTGCAGACTAACTAACCCACAGAGAGAATATCACACCAAACTCCATGCAAAAATGTAGATACAAATGTGTTTCGCAATCTCTGCTGGCCAAATTAAAATTAAAAAAACCACATTCAAAAAATGATGTACAGCATAAACTGCATGGCGTTCTTTTGGAATAATTAAGAAGAGCACTTACAAGAGCAACTAAATAGCTGATGTGTCTGCTACTGAAAACTAACCAGACTCTGATTACAATGACATAGCCTACATACACATACAGACCATTTGTAGCGACCCACTGGGTCCCAGAAGCCAGGTCGAGACACTGTACAGGGTCCACACACCGCCTGCTTGTACAGACTGTAGAAACGCAGCATGACGTCATAGGATGGCTGGTACGAACCTGCAAGATAACAGACTAGGTGGGTCTGCTTATTTCTTCATTTACCTGGACAAGGGGAAACCGGAAAGGTCCGCAGATTGTTAGGGACTATGGGGGTCACATTTCAGTTGTCATGGGCAGACACATACATGAGTATAGAATTGGGAAACTAGAAGCTCATTTTCATTTTAGGTGATTGGAAACAAGTGTTCAGAAATTTGAGAGTTCATGTTTCTTGTTTACATATTCAATAGAACTGAGAATATTAATCAATGAATGCAATAACATTGTGTCACCAGTTTTTACCAGTGGCGTTTGGTCACTGTTCTTTAAAAACAGCCAAAAAATAAAAAGACAGTTTAGTGTTGCCTTCTTATTTACAACAGTACATATTGGATAGAATGTTCAACAAATCACGAGGAGCCACTTTTTTATTTACATAAAAATAATAAAAATATGACGTGACAGACTGCATTCAAAGTTCTGATCCACAAGATAATTAGGTCTTACATTACGCTGGCTGATACATTTGGCTACACTAAGCCACCTGGCTTTGGTTTTACACTCTCTGCGCTCAAAAAGAGCACAGCGTGCATCACAGCTGCACTAACAGGTCACCTGCCCCAAGGCTTCTGGGTAACACAGTCCAACCCTACAATAATAAGGATACCGTTTGTACAGTCTAGCCAGCAGCAAACTTTCTGACACGTGGTGTGTGAGACAATTCACAGAAGAGGATTAGGGCCACATGTGAGAAAATGTGGCCATAGGCTATAAAACACAGTTCAAATGCAAATATTTTATACTTGCCTTGATGAAGGCCACACGGCCAAAACGGGTTTTCTTGTTTTAATGATTAAGCCAAGAAATAGAATAAAGGCTTTTTAAACTTTGCCCTCCTGAGTGCCTTAGTGTCCTTGAACCCATGTGAAAAAAATGTATTTGAGATGAGAGTTTAAAGTCAGAATTTTGAGTTTTTTTTGTTTTGTTTTTTAATCTCAGAATTCTGACCTTTTTTTTGTCTTAAAAAAAAAAAAGAAGTCAGAATTGTGACATTATTCTCAGAATCCTGAGATTCTTTTTTCACATATGGCCCTAATCCTCTTCCGTAGATAATGATATGGCTGGTAAAAGGCTATATACCATTTTTGGGGAGGTTATGGATCACATCCACAGCAGCCTGAAACCGTTTCTGGTGATCAAGCACAGGCTCTGCCATCGCCAGGACTGGCATGGCTTGTTCTATCTCGCTGGAGGGGACGAGTTCAACCGGGGCCGAGAGAGCACGTAAACACAGCTGGAGCAGGAAAAGTCAGTTAACGTTAGGAGAATGGAATCAAAAACTTAGCTACATTACATGACACACATTTTCATCTAATGTTATGTCGCATGCAACATGTAACGTATTGTGTGTAATGTATTTATTTCACCCTGCTTTTTTAATATGCATATCATTATGTTCTGCTGCACACTTCTGCCGAGAAACACCGTATTATTAAATCCAAGTTTTGTCTGATAAGACTAGCTAACGTTAAACAACAATACCAAGAACAACATGGGACTTAGCTGAGTTAGCTAACTTAGCCATGAACGGTTAGCTAACGTTAACCAAGTTAGTGAACCCCGGTGTAGCTTAGCACTAGTTAGCTTGGTAACTTGTCTTACCTCACTTGCTGCGTGTCCTGCCACTTGCCATCACCAGCACGATTGGTCTCAGTTAGAGACTACAACTCAACGTAGCTAGCTAAACGCTCCCTGAGCCCGTTGGGAATTGTGGTTTCGGCTATTTATGCGTTTACTTTCTTTGACGCTAAAGTTTAATTACGACACTGCCTAGGTAGTTGTCTGGCTCTGGCTCTGGCTCTGGCTGGGACCGGGAACCGTGGACCTGGACAGAGCGGACCAATCATCTCCGGCCACTCCGGGATGTAGTTTATAAAGACGACTTCCGTGTCAAATCACATGACACGTATTTGACTACGCCCACTTGCACATTCAAAGTGACCCTAAAACATGTATTATTATTATTATTATTATTATTATTATTATTATTATTATTATTATTGTTATTGTCATTATTATTATGATATTGCAAGAACTCTGCATCTTCTCCTAAATAGGTTCTGAAAACACTTTTGTCAAATTATAATTTTAGTCTTATAATTTAAGTTTAACTCACTATATATAGTGATATGCATCGATTCATTCCCCCATTTCAAATTGCAACTCAAAACACATCTGTTTAAAACTGCCTATTCCACTTAAAGTAAATTGCTTGGCCTCTTTCTGTTGTTGTTATTATTGTTGTGTTCTTTATTTTATGCTGTTTTTAAATGTCTTATGTATCACTATACAGTGTCCTTGAGTGCCAAGAAAGGTGCCTTTAAATAAAATGTATTATTATTATTATTATTATTATTATTATATTGCATACGTGTGTTATTGTGCATATACGTATTTTATTATTGTTTCCTCATTTTATTCTTGCTGATATATGATTATACTCGATACATACTGTATATAGCTCATCTTCATAACAAATTTAAATCAACAAAGCAAAACATGGTGAGAAAAGCAAGGCACAAAAGAAAATCAGTGGTGGAAGTATTCAGATCCTTTACCAAAGTCAAAGTATAGCAATACCACACTGTGAAAATACTTCTAAAAGACCGAAATTCAAAACCTTACTTAAAGTATTATCAACAAAATCTAGGCTACGTAGGTAAAAGTACTCATGCAGAAAAATGGTCCCTGTCAGTAGGCCTACTTATGCTGTTTCTGGATTAATATTACTGCTGCATTCTGTTGCATTTTACTGCTGTGAATTAGATGTTTTAAAATGTGCTAACTTTAACTCTTTTATAAGCTACTGTTGGGTAGTTTCATCTACAGAAATGCATCATATTCTAGATCATCACGTTTGTAGCATCGCTGTGCTGTGAGAATCACGTATCTCCAAAATCATTTTAAAACTTGTTTTCTGCTTTGTGACGATGCATTTTCCAGATAATCCAAGTTTTATTTATTTTTTCAATAGTAGGGGAGTGTGGGGTGATTTGTGCCAGGGGGGAAGTAGATCCACCCCTTGTTTCTGGAAAACCATAGAAGAAATTGGTCATGTGACCACATAATTTTGAAAAGCCATCTATTTTACTCATCCTCCAAAGAAGAGAGACACATGGCATGAGAGGTAAGCACATTTTAGTTAAAAAAAAACAGTTTTTTTCCTTTCAAAGTACAATTTCTATGATTAAGGTTTTTTGATTGTAGTGTCTGAACAATTATAGACAAGTTTGAAAACATTTCACACAATGTTTAGTGCCTTAGCAGGCTACACAATGAGTCTATAGAGTTAGCATGATGTTAGCTCTTAACTGCTGGATCATGCTAGTTTTTCAAACTTGTGGGTCTGGGGCGATTTTTGCCAAAGGGCCTGGTTTAAGTTGTGCCAGTGGCACCCCCACTTATGATTATTTTCAACATATTATTAATTCGTAATTGCACATTGTACTCTTACATTTTAGCACTTAAACTATGTGACATTCTTAATTTTAGACCAAAACCCATCATGCCACGCACTTATAAACGGAAGAGAGACATGGCTTCAACTCCTCTTGTGGAGTTGGACAGAGCAGTGAAAGAGGTGCAACCTGACCATGCGTCAGGTGGCAAGGGAGATGAAGATCTGCAGGATGACCTTGAAAAGATTCATGGAGAAGAAAAAGATAGGAGAAGTAACAAAGACCGGGCATAAGAGAACAGGATTTGCCAACCAAGTCTTCAAAGAATACATGGAGACAGAGCCTTTAGACCATATAAAGGCACTAGCAGCAATGTTTCACAGCATAAGTGCAATGACATGCTGTGAGCTGGCTTTTGAGTATGCAATCTGGAGAAGTAAGGAGATGGGCATGCCTTATCAGTGTTTGACTTAGGTCTACCTGCCATTTGTTTAATTTAGCTAACACTTATTTCAGTTTTGAGTTTGCACTATGATATTAAAGAGAAGTTTTATTAAGTTTTTAAGTGGCCTAAGTCACAATAGGATGTTTTCGAAATTAGCCTAGTCACTTTATTCTGTTATGTTACATAATTGACAGACAGCGTTCTATGTATGTCAACAGGCATCTATTGCCAAAGCCGTTTTGCCTGAAATGATTCACAAATATCATATATTATGTATTTGTTTTTTGTGTTTTCCCAAAAACTACAAAATATGACTTATTCCAACAGTTTAATAGGGTGACAATATCTAAATAAACCTTAAATGAGTAATTTTATATTGAATTTGTCTTGCTTTCATATAGCATTATTACAGTTCATAACATTAAAATGTTCTGTTTTCCTTCAGAAATCACTGGCACAATTTACCCCACCGTATTCCCCCAAAGGCACAACTTGCCCCTGGTGCGGGGTAAGTTGTGCCTTTGGGGGAATACGTTGACCACAAGACCACTTTTTTCCCAAAAGCTATATTTCTGAAACAATTTATTTCAGATCCGAAGTTATTGTTCTCAGGGATGCACCACATGCTGAAATATATGTACATCCTTAAGTTGAAGGCATTTGTAAATACACTGGTCCAATGGAGTAAGGCCACGCATCATACAGATGTCCTTTGTTCATTTATTTCCACGTTTCATCGTAAGACACCGTGAAAACTAAAAGAAAAATAAACACATAAAATACAATAAGTCAAATGCAATTCCGCCAGTCATTTCACAGTCTCTCAAGCACGTTTCACCAACTAGACGGGCCCACAATGTTAGCTTCACAATAATACGTTAAATGTAAAGAAAGTACAACAATATTAAACATAAATATGACAAGGCTGAAATACAAGTGCAAAATTACCGTGTGCGCCTCTTGAACCGTGCATCATTTTAGTTTGAAGCCGTACATGTGTCTCTGCGGCCACATTTACTCTCTCTGTCCGTCTTCAACCCACAATGCCACAGGTGTGGCCTTCATTGAACTCTGGTCATTTGACCTCCGCATCAAAAATGGTATTTGTGCTACAGAACAACATTTTAAACCAACTTATTTTTAAAGTAAAATATTTAACATATATAACATCCCCTTTTTACTCTTATTTATTACATTTTTAATGTTTTTAATATGGAATTATCAAAAATATAGACCACAAAGCAAATCTTTATAACACTGTCCCTCAGACAGTTACACTCCCATCAAATTACTATGATTTATGACACATTTATGGAAGCATTTGAATAAATCTAGTAATTTCCAGAAATAAACAACTGGTATTTTATACCTCTCAGGTCAACACTGCCACTTTAAACTGTCCTTACTTGTAGGTTCTTAGATATTAGTTCCATTACAACACATTGTAGTTGTTTTCTACAAGTACAACTAACTTATGAATAGGTCGCTCAAAAATGGATGAACTCTCTTTCTTGAGCTTTCTGTTTCCCATTTGTACTGTAACTTTACGCACCAACCCATCTTCATCTTTACAAACATCTAGTACCCTGCCAATTCTCCACTCATTACGGGGCACCTCATCTTCTTTGACAATGACTATATCGCCAATCTGCACATTACGCCTTGCAGAGTGCCAGCGTTGTCTGAGGATAATGTTTGCCAGATACTCTTTCTTCCATCTACTCCAGAATTGTTCTGTCAGGTACTGTACCCTGCGCCACCTTTTCTTGGCGTACACATCTTCTGCCACAAATTTTCCTGGAGGAGGAAGCGGAACAGAGCTTTTCATGGTCAGCAAATGGTTTGGAGTAAGTGGTTCTAGACTTTTGTGATCATTGATGCTGTCAGTAGTGAGGGGGCGACTGTTTACTATTGACATCGCTTCATAGAAAAATGTTCTTAAAGAAGCATCATCTAATCTTCCAGCACTCTTGGAGAGGACACAGCTGAGGACGCTCCTAACTGTCCTTATCTGCCGTTCCCAAACCCCTCCCATGTGACTAGCATCAGGTACGTTCATGATAAAGTCACAATGTTTCTCAGCCAGGTAAGACGTCAGCCTGTCTTTATCAACTTCTTTTAAAGCCTTTGTGAGTTCATTTTTAGCCCCAACAAAATTTGTCCCTCGATCTGACCTGATTTGTCTTACAGCTCCACGAATAGCTATAAAACACCGCAGTGCGTTTATGAAGGCATCAGTTGTTAGATCTTCCAATATTTCAATGTGGATTGCTCTTGAGGATAGACAGGTGAATATCAAACCATATCTCTTATGCTCTTTACGACCCTGTTTAGTCAGAAATGGCCCAAAACAATCCATCCCACAGAAGGAGAATGGTGGTGAGGGATCGACACGGTTAGGAGGTAGATCTGCCATCTTTTGTGTTTCTGTAGGTCTGCGAGCTCTTCTGCATGTGACACATTGTTTGATGTAGCTTGCCACAATTTTGTTGCCACCCACTACCCAGTAACCATGTGCTCTGAGCTCATTAAGAGTCTGTCCTCTGCCTTGATGCTGACTTTTTTCATGGCAGTAACCTATGATCAGAGATGTAATAACCCCATCTCTTGGTAAGATTACCGGATGCTTCAAGTCATGAGGTAAGGAGGCCTTCTTTAATCGCCCTCCCACTCTGAGAACACCGTCTTGCATTACCGGATCAAGCTGGAACAACTGATGGTTTTGTGGCAGTTTACCATGATTCAGCATTTGTATTTCCTCTTTGAAGACATTCTTTTGAGCTAACTTCACAAGTACAAGACTGGCTTTCTTTCTGTCTTCTACACTTATGGGTTCTGCTGTTTTTGCTCTTTTTGCCAGTTTCTGGATTCGAGCAACAACATTCAACGTTGTATGCCATTTTGAGAAACGCCCAAGTCTTTCCAGAAAGTTTTCCTCTTCGACTTTTGTCTGTAGTGCTTGTATCACTTTGACTTCTGGATCTCCCACCATAAGCTGTGGAGTTGACTTTTGGGTGACAATTTCTCTTTCCCACAGGAATTTTGGTCCAGTGAACCACGATGAACTCATCAACTCTGCCACCTTGAGCCCTCTGGAAGCGTGGTCTGCCGGGTTTTGGTCAGTGTCAATGTAGTACCACTGGGATGGGTCTGTTGTTTCTCTGATTCGTTGGACTCGATTAGCAACGAAAACATGAAACCTGCGTGACTCGTTGTTAATGTAGCCTAAGACTACCTGTGAGTCTGTCCAAAAGTATTCTTGGTCGATCTTGAGCTCCAGCTCCTCCTTTAACATACTGCCAACTGCTGAGGAGACCACTGCAGCTGTTAACTCCAGTCTAGGTATAGTTACAACTTTGGTGGGTGCAACCCTGGCTTTACCTATGACTAAGGAGCAATGCACTTTATCTTCTGTCACCACTCGGCTATATGAACACTGACCGTACCCATAGCTACTTGCTTCCGAGAAGTGATGCAGTTCAATCCTCTGTACCATCCCTAGGTTTTCAGGAACAAAGCATCTTGGAATCTGGATTTTCTGCAGATTCTCTAGATCGTTCAGCCAGTTCTCCCATCGAGGCTTTAATTCTGCAGGCAGTTGTTCGTCCCATCCAATGCCCTTTTGGCACATCTCCTGCAGTATTTTCTTTCCCAGTAGAAGGAAAGGAGCCAGGAAGCCTAGCGGGTCAAACACAGAAGCGACTGTAGAGAGAATTCCCCGCCGTGACACTGGCTTCTCATCCAGGGCAACATTAAAGGAGAATGAGTCACTGTTCGCACTCCACTTCACTCCCAACACAGTCTGAACTGGGAGTTCCTCATGATTGAGATCCACATCCTGTACTCCACTGGCTAGTTCCCTGTCAGGGATAGACTCCAAGACTTCTCTGTTGTTTGAGATGAACTTGTGGAGATGTAATCTCCCTTTTGCACATAAATTTTGCGCTTCTCTGACTAGTTTGATGGCTGTGTCCACAGAGTCTACGCTGATCAACCAGTCATCAACATAAAAATTCTTTCTTATGAAGTTGGCTGCTGGGATAATCCTTTCCTTCGTTTTTGCTTGCAAGGTACTTCATTCCATAATTTGCGCAGCCTGGAGAAGATGCTGCTCCAAACAGATGGACCCGCATTCGATATTCTTTTGGCTCTGTCTTTGTATCACCGTTTTCCCACCACAGGAATCGTAAGTAGTCTCTGTCCTCTGGGCTTACATGGAACCTATGAAACATTTTTTCAACGTCACAGATCAGTGCAATTGGGTGTTTGCAGAACCTGCAGAGTACTCCTGTCAATCCGTTTGTGAGGTCGGGTCCAGTTAACAAGTGATCATTCAGAGCTGTGCCCTCATACTTGGCGGAGCAATCAAACACAACCCTAATTTTTTCTGGTTTTTTCTAGGGTGGTATACACCTTTGGTGAGGAATATACCAGATGTATCCTGCCCTAGGTTGGTTCCTGCTTTCTCTGCATCCCCATCTTTAAATACACTGTCCATGAACTTAATGTAGTCATCTTTGAATCTTGGATTTCTCTCAAATTTTCTTTTCAGCTGCTTCAGCCGCACCAGAGCCAGATGCTTATTTTCTGACAGTTGTGGGCGTGTCTTAAAAGGAAGAGGCATCTCAAGGTGTCCAGCTGCATTCTGGTGTATTTTTTCATTCAGTAAATGCATGAACTGAATGTCATCTTGTGATATGCTCTTTTCCCCTGGGTTAGTATCTTTGAAGTCAGCTTCAAGGGCTCTGATGACATTGGCTGGTGTCAATGGTGGAAGTTCCTTGACAGATACTCGATGGCACAGACCTGTCACTTCTGTTGACTTTGCAACCTGAGATGAATTGCCAACAATGCTCCAACCCAGGTCAGTTTTGATACCGTACGGCTCACAGTCACCTCCTGTTATGACTCGTCGTGGAGCCAAGGCTCTGGGGCAATCATAGCCTATGAGGAGTCCAACCTCACACTCCATCAGCTCTGGTATTTCCTGTGCTATTTGGGTCAAATGTTTCCACTTTTTGGCAGTTTCAGGGGTAGGAATGTGAGAACGTTCAAGTGGAATGAAGTCTCTGGTGTAAGCAGGTGGCAAGTTGACAAAGCTTTTTGAGGTAAACCCTCTAATTCTAAGCCCACTAACTCTTTCACTCTGAACAATGGAATCTTTTCCCATCATAGTGGTAAGCTTCAACTTGACTGGCTCTGAACCCACCCCCATCTTCTCACTTACCCCTTGGTCTACAAAGGTGTTGCTACTCTGTGTATCTAGTAGGGCATACACTAAGGTCTCTGTTTCAGGGGTGGTGACCGAAGAAATCCAAACAGGCACTATCATGGATGTGCTCCCACCTTCACCTCTATCAACGCAGCAGGAAAGGGAAGATGTGTTTTCTTCTGCTTGCATAGCATGAGAGGAAGATGCGTCTGCTGCAGCAGAACGGTCCTCGTGAAGTGGTGTTGGATGAGGTTTCTTACATATGCCACAAGATGCTTTATTCTTGCAGTTCTTTGAATTGTGTCCCCTCCTAAGACAACCAAAGCACAGGTTATTGTCGAATACGAACCTTTTCTTTTCCTCTGCAGGATTACTGGAGAGCTTCTGGCATTTGTGGATGGAGTGACTCTCTCCACAGCATAGGCATGTTACCGGGTTAGAAGAGAATGCTGATATGCTCACTTTCCTTGATCCATTTGAATCTTTTGAGCTGTTCTCTACAACACTGTTTGTTTTTATACTTGACATTGATTTATCCGATGTATCTGCTTTCACATTTGTACTGAATGCACTAGCCTTTGGACGTTTTACATCTCTTAGTGGCCTTTCTTCAGGAGACTTTAAGGCTTGAAAGGATGTCACAGGATTGCAGGCTATGTCTGCTTCCTTTGCTAAAAGTCAGCAAACTCCTTGAAATTGGGATATTCCTCTGTTTGTCGGCGGTTTTGTGTGTAGGGGGTTGCGGAGTCAACCAATCTGGGAGTTTCTGGAGGATCTTCCGGTTTTCCCTCACAGTCATTCAATACCTGGAGTCCCTTGATGTGAGGCATGGCATTGCTGCATGCTGTCAGGAAATCACTAAATTGTCTTAATTTCACTGACTCTCTTGAGCCAATCTTCGACCAGTTGTTCAATTTTTTCTTGTATGCACACTGGATCACAAAGGGATGGCCGTATCGAGCATTCAATGCTTCCCATGCTTGATTGTAAGCTTCATCGTCCTTTCTGTAGAAGGTTCCTTCTACTACAGATCTTGCCTCACCACCGATGTACTTCTGCAGGTAAAACAACCTGTCCACTGGATTTATACATCGACGTTCTATTAGTGCTTTGAAATTTGTTCTCCACTCTAAGAACTTAAGTGGGTCTCCTAAAAAGACTGAGGGTTCAGGTGTAGGAAGTCTTGTAAGAAACATTGCATCATGCAGGGCTTGTACTAATGATGATTCCTTGTTAGTATTGGTTGTTTGTTCATCATCATTCTTATGCGTTTTTTCTTTTTTAATTTCTTTACGTGGTACTGGAGGTGTTGCTTGGTCTTCGCTGCAAATCTCATTTGAGTCCGCTTCAGAGTATGCCCTAAGCTTAGCAGCTATCACATCAAGATCTCTCTGGTTTTCCAGTCTTTTAAGTTCTTGCTTTTGTGCAGCAATTGCCTCCTCCCATATTTATTTCAACCTTTGCGGCCAGCTACGCTGCGCACTCTGCCCTTTTTGCTGTTATGCTTTGCTGTTCTGATGACTGTGAAGAACGGTTTGAGTGGTGGCTACGTACAGTAGATTTGGTCTTTGAAGACCCAAATATTGACTGGGCATACTCTCTATCCAGTATCACATGAAGTCTTGCGTTTTCTGCTTTAGCATCAAATTCCTCTTGCCCTACTTCACTCATGCGTACCTTCATTAGCTCCATCAAGTCTCTTGATACCGCTGTGCAGGAATCCACCTTCCTTCTAATCTCAGTAGAGGGTGTTGATTGAGATCGTACATTTACGTATGCATCTTTAACTTGTTTCTCTAGCCCTTCCACGGCATCCATCATTTCACTCAAGTCTTCATCAGAGCACTCATCTTTAAGATTTGATGCAGCGCTTTAACCTGCTCTTTCCATTTTTCATACAATGTTATGAATTTACTCTCATTTTGAGAGGTCTCTTGTTGCTTCAGCTCCAGCATTTTTGGGGTTAACCTTCTCTCTCGTGAAGATCTCCTGAGGTTGTCTGTCTGGGAGGTGTTAGAGATAGGCTCAACTGTTGATATTTTTAGTATCTCTATTTTAGCAAGAATTTCACCTATACATATTTCTAATCTCTCCTTTTCAGCTTCCTCCGTTTGTGCCTTTAACTGTACTCTCAAACTGCTTAACTCCTTTTGAAGGGACTCTATTTTTTCACTTAATTTGGCACTTGGTGCTTTTTCTTCCTGAACTGACATTTCACAGATTTTAGAAAGGGCACTGTGTACTTCAAATTATTAATTGTACAGGTAAACCCTTTACAACTATGTAGTTATCATTGCGATCGACCACTATTTCTATTCACTCAAACTCGTTAAGAGTATTTTAACTCTCAGATGAAAGCTATTACCAATTACATTAAAACATTAATAACAATTACACTGATAACTCAGGAACAACAATTGGACTATAAAAACAAATAAAGGTACTCTATCGTTAATAAACCAGTTTCTTTTAACATTTTTTTTTGTCTTTTGCTTATAAGGATTAATAAGCGAATCTCTCTTTATGACCCAGTAATTTGTTTTATCAAGTCCTTTCTTTCAAACTGTACAAAGGTCCATAAAGAAGCACAAGACACCGTGAAAACTAAAAGAAAAATAAACACATAAAATACAATAAGTCAAATGCAATTCCGCCAGTCATTTCACAGTCTCTCAAGCACGTTTCACCAACTAGACGGGCCCACAATGTTAGCTTCACAATAATACGTTAAATGTAAAGAAAGTACAACAATATTAAACATAAATATGACAAGGCTGAAATACAAGTGCAAAATTACCGTGTGCGCCTCTTGAACCGTGCATCATTTTAGTTTGAAGCCGTACATGTGTCTCTGCGGCCACATTTACTCTCTCTGTCCGTCTTCAACCCACAATGCCACAGGTGTGGCCTTCATTGAACTCTGGTCATTTGACCTCCGCATCAAAAATGGTATTTGTGCTACAGAACAACATTTTAAACCAACTTATTTTTAAAGTAAAATATTTAACATATATAACATCCCCTTTTTACTCTTATTTATTACATTTTTAATGTTTTTAATATGGAATTATCAAAATATAGACCACAAAGCAAATCTTTATAACACTGTCCCTCAGACAGTTACAGCATTACTGTCATGGCCTCACTTTAAAGTCACTTTGAGTAATAACTGGCACAACTCACCCCACTTTCCCCTATAGGCTATTTATTTTAAGACATGAGAGATTTTTGTCAGCCCATACGTCATTCTTCAATTTATCAGAATAATTCAGAATAACAGAAGCCTAGATGGTTTTCACTGGACAGGGAGGGGAAACATTTTTAATCTGAAAAGTAGGCTACCTAGGCTACTTTAAGATGTTAAGAAGCCTACAGCCGACACGGGACCCTCACGCGGGACCCAGCGACCGATTTGTGCGTAAATCATAGACTATGTGGCACCACTGCCCTGATAACAGCAGACAGTAGTAGCCTACAGAGGATAAACTATGTTATCAGTCAGTTCATCTCCATCATCATAGTCTGTGATTTGGATACAAAAGAGAGATTAGACGGAGAAGAGGAAGGCGTTAGACAGACACTGATTGGCTCTCGGTCTATAATCCGTTAATAATTCCGTTTGTTGCCAAATTGCCAGAAACAACCATACAAAACCCGGAAATGTTGAGTTGGCCTTCAAAACAAAAGCATTCCAATTGCTAGGTTGTTTGCAGAACTGTTTCATTGTATTTACACAACAGAAAACATATCGAATTAAAACTGTGGAGAAAAAAATCCTTCGGGAAACATTGCATTTTAATTTAGTAATATAATGTATCTTATTTTATGGAGAGATCTCTACGAAGTACATTTTTGAATAGGTTTCATATTAGGCATGAATTTTAGCAGTAGGCCTAATACAGAGCAGTGTTGCAGTCAGGTCACCAACTGTCGAGTCCGAGTCAAATGTCACCAGTGTTCGAGTCCAAGTCCGAGTCACCAGTCTGAGTCGAGCAAAGATGAAGAAAGAAATAATCCAAAATATTTCAGCCAAATCTAAAATAGCTCTCATATTACCTCACCATGGTTCAAAATTCACTTTTTGTATCCACCAGCCAAACGTCCAGCGAATGTTGGACGTCACCTACACACTGGGGTCACATATTCTGACAATTTACCCAATGTGCTGGTCCATCAAATAGTTAGTTTTTCTTTTCTTTACAGTAGCCTAGAATACGATTACTTTATGTTTTTAATGTAGGTCTAGTGTAGGTTTTAGGTAGATTATTACAAATGTAACTCGTGCATGCAGTCACAAAGAAATACATGTTTAGAAACATTTCAGAGAAAATGTACCTTAATATATTTGATTTCAGATAAACATATGTTACTATGCCTGAGGTGGTTAATATGGTCACCAGCGGATTACTCTTTCTCCTTAGGAAGCAATAACAAACCGTGACTAATCATACAGCTTGCACCCATAGACAGTATGTAAGCTTGCACCCGTGGATGTAATGTATTAATGTTTACGCCGTTTGCGTAGCCGCTCTTCTCCGCCCTCCATTGTCTTCCACGCACGGGCAGACGATGCGCAGCAGCGCCCTCTGCGGTCCCAGTTTCTGATGGGTCACAGCTTTCGGTGCAACACACGTTTTTGAACGACAGCCAGCCCTAATTGTTGATTAGTTTTTACATCAGTACCTGATTTACAAACATAACGTGGCATCCACGACTTTTATTTTGAAAGTCACCCCCAGGAAGCCTTTGTCTGTTGCGGTCTGATTCTTACAGCTCTATGTTTCTAAATCCACGTTCAGTGACATCAGCGGGCTGAAGGCTTCCCTCCTCCAGGATAAAAGCAGGAGGCGCAGTCTGCGGAGAAGGAGCGCCGTGCCTCTCAGCCGTCCCGTGTTTAGCTCCGGGAGCTCCGTACAGCGGAGCCACTAGACTGCTTATCTCTCGGCTGAGAAACAGCACAGGATCCGGACTCAGGATAAGCAAAGAAAAGGGGTGAACCGCAGCTTCCTTGTGTTATGTTGGGTAACAGAAAGAAAGCCGCGTCGTCGAAGAATGGAGCCGGGACGTCCGAGTCGAAGGCCATCGATCCCCTGAGGAATCTGGGTGAGTGTTTGGGTTACAGCTCCTGCAGCCTGGATGTGTTCAGTAATCACAGCTCCCTCTGACACAGTGACACTGATGCAGGCTGCTGTAGCCGTAACTCTCCCCCCGCCCCCTCTTATTGGAGCTAGAATGAGGATTTATTAAATAAACAGAATGATACATTTTAACCTGATAGGGATACATTCAACAGTGAACACTAATGAATAGGCCTACTTTTTTCTTTAGCCATGTCATGCATATGTCATATACTGTGATTTAATTTCATTTTATGATCGCAAGTGGATCATTCCAGCTACCGGGTTATCCTGGGGTATGGTGTAAATCTGTGCTCCAAATAATCATGTAGCCCATACGCAATAGACCAGCGGTTCCCAAACCTTTTCACGTCAAGGAACCCTAAACTAACGGACAACGGACCCCCATTTGGTAAGATTTTGTCCCAGGGATTTCTGCTTTTAGATGTTTTATTACAGAAAGTGTATGAAACCCATGACCAAAATAGTCATGCATTCTGTCATTGTGTTACTTATGAATGGAATTATAGTGAGAAGAAATGATTCTCCTTTTTGCTGGGGACCCCCTGGAATCCCTTTAAGGACCCCTGGGGCTCCCCAGACCCCACTTTGGGAACCACTGCCATAAACTTCTATAAAAGTACTGTGGAAAATAAGGTCAAATTAAAAAGTTAATGGCTGCAAAAAAAGATTATCTTCATAAATGATAAATATGTTAATTATCATCGATAAAACTGACCAACGGATCAACAATCCGTAGATATTACAGTTACATTGATATAGAAGAGAGAAAAAGTGCAAATCTTCAAATTGGAGAAGGTGAAACCAGTGGGTGTTTAGCCTTTGGTTTTTTTTATAAATGACTAAAACAAGCAATAAAATGATTTTTGTTCATTAGCACTAGTGGTGATAGAGTCTGTAAGATGAGAAACGTGCATGGATGATTGATTTTGTGAAATTACAGCTGTCATTGAAGATCAGAATACTTCTGTTTATTACTTATTATATTACTTATGTAGTGTCAGTTGAATCCTCACCGTTGGATTTCATGGTTTGTTGTTGCTCTCTCTTAGGAACATGCATACGTTTTACACAACACATAACATTACACAAGTTATGATCAATAACAGAACATTTTACATTTTAAAATTACAAATTACAAAAAAGGGTGCAGCTCTCAGTCTAAGTTGTTTGATCCAAGACAGTGGTATTCAACAGGGGGTCCGTGACCCCTAGGGGGTCCTCAGAGTTAATGCAGGGGTGGGGGCTGCCAAATTATGTTTAAAAAATATTTTTTTGAAAGTTTCCTTTTTCCAAAATGAAAATGTCTGAAAATATACATCAATATGAATCCAACATATTGATAGCAAAGTGAAATTGGCCTGTTAGTGAAAATAAAATATTTAATTTACACATTGAAAATAAGCTAAGGTAGCCACTGTGGTAGCCATACAGTTCATCTTAGGGATTCACTGCGCCTTCCACATGTATATTTAACAATAAAACATTATGGATACATAATCCATATCTATTCATTTACATCCATCAGGCCCAGTGTATACAATATATGTACAAACTAGTAAGGGGGTCCCTAGTCGGTCTCTCTTTCAGCTTTAAAAAAAAGGTTGAAGACCCCTGAACTAGTTGTTAACCAGCGTCGTGACACAGCTCATGCGGGACCGCGGTTTGGTGACGCCGGGGAACTGAAATAAATCCAGGACATGTTGATCTGGATTGGTAGTACAGGCATTCTGCTCTATTTAGCCTTGGATTACGGGAATGACACAATGCTTACTGTACAGGAATGTCTTTTTAGAATTAAATACACAAAACTGTATAATACTGTACATATTGCATATATTAAATCAGGTCAGCGGAGTACAGTGGCACAGCTGCACGGTGTTCTAACTTTAACATATTGACAAAACCTGAGGAGGACAGCAGTGGACGCCCTGGCTGGCACCTGTAAACCAGTTACCCTGAATATGTCCTCTGGTTGTGTAGACAGTTTGCTTAACCAGCTGGTAAATGTTTAATTTGTTTCCATGTGGGACACCAAGGATTAGAATCAGTCTGGAAAAACACACAGCATGTTTCTACGGAGCAGAAGCTGCACTGTGCTGTCTGTGCAGATTCCTAGACACACCCGTTGCTTTCATGATCCTAGCTGACACACGCAAGGAGCTTCTGAATGGAATAAAACACCACATCTACAAGTCTCAGTCATGGACCGTGGATGCTCATGGTTTACGGTGCGAAAATGAATGAAATTACCCAGGATCTGCAAGCTCTTAGATCAGGGGTCTTTAACGTTTTTTAGGCCAAGGACCCCTAAGCTGAGAGAAAGACCGACTAGGGACCCCCTACTAGTTTGTACATAAATTGTATACAATTGAGTTGCATATTAATGGATGTAAATGAATAGATATGGATTATGTATCCATAATGTTTTATTGTTAAATATACATGTGGAAGGCACAGTGAATCCCTAAGATGAACTATATGGCTACCACACAAGTAAACTTATTTTCAATGTGTAAATGAAATGTTTTATTTTCAGGCCAATTTCACTTTTCTATCAATATGTTGGATTCATTTTCATTGTGGAAAAAGGAAAATTTCAAAAAAATAGCCGACGCTGTAAATGCTTAAATCACAACTCTTATCAATATCACTTCCCCATCAGTCAGGACCTATATCTGACCATAATTACACTGGTGCTTTCCATAAACTAGTCAGAGATAGATTTTGTGTTTCACTTTTAGTTTATGTCTCAATTTGTCGTAATTATTTGTGTGTCATTTTGCAGTTTGATCGGGACTATTTATATTATATATATATATATATATATATATATATATACAGTATATATAAATATATATTATATTTATGTTAGTGTTTGTTCCCAATGAAAACAGTGGGTTGTCTAGAGTACCTGAACAGACACGTGAACATTCAGTGTTCCAACCAGCACAAATGAAATTCCATTCACCAAGATTGTGTTGGGCTGCTATCAGAACTTTTGTTAAAATCTAGACATGGCTAAATACTAAAAGGAGAAAATATGTTTTTTGTCATTTGGGTAAACTGACCCTTTAACCCTTGTGTTGTTTTCAACATTTTTGACGCCTTTTTTTCAGTTTGTTTTTGCTTTTTCCAACGTTTTAAATTGTTAAATTTTTCTTCTACACATTTTCAGAGCTTATTTCTACGTCCCATATTTTCTGATGTAAAACAAAAATTGAAACACAGGGGTTAACTTGTGCTGTGCTAACTGTTACTTGGAATTGAATGTGTTATGTAAGTTGTCAACCAGCAGCAGGATAGATAATAATCTTAAGCAATGATTTAGCTCTGGTTAAAAAAAACAGCAGAGCAATTAACAATGTTTGCTGTTCAGATAGCCAAGCTGTATGTTCAACCCATACACTTTGAAAATAATGGACAAAGCTTCCTGGTCTGAAAAGTGAAGCCAAAGCAGAAGTGCCTTAAAGCTGCATTCTATCTCATTTCCAGCAGGCGGCGACTCCACTGGTTGCAAAAAGAAGTCTGTTTCCCTACTTCTCACTTGATTTATTACCTTAACAAACATTTTCATAATGAGTTTATGGTCTCGATCACTAGTTTCAAGTCTTCTATATTACAGCATGATGTTCATTTTTGTAAATTATAATCCCATTATATGTTTAAATTGATGATAAAGCAGGGGATACTTTAGGGCCTGTCAATCAGGACAGAGGCTTAGCAATGCTAACCATGCTAGCACTGTGGACATTAAAATAGACCTGAACTTGTTTTGGGGTTTTGTCCAGTGGTTTAATCTTAACTTTTACCCTATCACTTCACATCAAAGTTATTCGGGACATTTTGGTCGCCTAGAAATGCCTTATTCAGCGTTCTGTTAACAGAGTTAGCTAGCCACCGCTAGCGTTAGCTGGTAACTAAAGGGAAGCTCCACCCTCTTGTCAAAAATCCTCACATCCAGTTGCAAAAAACCAAGATGGCGACGCCTGTATTACCAAACTCAAGGCTAGTTGCTAGTTGTTTAAGCCGCTACAGAGCTTCATGACGCCGGCTACAGACCTCCGTTGAATCAGCGGTAGTTGGTGGTTCAGTTACCCAAAAATGGGTGACTTTGAGCCGGGTACAGAGCACCGCGAGCTGCTGCTCGTTTCGGCGGATATTACGGTTAAATTTAGTCCACAAAATATGAGTGTTTTGCTGCGACGAATGTTAAGATTAGGCACCAAAACGACTAGTTAAGATTAGAGTTGGATTAAAAAACTAACAACTAACACACTATTTTCTGGGTGAAAGTCTTTGGCTTTCCCCGGGAAGCAAACTCCGCTCCCTGGCTTGAAAGTCAGGCTGGATATAGCTGTCAAATGATATATCATTTAGCCTAAAAGCCCTCCATTGTTTGGCCTGCAGAGACAATACCAACACCAGCAGCACCAGTGCACCCCTAAATGTCAGAGAGAAGCCTGTTAATACTCAGACTGTTTTTATATTGCAATGTAGAGCAGCAGCATCTACAAATATAGACCACCTGTTACTGAGTTGTCTGTTTATCACATCAGCTGAGTACATTCAGACAGACAGCTAGGGTTGCAACAGAGTCTTTTTAATACCATACAATGAATCTATTCATTATTGTTCTTGATTACAGTAATCAATGCGTAGTCCAGTCTATAAAAACATCCAAGAAGATAAAAGGTTGTGCGAACTATGTCAATTAGGAGAAGTTGAGAATTAATCCCATTTTCTTTTGTATTGTCCTTCTTATGACGAGTTAAGAACACCCATCTTAAATGAAATGTCTGTTAAAAATCCGGAAATCTTCTGGTGTACTGATGATGACCAAATGGAGTGGTTGTTTAGATTTAATGTATATAAGTTGGCGACTTTTGTCTCTAAAGCATGGTAAAAAAGACAAGAAAGTTCATTTGTTTAATTTATGTTGCTATTATGGTATCTGGTCCTATAAATAATGGCATCTTGTAAGCCCGTTTGGGTTGGGCATACTTTTTTGTGTGTATATGACACAATAATAAAAATGTCATTCCACAAGATGTCAAAAATGACAAATGCCTATTATAGGTAGCTAAAACACAAAATGATGTCTTTAAACTGCTTGTTTAGTTTTTGGGTAATAGTGAAACAATCCAAATGTATTCAGTAGGACAAACTGCAGTGAGTGGATAGTTTATTCAGAATAAATAATTCACTGTCCAAACTAAAAGAGAAATCAAAATTCTAGTTTGTCAATTTTCTGTTGATTGCTTGACCAGTGAATGAACTATTAATCATCAGTCACAACTGCCTTGCAATTTGAAAAACTCACAGAGCTCTCGTCTAGCTGTACTGTACAGACATGGGTGTATGTGTTTGTTCATTGTGGTTTTTATTCATGCACTAGTTCTGGGTGTTTGCAGTCAGCTGTGTTAGCCTAAACTGGGTCTCTGCTATTAATATATTTGGCAACTAAACCAGTTCACCAAAGTTCTGACTGACAAGATTCAAAGAGTGATATCCATTTTCTCATCTAACTGGAGGAACGAAAAGGAAGATGTAAATTTCCCCCAAATGTCAAACTGTTGATTTAAAATCATCAATTATGGGCTCAAATCACAATACTAAGGGACAGATATGGAAATGCATGTTTAGCAAAATAGTAGAAGTTAACATATGATTTGTAACAATATTTGCAAATCTACGTTTCATTTTTGTATGATTTTCTATTTTAGCAGCTTTATTTGAGTGACAAAAACATTCAAAAGTAATTATGTAAATGCTTTCTTTACCCGAGCCGATGACCTTTAATTAATTAAGGCACTGACCGAGCACTTATCATCTCTCAGAGAGAGAGAGAGAGTGTGTGTGTGTGTGTGTGTGTGTGTGTGTGTGTGTGTGTGTGTGTGTGTGTGTGTGTGTGTGTGTGTGTGTGTGTGTGTTTGGCCTCTATGATAACTCTCGATAGAGAGTAAATATCACCACATTGTAGACGTGCAGTACAGCAGTTGTTGCAGTTACCATTGTGCTGTATTGGGGTGGTGGCAGTAGCTCAGTCAGTAGGGAGTAGGGAGGAACCTGAGGGTTGAAAGTGAGGGTTGCTGGTCAATCACTTTAAAGAGGTCAATCGGTTATTTTGTGACACTTCCTCCTCTCACACAGACACACACACACACACACACACACACACACACACACACACACACACACACACAAACTGAATTCCCCCCACTGCTGCAACCTTGCTCTTCTCATTTACAGTATCTCAACGCTGTACACGGGGGAGTGTGTGTGTGTGTGTGTGTGTGTGTCCCCGCATTGTGTGTTTTTCCAGTATCAAGACGCCTTTGTGAGTGTAGTGACCCAGCCCTTTCCAAACCACAGTGAGACTTCTGTTTCAGCTGCTGAGTACTGCTTACTCAGCTTCGGACTCAGCAGTATTTGTGGAGGAGAGATTAAACGCCACGTCACACCAGTTTTGTAGTTTCCTTTTTGCACTGGAAGTAGCCCTTTTGCTAGAAAATCTAATTAGTTTGGTTCAGTCTTTATTGTCGGACCCAAAGTCCATTAGACAACATACAACACAAACAAGGTGCAGTACATACATTAAAAGAAAAAGACAAACATTGCACTTTTTAATTCAAGACAGTTCTACCAATTTTCTCACACAGGTGTGAAGGGTATACTCAATTATAACTTACTATTATTATTCTGTCGGCGCCGTGGTTTCAGGGTTGCAAGCTACCGAAGACTATCTTGCATGAAAGGGAAAGTATCATTAGTAAAAGAGAGGCTTTGTTTAAAGAAGCTGTACTTGATATTCAGAACATTAATATAGCAGTAACTTAATCTTTTCTATGTAAAGATAAGGTGGAGTAATGGCGCCCCTTCCCACTGACCCACCGGACCAGCACTGCAGTACCGTGAGCCGCCGAGAGATAAATCGTGGTCTGAGCGAGGCAAAGGTCCTGAAAGATACATGTGCGCGTTTTCTTTCATGTGCTTTCTGTTTTCTTTTATGACACAAATACATTTGGAAACAGCACCCTCTTTCACACTTTGACTCTCACAAATACACTCAATAAAATCTATTCTAAGGCAAAAATTATTACATGTACAGGCGATAATGTGAAAACCATTCACACGTTTTTAATATGTCATTTCATTAATTTTTTCAATCCAAAACCATCTAGCGACCCACAGAAATGATCTCGTGACCCCCTTCGTTACTTCACGTCCCCAAGTGGCCAAAAATTTAACATATGCTGCTTTAACATTTTTAATGTTATACGTTTAATTATAAACGCTAAAGCCTATTTTTCTTTATGCTAAACTAAGCTAATTACATTCTGGCTCCAACTCTATTCTTAACGGACAAACATGAGCGTTAAATTGATCTTTTTTATCTGACTCTCGCAAGAAAGCAAATAAGTGTATTTCCCAAAATGTTGACATAATAACAGAAAGAATGTGTATGTGTGTAGTTTAAGATTGATTTTAAGACAATGACCAAAAATTTAAATGTGTTTCATGTCATTTATTGATTGACTTAAAGGGCAATTCCGGCGCAAAATGAACCTATAGGTTAATAACACACGTGTACCGAGTCGACCGTTCTCTGGGATATGTTTTCATGCTAATCGAATGTGACCAGTTTTAGCGCAAACCGCTAATTAGCTTATAACGCTAGTCGTCGGGGCACGGGTAAAGTAAAAAGAAATCGCTATTTCTACATCACTAACAAGGCTCAAGATAGCACCACACTTCCACGGTAGCATAATGAGGGTCCCTACATGTAAACACAAGCATTGAGAACTTACTTAGCAAATTGCTAATGAATGTGCGTATCACAAAATCCCCTCAGGCTGAATTTCAGCTGCATTCAGCTTAAGGGAACATCTCATTTGTCATCTTTGTGAAAGGTGTCACAGGATATTGCTTTCATAACCGGCCAAAAGCACTTAGCTAACTAAAATTCTTCTGCTCTGTTTCACCTCATCGCCATCTCTCGCTCCTCATCTTCTCTCTACTTTTCTCTTTGCAATATCAAGTCCTTCTCTCTTTCTTTACGTCTCCGTCGGTGTCCATACCTTCTCATTTCTAGCCACACCCAACGGCTGCTTCAGCACCAAAATCTCCGGATTACAGAGCTCCCATATGGGCCGCTGTGGTCCAACTGATGTATACACTAACGTCTAATTCTGACTATGCTCTACCCTTCTATTTTCATCCTCCCTTCTCTCTCTCTTTACCCTGCCTTCTTTCAGTGCTACTGAGTTATCAGGGTCCTGTGCATACTTACTGCCATATCCAGACATCCTGTACACAATCAAGTTATGTTTTTATGACATCATATCTGTCTTTCTTCAGACATCTTTTTGTCTGCTCGCTTTCTAGCAGTGCAGGAGGATGAAGATGTGAAGCGGATGTTGCAGGGCTCCAGTATGGTTAAGGTAAAGGCATTACTAATTATAAACTACTAGTTGTTCATTGTTAGGGATCAGTCAGTGACTTCAACTTCAACTTTATTTGTGTCCCCGAGGGGCCATTGGGTGTAAATTGGGAATAGAGGAAGCCTGAACAACAGTTAAAACTAGAACACAACCATTACAGCATGAGACCAAATAAATACAAGTACAAGGTGCATCGGTAGCAGCGTCAAAGTAGCCTACACAGGGTAGGAAAGGTGCCTTACAAAGATGACACAATATAATCAACAACAACAACAGCATCCATTACATCACATCACCAACCCCTTTTGTCAACGTCTCTGACGTCCTCAACACATAGTCAACGGACAATGGATATAACCAACCAAGAAATAAAGAAAGAAATAAAGTAAATAAAGCCACCGAGTTCAAGTATGACTCCTCCCCTGACCCGTATTCAAGAGGGAAATGGCTGCAGGTATAAAGGAGTAGTTCTACCTGTTACTCCTGACAGGTGGACATCTAAGACGGGAGCCCAAGGGCAAGAACTGAAATTCAGAGAAAAAGGGGTGGGAACTGTCAGAGTGAATAGCATTTGCTTTCCTAATTATCTGTCTATGGAACAGGTCTGATAATGTGCACTGTTGAACTCCCAGTGTCTTGTTACTCATCTCACAATGAGATTTCATGGATTCATTTCATCATATGTTAAAGGTCCGCTCGCCTCGCTGGCAGAAGCGACGGACTCTGAAGCTGATGGAAGACGGTGTCACTGTGTGGTGTCAGTCCCACAAAACCTCCAGCTGGGCCAAGGAGCAGCAATCCTGTAAGTGTGTGTGTGTGTGTGTGTTTGAGTGTGTGTGTGTGTGTGTGCGCACGCGTGCGTGCATGTGTTTCCATAGTCCCTAGTCTTGCATTGCTAGACCTTCCTCCACAGCGCTGCAGAGGAAGTTCTGAGGAAGGTCTGGCTAGTCCACACAGCATCCTGGTATGGGAGAAAAACATGCTCTGGTTTGTTGCATTTCTTTAAACCAATCACAATCGTCTTGGGCGGTGCTAAGCTCCGCACGGTGCGGCTGCAAAATAGTCTCAGGAAGGAACTTGTTTTGGTGGAACGTGTGTACGTTCAAAAGTAGTTTTAGTCGTGCAACAGAAAACTCCGATTGGACAGATAGTCTAGCTAGCTGTCTGGATTTACCCTGCAGAGATCTGAGGAGCAGTTAACCATAGTCCTCACAAATCCACCGGAGGTTAGAACGCCAACACAAAGGAAGAGGAAGGGGACGGACACATGTGTGCGTGTGTGCGTGCGTTTTGTTTATATAAATCAGAATCAATGTATTGATGTGTAGGAATTTGACATCGCTCATTGGACGTGATTGCAAAAACATACGCCCAAACAAGGACGATGTGCAGGGTACAAGGCAGAGGACATTTTAAATAAAACTAGTGGACATCGTCATGACACCAACAGATTAACGGAGGAAGACAATTTATAAAAGGGAAAGATTTTTACAGACTTTGTATATCTATGAGGTGCCATTTAAGGAATCTATCATTAAAGGAGAATTCCAGTGATTTGACACATCATACACATGACTGTCTAAGCTACCCCACCCAGAGGTTAAGAAAGATCTCTAAGTGATGATTAGCAACAAGCAGCTCGGTGCTCTGACTGGGCGTGTAAGGTGAAACATGGCTATACAGTATCTATTTTTGTTCACTTTAAATGCTACTTACTGCTCTGTACAGACATAGACTTGCTCACACAGCTACTCCCTCTCTTTTCCACTATCTGAGGGTCACACACGGTGCCTTGATTACAGAGCTCAACTATTTTCGCTAAATGGCAGCCAACCCTGCCGTAGTTCAAACAATAAGATTATAGGACATTATATGGTGGTGGGAGTCTGCCCTGGATCCTGTGGTTTGGTGCTATACAGTTACCATACGACTCAACCACTACGTTAGCCTCCCAAATACGCTACAAGGCCTTTAATTAACACTAGATGTGCCTGTGATGTGGCCCTGTGTGTGTGTGTGTGTGTGTGTGTGTGTGTGTGTGTGTGTGTGTGTGTGTGTGTGTGTGTGTGTGTGTGTGTGTGTGTTTGTGTGTGTGTGTGTGTGTTTGTGTGTGTTGCATCTCATGACACCTTGGATCATTTCTATCTTCTGAATACTGTGATGTGTTGGTTCATGTCTTGTTTTTAGCTGAATCTTCTGTATTTAATGCTCCTTTGATCCATACCTGCTTCTCAAAACTCCTAACTGGACTTGACAAGAAAGATTAGAGAAAAGTAAAATTACTATATAATACAACATACATATTAACTAATACAAAATGATGTCACATAACTTTATTTCTTCTTTCCTCTCCCACTAATGATCTTGTTACCCGGTTAAGCTCCCGATACATCCAGAGTAGACTAAGTTACCGTATGCAACACTGGAAATGCAACGATGCATGTTATGTATTCTCTTATTGTAAATGAATGATTTTCTGTCTGAGCAAAACATTCATCGCAACTATATGACCTCCCAGTAATGCTAACTCAGTACTATACAGTGGGCAATACAGCACTGTAAAGAAAACAGCAGGTGTGGTAGAAACTAGTGGTAGCAATATTTGGTATTGATCCAATACCAAGTAAATACAAGGCCAGTATCGCCGATACTGATACTGATACTTTTTAGTAATTAAGGTGGATGCATCATCGAATAGCTAAATCTGAATGCATTTTCATGACCTTTAAGTGGTTTTATGATTTTTCCTTTGGAATATTAATAAGTTAAAACCCAGGACAGCAATTTCATATGCTTGTATGAATTTGTTGTGTTACCACTGTATGTTACAGCCTTTTTACAAATGATACAGCTTCTTTTTCGGCCTGAAAATCTAGCCACACGGCGCTCCTCTTCCTCTCTGCCATTCTTCTGCTCCGTCTCCATCCTGCTTGTGTGTGTGTGTGCTGCTGGCCGCCGCCGGGGCCTGGCTGCTCGCTTGCTTGTTTGCCCGGCGCCGCTGAGTCACGTGACGGTACAACATCAAATCACAAGAGGGGGGAGGAGCAAAGTGTGCCTGCTCCACGCTGTGACAGCATGTGTGACAGGAGCGGCATTTGAAAGCAGCGGCACTGACACAGACACAGACAGCCAGGTCGCCTCTCTGATGAAACCGCAGCGGTGCATACTGGAGAGAAACTAAAACTAAAGTATCGATCATTACACTGGTATTGATCAATATCAATACCAACGTTGGTATCGATATTATCGATATTTGGATCGATCCGCCCACCACTACTAAAAACACTACAGGCCCTTTTTAACGATCTAAGCACAGTGGCAGTTCTACATTGAATTACACCCTGGGCGAGACCCCCTTCAAGCCCCCACCAAAAAAATTAAGTTATATTTTGTTATAACAACACAAATGTTATAATAAAATAGACACATGACATGAAAAGACCAACGTAGTCTCTTAATACTTTCCAACATTCCTAAGTCCATTTATTTCTACTGAAAACGTCAATCTTTAACATGTGTATAGGATGTGTGTTGGCAGCCAGGGGGTTAAATAATCGATTTTTAATTTATCAAGTAAGTCTTAAAACAATTTGTAGTAAATGAATGCACCTTGACTTACGTATTTACATGCACTGTAGCTACCTGTAGTATGTACAGTATGACCTGTGTACTACTAGCTAATCACTTCCTCACAACATGCTGCTCATAGATGTGTTTTTAACAAGATGTTGCTCATTGATGGGTTTTTGGAGGAAGAAGATTTATCAGGCTGTGGTTTGGGTCTTTAATGGGATTTATTGATTAAAAACACTGCCACAGTTACAGCGAATGTAGGACCAGAGATGGGGACTCAAGTCTGAGACTTGGACTCGAGTCGCACTTAAGTCGCACAAACAGCTGACTTCAGATTTGACTCTGACTCGACCCAAAAGACTTGAAACTCGAGCTTCGAGACTTGTCAACAACCTGTTTTCATGCAATTATTGCTTTTTAAATCTAAATGTATTCATGTATTTCTATTTTCTTTTATTGGCACATATATGTTGGGGAAACGCATGGCAAGCCTCATGTCCCCTGCCCTTTGCCATAATGTGCAACGTAATGCATGCGTAAAAAAAAAAAAAAATGCATTGGCGATGGCGATGCCAAGTCCTCCCGGAGTTGTGCCTTTTGTCATTAGTTTTGCTTTCAATAACTCAATGTAATGCGTAATTGATCCCGTGGATGATTTGTAGGCTATTAAGTGAACAAGGTGTACCAGGTCCACCAAACACTGGGTCTTAATTCTGCACATATTTCTGTTACTGTAGTCCTATTTACTATTTCATCCATGCGTGGCGCAGCGGATCCGTGTGCACTGTCACCTGCCGTGGAGACGCTGGCCTCACTAACCTCTCCTCCTCTGAGTCGGGTCTCCCTCGTGCTGGACTCAGTTTCACTGAGCTACTAACACTTAGAAAATAAATAAATGGCTTTACATCAGTGAGTTCAAACTGCTTATTGTGCATAATTTGGACTGACACTTAGATGCATGTTGCTCTGTAACTGGTGTGGTGCTGCCACTGTTCTCTTGATTTCCCACTTCCACATTTTTTTTGAGTGAAAGAGACGTTACATTTATATATCATATATCATCACAGGTAACAAGCTAACCATCGCAAGGTGTTGTGCTAACAGGCACATTGTATCTTTATAGTTGTATCCATATGATGTGACAGACTTAGGTTAATATTTCACCAGGTCCAAGGGCTAGAGGGATGTGTTAAATAGACCCCATAAAGTTATCTTACAACTGATTTTGATACTGTACTGTATAGATGGTAGCTACAGGACATGCTTTGAATTCATAAGATTTAACAATACAGTGTTAGGGACAGATCAGATGGCCAGAAACTTGAGACTCAAAGACTTGAGACTCGACTTGACTTCCAAAAAATGACTTGTGAACATCTCTGTGTAGGACCCAAGTGCAGAGACGACAGACACACGAATAAGCTCAAGAATTTTAATTCTTAAAGTCCATACCCAACAGAAGGAGTCCTGTAATAGTAGGCAAAATCCAAAAACAGGAAACAAGCAGAATCCCCATAACAGGAACAGGCAAAAACACAGAACAGTGACAAGCAACCCACTGACCAAGCCAAACGAGAACACTGAACAGAAACAATAATCCGACAAGAGACAAAGACAGAACAGAGACTAAATACACGTGGTAATGAGAAAACAAGGAACAGGTGACACAAGGCTGGGAAACAGGTGAAACACATTAGGGCTGGGAGAACAATCAAAAAAGGCGGGAAAACACAAGGCAGGAAGTAAAACAAGACCAGACCAGACAGAAAAAACAGACTACCAAAATAAAACAGGAAACAACATACAACACAAATATACAACCATGACAAAAATGCAGACTATCACCAGCCTTAACCTTTAATCGATTAGTAGTTTTTTAAAGACAGAAAATACAGATTACTTTGTTGCTGCATTATGACATCACAATAACTATATTTGACTACAATATCCCTGAAAGCATGTTTTGGGTGTATTTATATCAATATGGAGATAATACTCCGGTGTCCACTAAATTATGTGAAAATCTACCCCAGAACATACAGTAATGCTATGACGTCCCAAACTGGACACATCTGAGAGTAACTTTTTTCTTGTAAAATGTGAATAGTTCAATGGATATTCCAAATATATTAAAGACTTAGCCTTGTATATATTAAAGACTTGTGTTGAGCTAATTCTCTGCTTTGGTAGGACAGGCGCTTACACACACACACACACACACACACACACACACACACACACACACACACACACACACACACCTGTGCCCCCGCATCCCGTGAATGCGCCCGCGGTCGCACCTGTCGCTCCTTCTTGTGAATCCTAAACAGCGCACCGAGCCGCAGAGCTGGATGGCATCGCAGGGTGTCCGGTGCCAGACTGGAGCAAAGACCACTATAGGAGCCGTTAGCGCGGATACAACTGCCCACCAGCCTGGGAGTGCACCATCCCTTTATCCCTTTAAATCACTGTTCTGTATTATCAATTGTATTATTTCATTCCTTTGAAGACATTTGGCAGAGCTGCATTGTCTTTTTTTACCAAGTTGGATTGCTTTCGTGAACTTCTACTATCTAGCCTACTTTTAGTTCTCAACACAAGAGTCTGTTTCAGCCCCCCCTCCCCTTTCCCCTTCTCGCACAGCTTCTGTGCACGGCCCCATCAAGCAGGGGCGCCTGCAGCTGCAGGGGGCGCTGCGCAGAGGATTTTCTTTTTTTTAAGAGCTCATGCTGCCTCCCAAAATGCCGCCCCAGGCGGCTGCCCGCTTCACCCGTGCCAAAAAACGCTACTGGGCGCAGGTGCGTTTCGGATTTGTACCGTAATATTTTTATTTGTAATCTTCTGCATGTGTGTGTGCTGATGCACTTCCCTGTGTGTGTAACAAGCATAGTGTGCGCACGCTGTGCACGAGCCTAGGAGCATTTTACTAATTTGCTTCTATAATAACAATGAAATGCTGCGCTATTGACTTTAGACCAGGTTTTTGTTGGTCAATGGCGCGATCACTTCCCGCTGCCTCAAGATAGCAATACGCCCAGAAAGCACCTGAACACACCTCCCTGTAAGACCAGCACGCCCAGAATGCACCTGAACGCACCTCCCTGTAAGACCAGCACGCCCAGAAAGAACCTGAACACACCTCCCTGTAAGACCAGCATGCCCATGGGTGCACAGATGGGCACAGGTGCATTTGCTATTTACAACGCGGGCGCTGGACGGGAAATTGACAACTGCGTCGATCTTAAACTGGTAAAGACACTTTGCGCTGCGCCGGGTGCAGGATAGGGCCCTGCAGCTTTTGTCCACAGCGGCCGCTAGAATCAACACAAACTGAAAGTTACATATAGCATCTTTAAGGAAAGGATCGGAATACTTCTTCCACCACTGGTTATGCGTATAATGGGATGGTTGTAGAAATGTGTGGAGCCTGATGGACATCTAGAACTGAAACAAAAAAAAGGTGGATTGAAAAATGTTTGGGGAGCAAAAGCTAATGTGCAGACTCCTTTTATTAATGTTGTGGAGATCATGGTGTATACTCTCTGAACACATTCTTTAGGAACAGCATTTGATCTCTTTTGAGCAGAATTCCCATCTCTCTGCTGTCTGTGTATTGTCAGGTAAACACAGTGCTCAAGGCCTTGCTCTCAGACTGTGTGTGGTTTCTGGTCAAAACCACAGGCAAATGGAGCTCGACAAACACCAGCTGACGTTTAGTCAATATTGATGTTTCATTTGGTTTATTCAAATCCATTAGAGTGGGGTGTGATTGTTAAAGGAGGCTACATATATGAACACAAGCATGTGGAAATGAGCGTCAGGGTGTGCCGGATGGACAAACAGGTTGAAAATAACACACAAACAGCTGTTTGTGAGGTAAACACTTGGGGAAACCTTGCTTGGTTTGTGTGTGTGACAAACAGCTTACCTCTCCACTGAAGTTGTTTGTGTCTAAGTTGAGTAGGAATTAAAATCAACAGGGCAGAACTGTCATTAGTGTTTATAGTTGCCAAGCCAGTGTTGGCACTGTCTCCAGACATATTCAATATCCTGCAGAAATACAGTACAAGCTGGTATTTCAGCATTCAGGGGTTTTTACAAGAAACATTATACTATAGAAAGTAGTGTGACAAATACTAGAAACCCAGAAAAACTGGAAAGTCTCTGGAATTGCAACCTGATAGGCACGATTAGTCAAACAAAGTAAATAAATTAATGTATTAGTGTGTGTGTGTGTGTGTGTGTGTGTGTGTGTTTGCTTATGTGCATGCATGTTTAAATCTTTGTGTTTAAAGTGATGGTTCGGAGTAATTTCACCCTAGGGTCCTTTGCACCATGATCTCGAGCCAAACACCCCCCCAGAAGCTTTTTTCACCTGGGTCGAACATTGGGAGCGTTAGCGTAGCGTAGCGTTATCAGCTGAATAGCTTAGAGGCTAATGGATCCGAAGTGTCTCTTAACATTACCCCACTAATAATGCCCAAAATGATACCAAACGTCTACACTAGTATATATAGGTTATGCACTCATAAAACGATGGATTGTAAAATTTGTAAGTACACCAGAAGTTTATGTAAATAACACTTGCCTGCTGGCTTCTGCTCTCTGCTGCTGCTGCTGTTACTACCGGGCAGTAAGAGTGCTTAGGGACATCTACAAATTACAACACCGAAAAGAGATGCAACAAAAATATTTATTAATTTAATGATTAAATAAGGTAATGACTCCAAACTTACCTCAATTATGAATTGTCTCCTGCTAGTTATACTACAGCACTTGCTTTAAAAAATAAGTTAAATTAAAAAATATTTTTGTTGCATCTCTTTGTTGTAATTTGTAGATGTCCCTAAGCACTCGTCTTATAGCAGCAACAACAACAGCAGAGAGCAGAAGCCAGCAGGCAAGTGTTATTTACATAAACTTCTGGTGTACTTACAAACTTTACAATCCATCGTTTTATGAGTGCATAACCTATATATACTAGTGTAGACCTTTGTATCATTTCGGGCATTATTAGTGGGGTAATGTTAAGAGACACTTCGGATCCATTAGCCTCTGCGCTAAGCTATTCAGCGGCTAACGCTACTCTACGCTAACTCTCCCAATGTTAGACCCAGGTGAAAAAAGCTTCTGGGGGGGTGTTTGGCTCGAGGTTATGGTGCAAAGGACCCTAGGGTGAAATTACTCCGAACCATCACTTTAAGTGACTCAGAATGAATGACCACCTTAAAAACACACTACACAGAGGCCCAACTAAAGAACAATAGCATGAAAGAGAAAAGAGAGTTGTTGTGCCAGAATGTAGACTGTGCACAGAGTAAAATAGAAATATAATATTATTATTATTTGTCTCATGTTGTATTTTACTTGTACTACTAAAGTACTGTTAATTGATAATGCAGAGAATGAGAGATGGGAACTGTGGGTAGACCGTGAATATGTGTTACAAAATGTGAGTTTAAGACTTGGGGTCCTATCTTGCCCCCGGCGCAGCGTGAAGCCCGACCCAAGTGTCTTTGTTAGTTTAAGACTGACGCAGTTGTCAATTTCCCAGCCGGCGCCACCGTCGTTTAAACAGCAGATGCACCTGCGCCCATCTGTGGCCCATGGGTGTGCTGGTCTTACAGGGAGGTGTGTTCAGGTGCATTCTGGGCGTATTGCTATCTTGAGGCAGCGGGAAGTGATCGCGCCATTGACCAACAAAAACCTGGTCTAAAGTCAGTTGCGCACAGGGAAGCGCAGCAGCACACAAACATGCAGAAGATTACAAATAAAAATATTACGGTGCAAATCCACCAAGGTCCAAACGCGCCTGGCTTTTAAAGGGAATGGGAGATGACACTCTGATTGGTTTATAGCATGTTACGCCCAAAACACACCTATGATTAATGACCCTTTTTTCCGCCATCAAACTAGCAAAAGTGGATTTGGACATGCCCTAAACGCACCCGCGCCAGGTGCTTCATGCTGTGCGCTTAGATCGTTAAAATAGGGCCCGTAAGTGAATATCACAAAGAGAAAGATCAAAAGCCTCAGCTGTGATTGTGTAATGCATTATTCAAGCATGGAGAGGCACTGTAGTGAGACTAAAGGTTCTCCTTTCTCTCACTCTTTCTCCTCCAGTGATGTTAAGCTTGTTAGGTCTGTTCCAAACAGCCACACTTTGCTTTCTCTCTTCCACACAGCTGGCCAACCCCTGCATGGAGTGGGTTTGGATGTATGAAAGTATGAAAAAGTATGAAATGAAGATCATAAAGGTACCTTAAAGGTGCCAGTATACTCCGTCAGAACAACTGATTTTCTGTAACTTTCCAAAACTGACAATCGGACAATCTCATCCACTTCAGGTTGCCACTGGTGGGAAACTTAGCTGGGTTTGAACTTCTCTCTCTAGCTCTCTTTTTTTTATTCTTTACACAACTATTTCTGTCACCTTTCACCTGTGCAGCCAAAAACAGGGTGTGCCGGATGGACAAACAGGTTGAAAATAACACACAAACAGCTGTTTGTGAGGTAAACACTTGGGGAAACCTTGCTTGGTTTGTGTGTGTGACAAACAGCTTACCTCTCCACTGAAGTTGTTTGTGTCTAAGTTGAGTAGGAATTAAAATCAACAGGGCAGAACTGTCATTAGTGTTTATAGTTGCCAAGCCAGTGTTGGCACTGTCTCCAGACATATTCAATATCCTGCAGAAATACAGTACAAGCTGGTATTTCAGCATTCAGGGTTTTTTACAAGAAAAGCCAACATGTCTTTTCTAGCCTGTTCTAACATAAGCCACCTTGTAATGTATGACTTCATGTTGACAAGTAGCAGAAGAAGTATGTTTGGATACTACACAAAATCCAAACTGATTTTGAAAACTCTAGACACAAAACTCAAAACAGTCATTTTTTGTAACAGAGGCTGTCCAATGTTCAAAATATTGCATTGTGCATTCATATCTTTAAAGAAATCTTGCACTTGCACAATCATTGGTTCAAAAAACTAATTTATGGTGAAATACCATTGAAACGTTACTTTAGATCACCCACACAGAGTTTCACTGGGTCATCGTTCTTACAATCATTAAATATTGTAGTACAAAATAGGTGATACATGTTTCATTATGGTACTACATGTAAATACATCCCTGTAAAAGTACTGCAGTAGTAGAGTGAATACTACAGACCAATGTGGTACGAGTATATTACAGTTTTTTACAATCACTTTGGCACTAATTTCAGAACTTTGACGTCATTTTTCAAAACTCTAGACACAAAAATCACAACCAATGATCAAAATGCACATTTTTCAAAACTCTAACACTTGTTTCAGTTGCTTGGATACAATACACATAAACCTAAGATCATTTGTTCATTTAACAAAGATCACCTGTTCAATATGACACAACTTAACATCAGAGTACTACTATTTCAAAAGGCAATTCACACATTACATTTCAGATGATTCATTTCATTACAATCATCTAACTATCAATTGATACAACTACTCAAAATGATAAGTAACTGTTGAATTACTCTTAATGCATAGTCGTATGGAAACAGACAAACAATATCCCATGTTTAGATCATGAAAGTTTCAAGATAACGAGATTCATTGTCACCAATTAGTGTGGAGCATGAACCAATTAGAATACATTATCTATTGATGTAATATTTCATCATCCTTCTTTACTGTAATGTACTACTGTTTATCAGACACTGTTTCTATGGTCTCATGTACTACCTATATATATATATATATATATATATATATATATATATATATATACTGCTCAGTGGCCAGCAGATCAGACTGTGGTTGTACTGGGCACCTTCCATGTATGAATGTGGAACTGTGTGAATGTGACACGTCGTCGTTGCAAACAAGAAATTGTTCTCAATCGACTTAACTGGATAAATAAAGATTAAATATATATATATACTGTACCACATTGGTCTGTAGTATTCTCTCTACTACTGCAGTACTTTTACAGGGATGTATTTACATGTAGTACCATAATGAAACATGTATCACCTATTTTGTACTACAATATTTAATGATTGTAAGACCGATGACCCAGTGAAACTGTGTGTGGGTGATCTAAAGTAACATTTCAATGGTATTTCACCATAAATTAGTTTTTTGAACCAATGATTGTGCAAGTGCAAGATTTCTTTAAAGATATGAATGCACAATGCAATGTTTTGAACATTGGACAGCTTGTGTTTCAAGTGATGACCATTTTGAGTTTTGTGTCTAGAGTTTTGAAAAATGACATCAAGGTTCTGAAATTAATAGCAAAGGGATTGTCATATATATATATATATATATATATATATATATACAGTGAGGAAAATAAGTATTTGAACACCCTGCTATTTTGCAAGTTCTCCCACTTGGAAATCATGGAGGGGTCTGAAATTGTCATCGTAGGTGTATGTCCACTGTGATAATCTAAAAAATGATTTTTTAACTATTTATTTGTATGATACAGTTGCAAATAAGTATTTGAACACCTGTCTATCAGCTAGAATTCTGACCCTCAAAGACCTGTTAGTCTGCCTTTAAAATGTCCACCTCCACTCCATTTATTATCCTAAATTAGATGCACCTGTTTGAGGACGTTAGCTGCATAAAGACACCTGTCCACCCCATACAATCAGTAAGAATCCAACTACTAACATGGCCAAGATCAAAGAGCTGTCCAAAGACAGTAGAGACAAAATTGTACACCTCCACAAGGCTGGAAAGGGCTACGGGGAAATTGCCAAGCAGCTTGGTGAAAAAAGGTCCACTGTTGGAGCAATCATTAGAAAATGGAAGAAACTAAACATGACTGTCAATCTCCCTCGGACTGGGGCTCCATGCAAGATCTCACCTCGTGGGGTCTCAATGATCCTAAGAAAGGTGAGAAATCAGCCCAGGACTACACGGGAGGAGCTGGTCAATGACCTGAAAAGAGCTGGGACCACCGTTTCCAAGGTTACTGTTGGTAATACACTAAGACGTCATGGTTTGAAATCATGCATGGCACGGAAGGTTCCCCTGCTTAAACCAGCACATGTCAAGGCCCGTCTTAAGTTTGCCAATGACCATTTGGATGATCCAGAGGAGTCATGGGAGAAAGTCATGTGGTCAGATGAGACCAAAATAGAACTTTTTGGTCATAATTCCACTAACCGTGTTTGGAGGAAGAAGAATGATGAGTACCATCCCAAGAACACCATCCCTACTGTGAAGCATGGGGGTGGTAGCATCATGCTTTGGGGTTGTTTTTCTGCACATGGGACAGGGCGACTGCACTGTATTAAGGAGAGGATGACCGGGGCCATGTATTGCGAGATTTTGGGTAACAACCTCCTTCCCTCAGTTAGAGCATTGAAGATGGGTCGAGGCTGGGTCTTCCAACATGACAATGACCCGAAGCACACAGCCAGGATAACCAAGGTGTGGCTCTGTAAGAAGCATATCAAGGTTCTGGCGTGGCCTAGCCAGTCTCCAGACCTAAACCCAATAGAGAATCTTTGGAGGGAGCTCAAACTCCGTGTTTCTCAGCGACAGCCCAGAAACCTGACTGATCTAGAGAAGATCTGTGTGGAGGAATGGGCCAAAATCCCTCCTGCAGTGTGTGCAAACCTGGTGAAAAACTACAGGAAACGTTTGACCTCTGTAATTGCAAACAAAAGCTACTGTACCAAATATTAACATTGATTTTCTCAGGTGTTCAAATACTTATTTGCAGCTGTATCATACAAATAAATAGTTAAAAAATCATACATTGTGATTTTTTTTTTTTGTTTTGTTTTGTTTTTTTTCTACGATGACAATTTCAGACCCCTCCATAATTTCTAAGTGGGAGAACTTGCAAAATAGCAGGGTGTTCAAATACTTATTTTCCTCACTGTATATGCATACAATATTTATTTATTTAACCTTTATTTATCCAGTTAAGTCGATTGAGAACAATTTCTCATTTGCAACGACGACGTGTCACATTCACACAGTTCCACATTCATACCTGGAAGGTGCCCAGTACAACCACAGTTTGATCTGCTGGCCACTGAGCAGTACATAGCAGTGTGTGTATGTATGTATGTATGTGTATATATGTGATATATATATATATATATATAGGTAGTACATTATATATAGGTAGTACATGGGACCATAGAAACAGTGTCTGATCAACAGTAGTACATTACAGTAAAGAAGGATGATGAAATATTACATCAATAGATAATGTATTCTAATTGGTTCATGCTCCACACTAATTGGTGACAATGAATCTCGTTATCTTGAAACTTTCATGATCTAAACATGGAATATTGTTTGTTTCCATACAACTATGCATTAAGAGTAATTCAACAGTTACTTATCATTTTGAGTAGTTGTATCAATTGATAGTTAGATGATTGTAATGAAATGAATAGACAATCATCTGAAATGTAATGTGTGAATTGCCTTTTGAAATAGTAGTACTCTGATGTTAAGTTGTGTCATATTGAACAGGTGATCTTTGTTAAATGAACAAATGATCTTAGGTTTATGTGTATTGTATCCAAGCAACTGAAACAAGTGTTAGAGTTTTGAAAAATGTGCATTTTGATCATTGGTTGTGACTTTTGTGTCTAGAGTTTTGAAAAATGATGTCAAGGTTCTGAAATTAGTGCCAAAGTGATTGTTAAAAACTGTAATACAAAAAATTATATATATGTGTGTGTGTGTGTGTGTGTGTGTGTGTGTGTGTGTGTGTGTGTGTGTGTGTGTGTGGAAAGTAGTGTGACAAATACTAGCAGTACATAGATACCTAGGAAAACTGAAGTCTCTGGAATTGCAAACACCTTAGGCACGATTAGTCTAACAAAAGTAAAGAAATGAATAGAGCCATATTTGTGTGTGGGTGTGTGTGTGTGTGTGTGTGTTTGCGTGTGTGCTTGCGTGTTTAAATCTCTTTGTGTTTAAGAGAAAAGAGAGTTGTTGTGCGCTGCCTTTGGTGCCAGAATGTAGACTGTGCACAGAGTAAAATAGAAATATAATATTATTATTATTTGTCTCATGTTGTATTTTACTAGTACTACTAAAGTACTGTTAATTGATAATGCAGAGAATGAGAGATGGGAACTGTGGGTAGACCGTGAATGTGTGTTACAAAATGTGAGTTTAAGACTGTAAGTGAATGCCACAAAGAGAAAGATCAAAAGCCTCAGCTGTGATTGCTCGGCGGCCGAAGTGATTGATTGATTGATTGATTTTATTTGACCACTTACATATAAAAAATATGAAACAGCACTCTGTGTCACACATTAAAAATATATAAATAGTCAGGGATAACACAATAAAGCCCAAAGACTTATTTCCATTGTGGTCCCTATAAGGGCAGGGGGAGAGGACAAGTAGCAGCAGGTCACACATCAATTATTCATCATACATTCATCATACATTAAACAAATTCATCCATATTATACAGACAAATTAACAATAAAAACAGCCTATGATATGATAATGACTACAATTGGCACCTAAGCCATACTTTCAAGCCCTGTTTAAAACTGCCTATGCCTCTGACTGTCTTGAGTGTACCAGGTAACCAGTTTCAAAGGGTAGTTCCAACATAAAGAAAAGACTGTTTGCCCAGATTAGTTTTAGCTCTGGGGGTACAAAATCTGTTGAGCTACCCCTAGTGGAGTACCTGTGAACTTCATTTACTCTCTTAAAATAATTTCTAAAATATTTGGGAACATCTCCATGAACAATTTTATGTCTTTCAACCATCCCACCCTTTCAAAGTGGGAAGATTCCAGATGAGTTCTTCAGATGAGTGAGGCAGCAGGAACGAGTGGAGCAACAGCCTACTCAGGACACATGGTGTTAGTGCAGCCATATGACACCACACAGGGACATACAAAGACTTTACTGATGAACAGATGGACACGGCTGGCCACACTTACATATGTGACAGTGTGTCTCACACTCATGCATTACGATCAAGAGTGTGACTTTGGGTTGAAAAGTGGGGGGGGGGAAACAAAACAGGGTTCTCGGGGTCTTCTGCCTAAGAAAAAGTTTTCGATTTGAATCTCATTTCCTGCATTTCTATATCCATTTATAGGGACTATGGTGATACAAAATCCAGGAAATAATTCAGTTGATCATAATGATAAATTCTTCTAGAGGAAATAGTACTAAACTATGTATAAGAAAAATATGCTTGGGGCGGCCTCCAGCTCACCCAGTAAGAGCGTTCGCCCCATGTTGGCTGAGTCCTGCAGCGGCCCGGGTTTGAGTCCGGCCTGCGGCCCTTTTCTGCGTGTCATCCCCCATCTCTCTCCCCCTTTCATGTCTATCCACTGTCACTATAATAAAGGGAAAAGCCCCAAAAAAAATTCTTTAAAAAAGAAAAATATGTTTAACTTTATTTATTGTTTAAAGTCCAAGTGTGTAACGTGTTTAGTTGTTCATTATCAAAATCTGTGTTGCCCCGTTCACAAACTTGTCCTTTTTCATGAATATTTACCTCCACCATCAATTCCAAGTATTCCTTTTGGCTTGAAATTTGACATTTGCATTCACATGAACTGGGGTAGACGCTCCATATTCATGTTCCATCTTGAAATAAGTTAGCCAGTAAGGGACATACAGGACGTACTGCTCCACCTTTCACGTTTTCTCTGTCACATGATAAACTCACAGGTGCTGCTAACGCTGCTAATGGGTATCGTAGCTTCCCGGCCCCGGTGGCAAGTTTGAAGAAGGAAACATGGAGGACCACACGTATTCAAAATCCAGATTTCAGGAACAGGAGTCTTCTTCTTCTTCTTCGCCCAGAAAAAGAAAAAGGAGATTGAAAAGAGCAAGAGAGCAGCTTTTTGAAGTGTGAAGGCTACCGTAGTTGTAATACCTACTTTGAACTGTGGGAGAGATACATATATGATCTCAACGCTAGATGGGAGAAATTCCTACACATTGGATAAACAAAAAAATATCAAACAAATTTGAAAGTGTGTGTGTGTGTGGGGGGGACAAACTGGATTTTGAAAAGTGGGGGTGACATGTCCCCACTGGAAATTACGCCCTTATGCTATATGGGTTGCGTTCAAATTAATTTGAGAGTATTAGGTATTAGTTTGAATTTGTTACAACTTAACGTTTTGAAAAAGTGACAGCTCTACCATCCCTGCCTCTTTTGTGGATATCTCATTCTGTGTTGCTATAGTAACTACTACCAGATAGTACACACCCCACATCAATTAAATGATAGTTTGCCATTTGCAAAGGTTGCTCCCAGAAGAATAGCTTCTTAATTACCATGTTTGTTGTTGTTGTCTCCTTTTAAATGTTCAAGCTCTCGCATATTTCCATTATGATAACAGAGGTTATGGATCAATACTAAACAATAAACCAATGAAACAACAACAAGGCACTCATGACTTCCTCTCGGAGTGAATATACAGTAGATAGATAGATAGATAGATAGATAAACTTTTATTGATCCCAAATTGGGAAATTACTCTGTTACATCAGCAAAATATCAGACACACAGCACACATACAGAATATACAAGAAATAATAAATAGGATAGAATACAAGCACAAATATTCTAAAAATAAAAATACAAAGGAAAGAATGTAAAAACTTATACAAGTTGGGAATAAAAATGTATTTAAATAGTATTTAAATAGTATTTATAAAGATGTAAGTAAAATGTCAAGAATATCACTTGATAGCAGGATGAATAATAATTGGGCAATACTTGCTCTACATACTTTTCACCTACTTATACTTATGTATTTCTTCCTGTCTGTTTCCCTCACACATCCTCAGTCTCTGTCATGGAAGTGGAGTGCGTTCGTGAGGGTTGCCAGTCAGAGACATTGCGGCAGATGATCGGCTCAGTACCCGAGCAGCGGTGTTTGACGGTGGTCTTCAAAGGGCCCCGCAAGAGCCTGGATCTCCTCTGCCAGAGCCAGGAGGAGGCTCAGCATTGGGCCCGCGGCATCCGAACCCTGCAAGGACGGGTGCAAAACATGACCCAGAAGGAGAAACTTGACCAATATCCTAATTGCTGTACATTTGGAATTTTTGTTATTAGATTATTTTAAGGGTGCAAAGGGCCTACTATTTGCATTTCATTTTAATCTTCCAGAAAAGGAAGTTGATTTTACTGATTTTTTTTGAGTCTGTCAGTGTGGATACTAGGGCTGGATCTGAATATTCAAATATTCGTTCCATGGGTAGGTATTCGATATTAAATTTTGGGATTGGAATATTTGTTTTTTTGGGATTGGAATATTCTTTATATTATATATATTATTGGAATAGTTTTTCTTTTTTTTTAACGTGCATGCAGGCTGAAATTCACTTTGGTGTTTTGTCGGGATAAAGCTGCTAGCTAAATGTCCGCTAGCCTCTGACTAATTGTAATTGTAATGCAGCGCTATGTCATCAGAGAAATGTTACGTTACATTGAGTTGGAACTGTCTGCACTGTGTATGCAGAGATAATAATGCCAAGAATAGTCATACATCATATATCGTTATATACATATAAGTCTTGGAATCATTTTTAAAGAATTATTGTTGGAGGCCCCATAAGCCCACTGCAAAGACCTTTAAGAGTCCCAAACCAAAATGCCAACAGTCTAAAGAAAATATATGTTGGTACTTTTGTCATCCTTCACTTTTTTTGATTGAAGGAAATTTTCCCAAAAACAAAACAGAATACCGACATAAAGTATCTATATGTAGAATTAGTATAATGAAGTATTACTGCTGTGCTACAAAACTCCAAATTGGTCAAACACTGTCCATTGTCTGCTCTCGCTGCTTCCTTGACTATGTTTGTGTCACCTGGATTCATGCTTACCTGAGTCGGGCCGACCAGAACCACGATGATAAGATGAGCTATGACGAAGTCCAGACACTGCTGCAGATGATCAACATTGACCTGAATGACCAGTACGCCCGCAGCCTCTTCCAGGTAACAGAAGTAGGTTTGAGTATCGTTTTTTTTTTTTTTTTCGATTGCGGTGCTAAATCGATACTTTTAAAACGGTGCCGGTGCCTAAACGGTGCCTGAACCGGTACTTTTCAATAAAGTAAAAAAAAAAAAAGAAGATGAAAAAAAATAAGGGAATTAACAACAGTCAGTGACTTGTTTATTGCTAAGGCCATGGTCAAAATTAAAGATTTAATAATAATGTAATAACTATAACAATAACTTATTTCACCAGTAAATTGCTGTTGAACCCCAGATGGGAAAAGGGTATTTTACAATTACTGTGAATGCACCACGAGGCAACCTGTTTTAAGTGAATGCACCGTCTCTGTTGTTTAATTCCGACAACGGCAGCTGCAAGTGAACGCACCGTCTGTGTTGTTTAATTCCGACAACGGCAGCTGCAAGTGAACGCACCGTCTGTATTGTTTAATTCCGACAACGGCAGCTGCGAGTGAACGCACCGTCTGTGTTGTTTAATTCCGACAACGGCAGCTGCAAGTGAACGCACCGTCTGTATTGTTTAATTCCGACAACGGCAGCTGCAAGTGAACGCACCGTCTGTGTTGTTTAATTCCACAACGGCAGCGAACGAAAGACGCGCCGTCTGTGTTGTTTATTCCGACAACGGCGGCTGCAAGTGGCACGCACCGGCCTGTGTTGTTTCATTCCGACCATATAAACATACTGTATATCTATGAATTGCGACAACGGCAGCTGCTGCTGCGCTGCAGTGCAGACTGTTACATCCCGCTGTTGAAGTCCTCCACAGTGAAATACAGTCACACTTTACACTGTTTAACGTTAGCTGTCAGCATTTTACCGGTGTTTAATCCAGCTGCTAGCTAAAGGTAGGCTAACGTTACATGCTGTCAGGTGTGGTGTAAAGTCAAGCACCGAAATGAGGCACCGAAACTTTCGTTCTTATTCGGTCTCGTTACTACCGTTTACGTCGGCACCGGTTCCCTATTGGCACCGAGTTTCGGTACCCAACCCTAAACAGAATACACAAACACATACTTAAAAACATTGGCCCAATAGCTCAGATTCAGGGGATGGCATTGGCACCGGCCCCCCCTGAAATATGATTGCCCCCTCCCCCCAATCCATTGAGCTAGAGTGCTGTCAATCGGACAATTGTGACTTCCATTGGATCAGAGTACGGTCACATGGCTGCGTGTTCTGCCAATCTTCCAACCAGCCCTTGTCAAATGACCCATTACTGTTTCCATGACGACTATCCAAAATTCTGATACAATGGAACCAGCACTGGAATTGTTTTTAAAAAAAGTGGCAGACTGAGTCTATAGAAAATGTGTATTGTATTTGGATATACAATTTGTTTAAAACTAGTGCTGTCCCCGTTGAAAATGTGCCTGTTTGGAACGGGCTGATTGCTTGGCCTGTGGTGTTGCTGCTTGTAGAATTTATCAAAACCAAAGTGTACCCCAAAATGACTTACAGAAGGACCCTGAACCACATAATATGCAACTCCACTGTATAGCCTACTATCTATTGACTTAGTGTAGGCTACTTCTACATCAGAGGAAGACATAGGCACCCACTGAGCACCCACGTGTGCCAGACTGCCAGTAGGCTAAATTCATTTAAAATTAAACATTGCAACTGGTGCTAAGTGGAGCCTCTGTCATAATGTGATTGGTTATGTCGCTGTCAGTCCCCTGCTCCATATACTATCCACCAATGGACCTTTTTCACAGCAGACATGTTGACTTGTCATAGTAGGAAAAGCACAGCTGGAATTGATAACCTTAATGATGGCTCAGTTCCATCAAGTGTCCCAGTAAGCTATTTCAGTGAGTCAGCATGCACAATACCAGGACCTCTCCTAAGTGGAATGCAGCCATCAGTGATGGTTTAATACCAGGGTCTCTCCTAAGTGGAATGCAGCCATCAGTAATGGTTTAATACCAGGACCTCTCCTTAGTGGAATGCAGCCATCAGTAATGGTTTAATACCAGGACCTCTCCTTAGTGGAATGTAGCCATCAGTAATGGTTTAATACCAGGACCTCTCCTAAGTGGAATGTAGCCAGCATTAATGGTTTTGAATACACCTGTGCTTTTCCTACTATGACATGTCAACATGTCTGCCGTGAAAAAGGTCTATCACAGCGTCTCTTGGATGAAAACGCCTCCATCCCCCCCACAGTGCGTGCATGTGCGTTAGGTAATCAGAGTGAGAATTAAATGGACAGATTTGTTATTAAAAAAGAAAACTTATGATGCAAGTGCATCAACGACATCCACCACCAGTGCAGAGAGTTCTTAATTTCCCACGAAGCTGATCGCGGTTGATACCCCAGAATCGGTGACTGTGCGCTGGATACAGAGCACCGCGAGCGGCCGGTCGTCGTGCTCCGTCAGGTCAGCGGTAGTTGGTGGTCTAGTTACCCCACAATAGGTGACTGTGCGCTGGATACAGTGTACTGCGAGCTGCCGGTCATGGTGCTCTGTCAGGTCAGCGGTAGTTTGTGGTCAGTTAAACTTCTCATCTCCAATCCTATCTGTATTTGTGAGAAGTGGCGCTGTCCTGAGTTGAAACTTTATTATCGAGTTAATAGTGTGTTCGTGTCGGCCGCTGTCCGTTTCCTAACATTCTGAAATGCAAAAATGTTTTTGACTACTTTTTTTTTAAAGGGCATGCGCCCGTGAGCACCCACGGAGGAAAACATAAATCGGCGCCTATGGAGGAAGACATTGTGCTTCTATATTTACCTGACAGAGAGGATTGCAGAATCAGAATGTAATCACAAAATATCACAATTAAAATGTGGAGTAATCAGACATTAGCGTCATGGACTCATGGCAGTGTGCTACCCACCCTGCCCGTTATGAGAGCTAAACAGCACATATCTGCGATCATCAACCACCAGGACCGGACTGTGTGTTTGTGTGTGTGTGTGTGTGTGTGTGTGTGTGTGTGCGGAGAGAGAGAGAGAGAAAGAGAGAGAGAGAAAGAGAGAGAGAGTCTCGTGTCGGATCGTTAACGAATTTAACATTCCAGCAGAGGTGTTCATTTCCATACAGGTTTAGTGGCTTGACAGTTAACGGTGAAGTAGGGGATTTGATTTGCGGCTTAATTAACGCGACTTAATTAACGCGACCCAGGGTGAGTCTGATGAAATCTGATGTAGGCTATCTGCCCGGTTCAACTCTGAGATTTCCTTGCATTGCACAGCGCTCTGAAGGAATAATCTCCGAGATTAGGCTACGTTATGTTCTGCCACCTCACAGCAATTTAATACAATAGCAGGAAAAGAGTCAGAGGCGCTGATGTGCAGGTTACCTTCCCCCCCCAAACACGGACACACATACAGATACGTCTCGCTTTATAATATAGATAGCCTGCCTATAAGTGACATCACGCACTGTCTGCACTTGTTGTAGCTGGTTGTGCTTTGCATGTGTGGGATTCTGAAACGTCCTTAAATTTGGGAATTGTTGTTTGTTTTTTCAAAGTCAAAGACAGTCCAAAGTAGTGCTACTTTGCACACATTTTAGCTGCCAAAGCTCCGCTGCTCTCTTTCTCGGTGAGCAGAGGGGGAGTGGCCAGCGGCTAGAGCGGCAAAAGCCAATGTGTGCTTCTTTTACCTATATATTTAACAATATATTTTGCATTTCTTATCCAAACAATGTCAAACTTGGCACTGCACTTACTCGTGCCCATAGCAAGAAATCTGTCAAGTTTGAAATCCATCGGACTAACGGTTCGAGAGATATGCGCTTAACACCCACACAGACAGACAGACGTTCCTGCAATTATAGATAGATGAAAACAAGTGAAACTAATAATGAATGTGATGTTTTATTTAGCAGAATTATATTGTGTGTTGTTCTATTCCTATCCAATGTATCCTATATTTCTACGCAGATTTTCTGTGCTGTATTCTGATAAAATACCCCTCATGACTGAAAATCCTGGAATCGCCTCTGCTCAGATTTGTAATCAGTAATTGAAAGTGATTTATGAATTCTCTTGACAGGACTAATGACAGACCTCCGATAACTGTATTGTTGGATTAATTGAGACCAGCTTAAAGGTGCACTATGAGTTTCTGCATGGTTTCAGCGCAATTTCATTTTTGTCTCAAATCGTAGGCATCTCTCCTTGATCCGCTAGCTGCTCGCCCCCTGAACACACTGTGAAAAAGGCCGGTCTCAGGAGACAACACAGGGGTCGTAAACATCAAACAAACACCCACCCCCTCCCCCAACCATCTTGTCAGTGATTGGCTGGAACATGGTTTGTTGTATTTTGGTGCACAGCCTGTGCCCCTAGTGTTTGTTTGACGTTTACGACCCCTGTGTTATCTCCAGAGGCCGTGTGTTCAGGGGGCAGGCAGCTAGTGGATCAAGGAGAGATGCCTACGATTTGAGACAAAAATTAAATCATGCTGAAACCATGCAGGAACTCATAGTGCACCTTTAAATTATGAAACAAAGATTTATCATGTGTGTCTCACTCTGTTTCTCTGATAGAAATGTGACCAGTCAGCCGACGGGCGTCTGGACCACGGAGAGATCGAAGTGTTCTGCAGGGAGTTGTTACGGAGACCAGAGCTGGATGCGGTGTTCATCCGCTACTCTGCAAATGGCTGTGTACTTTCCACTGTGGACCTGAGGGATTTTTTGAAGGAACAGGGGGAGGACGCTTCACTCACCCACGCCCAAAGCCTGATCCTCACCTATGAACTTAACGAGTGGGGTATGGTGCTAAGTACCAACATTTATCTGGTGTGTGTTCAGCAAAAGGGCTCTGATAACCCATTAGACACGACTCGCCCAGCACCAAATGGGAGACCAACAAAGTTAACACAGAGCGTCCAGCAGCTGTCCAGCTTTTCTCAAGAGTTAATAAAGACCAAAATAGAGCTAGAAGTAGAGTGAATATTGGATTTAAATAAGTCAGGTTGCCAAAAAAGATAGATGGTTTGTCTATAATGTTTGTCATTTTAAAATCAAAAATGATTTCTTGCCTTTAAGAGTGAACCGCAAAAGTCGAGTTAAGCAACTGCTGCGCATAATTCTTTCCTTTATAGTTTTTTTTAAATGTTGGAACTGCTGGTTTGCACCCTGGTACTGTACCGGCTTTTATTTTTCATCTACAACAAAACTCACATAAGAAGGTTAAGAGTCCTGTATGAATTCGGAAGTTAGATTAGGAGTTGCTGTATCCGATCATTTCTGCAACTTTCAGAAAATGACCATCCGACATTGTCGCCTACTTCACGCAGTGATTTGCCAGCTTTATGACGGGCGGCATTAGAGTGTGGCTGTTCGGAACAACTATAAACGCATTTGATTTCCGACGTGGTCGGTCAAAACATCGTTCTGAACAAGCATAACCTGACCCCTAGTCTAAACACCAAGAATCAGCTGCTGCCTTTAAAAATAAGACAAAGTATGTTTGTATCTCTTTTAATTAGAAAATGCTATCATATCAAGAACATCTTTTCTGTTAACTGATGCGAAGTCCAGGAAGGCCTTACTGCCTAGAAGAAAGGCTTGGTCCTCCCCTGAGATCAGCAGCACACAGTACTGTATGACCAAAAACAAATGATAGCACTAAAATTGTTATATATTTAATGGAATTAACAATAAGCTGCACTATGACTATGCCAATTTGCTCGCTATATGATAATTCCCCTACTTCAATGATTTGTGTTTGTGCCTTTTGCCCAGTACAGCCCAGAAGAACCAGTTCATGACCCCCAATGGTTTCACCATGTACATGCTGTCTAAGGAGAACTGTGTGCTGAACCCGGAACATGCTAGGGTTTACCAAGACATGAAACACCCACTGGCACACTACTTCATCTCCTCCTCCCACAACACCTACCTCACTAAGGACCAGCTGACTGGGGCCAGCAGCACAGAGCCTTACATCCGGTACGAATGAACACCCACATACAGTATATGGAAGTTTTTTGGTCTGCATTTTGCATTTTGCAATATCGTCGCTGTAGGGTGAAAACCTTGTATGTCACGTGCTGTATAACAGTATATTGCGACAGGGATATACATAACAGTCATTCACACATCGGTCAAAAGTAAAACAATGGACATGCTATGGTTACTACATATTTTTGTTAAATATGGAAAACTATGAGTGGCGACTTCTCTGAATTGTCCCCCTGATAGAGCCCAGGGTCTCCTGAAGCAGCCGACAGGTATGTTGGAGCCAGAAGCGCTGCAGCTTCCATTGCGGAATCACAAACTCAGGTGTGGGAGGAAGTCAGGGAGTCCACGGAGAAGGGCTAACAAACGTCCTGGCAAACTGTCTGTCAACTCAGGAAGGAGAGGCTGGTCCTAGCCCAGGCTGTGGTCAGTATGGTGGACACCTGCTGACCCTGACTGGGAAAGTTTAAAGTTTAAAGTAGGAACACTGTAAAGGCTGTTTTATGCTTCTGCGTCAACTCCACGCCGTAGCTACGCCGTCGCTCCTACGCCGTCGTGACCCTTTCGGAATTCTGCGTCGGGGTTGCTTTGCATCGCGGTGCATTTCACCGCCATAACGCTAGGGGCTGATAAGTCTGAGGTTATTTGCGAGGTGTCTGCCAGCCAGTTTATGTTATGTTAGCAAGCAAACTTTACCCACAAAGTACTGCTTGCTCATTTCAAAACGTTACTGATACATATACACAAACGGATAACCCCATCATTGTAACCAAAATATCTCTGAGTTTATTTGCAGAGCTTATGTCAGTGAACTAGCATGTTGCTACTCTCCACAATAGGCTGCTTGAAACACCGACTATCAACACACAGGACCAGTTGACCAATCACAGCGGGCGTATGCCGTCGATTCGACGCAGAAGCATAAATCAGCCTTAAGAACACTTTAAGGAACTCCTAGACCTGACTGACATGCCTCATTGTGGAGGAGGCAGCGTTGGAAGACAGGAAGGAAGCCTTACCTGTTTCCCTGGGAGAGATCACTCATGCAATTAAATAAACTCCACAGAGGCAAGGCGCTAGGGGTGAAAGATGTTTCCCCTGAGATGAATATTTTTGGGCTGCCTTGATTTGTGGAGCTTGGGAACAGTGCCTGTGTTCTAGCAGACAGGGTGGGTACCATTTTTTAAAAAGGAGACCAGTAGCTTTGCTTTAGTTATAGGGGTGTCAGCTTGCCTGGGAAAGCTTATGCCAGGGTTCTGGAAACGAGGCTCTGGTTGAACCAGTGGAAGTGCAATGCTGATTAGGTATGGTGGCTTTAGGATTCCATCTCTGCTCTTTGCAGATGATGTGGGTCTGCTGGCCTCATCGACCCATGACCTCCAGTGTCTGTGTCTGTCACTGGGACAGTTTGCAGCTGAGTGTGAAGTGGCGGCGATGAGGATCAGCACATCACCCCGAGTTGAGAGTGGAACTGGACAGGTGGATCGATGCAGCGTCAGCAGTAATGCAGGCATTGTACTGGACTGAAGGCAGTCGTGGATAGAAGCGCCCAAAATGAGTTTGCTTTGAAGGGTGGCTGGTCTTAGACATCTGGAAGGAGCTCAGAATAGAACTGCTGCTCCTTTACTGTGCAAAAAGTCAGCTGTTGTGGTCTGATCTGATATGGAAGCCTTCCTTTAGAACAGAGGTTTTCAAACTGTGAGGTGTGCCGCCCCAGTGGGGCACCGGAGAGTTGAAAGGGGCTCACAAAGGGAGTGACATGAGACAAAAATACTGCATTAGAAAAAAGAATCCTTCATTAAATATGTAAAAGATGCCAATTAGACCTTGATGCATTTTGACAGCTAGTCTCTGGATGTTTTTGTAATCTTTGCTAGTCGCCAACAGAAAGCGGGGACAGTTTAGTCACAAACTCTTAAATTACACATTTACTCACTGCGTCATCTCTGTTTCAGAGATTCCTAACGATGATTTTTCTCTTAGCGCGCTGAATCATGGCTGCCGCTGTGTGGAGCTGGACTGTTGGGATGGAGATAAAGGAGAGCCAGTCATCTATCATGGTCACACGCTCACCTCCAAAGTGCTCTTTGTCGAAGTCATTGAGACGATCAATGAATATGCTTTTAAAGTGAGTATGGTCCATGGTCACATTCAGAGTTATACTGTACAGATGAGTATTAAAAGTTTAGACACAAGTTTTCTAATTTAATTTAATTCATTTGTGTGGACAAAGATGATATAAATCTGTACGGTATAAGAGTTTTATGTACTTTGACAATTTTGCTGACAGGCCTAAAGATAATTTCCTTCCCCTCTTCTGCTCTGTGGAAACCCTTTTCTCCCTGACTTTGCACCATCATCACTCTCTCCCAGGCATCTCCTTTCCCTCTGATCCTGTCCCTGGAGAACCACTGCTCCGTGGAGCAGCAGACAGTAATGGCGCGACACCTGCGATCCATCCTGGGAGACAAACTCCTCACCAAGCCCCTCAGTGATCTGGATCCTCACAGCCTGCCTTCACCAGAGGTTAGGAGACGCTGTTCCATAACCGCGTGAAAGTTCAATCCCCTACTATATTATTGAAACTAATAGTGTCTTTGATTGAGACATACAGTAGATGATGCCTGCATGCACTGGAACCACACAATGGCAGATTTTGCAGTTGCCTGAAAGATATGCATAGCCAATGACTAGCTCTCAGTCAGACTCCTATGCAAGGACTTTACTCTGACACAGTTTTTAATATCCAAATTGTCCAACTAGATGGCAATAATCTCTCTGTTATGTGTGTGTGCTGCATTTGTAAATAGTTTCTCTGTCTTGGTAGCAACTGTTAGGATTATGTGTAAAGCAGAGAACAAACTGTTTGCGTTAAATGGGAAATCTGGGTTCTCTGCTCTTCTGTGTCCCACTTATTCTACATTTCCACATAATCAGGGTTAGTGCATGCACTCACGATCTGTGCCACAGTAATCACGCTCCCTGGAGGCACCTCATGTGTGTGACTGCAATTATACTCTGATGATTTTATACTATTTGTTTTGAGGATTTTACACTCACATACTGTAGGCTACTGTTTTATTGTTATCTATCCTTTGTCATACATTATTATCATATTACAAGCAGTCATGATAAAAGTGTCACAAGTGTGAGTGCGAGGCGACCCAAATCCAGGAGCAATTTTAGAGATTAATTGATAATGTGAAGATTCATAGGCTTATAGGAAGGTAGGCTTTACCGGCAAGGGTTGATAACGGCATGGCAGTCCAAACAAACAGCAAGCGTCACTCAGCAATGACAATCTGGTATTATCAGTTCGGTATTGTTCTGTTGTGACAATAAAACAAGCAAGTTTAGTTTTAAACTGCATTATCAAATTATTTTAGTGAGGACTCATAAATAAATACAAATAACTAATGTTAGGGAAATCTGTTTATGTTTTGTTATGCGTTTCTGGATACATTTTTTTTAAAACATATCGGCCGATATATCGGAATATCGGATTTTTAAATCACCAAATATTTGTATCGATATCGGCCTTAAAAATCCTTTATCGGTTGGGCTCTAGTTAGGAGGTTAAGGTAACTACCCCTGAAGCCTAGTACTTGTGGGTTAGTGTTAGCAGTGCAGTGCTTAGTAGTGTGCTATGGTTCAGGTCCAGTACTTCAGTAAATGTAAATTAGTGAGTAAAATATTCTTAAAGGTCCCACATTCTGCTTATTTTCAGGTTCATACTTGTATTCTGTGTTTCTACTGGAACATTTTTACATGCTTTAATGTTAAAAAAACACATTATTTTTATCATACTGTCTGTCTGAATATACCTGTATTCACCCTCTATCTGAAACGCTCCTTTATAGCGTATGCCTCTTTAAGCCCCCCTCCTGAAAAAGTCCAGTCTGCTCTGATTGGTCACTGTTTCCGGGTCCTCCTCAGCTGCGCTCTCTGAGTCTCTGCACCATCATTGTAAGCGGGGAATGACTGTAACAGCACTGTAGCAGCACTTTCTACCTACATATAGTATAGTTGTGACATCACAGCGTACAGAAGTCCTGACGGCTCGTTTAAAGGCACAGTTTCTAAATACGGGCTGTGTGCATTTCTCTGTGGATTGAGGGTTTTGATTAGGGCTGTGTATTGGCAAGAATCTGGCAATATGATACGTATCACGATACGTGGGTCACGATTCAATATATTGCAATATATTTCGATACTGTGCGTAAGGCAATATATTGGGATTTTTTTTTAAGTATACTTTTAGAAAAACTAATATTTGAAAAAAGACATGATGTGCATCAAAGTCAAAGAAGTTTACTTTAGGTAAAGAATTCAGTACACAGAAAATCAAACTGCCAGTTTGGGATTGTGGTTCACAGGTTCTTAGTGAGCTAATTTTGATATAAAGTTGATACAAAGTTCAGCCATAGCTACATTGTTAGCTTCTAGCAAAAAGTCAGGCACTGCTGGGCACTGTTAGGCCAGGACACTAGTGGTGCGTCTCAGCATAGCTATCTAGCGGTAGGGGGTTTAAACACAACATAAACGTGAACCACCATCTTACATGAATATTTTTGCACACAAACAAAAAAATTAATCGATATTGTGTTTTTGAAAATCGATACAGTATTGCTAAATAAAATATCGCGATACTCAAGTGTATCGATTTTTTCTTACACCCCTAGTTTTGTTACTTAACCTCGACCTGCTTTATCATAAAAGAAACCGAAATCTCACTTGTTACCTTCAACAATGTAAACAGTAGTAGTGATAGTAGTCGTATTACTGTAGTAATAACAGTCAGTGGCTGTAGCTCTAGTGGTATTTTTAATCATTACAAAATAGTTTAAAGATTAGTATAATTTTTAAACAGCTTGTTAATGTGTGTGGAATGTATTGGTTGTGTGTGCAGGATCTTAAGGGTAAAATCCTGGTGAAGGCGAAGAAGGAGCACATGGTAGAGCGCTCGTCCAGCTCTTCAGACCTCAGCTCCTCAGACGAGGAGGCCAGCCGCGCTGAAGGCAAACCCAGCAGTAAGAAAGAGGACCAGAAGGTGGGTAAGCTCACCTTTATCCTCACAGCAGTGGCTCCCACCAATGCATGGTGTAATGGGATGTGCTTCTGTGTGTGTCTTCTCAGCCAGGTGTGTCTAAGCTGAGTCCAGAGCTGTCAGAGCTGGTCGTGTACACCCGCAGTGTTCACTTTAAAAGCTTCGAACAAGCAGCCAAAGCCTCCGCAACTGACATGTCCTCTTTCTCTGAAAGTGAAGCGCTAAAACACGTGAAGGACTCAGGTACAATGTGTGCATGTGACTTAACCATAGACTGTAACAATAATGGACAAAGCTTCCAGGTCCGAAAAGTGCCATAAAAAGCTGCATTCTATCTAATTTCCGGCAGTTCCAGCGACTCCACTGGTTGCAAAAAGAAGTCTGTTTCTCTAGAAGTTTATGGGGAAATGACCCTACTTCTCACTTGATTTATTACTTTCATATTGAGTTAATGGCTTCAATCGCTAGTTTCAAGTCTTCTTCAATACAGCATCATGTTAATTTAGTAAATTATGATCCCATTTATTTTAAAATAGACGATAAAGCAGGGGATGCTTTAGGGCCTGTCAATCAGGACAGAGGATATGCAATGCTAACCATGGCCCTGTGTACATTAAAATAGCCGTGAACTAGTTTTTTTGTCCTTGTTTTCACCTTAAACTTTGACCCTCTCACTGTGTGTTTTCATTTCACCAAAGTTAATTAGATAATTTTGGTCGCTTAAAAATGTCTTGTTCAGCATTATGCCAACCAAGCTAGCTAGCTAGCGTTAGCAGGGGAAGTTTGCTGATTTTCTGTGTACTGTCGTACATCCAAATAAATGCCAGCACCCTGAGGTCCGCGTTTATCCGCCTGTAATGGATGAGTGGATGACTCACTTCAGAAGGGTTGAAAATAAACTTTCCCTCTTTAGCGTTTAGCTCAGCGCAGTGCCATTGCAACCATAAACAACACTGTCACCCTCTCATCCAAAATCATCACGTCTGGTTGCAAAAACCAACATGGCGACGTCCGTATCACCAAACTCGAGGCTTCAAAAACAGCAGTCCACAAACCTATGGGTGACGTCACAGATGCCACGTCCATTATTTTTACAGACTATAGACTTGAAGGTGCTCTAAGCGATGTTACGTGACGGCACTTTTTGTTGACGTTCAAAGTATTTTCAAACAAAACGAGACTAGCTCGCCCCTCCCTCCTCCTCATCCCGTCCCCTCCCCCTCCCTTCCGCGCACTAACCCCCCACCCCCAAATCCTTCTTGTTGGTTATTGGCTGGAACGCTGGAAGACTGTTTGTTATGTTTGGTGGTGCAGGTTGGCGCAGTTTGTTTTTGTTGGCGTTTGTGGAGCCTGAGAGTCTTCAGAGACCGCGTTTTTTACAGTGTGTTCAGGGGACAGGCAGCTAGCAGATAGTGAGGAGATGTTTGCTGTATGTGACAAAAAAATGTTGTAGCCTAAAACACATATGACATCGCTTGGAGCACCTTTAACTTACTTTCTAAAAGTAGAGGTAAATAGTTTGCATCGCGCCCACATATTACCTGTTGATTCTACCTTGTTCAGGCAGCACAAGGACAAAAGCAAAATGAGTCTTTCTTCCGCTGGCCATTAGACTAACTGGACTAATTTTGTTGTCCTGCCCCTCCAGGGATGTATTTTGTTCGTCATAACAGCCACCAGCTCAGCAGGATTTACCCCTCAGGCCAGCGCCTCCAGTCCTCCAACTACAACCCTCAGGACATGTGGAACGGAGGCTGTCAAATTGGTGAGAGCTTATTTTTATGTGATTCTATTCACAAGAGAAGCAGACAGAGTAAACACGAGTTTTACTCAGATAGCCGGCTTCTTAGTCCTTATCTTCCACTCTTTGCTGTGATTGTGTGCTACCCATCCCCCAACATCCCCCCAGTGGTTGTATCCAAAGAACACTGTGGTAGGCCTAGGCTGCTAACACAGTTGTGTTTTCTTCAGTTGCTTTGAATTTTCAGACACCTGGTGAACAGATGGACCTAAACCAAGGCAGGTTTCTGCAGAATGGTCACTGTGGGTACGTGTTGAAGCCTCCCTTCATGTGTCAGCCTGATACCTCCTTCAACCCGGAGAACGTTGGTGGAGGTCCTGGCCACACACCTGTCCTGCTCACTGTTCGGGTAAGATGTCGCCAAACCTGCCCCTAAATGAGAAGCAAGTATAGGTGAAACTGCAGGTTCCAGGGTGCCTGGTTCGCTCACCTGGTAGAGCGTGCGCCCATATATAGAGGTTTACGCAGCCGTGGGTTTGACTCCAACCTGCGGCCCTTTGCTGCATGTCATTCCCCCCCCTCTCTCCCCTTGCATGTCTTCAGCCTATATAAATAAAAGCCTAACATGCCCCCAAAAATGACCTTAACAAAAGAATTGCAGGTTCCAAACATATTTTTACCACTGTCAATACTGTCAAAACTGAAAGATACTTAGGTTGCTTTCACACCTACCTCGCATGGTCCGTTTAAGACGAACCCTGGAGCGTTTGGTTGGATAGTCCAGTTGGTTTGGGCTGGTGTGGAAGCTCATCTGAACTCTGGTGCGGATCAAACAAACCACCTCTGGTCCGCTTGAAAACGGGGGTTTGCTTCCAAGTGAACTAGAGTTCAGTTCACTTCAGGGAAGAACGTGATCCAACCCAATCACAGGAAGTGAACCAAATACAGAGCATTTACTAGCCTGCAATTTCAACCTTGCACACAATTTACGGACTTCTATATGATTTAAAGGATGATTACTTTCAGATCCGGAAGCTGTTGTGAGCACCTATCGTCTGTATGACATCATCAGTCTGTGTGACATCATCATCTCTCTCTCTCTCCTTCATTCGCTGTCTGTCAGCTGCTCACATCAAAACTCAAAACCAAAGGGACGCGCACAGGTACGGGCTATTATTGCCCAGGAAACAGCCCGTTTGCCCTGATTGGCTTAGCTGCCCTTCTGGAGAAAGAGCCTAAATAAACTTCTTTTTTTTCCAGTTTAGAGCAATAGCCCCTTCAAATGTCTGTGCACGTCCCTGCCCAAGACGTTATAAATTTGTTTTTGCTCCATTAGCATTATTTCTGAGACCAGTAGTGTCGGCGAGTTTCGGATATTCTGTCCAATAAACAAGCGTCTTGATCGCGTGACGTGTGTTTACAGTGTTTTGGTGCAACAAAGTGCAGTGTGAAAGCAAACCGAACCAAATGAAAAATGCAACAATGTTGCAACTTCACCCCCGAATCGCACACGAACTATAGGAATGGAAGTTTCTTACTGCAATGGTTCTCTGGAGTTGTAATTTGCTGCAATTGGAATCCAAACACGAGCCATTGAGGAAATCTATACCAAGAGAGAATACAAGAATGTCTGAACTGTTGCTAGATAAGCTCTTCTCGCTCCATTCTATAATGATACTCTGATCAAATTAAGCTTTGATTTGATTGTTATTCCAGGTTATTTCAGCTCAGCAGCTGCCTAAACCAGAATGGGACAAACCCAGCTCGATTGTGGACCCTCATGTGTGGGTGGAGATACATGGTGTTCCCATAGACAACTACAAGAAGAAAACTCATCATATCGACAACAATGGTAAATGCCCACTCTATCGACAAAAGCCCCTTTGTCAAATGAAATGCCCTGTAGAAATTTCTACACGGCTTTAGATAGTTGTACAGTTTATATTGTAGCTAATTAGCACCATGACGTGTGGCTGAAAAAGCTCCAGAAAAGCCTTGTAAGTGGACCCTGGTTGAAAAAGTCTGATGGCTTCTGCAACTCCAAGTAGTAGGTGTAGGAATGCAAACTGACCTAAACATTGACAATATCCACTTATAAATTATGTAAAGTAGTAAATACCATCCAGTTTAAAATCAAACCTAGGGAAATGAACCTAGGGGTTAATAATACACGTGTACCGAGTCGACTGTTCTCTGGGATATGTTTTCATGCTAATTGAATGTGACTGTGAATGTGTTTTAGCGCAAACCGCTAATTACCTTATAACGCTAGTCATCTTGGGAAAACGACCAGTCGAACGCCGTGCAACGTGAGCTGAACTGTCACTTGAAATCTCCCATGGTCCGTGGTTTCCCAATGGGTCGATAGGAATTACGTTTGTGAAATGTAATTACATGGAAATGCATGAATTATATCGGTTTATTAAAATATATGGGTGACTAACTACTGCGTTCGTTGTTCGACTGGTCATACGTGAACGGTACTGTCTTTCTAAACTATCTTTTTAATACACTGTCTGTACACTTACACACAAACCTCTTGCAACATTAGCAACTACTAGTCCTAGCCATCTTAGTTGCCAAAAGATTTATAACTTGCAATTTCGTAGGCGACAACAACTCAACGAGTCAACTCAAGTGACTGAGTGAGCAGAGAGACGGTCCGAGACAGGTTATAGGAACTTCCCAACCCGCAGACTCAGAGCCGGAAAGATTGCAAGCTCACCTTGGCTCGCCTCGCAGACAACTCATGAGTTGTCAATGACTCGTGAGTTAATGCGGGATTGACTGACTCCCGGCTACGTTGTCATGAGTGGATCTAATTCAGACAAGCGACTGAAGCCTCTCCTCGAGTTCAGGGTAAAGCAAATCAACAACAAAAGCCATTCTTTACCTTCTGAAATAACATACAATGTTCTGCACATTGCCTAGCTAGGCATACTGTAGGTTTGGTGTATAAATGTAGTATGTTAAAATGCAATTAGGTCAAGCACACAGTCCGAAACATTGCAAGCACCCCTATAGATCAATACTGACTCAAGTGACTTGCACAACCCGGATCAGTTTAGTGAGTGAATCAGAATAACCCGAATCTTTAAAAGGAATCAAGTTTGCCAGGCCTAATGTAGGGACCCTCATTATGCTACCGTGGAAGTGCGGTGCTATCTTTACGACAACTAGCGTTATAGGGTAATTAGCGGTTTGTTATAAAACTGGTCACATCCGATTAGCATGAAAACATATCCCAGAGAACGGTCGACTCGGTACCCGTGTGTTATTAACCCCTAGGTTCATTTTGTGCCGGATTTGTCCTTTAATGTCCCGCCCACAACACTATCTGACTATCTCTTACTGTGTATTATGTTGAAAGTTTCTAATTTATTAAATAATTGCTCAAAGCATTTAAACAAAGTTTAGTGTTGGAGTTTGTAACATTCCAAAATCTTTATTTTGACTTAGAGATTTTCATTTTCACAGTAAAGGTATTCCAAAAATCCGTTATTGGTTTTTATTAAGTACTAGTAATCGGTAACCTGACTCCGCCAGATGGATCGCTTCTTATTTGCTCGGAATATCCATCTGGGAACTTTCCGTTGGAGAACTTTTGGGAATGGGCGAAAATCCTGGTTAGCTGATTGGATAAACCATCTGTCTATCACCACCTATGTTGGTGATAGATGGGCCAACTCTACCAATCAGATCAAACTCTTGCTGAAACCATTCGGGAGAAGAGCAAAAACATCTTTTCCTCCGAGAAAAGCCTCCAGTGCTGTTTCAATGAAGGAATACTTTATAATTCGGATAAAACTTGCTGCGATAGCTACGCCTATCTCATCCGTGGAAGACGCCACGTTGTTTAGACTGAACAGACGCTTCTCGTTGCGTCACACCTAAACCCGCCTCAAAACCAACGCTGATTGGTCGGTCGTTTGGCGAACGGCTCCAAATTTTCTCGATCTCAAGATGCCAGACAGATCTGCGAGTAGAAAACTGGAGCTCACGAGATCAGGGCGGTCTCACGAGGCTAAGTAATCGGTATCTGCCTTGAAAAACCAGAATCAGTCCATCCCTAGTGTTAATAAAGGGGTACTTGAGTTTACCTGACAGGGCTGTGGGGGTAAGGTTGGGACACTACATACTGCATGAGCATGATTTCATACAAAGTCCATCAAGTAAAACTGCATACATTGGTATGAATAAGTCTCTTAGTGTGTTCTTTCCTTGTTTCAGGCTTTAACCCACGATGGGACTGTAGCTTTAACTTTACCGTCCATGTTCCTGACCTGGCTCTGGTTCGCTTCCTGGTGGAGGACCATGACTACACCTCAAGCAATGACTTCCTAGGACAATACACCCTGCCTTTTACCAGTCTCCGCACAGGTGCGTGTGGGGACAGTAGAGTTTTGGGACTGTACCAAATACTTGTTTGAGGTTGCCAATGCAGTATGAATAATAGGGCTGGGACCAGAGGTGGAAAGTAACAAATTACAGTTACTTACGTTACTGTAATTGAGTAGTTTTTGTGTGTGCATACTTTTACTTTTTAAAGTAGTTTTACAAATCTGTAATTTTACTTTTACTTAAGTATGTTTTGTTTGAAGTATTGTATTGCTACATTTTAAATCACAGCCGTTACTGAGTTAAAAAAAAGGAAATAAGAGATCACGGAAGGCTTGTATCATGTGGACGCGCCGACAGTTTTGTTGTCATTACTTACTGCACTATAGCTTTAAGTAAAAGTTTGTCAAAGTAATATTACTTTTATGTAAGTAGAATATTTTTGTACTCTTTCCACCTCTGGCTTGGACGATGTGCTTTAGTCCCGATTCTATTCTTTCACGATACATGGGTTCCGATTCAATTTGTATTGCGATTTTCATTTATTACGATTGTAGAAGTATTGTGGTTCGATAGTATTGAGTATTGCGATTTTCTTTTCCTTCTTTAACAAAAACAAAAGTTGAATAATGCACTTCTAGAGACAATATACCATGAGACATTTCTAAAAAAGTGATTGTTTTTTAAAAAGAATGCACATATCTGTCAGTCAGTCTGACATTTATTTCATTTGTGAAGAGGAACAAAACATGGATTTTCTGCATTTTCTGCTTTCGCTCTGTTTTGCTGGAAATAGATATGATGTAGCTGCCGTTGGCGGTACCATAGAAACAGAACATATATAGGTGAATCATTGGTAAGAACAAATAAATAAAAAATATTGATTCTAAGGAAAATAATGGATTTTGAAAACCGTCGCAAAAATTCATGATACGTACGTTTTTTGTTTTGTTTGTTTTTTCCCAACCCCTAACAAATGGTAATTCGCTCTCTTGACCTTCTTTCCTTTATCTCTCTCTGCAGGATATCGTCATGTCCCACTGCTCAAGCTGGATGGCTCCAGCCTCTCGCCCTCCTCCCTCTTCGTCCATCTTAAGGTCACCCCATGTCAGAGCAGTCCCTCAAAATCATCAGCTAAGCCGCCGGCAAGGTCTTCAGCCAAAAATCCCTAACCCCATCTCTACCGCATAGCAACATAAAGCATGAAAGCCACCATGGGAAGACGCCTGGACATACTATCTGCCCGGATCCAGGCAAAAAAAAAGATCTAGGCCCTAAATCATAAAACGTAACGTTTATAACCTCGTCCAACAAATGTTGCAGCTATATCCTCGACCTGTCTATGTTTTACAGAGCAGGAGGATTGTGTTGTTTTTAATCCCCTCATTTAATTGAGGTTTGATTTTTAGAGCAGAGAACAGTCCACATGTATTATTATCTAGGAGAACATGGCCAAGTTTGGAGCTAGATTTTGTCTCTACATTTTGAACATATAAGACTCCTAGCTAAATTCTCAGACCTTCTGAAGGAAGGACTTCTTTTTTATCGATTCTTTTAGTATCATATTTTTTGTGTATTTTATCTGAATAGTATAGTAATAGTAGAAATGCCTGCTGGTATGGGATTGAAAACATTACTTGGGTAGGGTAGAAAGCCTACATGTAAGTGGAGACTTTATAAATGGAATGTGAGGGAGACATGATCTAGAAACAATCCTCTGATATGCGGATATACGTTGACAGAACTATTGGTCGCTGTAATCATTCCTGCCGTCCAAGACGTGATCCTGTCCTAATGCGACTCTACTGGAAAACACAAAGGACTGAATCCACACAATACATTCTAAACACATTCTAAAGTTCAGCTGAAGCTAAAATGTGGCTTTCGGAGTCTGGAGGCTGGTGTACTTCAAACAACGTTCATGTTGCATTGATAGAACAGCATCTGAAAGCGCCGGCTGCGTCCGAGAATGTTTGTAACTTTTCCGAAACCAAAACCCCTTCAGGCTGCAACTGTGTGGAAGTGAGAAGAAGCAGGGGAGATTTGAACTTCTCTCTCTCGCTTTTTCCGTTCTTAAACTGTATGGCGTCATCCCCATTTGTGCCTTATTGCATCTTAAAAAATACAAAAACCATAAGAGAAATTGATACAGCATAGTATCGCAATATTTGCCGTGGCAATACAGTAGCGATACACACCCGCCAAGTATAGATCTATTATTAGATATGTGTTGGTCAGTTTGTCTGCTTGACAATCCCATTTTGCAGCAATACAATTGAAGTGAGATGAACAAACAGAGAAATGTACCTTTTTAGATAAAACAGATGTTGACAAAGTTTCCTTTTGGGGACATCATTTGAAATTGGGACAAATTTGAAGTTGGAAAAAAGGTAACGAATTGCAGTATATTGCAGAATATTGCAATATGTTTAAAATCGCCATAGAATTGAATCGTGACATAAGTATCGTGATGATATCGTATCGTGAGGCCTCTGGTGATTCCCACCCCTAGCAAACAGTGGAATTACTCTGTTCATATAATTAAGTAATCTACCAGGAATGCACACTTTAATCGTGGAGCCAGCTCAGGTCAACACGGTCAGCTTTGATTGTCTGGCGGAGCTGTGCCAGTGGTGGCTTTAGTGAAATAAATGAGGGGCTAAGCTTTTTCGATGCAGACCTAATGTTGGCCTTAGCCAAATCAAGCGGTTATCTTTGTCCTGGCAGTCGTGTGTAGTAGGGATCGACCGATACTGTTTTTTCAAGGCCGATACCGATTATTAGTAGTTAATGAAACCAATATCCGATATTTGGAACCGATGTGCATTTACAGTGAAAATGAAAATCTTTAAGTCAAACTTAAGATATTGGAATGTTACAAACTTCAACACACAAGTTTTTTTTAAATGCTTTAAGCAATTATTTAATTAATTAGAAACTTTTAACACAATACACAATAACAGATAGTCAGATAGTGTTGTGGGGGGGACATTAAAGGTTAACTACCATTTTTTTCAACCTGGATAACAATCTTTGACATTGGTCCAGTATTAAAGGTCCTATGACATGCTGCTTTTTGGATGCTTTTATATAGGCCTTAGTGGTCCCCTAATACTGTATCTGAAGTCTCTTTTATATAGGCCTTAGTGGTCCCCTAATACTGTATCTGAAGTCTCTTTTATATAGGCCTTAGTGGTCCCCTAATACTGTATCTGAAGTCTCTTTTATATAGGCCTTAGTGGTCCCCTAATAATGTATCTGAAGTCTCTTTTATATAGGCCTTAGTAGTCCCCTAATACTGTATCTGAAGTCTCTTTTATATAGGCCTTAGTGGTCCCCTAATACTGTATCTGAAGTCTCTTTTATATAGGCCTTAGTGGTCCCCTAATACTGTATCTGAAGTCTCTTTTATATAGACCTTAGTGGTCCCCTAATACTGTATCTGAAGTCTCCTTTATATAGACCTTAGTGGTCCCCTAATACTGTATCTGAAGTCTCCTTTATATAGACCTTAGTGGTCCCCTAATACTGTATCTGAAGTGTCTTTTATATAGACCTTAGTGGTCCCCTAATACTGTATCTGAAGTCTCCTTTATATAGACCTTAGTGGTCCCCTAATACTGTATCTGAAGTCTCTTTTATATAGACCTTAGTGGTCCCCTAATACTGTATCTGAAGTCTCTTTCCCGAAATTCAGCCTTGGTGCAGAATTCCAGCCACTAGAGCCAGTCTCACAATGAGCTTTCCTTAGGATGTGCCATTTCTGTGTCTGTAGCTATTGAGGAGGAGAGAGGGGGGGCAAGGTGGAGGGTGGGGTTGTGGCCTTGACCAACTGCCATGCTTCGCTTGTTTGCATGATGTCTCTCTCTTTTTAATTGGTGGGCCAAATTCTCTGGGTGGGCAAAGCAGAGAAAGGGGAGGTAACCTTTCCCCTTATGATGTCATAAAGGTTAGATTCCAGATCGACCCATCTGAGCTTTCATTTTCTCAAAGGCAGAGCAGGATACCCAGGGCTTGGTTTACACCTATCACCATTTCTAGCCACTCGGGGACCATAGGCAGGCTGGGGGAACTCATATTAATGTTTTTAGACAGAGCTGTTTCTGGTTAAACAGAAAGGTCTCAAAGAGGTTTTAAAAAGGCCTATCTCTGAACGGATCCTTTCCATAATGTTGTCAGACACTTAGAATATTAATCTGAGCCTGTCAGTGGCAAAAACGAGCACTTTAGTAAAGGTAAATACAAGCTGGACAACTGCCCTATTAACTTACATTGTAGCTTGTTTCGCTGACTGCCGACTGCAGAGATCTCTCTTAATACTGGACCGATGTCAAAGATTGTTTTTCCCATCAGTCACTTAGACACAAAAACACAGGAACATAGGGTCCAGGTTGAAAAAATAACGGTAGTTACCCTTTAGGTCAGACTCAGTGGTGAGTGAAACCGAAGCATAGGGACAGACACAGAGCTGTAGCCGAGCCAAAGTAGAACACTTTTTCATTCATTAACTTTATCGGTTATGAAGCAAATAAAATGCCAATACGGATAATCTGCAAACTGCCAAAAAACGGCCCGATAATAATCTGTCTATCCCTAGTGTGTAGGTTTATTGCCAGTGTTTTGTCCTGTCAACAATCTAAATGGGACTACTAGGAAGTATCCCTCTACTGATCAAGGAAATGTCAGGGGGAATTTCAAACTAAACTTTGGAAGATGCCCATTTAATTTGTCTATCTTATGTAGCTAAAGCCTTATATTAGCTTTAGCCTTCTTGCAGTGGAGTCACTTAAGGAAGGATCTGTTCACAGCCAGAACAGGAAGAATAACTACAACCAATAACTCTATCAACATACACATGGCATGCAAGTATTGTATTTAAAAAATATCTGTGATAAAAATATTCAGTAATACTTTACTTGAAGGTATCTACATAAGAGTGACATGACACTGTCATGAACACATGAACTCTAACCCTAACCCTAACTCGTCATGACAAAAAAAACGAATGACACTTACTAAAAGAAGCGTTATGTCATAAACGTTTATGACTGTTTATAATGTTTATGACACGTTCATGACAGTGTCATGTCACTCTTATGTAGATACCTGGATCATACGATACTTAGTAACCAGGTTACTCGGAGAAACCATGTTAGCAGGAAATCTGAGGACACGTTCCTAGGCACTGTAGTAACCTGGTTACTGCAAATCTTTGTATACATGAGGCAGGACCGTATCCTAATACAGCCCTCAGTGTCAGTGTTAACCTGATACTGGGTTTAAATGGGGTCTGGGTCTTTTTGACTTTTTTACACGTTTGAATCAGAAATCTGTAAATCCACTCCAGAATGTGCAGAACTCAGCTGCCAGGTTTTGAACCAGAACCAAGAGACTTGATCACATCACTCCTGTTTTTAGCCTCTCTGCACTGGCTGCTGGTATGTTTTAGAATAGATTTTAAGATGTTACTGATCACTCTTAAGGCTCTTCATGGCCTCACACCTATACGTATATCTCAGAACTCCTGGTACTGTATACGCCGGTACGTACTTTGAGATCCTGGGGCAGAGGTCTTTGGTCTGTTCCAGAGACCCGGCTGAAAACTAAAGGGGACAGAGCGTTTGAAGTCAAGGGCCCAGGACCAAGGGCCCAGGAACGATCTGCCCGAGGATATCAGGTCAGCTGAGTCACTGATCTCTCTTAAGTCCCTTTGTCGCTACCCGATGTGAGTCCAGTGCAGATATGAGTTGTGTATGCGTCACTTTGCGACAAGTAGCCTACAAGAACCTGCTAATGAGAGACTTCTGTAATGTCAATACAATAAAAATGGACCTACATAACAAAGTTTGTTCACTGCTGGCTACAAGTTAGCAATCAAACACAACAAAGGCTGTCACTTGAATGGCGTTTTCAAACAATCATAGATAGCTAAAACGTTTTTGAAATGATTTCCATATTCTGTTATTGTCTGTAATGACAAAAGTATATTATTTTATGGATTTCACAAATGTCAGTATGACACGTTATGCCGTAAACTGTTTAAATATGAGCATGCGCGACTCACATCTGCACTGGACTCACATCGGGTAGTGACACCCTTCTTGAAACACGACTGGCTTGTTTAGTTTGTTTTGTGAAGCACTTAGTAACATGGAGTTTGAAAAGTGCTCTATAAAAAATGATTATTGTTATTATTATTATAAATGTGGCGATTGCCCTAATACTATATTGCAAAAAAGCTACATGGAAAATAAGTTATATACTGTCTAACAGATGTTACTGTAGATCTCTGTGATGAAGAAAGGTGTCTGCCTGTCTGACATGTGCTGTACAAATGAGAAGCATACTGGCCGTTAAATCCCGTCCCAGTACTTTGGTTTTTTAACGTAGCTTAGTTTATGTTAAATGGAAAACATATTTTGAAGAGATTACTTGTTTTGTTAAATGTTTGATTCACAGTGACTGTATTTTAGCACGACACAACCTACGTTATATTTATTTATCTGTGAATGACCACACTATATTATTATAAGTAGCAAGCTAGAGATTTTATTCTATAAATAAAATGTGCTCAGTTATGCAATAGGAACAATGATTATATGCACTTGATAAATCTGCTGTCTTGCCGTTAGCTTGTTAGATTAGATACACATGCTTATGCTTATACTGCATAGTTGCAACCAGTTTTCTTTGTTTTATTTTACTTTGTGTTAAGATTTGTGCTGTGCAAGGAGATCCTAGCCACTGTGACGAACCACGTTTCTATGTCAGACACCGCTGTTTTTTTTTCAACGTGGACCCTATTTGCCTAAGTTTTTTTTTGTGTAAGTGACTGATAGAAAAAACAATCTTTGAAATTGGTCCAGTATTAAGCGTGAACGCTGTAACCGGCAGCCACAGACCGGGCTGTAATATAATCCTATGGGGCAAATGTGCATCATCAATTTGGTCTACTAAAAGTGCTTCATTTTACCACTGACAGGTTCAGATTATTATTCTAAGTGTCTGGCAGCATTATGGAAAGGATCCCTTCAGAGATAGACCTTTTTAAAACCTCTTTGAGACCTTTCTGTTTAACAAGAAACAGCTCTGAGGTCGCTAGCTCTAAACCCACCAGACTCCATTTAAAAAACAATATTTTTAGTGTGTATAGAGCCAACATATTTTCACATGTAAATTTCAGTTCAATTCAATTCAATTTTATTTATAGTGTCAAATCATAACAAGAGTTATCATAGGACACTTTACAGATAGAGTAGGTCTAGACCACACTCTATAATTTACAAAGACCCAACAATTCCATGATTCCCCCAAGAGCATGCACAACTGCGTAAGTGCGACAGTGGCGAGGAAAAACTCCCTTTTAGGGAGTGATGAACAGTGGCAATTATAGTCGCAATAAAGATAATGGATCAGTGACTAGAAATAGTAGTTGTAATAGTTCATGGTGTTGCATGGCACAGCGGGGCGTAACAGGACGTGGCAGGACGTAGCAAGTTGTAGCTGGGCATTGCAGAGCGTAGCAGGGTGTAATAGGGCACAGCAGGGCGTAGAGCAGGACCACGGCGACAGCTGCCACCATGATTTAGGTGCCATCCTGATGCAAGGAAACATGCTGGGCGAAAAAAAACATAAGGACTCCGGGGAATAAGCTCCCCAGAGCTAGGTTAGTGACAAGCATTTCTGGGACATGGAAACACACAGATGGAAAGAGAGAGGAGAGAGAGGCTCAGTGTGTTGAAGGAGGTCCCCGGTAGTCTAGAACTATAACAGCATAATTAAGAGCTACAGGGAAGGGGAGATAGGGAGGCTGCGTGCCGTGACTGTGGCCGTGACTGTACCCCCCCGCCCGCCGGTCTAGGTGAACGCTGTGACTCCTTACTCCCTAAATATACGTAAGCTTTCTATGAAGAGAAGCAGAGATAGGGTGGGGGTGCACCATGACTGTGGCTACACACGCTCCCCCACCGGTATAGTCGAACGCTGCAACTCCTCACTCCCTAACTAGGCCTATAGGCTTTATCGAAGAGGAGAGTTTTGAGGTTACTCTTAAAAGTGGTGATGGGAGCTGGTTCCACAGGAGAGGAGCCTGGTAGCTGAAAGTAAATCGGTAAACAATGTGTTTATTTTAACCAAAACTAGAGTTGTGATGGTTGGAAAAGTGGAAAGACAACCCAAAACGGCTTTCATAGTTTTATTTTGTTTCTGTCGAATTTGAATGAAGTGTATTTTACGATGCTAAAATTACTGTTTATTTACATGGAGTCTGGTGGGTTTAGCGAACACAATTTTGCAGATGTTTTTATGTTTAAAAAAAGGACCTTACTCTTTAACAGAAAGGTCGACCTCCTTAGAAATCCTTTCCATAATTTTGTCAGACACTTGGAATATTAATCTGAGTCTGTCAGCAGCAAAACCAGCACTTATGTGGAGGTAAATACAAGCCTACAATATCTGCTTTGTCATTTTGACATAATATATGATCAGAAAAGTTTTTGTAGAATTGGGAAGTTGTGGAGTCAGAGCCAATACTTAATAATCTCAAACAAATCAGCCCTGTGTCTGACAATATCGCACTTATTCACGTGTATCACACTTACATGTATCAGATACTGTAAGTGTAACGACTACATGTATGGTTATAGACCAAAGGTGTGTGTTTTTTTTAACTGTAGCATTGATACAAAAAAACTGTAACTCAATAATTCAAAGCATTGACAATGCTGTTGTTTATTTATTAAATCTTTTGGAATATTTCTCCTTTTTGCTTTTGTCCTTCACCAGCTCTATAGTTCTCAACCTGATGTTACTTATTGAAACAGGTACACCATGATGGAATAGGAATGGAATAAAGTGAATGCCAGTTAGTATTTGAGTAATTGAAATCCAACTCTTTAACTGACATATCCAAAGGACATGTTTTTTGTTTTTTTTTACAGAGAAAAAATTAAATAAAAGTTCTGCATTATTATTATTATTGTTATTATTATATTGTTCTTTCTTGTATATTTTGATTGATGACATCCTGTAGAGCTAAAGGCAGGGGCGGGGCTAGAAGGGGGGCATGGGGTCAAACTCAAGGCCCGCGGGCCGAACCCAGCACCTCACAGATTTTGATTATTTTTATTAATTTAGGTTCACAATAAAGTTTGGCGCTGCCTAGTTGTGCACCAAACCAAAAAGATGGGAAACTGTTTTCAAACTCCAATTACGCCACACTCAAAACAGAATTTGGCAGAACTTTGAGACTCATAAATTCCCCCAGAAGCAGAGAGTATTCATGTTCAGGATGTGAAACAGGTTGCTCTAAAAAAAATGTAATCATTGTTTTGCTTGATTTGCTAAACTCTATGATGTAAGGAACTTTTTGCTGATTTTGCAGGGCTTTATGTCGACCGAAGTTCAACAAAAGTCAAAATGAGTGACAAAGAAGAAACAAAATGTTGCAAAAACCGACAAATGTTTATAAAAAGTGAAGAAAACATCTGAAAAAAAGTCGGAAAACGCAATAAAAATGACCCAAAAAAAGCGACATGCAATAATACATCCAAAGATCTGTGGCCCTTGATGTGATTTATCTTTTCCAGTGTGGCCCTTTGTGGAAATGAGTTTGACAGCCCTGCGTTAGACAGCCAATCACAGACATTATTAGATCTTGGTAGAAGCATGCTGCATGCTTATTGGCTCACTGACGCTGATGAGATTTACTCCTTAGGTTTTGAAATTGGGTTTTGAATGATGAGGCATTTTACGATACTCGATACTAAAGAGGCAATTTCAGTCTGTGCCTAAAAAGTACCTAGCTACACAGGCTGCCCAGCCCTAGTCAGGAGAGCAAATGGTTATCAGCAACCTCGAACAAGGATTTGGTACTGGCCCATAATGGTCTAGTATAATCTCAGTCATGAACTTCCTTGAATCCGGTTTAAGAACTCTGCAGTGCATGGAGCCACGTGGGAGATATTACTATTGAACTGTCAGACTTTTGACCTCCAGAATGAACCAGTGTTGTTGGCTCCAGAGGAACAGGACAGGGATTTATGTGTAAGAGCTAGTCTCAGAGGATCTGATGCATTATGGGACAGTGGCCACCAGGGGGAGACACACTCCACATGCTTCCAGATGTTGAACGAGTGGTACTTCATGCTATACGAGATGAGCTGTGGTGGAAAGTACTGTACTTAAGTACAAATTTGAGGTACTTGTTCTTTACTTGAGTATTTTATGCAACGTTATGCTTCTACCCCACTACATCTCAGAGGCAAATGTACTTTTTACTGCACTATATTTCTCTGACAGCTTTAGTTACGTTTCTGATTTCAATTTTTCATCCCTTTCCATACAGTGAAGACCATGTATACATCTCCAACTTTGGAGATGTCTGTACCCAATTGGATTTTAAATTTCAAGGTTTGTGATAAACTATAGGATGAAGTTTTTCTTGGCAATGTGTTGAGAAAATGATCTTACTTTATAAGCTAAATGAAGTCTTTAAAAAAATGGATTGCATTGTTTTTGTCCTTTCGACACAATGCCTAAATTTAGTAGGCTAGTAGGCCTACGTGGTTGGGCAGCTCCTTACAGAGGTTGGAACACAGCGGCCACCAGGCGCCACCATCAAACTACTTTTTCAACCACGGGATATAAGGGAAGAGGCTGCTTCTGCGTGCCATAGTTTATTTATTTTATTGAACCTTTAGTCATAATAATAATAATAATAATAATAATAATAATAATAATAATTTATACTTTATTAATTCCGCAAGGGAAATTAAAATGTTTTCATTCTGTTGTTATTATTATACACATTACACACAGGCCTGAATTACACACACATGCTCAGTACCTCTACATGCACTAATGGAGAGATGTCAGAGTGGGGGGGCTGCCCAGAGATGGCCCGAGCAGTTGGGGGTTTGGTGTCTTGCTCAAGAGCACCTTGGCAGTGCCCAGGAGGTGAACTGGCACCTCTCCAGCTACCAGTCCACCACCATACCTAGCTACTACATACTAGCAGACCTAGCTACCCCCCATACACACACACACACACACACACACACACACACACACACACACACACACACACACACACACACACACACACACACACACACACACACACACACACACAAATACAAACTAAGATAAGATAAGATCAAACTTTATTGTCTGTTCACACACAAAATGTTCTTGCAGCGTCTGCTCCAACAATCACCGGATAACATTAAAAAACACAAATATAAAAAACATCTGTATGGTCACCCAACAAACATCTGACACACCTTTCCGTCCCCAACCCCACACACACACACACTCACACACAGACACACACACACACACACACACACACACACACACACACACACACACACACACACACACACACACACACACACACACACACACACACACACACACACACCAAATCCAAACATGTAATAGTTATGATTGTCATGGTTGCAGTCCCACAATGATACACAGATCACATGTTTGTGTGGGGAGATAGGTTAGTAGGCTTATTAATATACTGAATGCAGTATAGAGGTGGATGAATAATGTCTTTGTCATCATGTATTTTTGATCTTGTTTATATGTCACCGTTATGTGTACCTTTTAATTTCTAGTGAATGAGTTTCTGTATGACTGCTGGCTGTCTCTATGTTAGTCCTATGTCACCTGTCTAGGGACTGCAGAGGAATAGTACTTATTTTTTTACTAATTCTGGCATATTTACATGGTGTTTTTGATACAATGTTCATAAATATGCATGGTCCCTATCAAATAAACCAATAAAATAAATACACAAAACATTAAAAACAGAAAACAACTGAATCAGCAAATATTTCCAGGCCAGCCTCTATCATAAATAGCCTAAATCAGGCAAACATCTACAGCCAGATGTGTCTGCCTCCAGGTCATTTAGCATCCTCTGAAAAGCGACCAATGAGACCAGCTCATCAAGTTGGAAGGATTTCTGTAACGTGTTGGTTGAACGTATAAACCCATAATATCCAGGTTTTGAGCAGCTTTGAGTGGTTCCCTCTTCCACTCTTCTGTGCTCAGGCAACCGGTCCGTTACGACTGGCATGAACTGCAGAGGCAGTGGAGCTTATTTTATTAGGAGGGAACGATGAAAGGGAAGTGGCTTTGGAGTGAAAAGGAAACAGAAGTTTGGGGCATCTCGTCTAATGAACTGACATGTTTTTATTTATTTATTTAGTATTCAATGCTTTCAAATACAAAACAGGCCTTATTATATCTCTTAACAATTTTACAAATAATGCAAAGTATGTCTAAACAGCATACAAATAAAATATAGGCAATAAATAAATAAAACAATAAGAAAAACACATGAAGCAATAAAAACAAGAATATAAAATAAATCAATACATTAAAATAACTTTATAAATTAACTCAAATTTTATTATATTGAAATTGGGGCTTCAATCAACATACAAACAAATGCCGTGACTGTTTCCAGAAAGTTGATCTTCTTTTTTCTTTTTGAAGATTCACGTGGACAACCGTGTCATGTGACGTCTCCCCACCAATCAGAGCCTCACAATAAACGGGACCAAACCACCAGGAAGTAAAGAGCTCCTGACCATTGACACATATAAAAGCTCCTGACATGTCAAAATAACCCTTACCGGTCTATTATATATATCACCGCTTCTTAGCGTGTAAGTTCCCTAAAACTTTTGGGTTAGGGTTTTGCGCGCGTGTTTCATTGATAAACTCTGTGTTCAAACTTGCTGCCCAATGGCCAGTTCTTGTCCGAGTGTAGCCGAGCTCGTTGCGGCTGCCCGCGGTCTGTACGTGCAGGTGTTCGGGGAAGAGGCTCCGCGGGTGGCGGTGTGTGCTCCCGGAAGAGTCAACCTGATAGGGGAGCACACGGACTACAACCAGGGATTTGTACTTCCAATGGTAACGTCATGACGCAGCACGAATGGGATTCGGGTTTGTTTGTCATACCAAATCTCGTTGTAATGCTTGTTGGCAGACGTGTTATTACCACACAACTCTGGGCTCTTCTGAACATGTTAAACACAGTGGTGTAGTCTACGTCATAGGCAGGTGTACGCCGTATACCCACTAAGAAAGCTCCGGCATTTCCATATACCCACTTAAAAATGTGCAATGATACGTAACAACATTGCTTTGGGGCAACACTTTCACTTTAGCTATTTGTTTAACGCAAATACGGGTTGAGTAATGTTACCGCAAACTCAACAAACGCTTTGGATCATGCAGAGAGACTATTGTTGTATACCCACTAAAGTAAACTAGACTACACCACTTATGTTTGCAGAGCACCCAGCAACAACTCACTGACGGGCCTGCTCTGTAATATTGTATTAACAACAGCATAGTAGTTCAAGGTATCCGTGCAGTTTAGTGTCCCAAATTCCCCATACAGTGTCCTTAATTAATTATGAACCTGCTAAACCACCTGTGCTACCCTAACCCTAACCTTAACTTGTCTCAAATAAGACCCTCATCATTTGGGACACTAAACTGCACATAAGCTGTAGTTTAAAATATTAAGATTTCATCTCCTGTTTGGTACGGGAGAGGATTAGGGCCACATGTGAAAAAAGGTATTTGAGTTCAGAGTTTAAAGTCAAAATTCAGAGAAAAACGTCAGAATTCTGAGCTTAGGTGCAATAGGTAAGACTTATAAAACTAACTTTCTGTCATATTTGCTGAAACTGACCCTATGTTTCAGTAGAACTACATAAAGCAGGTCATTTAAAACAAAAATCCGGCTCCTCTGGCACCACCTACAGCCTGTAGTGCGATTTGCAAAAATCCACCGCTCCCTGTTCAGATGCACCAATCAGGGCCAGGGGGGGTGTCTAACTGCGTGTCAATCACTGCTCATGCACACGCATTCATTCTCCCTTGTGGGGGGAGGGGCTTAGGAGACAGTTTTGGGCTTTAGCAGAAAGGGGGGAGGGACTGAGAAGTTGTCGATGTTAACATTTTTTGGCTAAGTCCTGGATCTTCGCAATCCTACCTACAGCACCTTTTAAAGTCAGAATTCTGAGCTTAAAGTCAGAATTTGAAATTCCACACTAACATGCTATTTAGTAGGCTAAAACAGTATGTGAGATTTTTTAGTATGTCCAAAACCTTAGTAAACCAATAGTATGTGATTTGCATACTATTTCCGGTAAAATATTACAGTATGAAATACTGGACACACTACGTTGGCTTACATATCCCACAATGCAATGCGATCGTAAAGACAACTTTCATAACAGACAATTTCTACATACTTAAATGACTGTTGGTCTAGTAATTCACATCTTTAAGTAATTTAAGTGTTATCTGGTCATTCTGCTACAGTGTAGGTTGTCAGGGGTTACCATGGTTACATGTCTTCAACAGCAAGTAGGCTCTCAGGAAGTGACAGTGAAAATGACAGCTTAGTGCATCCGAAAATATACACACTACTGCACTATTTTATTTACACAAAAGTATGTTGAACAATAGTGTACGTGTTGAGTATGTAGTGCAGAGTATGCGATTTCGGATGCAACCAATTGTTGTTTACTTAAAAAACTCTAAACTCTAAAAGTCTGACTTTATCCTCAGAATTCTGACTTTAAAGGGGTGATATAATGCAAAACTGAATTTACCTTGTCATAGTTGAATAATGACAGTTTAGTGGGTACTAGGACATACATAGAACCTCTAAATCCCATTGACACCTCTTTCCTCTGCAAATCTCACTATTTGAAACTTCCTCTGAAAACGGGCAAATCTCAACAAACCGCCTAGTTGACGTCAACTCGGCGGCTCCTCTTCATTTGGCTCTAGTCTTTCTCTTTGTCACGCCCCAACATTTGCATAGGCTACACAACTGGCCTGAGATCAGTTAGTCTTCTGAATCTAGGTCGGGCAGATCTCAGAAATTGTATACATTGTTGATCTGCTATTTTACCATTAAATTCACTTCTGAGACTTTTTTATGCGAGAAATCCACTATGTAGAGGTCATATATGGGCCGTTTTACGAAAATTCGTCTAATTGCAAATTTTGTCCGACTGTGTGTCGGAGTTCAGCCGGTGCTGCCTGTGTAGCTGCCTCGCTGCCTGGCCTGCATTCTTTCACAGACCCCGGCCTGCTGTGGGGTAGATTGAGCTCTGTCACAGCTGGCAGCCCACAGCACTCCATACCCGCGCAAAGTCACCGTTTTGTGGATTAATGGACTAACAAACGCCGCTGCCTGGACAGAGCTCCAGGGCCTGCAGCTCCCCTCTTCCTGCTAAATGCCCCGTGTATGTGAGTGAGAGCGCGGTCAGCGAGCTTGTTACGCCAGCAATCTCTTACCACAGGTTCCAGTTAATCTTATAATGTGTGTAATTATAATGTGTTGAGTTATTTAAACAAACGATCGGTGAAATAAACGCCTCTTGTCCGCGAGTCTCATTGATAGAGCCTGCGGCTGGATGGAGCTAGCTCTATCAAGGAGAGCTAGCTAGCCTCCTCTTAGAATTCCTCTGAAATTCACAAAAAAATCTAAAATTGAAATCGGGCACCATTTGATTGATACACATAGCTAGGATTGAAGGGACAGTCGCAGCTAACGAAACCCTTAATGTTCACAAATATTCATTAACTTAAAATCGGACACCGTTTATAAGACCTTTTAGGTAGATGTTGTATAAGTGGCGTGACGAAATTCAAACTCTAAATATACTTGAATTACGCCGCAAATGAAGCTAACTAGCCGCAATGTGTACACATAGGATTGAAGGGACAGTCGCAGCTAACGAAACCCCTAGCTAGTGTTCACAAAAATTCATTAAATTGAAATCTGACACCATTGTTAGCTTTGTAAAACCTTGGGACAGCTGTGATGTAAGTGCCGTGACGAAATTCAAACTGTAAATATAGCTACTATAGTTATGCCGAAAGTGTAGCTAGCTAGCAGCGATCTTTTCCCATTGTATTGAATGGGACATATAGCTAGCTAGCTGCTCCTCCTAACAAAACGCCTGACGTTCATAAAAATGCCTTACATTGAAAACGGACACAATGTTAGCTTTGTAAGACCGCATAAAAAAAGTCTCAGAAGTGAATTTGGTAATGAAACATTGCAGTGTTTGGAATATGAGATTTTTGTCGCTTCTCTAATGTGTGTGTATGGGGGATTCGCTCAACCAATCAGCGCGCGTCTCTAATGTGTGTGTATGAGGGATTCGCTCAACCAATCAGCGCGCGTCTCTAATGTGTGTGTATGGGGGATTTGCTCAACTAATCAGCGCACAGCTCATCTAAATATTCATGACCATACCATATTTGGAAGAAAAGCTCTTGTTACAAATAGGGCCAAAACACAGGGATGCATAAGGGCCAATAAAATATCAACCAGGCCATTTTCAGCCCAACATACCCCATTAGGAGACCATAAGGAACAGTGTGAAATACCCTATATAATCATTCTATCACCCTTTTAAACTCAGAACTCAAATAAAATGTTCACGTGGCCCTAATCGTCTTGCATACATTTGGTGAGTCACTTGCATGTCGACTTAAAGGTGCACTGTGAGTTCCTGCGTGGTCACTTCTGTGACGTTCCAAGTAAATACCAAACAAAACAGAGCAAGCTCGCCCCTCCCCCCAGGTTCCCGTAACTGTCGTGACTAACTGACCCCCACCCCCTCCCCCAACCATCTTGTCAGTGATTGGCTGGAAAGTGGTTTGTTGTGTTTTGGTGCACAGCCTGTGCCCCTCGTGTTTGTTTGATATTTACGACCCCTGTGTTGTCTCCAGAGACCAGGTGCCTCATGTATAAATGTTGCGTACGCACGAAAAGCTTGCGTACGCTGGTTTTCACGGACACTTTGTGATGTATAAAAAATTAACTTGACGTGAGAATGTGCGGGCCGTCACGCAAACTGTTGAGCAGACGTGAGAATGTGCAGGCCGTCTGCAAAGTCTTTTCTGGCTCTGTAACGTAGCGAATTCTAACTGAAAAGTTCCGAAAATCACTAAACATTACAAAATAAGGTTTCCACTACAGTTACTGGCATACGTCTGTAACGTTGTCTATGAAAAAAAAAAAAATGTATATCCGCTGATACTCCATAAAAGTTTGATCATTTATGTGGATAATGTTTCACATCTTTCACACAGCTGTTTAATTCGCAGGCTACTTAATCTCTGAGGACGGAAAATGATTGATAAATCCACTTAGAAAATACTTTCAGTCATCCTCTGTATTTCCCATAGATGAAATATCTTACTCGCGGAAAATTACACGGAAAATGCAGTAGTGTCTGTGAGTCTTTAGTTGCTGAGGCTCAGACATCCATGGCGCACAGGAGGCGGGACGCACGGATCCATCTCCCCAGGAACAAACGCTGTGTCGGGGGGGACTAACTCTTGTGATGCGTCATTAATCCCGTGGATGATTTGTAGGCTATAAAGTGAACAAGGTGTACCCGGTCCACCAAACAATAGGCCGTCCTTACTGTCTTAATTCTGCACATATTTCTGTTACTGTAGTCCTATTTACTATTTCATTATTTCATCCATGCGTGGCGCAGCGGATCCGTGTGCACTGTCACCTGCCGTGGAGACGCTGGCCTCACTAACCTCTCCTCCTCTGAGTCGGGTCTCCCTCGCGCTGGACTCAGTTTCACTGAGCTACTAACACTTTTAATAAATAAAATAAAAGTCATTACATCAGTGAGTTCAAACTGCTTATTTGGCGTAATTTGGACTGACACTGAGATGTATGTTGTTCTGTAAGTGGTGTGGCGCTGCCACTATTCTCTTGCTTTCCACTTCGAAATTAAACTTTATTTTTTTATTATTCTGCCATGGTTTGGTGCATTCACCGCCCGGTCACCCTTTGCCATTCTGGGCATTTTCTTTTATTGCTTATCCAAGATGACAAACCTCCGAACAGAAAAAAAAATGTCTCGCCTCCACCTCCGCGATCAGCACCTCAACCTCAGTAAGTGACGTTTTTTTTTTTTTTTTTTTTCGTCTGCAGCCAATCACAACCCATTGTGATTGGACAAAGAATGACGTCGGGGGCGCATTTATAGTAATTTCTATATTCATTTATGGGAGGAGGCAAGGCGGGGTCAGTCAGTCATTCATGTGCGCTCAATTTCACGTGGATTGTCATGTATAAAGGAAAGGTGCGCAGGACCTGGTGTACGACCGGTTTTATACCTGTGAATATTTCTGTGCGTAGGTACTTTTCAAGTTTTGGCCGTACGCCATCTTATGGTATGAAAGCTGCGCTGTCTTTTATACATGAGGGCCCAGGCTTTTTCACAGTGTGTTCAGGGGGCAGGCAGCTAGTGTATCAAGGAGAACGCTGAAACCATGCAGGAACTCATAGTGCACCTTTAAATAAGAGCAGAAGCTGAAGATCGGCACATGGACTATAGTTCCACATATCAGGGATAAGCAGGAAACATTATACTTCCTGTTGTTTATTTCCTCTCTGACAAAGGGGGAAAGTATAACCGTCCAGCTGCATGTGTTTTGTGTTTGGTGAGCCAGGCGCTGCCCCTGGTGACTGTGGTGGTAGGGAGTCAAACCTCTGGCCAGGATGTTACCGTGGTAACGGCAACAGAGGATGCTGATGAGCCTCGGAGGGTGGACTTCAGCCTGCCCAGTTATGGATCAGCACTGTCTCCAGGGTTACCCAACTGGGCAAACTATGTGAAGGGTGTTATACAGCATTACAGGGGTAAACAATTAAATATGACTGTATCCATAGCTATAAAAACATTACCTGGGATTTATGTTTTTAGGTATTATAATCAGGGGCGATTCTGGGATCAGAGCTTTAGGGGTACCTGGCACCCTTTTAACGTATTTCTTTTTTTAAACGTTATTCTACTGTGTTAACTTTGCATGTTAACATCATTTTGGACCATCATGGAAGGAAAAACACTGAATTTGTCAACTAGAACGAGGCCAATAATTCTGTTAAAACGTACGTCAATGATGAGCCACAGGACCACTACTACTAAGGTGCTGTGGTATTACAAATGACATGGTATTATGCAAATACGGGATTAAATTGGGCTCTTAGGGTCAGTATTATTATTTTCACTTAATGCAGAACCCTGAACCTAACTTACCTAGGTTATAGCTAGCTGACAGGTGTCACCAATGCCAGACCTTCCTCTACAGCGCTGCGGAGGAGGGTCTGATTAGTCCACACAGCATTATGGGATGGGAGAAAAACATGCTCTGGTTTATTGGCATTTCTTTAAACCAATCACAATTGTCTTGGGTGGTGCTAAGCTCCGGACAGAGCTACGTGTAATGGTTGCAGTCGCCATGTCCCACAAATCCACGGGACCCGAAGGAGCATCCCGGAGTGGAACGTCAGTCTGACATTTATTTAATTTGTAAAGAAATGCATAACTGCTTTCGCTCCGTTTCATATGATGAAGTCGCCAGCGGTACCGTATAAACAGCAAATATTTAGGTCAATCATTTTGTAAAAAATAAATACTGTAAATTCTGGGAAAAAGAATCGATTTTTAAAAGCGTTGCAAAAAATAATCTTGATATATAAGATTTTTTTTTTTCTCCCACCTCTATTATTCTGCCTCGGTTGGACACCAGAGGATATTTATTCAACGTGTACTGTGTCTGTGTCCTGTGTTCTTCAGCTCCTCCTGTCCCAGGTTTCAGGGCGGTGATAGCCAGCAGTGTCCCCCTGGGAGGCGGTCTGTCCAGCTCTGCCTCTCTGGAGGTGGCTTTCTATACATTCCTGCAGCAACTCCAGCCAGGTCAGAATCTGATTACAGTCCGACTCTAATATTCTGTAAGGAATCTTCATTATATTAGAGATAGATGACGTCAAGGATGTTGAAACTATTGTCTGGGAGGGGGTGCTGTAAATATACTTGTGGGTCTGTGCTAGGGCTGAACGGAAAAAAATCAAATAGTGTTTTTTCTGCCAGATATTGCAATTACGATTCGATTTGCGATTGTAATTTTTTTTTAAAGGTTAATTCACTGTGTAACAAATAAAACATTGCATGGAGCATCATAAAACAGGACACCATCAAAAGTGCTCTATATCTTTATGCGGGGGAACATAGATATGAATTTCCAGCAATAAGTGATATGTAACATTATTCCAGCATTTAACCTATAAAAACAGTGAATATAATAATTTAAAAAAGGAATACATAATGTTAAACCAACTGTTCCACCAAACATTCAACTAAATATTTCACATTTGATTAATGGCATCTCCCCCCCCCCCCGAGATTGTTTTTGGCCGTAAAAGCCCAAATTTGGTGGCCTCTGGCACATTCAAATGCCACTATTCCGTCATATACACTAATCTTAATCATTGCATATTTTAATGAGTTTGCCCGATAATTAGGATCTGTGTGTTTAAGCCCACACAGTCTGTAAGTAGCTATTAATAAAGTTTTATTTAAAAAATGTTGGACATCTGATATTAATTTGCATAATTGGTCAATGGAAAAAAAATACACAATTGTTCTAGGAGTGTTTTTAACTGTAAATTACAGTGAGGCTGCATTTTCCTCCTGTTACTTTGATAACATTGTCTGTTTTAGTGTGTTTGCAGTGCGTCTTAGAGATGGCTCTGCTGTGATAAAAAAATAAAAATATTAATAAAGATAGGCCAATTCGTTCATTCATTAAGCCCACAAATGTCCTGTGGCGTACTGTAGCCTATAGCATATGGAAATTGCAGTGCTTTCAGAGGACTTTTTTTGTGTGTGTGGGCATTTTTAGGCCTTTATTTCCGACAGGACAGCTTAGACTTGAAAAATAAAAGGTTCATGCATAGTGAATCACAACTTGTTAATCAAAAGTATTTTATTAGAATAAAAAATGAATAGTAGTCAGGTGTTTGGACAGCAGCCGGCACTCATGGAAAGCTCTGGTCATATCAATCATGAAAACTTAAAAAAAGCCTTTAAATTAAATAGAAAGTGCATGTGCACATGAGGAGTCATATATTCTTTATGTTGTAAGGAAATATGAAAGTCAATTATTTTTATATATATATATAAAAAAGTTTGATGCTACCCTTCTTCCAACATCTATAGATGACATCCAGTGATTTTCAAGAAAAGGCCAAGGAGGCAATGGATCAACATGAATTAGTGTTAACATGATGCTGCTTAATTAGAGCCTAAAGCACTTTGTTTTTATAACTCTTCTGTTTGATCATCAGTTATAGTACAAGCCTGGATTTTTGGTATTTACTCTTCATCTTTCTTCATCTTTCAGATGACGGAGACAAGGTATCCAAAGCAGTGGCCTGTCAGAAGGCAGAACACACTCATGCTGGTGTACCCTGTGGCATTATGGATCAGTTTGTGTCTGTTCTTGGCAGGGAGGGCCATGCTTTGCTCATTGACTGCAGGTAGTGTAAACATCCAATGAGAGTAGATTAATCCAGTCTTTGGTAACATCGAGATGACTGTTTTGTCTCTTCTTTGTTTGGCTTAACAAAGCAAAGGCTGAGGAGCTTCTTCAAACAGTGCCCTCCACAATTATTGGCACCCCTGTTTAAGATGGGGTCATGGACTTCTAAGAATTCTCCTTTTTTTTAAACAACATAGAACCCAAATGCAAAAAAAGAGAAAAATCCAACCTTTTATTTAAGTACATTACTTTGGTGGTAAAAAAAATCACACATTTAGAAAAAAAAACTTGAAATCATGTGTCCCACAATTATTGGCACCCCTGATGTTAATACTTTGTACAACCCCCTTTTGCCAACAAGACAGCACTTAATCTCCTTCTATAACATTTCACAAGATTGCAGCACACAGAGAGAGGGATCTTTGACCATTCTTCTTTGCACAATCTTTCTAGATCATCCAGAGTCCCGGGTCCTCTCTCATGCTCTCTCCTCTTTAGCTCACCCCACAGGTTTTCGATTGGGTTGAGGTCTGGGGACTGAGATGGCCATGGGAGGACCTTGAGTTTGTGACTGCTGAACCATTTTTGTGTAGATTTTGCCACATGTTTAGGATAATTATCCTGCTGAAAGACCCAGTGACGACCCATCTTCAGCTTTCTGGCAGAGGCCATCAGGTTTTTATTTAAAATGTCTTGGTAGTTCAAAGCATTCATAATGCCATGCACCCTAAAAAGGTTCCCAGGGCCTTTGGAAGAGAAACAACCCCAAAGCATCACAGATCCTCCACCATACTTCACGGTGGGCATGAGGTGCTTTTCGGCATACTCATCTTTTGTTTTACGCCAGACCCACTTAGAGTGTTTGTTGCCAAAAAGCTCAATCTTAGTCTCATTTGACCAAAGCACACAATCCCAGTTGAAGTCCCAGTGCCGCTTAGCAAACTCCAGACGTTTATGTTTGTGAGTGTTAGTGAGAAAAGGCTTTTTCCTTGCATGCCTCCCAAACAGCTTGTTGGCATGTAGAGAGCGTCTGATGGTTGTTTTGGAGACTTCGTGACCCCAAGATGCCACTCTTTGATGCAATTCTGTGACAGTGAGCTTAGGACTTTTTTTTACTTCTTTTACCATCCTCCTCACTGTGCGTTGTGGCAAGATAAACTTGGGACCTCTTCCAGCCTTGTTTGTCACTGTTCCAGTTGTTTTAAACTTCTTAATGATTCCTCTGACTGTAGATACGGGCAAGTTAAGGCGAGTGGCTATTTTCTTGTAGCCATTGCCTGACTTATGAAGGTCGACACACATCTGCCTTACTTGAATTGTGTGTTCTCTTGTCTTTGCCATGTTGACAAATGGGTAAGAGAATTAGGACTCTGTGTCACGTCATATTTATACCCCAGGGAAACAGGAAGTCATGAATTACTATTTAAAAGTTCCTAGATACCCTGACCAACTTTAGCAACTACAGAAAAATATATTTTGAAAAAAATCAATTAAATCTTTCAACGGAAATGTTAGGGGTGCCAATAAATGTGGGACACATGATTTCAAGTTTTTTTTTCTAAATGTGTGATTTTTTTTTTTTTCTTTTTTTTACCACCAAAGTAATGTACTTAAAAAAAAGGTTGGATTTTTCTCTTTTTTTGCATTCGGGTTCTATGTTGCTTAAAAAAAAGGAGAATTTGACCCCATCTTAAACAGGGGTGCCAATAATTGTGGATTTGCATTTTACTGCCAGATATTGGGATTACAATTCAGTTTGTGATTATTTAAAAAGAAAGTTTAGCTAAAGTTCAATTTCCACTGTGTAACAGATAAAACATGCCATGGAGCTTTATAACATGAGACACCATCATAAACTGCTCTATATTCTTATATATAGGATGAGAACATAGATATGAATTGCCAGCAATAAGTGTTTTTCTTTTAATAAGCATGGAACATTGAACAGTCAAACAGAACATTTATCACAGAAGCTAAAGATATAATAATAAAAAACAATTCCCATAATACATATCAGTACTTTTCTGTAAACTGACCTTTCTGATGTGCCTCAGTTCAACAGCAGCATCTACATATTACACCTTCTACATCATGTTAAATAAAGGAATAACAAATAAATGAAAGATCCACTGAAAATTGGACATTTCAGTAAACAATCTGTGATATGTGACATTATTCCAGCATTTATCATATGAAAAAGTAGTACATGTAATTTTACAACAAATAATAAAAAGAGGAATAAATAATATTAAACCAAATGTTACACCAAACATTTATCTAAATATTCACATTCGATTTATCGCGGTCTTCACGATTGGCTAATCACATTCATTCAAATCGCGATTTTGATTTTAAAACGATTAATTGTTCAGCCCTAGCATAACGTACATTTTTGTTTATCAAATTGTCAGAAATAAACGGTAAATGAATGCTCAGAATGGGCCATTCTGAGCAAGGAAAAACCCTGATTTACATCCTACGTTGTCAATCATGTGCTTCTTTGTGGTTTGCCTCAGGTCTCTGGAGGCCACCCCTGTCCCTCTGGCAGATCCAGGCCTGGTCATTCTCATCACCAACTCCAATGTGAAACACTCTCTGACTGGCAGTGAGTACCCCATGAGACGCAGACAGTGTGAGGAGGCCGCCTCCATCCTGGGGAAGGACAGTCTCAGAGATGCCACCATGAAGGATTTGGAGGGTGGGAAGTATATTTTTTTTATTATCCTTTGCTGACCTTTCTTTTTTCTGCCCTTTGGTCTTGTGTTTTGTACGGTTTGTTCTGTCCCAGTGATCAGTGATGATGAAGACCTTTTTTTTTTTTTTTTTTTGATGTAGCCAGAAAATCCGCTTAAGCCTCTAGTAGGGCTGGGTTAAAATAATCCATTCTCCAAGATATGTCACATATAATCTAGTCTATATCCATGACATTCCTAGCCTGGATGCCAGCCGAACTTAGCCCCGCCCACAAAATTTGAGGTCGGGAAGTTCGGTCTGGAGTCGCTCCGTTGAGAAAAAATGATTGCCCGAACAGGATCTGTTCGGACCAATCAGATTGTCGGACAGATGATCAACAGTAACAGAATCAACCACGTCACCAAAGAACGCTTGGGTTGAGATGTAGATTCCACCATCGCGTCTGTTACAGAAGATATCGACAGCGCATTCATTTTAAAATCCTCAGCAGAGGAGCCTCAACAACTGCCCGAAAGCATGGTAGCGTTATATGGTGGAGAGAGACTGAAGAGAGAGAGCGTTATATGGTGGAGAGAGATAGAGAGAGACTGAAGAGAGAGAGCGTTATATGGTGGAGAGACATAGAGAGAACAAAGCCGTGAATCAGAGAAATAAAACGTGTTTTCGCCGATTCATCTCTAGAAATGCGACTGTAGCAAGCATGTCACTATCACTAACGTTATCCACATTTATATTTACACGCAACAAATGATATATCCATCTTCAAAAAGGTCTAAAAGTCGGAAGTTAGAACGAATGCATTGTGCAAAGAGTGGTTGCTATGGAGACGATACACAGTGTTGAGTTCTGTTGACAGCTGAGTTGAGTTCCGTTGCTCTGATTGGATGTAGGTCTATCCAATGAATGCAGAGGCATTTTTTTTCCTGGTTCGGTTGGAACACGCCCCATAATCACAGCCCAATGGAGCGGTTTCAGACTCATATTCTGACTAGAATCTGAGTATGACCACGTCAGGCTATGACATTCCACTTCCGGGATTGCTCTGTTGCCGACGGAACTTCCGCCAGATGTCCCTCATTTAGGCCGGATGTCAGTTACCTTCCTCTTCCTTTGTGTTGGCGTTCTATACTCCGGTGGATTTGTGAGGACTATGGTTAACTGCTCCTCAGATCTCTGCAGGGTAAATCCAGACAGCTAGCTAGACTATCTGTCCAATCTGAGTTTTCTGTTGCACGACTAAAACTACTTTTGGACATACACGTTCCACCAAAACAAGTTCCTTCCTGAGGCTATTTTGTAGAGGCACCGTGGCTCCGTGCAGAGTTTAGGGCCACCCAAGACGATTGTGATTGGTTTAAAGAAATGCCGATAAACCAGAGCACGTTTTTCTCCCATCCTGGAATGCTGTGTGGACTAGCCAGACCCTCCTCCGCAGGGCTGTGGAGGAAGGTCTGGCAATGCGAGACTACAGATAATCTGAACCATCTGTGATGTACTGTGTCTTTTGCAGTAGTAAAGACTTAGAAATAACGATTAAGAAAAAATAAATTTCCATGTAATCAATGTACTTTCTGCTGGTGTGATGATTGTATAACATGTAAGAGTTAATGCCCGACGAGGTGTCCATTGTCAAGTATTAATGGACGACAGCGAGGCGGTTGAAGTCCATTACTACCTGACAATGGACACCTCGAAGGGCATTAACCCGCTTATACCATGGTCACTTGCCAAATAACATATTTTAAAACATTAGTTCATATTTTAATTAGTTTTACAATCGAAATCTAAAGTTTATCCAAACAATAACTCCGTTTCCCTGGTTACGCCTAACGGTTTGACTAATACCTGGAACAATCATTCCCATCCATCAGGTTCTTATGCAATGCAAACGTTGTTCTCTCCACCAGGAATTAGGAAGAACCTTAGATACGACTTGCCTCCCTTAGCAACCGGAGATATTTATATAGTCCGCTCAGCTGATAGAACCCTTCAGTTTAGCTACGAGCCAGAAAGCTAACGCTATGCTAGCAAGATCCAAAGTCAATAACATTGTGTACAGTTGGCAATCAGTAAAAATAATTTGATAGTATGTTGAACAACAAGACAAGCTAGCTATCCAGCCATGTCATTGTCCCCAAAACAATATAACGACTTTTACGAAGAATTTGATCCGCGATGTGTAGCTAACGTTGCTGTCGGCTGAAGCAGCGAACTGAACAGTGAACGGGATGTGAGAAAACGTTATTCTCTGTGAAACAAAGTCAGTCCAGAGGGCCAGTAGAACTTACTTCTTGCAGCCTGTGTGTTTTAGCGCCATCCTGTGGTGTTCAGAGGAGGAGTTGGAAATAATAAATCCAAATATCCTTTTTGATTTAATGTAGCGCATTCATTTAGAACAGTAAACAGTCAGTTTCACCGGAACTCCTTTAGTAGGTGTCCTACATCACTTTTTAATGGACACCCAGCAGCCAATCAGAATCGAGTATTCACCCAGACCATGGTATAAAGCTGTATAATGAACAGATTGCCTTGACAGGAATGCGGCAATCAAATGTGTGGAAATCAATGCCTTGGTCGTAATATAGCAATAGCAGGAGATTTGAAAAAGATTTGAAACTGGTCATCCACTGTCTATGACCTGAACTGTGTCTATAGCAATCAGAAATAACAGACCGTAGAATGCTGTAATTGACCAATCAGAATTGAGTATTCAAGAAAGCCGTGCAATAAATCATTCTATCGTATAACCAACACAACAATGGATACAGTCAACATATAAACGGCTCTCTTATGTGGGCCAGACCTTCGTGTTCTGATGAAATGAGATGATGATGCATGAATTGATATTCTAAATCATCTTTTCTGAAGCCAAAATGTTTCCAGATGACAGACACTGCGGGTTTTTTTGGCACAAGTTGCTCAGTCGACTCGGACTCGGTGTTTGAGTTATCCTCCATTATGCTTTCCATAGGGCTGACTGGTCCCGGCCAAGTCACGTGACTACACACGCGGTAGAATGTTTTTAAAGAGAAAGTAGGCCTATCAACAGGAATAAATTATTGAAATTATCGTCATGGGAAAAATACACCGATAACAGCCTCAATGTCGATACATTTTCGATTAATTGTCCAGCCCTACTTTCAATCACAGTAGAGTTATATAACTTGTAACTTCAAGCCTTGTCAACATGTTATGTAATCATCGTGACTTCTGAAAATCTGAAAAAAGAACAACAAAGCACTGCAGAACAACAGACCTGAGGGGTATTGCACAAAACCAGGATAAGGGATTAACCCGGGATATTCAGGTTATCCTGGATGAATTTAGCTTTGACTTGGTTGCACAAAAGCAGGTTGAACCCAGCCAAGTAACCATGGCGATTCTTTGCAGCTAGCCTGGTCCAGAGCAGGCTAACAGGCAGGCTAAGATTAATCCTGCAGTCTGATGTGTTAAATCAGCTGACGCTCTGATCCGAAATAAACGTGTTTAACAGTTATTCCGTTGTCTTCTGAATGTGTTCTGCTTCATTGTATTAACATGCATTACTTGTTACTATTGCTGTCACGAGTTTGATTTAAATCCTACTACTGCAGTTGTTGAGATGGTAATGGTAAAAAGTGGGACGATACGGAGGAAATGGGCTTTTCCTCCGCTGCTGTCCCCGTGAAATGTGCCCCCGCCCGTGCAACGTGGGGAGGCGGGGGGAGTCAGGGGGGATCCTCCCACACCGCGCAGCGGACTCTAAAAGCGGACTTTTTGCATCAATAACGACGACAATGGCACCTGATCAAACGTCCTTTTTTTACCAAATAGGAGTGAGAATGTGTTGGAATGCCACAAAGCTTCTTAAATCATTTTATTTTGGGGCTGTCACTTGTCATCTTGGAGCTTGGGAGTGAGAATAAAAACATGAATAATAACAGGCTACATTGTTTTACAGATATGCTTACAGTGTGAATTGAAGTCACTTCTTTTTCTAGTTTTTGTCCAGTCATGCTTGTTCTGTATGAACATTAATTGTAGAAAGATATTTAGAATTAGACATAGCTTATGGAGATCTGTGCATATGGTTGTAAAAAATATTCTCGCATTATGAATAAGCTTTGAAATTAAGCCTAGTCCTTATAAATCCTTTATAAATTTCCCAGGAACAAGTGCTTTACAGGCTACTCAAAGACACTTTACACTAAAACCAGCACATTTAGCGCATAAAAACAGATAGGCTACAGCAATAAAACCAACACATAAAACAAGCATATTAAAGCAATTAAAACGTGGAGTGACTAAGTAGATTTTTTTTTTTAAATCCATACGTATTCAGTCGGTCCGCTATTGTCTGTCTGGCTTTTTTTCCGTTTGATAACAGCCGTATTTCCCTTTTTGCATATTATACAGTATATATATTAAATGTTTCACCTCCTCGTAATTTTCCATTAGAAGCTGCTGCTCAGCGGGTGAAACATATGCTGCACACGTCTTTCCATTTCTGCATCAGTAAATCTGTGATCGATACCGTGGTCTATTTAAGAAATCCGTGAACGTGCACTTATCCCAGCTATGTACACCTGGCTTGACATAGCTTCACCTACTTATCCTGGCTCGGCAAACGTGCAACCGATTAAGCCGCGATGAGCGGATCACACTAAGTCAAGCTGCGCTTTTTCATTTATCCTGGATTTCTTTATTCTACTTTTGTGCAATAGGCCCCTGGTGTGAACATTACATTGAGCAACATTAGGTTAAAGACAGGGCTCCACACTAACTTTTTTGCCTTGGTTGCACTGGTGCGCCTAACTTTTTTTATTTAGGTGCACCAGCACAAAATTTAGGTGCACCCACATTTTTCCTCGCATCGCCGTAACACTGAATGGCGATACACGATATATAGCTCTGTATTTTTTTACGAAGTGGGCTAAATGTTCAGTTTTAAGTCAAAGCCTATTTTCACAAGCTCTTTTATTAAAAAAGATTGTGACTCAAATAAAATCCTTTACCAGTTTGAAAATATACAGCTGCAACACATGTAAATGAAAGTTATCTAAAATAAAAAGCCTAGGATAGGCCTATATTATATAAAAAAATATATATATCTGAGAAAGCTCCTTCATAAGCTTTCAAAAACAATAACAGACTGATTAAAAGAGAAAGAGGACGCCCGGATAGCTCAGTTGGTAAATATAGAGGTTTGACTCCGACCTGCGGCCCTTTCCTACATGTCATCCCCCCCTCTCTCTCTCCCCTTTCATGTCTTCAGCTTTCCTATCAAATAAAGGCTGAAATCTTTAGAAAAAAATAAAAAAGAACGACCGAAAGACCGAGGGAGTGCGATGGACTGAAGCGTATGCTAGGCTACTCAGAGAGTGATGGCTGACTCATTAGCGGCGTTACACCAGTCTTGTGTCGGCTATGAAATGTCTGGATCGTCGCTGCGCTGCATTTTTATGAACTATGATCCAGCAGGCTCCGTCTTACACGCTATTACTCAACCAACTGAAGTTAGTTGCATTTAATAACTCCTAATGTGTTTTTCGCCGTGGCGGCCGCAGTAATAGAGAGTTACCAGCGGTAACACTGCCAATACAGGTTTCCCTCTCATACTTAACAATATACAGCTGGGTTATAACTATATAAACTGTAGACAAATGTCGGGAGTTTGGACCAGCGGCGCTGTGTCTCTCCATGTTGCAGGTGAGCCGGCCGGTGTGTGAGTGAATGGGAGGAGAAGAGAGGAGGAGAGATCCAAACACAGGCACAGCTTTCCAGAAGGAATGGGTCATGTAACTCAACATTAAACCATATCGCTATAAACGACATTGCTTCGTTAGTGGAGAGGCAGCGGATGCGAGGACGTTAGGTGCACCGGTGCGACCTAGGAAAAATCTTATTAGTCGCACCCTTACAAATTTTGGTCGCATTTGCGACCAAATTGGTCGCACTCTCGAGCACTTAAAGGGTAACTACCTTTTTTTTCAACCTGGACCCTATGTTCTTGTGTTTTTGTGTCTAAGTGACTGATGGAAAAAACAATCTTTGACATCGGTCCAGTATTAAGAGAGATCTCTGCAGTCGGCAGTTAGCGAAACAAGCTACAATGTAAGTTAATAGGGCAGTTGTCCAGCTTGTATGTTCACAGAAGTGCTCGTTTTGCCGCTGACAGACTTAGATTAATATTCTAAGTGTCTGACAACATTATGGAAACCATTTGGAACGAGGTAGACCTTTCTGTTGAAGAGTAAGATCCTTTTTTTTAAAACCTAAAAACTTCCGGGAAAATGCGTTTGCTAAAGCCTTACTCCATATAAATAAAATAATAAATAAAAACAGTAATTTTAGCAACTTCACTTCATTCAAAGAAGAAACAAAATAGAACTGTGGAAAGCTGTTGTGTGTCGTCTTTCCACTTTTCCAACAATCACAACTCTAGTTTTGCTTGAAATAAACACAGTTTACCGATTTTACATGTGAAAATATGTTTGCTCTATACACGTTAAAAGTATTGTTTTTTTAAATGGAGTCTGGTGTATTTAACGCTAGCGACCTCAGAGCTATTTCTGGTTAAACAGAAAGGTCTTTAAGATGTTTTAAAAATGCCTATCTCTGTAGGGAATAATCTGAGCCTGTCGGCGGCAAAATGAAGCACTTTTAGGGGACCAAATTGACGATGCACATTTGCCCCATAGGGTTACATTGTAGCCTGGTCTGTGGCTGCCGGTTACAGCGTTCACACTTAATACTGGACCAATTTCAAAGATTATTGTTCCTATCAGTCAATTATACACAAAAACATAGAAAAATACAAAAAAAAATTAACGGATTAATTTAGTTGATGTTTGCGCGTTGTGTTTTACAAGTTGTTTTCTTCAACTACTATCATTCACATGTGTCATGTGAAGCTTAGGACAGCGTGTGTGCACGTGAAGCCCCGGGGCCAGGTGTTTGTGACCCTCTGGTTGATTGTGTAGCATAAAAAAAATCAAACGTTTCTTCTTTTAATCGCAGCTTTTGCGATTTGAAAATTGTGTTCTATTACATTGCGATGTGGGCTTTGAACTAGAATCATCGTTCAGGCCTAGCAGCTAATTAGAACACCACAGGGTTCATGGGGATCAGAAGGGATTCATTTATTTATTTTTAAACACAGATTACACCTTTGGTGGAAAGCAGCAATGATGTATGATTTATACCGGTGCTTGTTTCTCTCGTGTTGTCTTCCTATCACCCATGGTCGAAATTGACCCGGTCTGTTTTGCCTGACTATAAAGCATAAAGTATAAATGATCACCCAATTCTGTGTTACATCTTCCTAGCCAACTTCATTCCAACTAATTACCGCTAGTTTTACACTTATACGTTCTGTCGGTATATGTGCGCGGAGAAGAATGACGGAGTAACTCTACCCTCCTATACAGTAGATGATGCTCTATCAATACACATCTGTTCAGAATAAGGCTTTTTTCTTCCGGTTGACCTATGCCAAAGAGCCATTTAGCAGGCAAGCTAGCTAATTAGCCAGCTGACTAGCCACTAAATAAGTAAAATTTAAAAACGTAAGATTTCATTCACACACTCTTGTCACAGCGTGGAAAAGCATTATTATTATGATTATTATGATGATTATTATTTTATTATCTTTAACTAGTGGCATGAATGGTGTTTACATGGCGTTTGAGATATCAGGGTATTGCCTTAACCCGAATATAATCGGGTTATCAAACTGCATGTAAACGCACTGTTGAAGGTACAAATGTTTGCTGTCTTACTGGGAGTAAACTCCATCTATATGTATTCAGTTGTAAAAACTGGAAAAATGTTCCAGGAGGGAAACTAGCTAGCTAGCTAGCTTTCACCAAAATAGAAAGTAATACACCTTGACTTAACCAAAGTTGCCTCTTCTACTATCTTGTTAGCTGCCAGTAAAAGTAAGATTCAGCTTGATTTGTTTTGAGTTATTAAACCATGTCGAGAGAGGACTTTTGTGGTGATGTTGGTCAGTAATGTCTTCAATGAAAGTGATCCAACAGACTGACTGATCATTATAAACCCAGCCTGTTGAACAGAAAATATTTTATAAAAAACATATTTATAAAAACCCAGAAATTATGAATTATTTTGACCGTTCATTAATATCTGAGGAACGTATGTTGATGCCTATTCATAGACTGTTTTCGTGAATGGAACTATCCATGTTATTTTTGGGCACTTTCGTTGAAAGAAACCCATCTTTTTGATGAAACTTTGAAAACGGGTCAAATTTGACCCAAGGACAACAGAAGGTTTAATCAGCTTTTATGAAAAAGGCCCTGACCCCCCACTAACACAGTCTCTCTATTTAAGCCCATTGAAGCCTGAAGTAGGGCCACATTTTGACCTTCCCTATCATTTCAGAGGCAAGGGACCGACTGGATGATGTAACCTGTCGAAGAGCTCGTCATGTGATTGAGGAGATAGAAAGAACTGTCCGAGCTGCAGAGGCCCTGAAGAGAGGAGCCTACAAAGAGTTTGGCAAGCTAATGGTGGAGAGCCACAACTCCCTCAGGTACAGTTAAAGAAGCTGTATCACATACGAAAGAGGATTAGGGCCACATGTGAAAAAATTTATTGAGTTCTGAGATTAAAGTCAGAATTCCCACTTTTTACTTAAAATAAATTGAAGTCAGAAGTCTGACTTTATTGTCAGAATTCTGACTTTAAACTCAGGACTCAAATATATTTTTTGTGGCCCTAATCCTCCTCTGTAGTATCATATCTGTTTAATCCCGAGTCACTGTTTAGGACAGACTGGGGTAACTTGATGTTCCTCTAATTGGCTGATGCAGACATACACAACTCCTGTTAAATTGAATAAATACAACAGTAATATACCTGACCTTTGTTTTTAAATGCAGTGAGGCTAAAGGAACATCTATGCACTGTGTCTAGGAGTGTGACAACATTAAAACATTCTGGAGGGAGGTGATCAATAAAACTATATTCATCTTGCTTGTGAACATTCCACTTGACCCTAAGATGATTTTGCTTCTGCTGTATCCAACAAATCTGAATCTGAAACCCCCATAATATAAATGTATTGATTTTGATTTTGCTATACTTCAGGCAAAAAGGAATTATAGCTCTCATTTGGAAAACGAGGTTGGTGGTTGTTTTAAAATTGTAATTGCAATGAAAAATGAATAGAAACATTGTTTAGAAACAACTTGATGTCCGTGTTTCAGAGACTTGTATGAGGTGAGCTGCAGGGAGCTGGATGAGCTGGTGTGTGCAGCCATGGAGGTGGAGGGGGTGTTTGGCAGCCGGATGACCGGTGGAGGATTCGGTGGATGCACCGTGACTTTGCTACAGGCCCATGCTATTGACAGGACTATACTCCATATACAGGTTAAAACACACACCCACCCACACACACACACACACACACACACACACACACACACACACCTTCATGCATGCAGACACTGTATACTGTAGAGATCATGTGTACTGTATGTAAATTATCAGGATTATCATCAACCAATAAAGTTGAAATAAAGCTGGTAAATACACAGATATGTTGTTGAAGAAAATCAGTGCCTTTAGATGCACAGCCGGGTTTGCCAGTTCTGTCGGTATACGTGCACGGAGAAGAGTGGAAAGAATGACGGAGTAACTCTACCCTCCTATACAGTAGATGATGCTCTATCAATACACATCTGTTCAGAATAAGGCTTTTTTCTTCCGGTTGACCTATGCCAAAGAGCCATTTAGCAGGCAAGCTAGCTAATTAGCCAGCTGACTAGCCACTAAATAAGTAAAATTTAAAAACGTAAGATTTCATTCACACACTCTTGTCACAGCGTGGAAAAGCATTATTATTATGATTATTATGATGATTATTATTTTATTATCTTTAACTAGTGGCATGAATGGTGTTTACATGGCGTTTGAGATATCAGGGTATTGCCTTAACCCGAATATAATCGGGTTATCAAACTGCATGTAAACGCACTGTTGAAGGTACAAATGTTTGCTGTCTTACTGGGAGTAAACTCCATCTATATGTATTCAGTAAAAACTGGAAAAATGTTTCAGGAGGGAAACTAGCTAGCTAGCTAGCTTTCACCAAAATAGAAAGTAATACACCTTGACTTAACCAAAGTTGCCTCTTCTACTATCTTGTTAGCTGCCAGTAAAAGTAAGATTCAGCTTGATTTGTTTTGAGTTATTAAACCATGTCAAGAGAGGACTTTTGTGGTGATGTTGGTCAGTAATGTCTTCAATGAAAGTGATCCAACAGACTGACTGATCATTATAAACCCAGCCTGTTTGAACAGAACCGCCGTCGTTCCTGCACACCTAGCATTAGCATTAGCATTACTACAGTTACCTGTTCTCTCCGCTGCAGAGCATCGAATCATTGAGAAGCTGATTCACTCACTTGTTCACTGAATTACTTTTCAGCTGTCTGGGTTTAGCTTGACAGCAGACGCCAGAACATTGGATAACGTAGGGATATTTCTTTGCTGAACTTCTAGAGCAGGGATTGGCAACCTTTTTAAGAACCTAAGTGTCATTTTAGATGTTCTCTTTAATCAGTGTGTCATATCGGCATTAAAGCTTTAGTACGTAACTTTTTGATATTAATGAACGGCCGTTACATTCAAGCCATTGCCATATGAATTGCTACAAAGCTAATTAAGACTATCAGCTCCACACAACTCTCTCTGGATTTCTCAGTAGGACTATGTTCAGAAGATTATGGCGTCCGGCGACTTTCCCGCGCAGAAACTCGAGTGAAGATTATGACCTCTTCTGAAGAGTCCATCATGTCTTTTTAATCCTCCGTGTCCTCCTTGGTTACAAGCAACTGTGTGGAGGAGGGGTGGGGGTGGTGCGTGATCATGGAAGGCTTGTATCAGTGTTGTTGTCATTACTTAGAATTCCTCATGGGGGAGACAGAAACTACGCACTATAGCTTTAAGCCTGCCATCATCCACCGTGCATTGAAGAAAGCAACACGAACTAGCCAATTAGAGGCAAAGTAAGGTGGATCTTTACAGAATGTGGATGGGGAAAAAAGTCAATGAAACTAAATAAATAACAGGTTGTTCTCCTGCCAATGGCTGTGAAAGATGTCATTTGGCGAACAGATTTTAACATTTCCCAAACACTCCATTGGTTGCCATTGGTTGAGCCATGTGCCAATGGTTGCACGAGTTTCATCCTGGAACTTACTCAGTTCTTCTGATTAAAAAAAAAACAAACATTATAATTATACTGTAAATGTCACAGTGCTGCCTGTTTCCGTAGTTTGTCTCAGCTGTCTTGTTGCAGCTTCTTGTCTAATCCTCAGCGGATTGTTCTGCAGATGCATGCAGGTTATTGAATAAGACTTTGCATTGAAACCGTAATTAGTTCCTTACATTTGGCCGTCTTTCACATTATAGTTTAGTTTTTATTCTTTGGTGAAAAGTAACAGCTCTCAATTTTCAAAGGATACTTTTAAAGTTTTAATCCTGTTTTGTCGTAAAAATTGTGAAAAGGTGGACAAATGTTTTTCATCAGACATTTTGTTGATTAAATTAAAACTGCTTCAGACTGTGAAAGCACATGAGCTTCAAAGTCTTTGAAACCTTTCCTCTCATATATCCCTTTGTTGTTGTTTTTTACCTCACTCTACTGCTTTTAGTTGAAATCATATTTAATATCATCATGTTTGTAGTTGTAGTAGTAATGGACTTCTTATTTATTCAGCTTTATTACATACAACATTATACAGCCAGTCACTTTTTCTGCCATTTAGTTGGGAAATTACCCTTTTCTGTTTTTCATGATTCGGTTTCCTGGAAAATCTTTGCATTCCGAAGGGTATTTGTAATGAAAAGTTGTCTGAGGACATTGTTCATTTGTTCTCCGGGGGATAAAAGCGCAGCTCAGTGTTCTGCCTGTCACTTTAAGGGGTGCATTTCAGACAAATAGCCCAGTCCCCCGTGTCTAGCTGAGACAGCTCGTGTGTGTGTGTGTGTGTGTGTGTGTGTGTGTGTGTGTGTGTGTGTGTGTGTGTGTGTGTGTGTGTGTGTGTGTGTGTGTGTGTGGAGAATAAAAGCGAGCTCGCGGAGCCAGAAGTGTCCAGTTATTAGCATGCCGGTCTGGTCACTGTGGCCCTGCTGTCTTTCTGCTTTAACACAGTCCGACTGTAGGCCTGCTGTTAGCTGACACCACTCAGAATCCTACTGGAGATACATCAACAAAGATGTCAAATAAACCGCAGAACAATCTTGGGAAACGCCTGCATTTATAAGGATGACATGTTTGCTTGACAACAATGAGAAGGAAAAGAGCAGCAGCCTTGTATATGTTTGAAACTTTGGTTTTATAAATCTTCAGCTTTGGAAACGGACTTGGCAAAGTTCCTCGCATCTTTCCTAACTTGGCTGTATCCTGGCTACTACTACTGTGGCTTGCTTACTGTCAAAGGAAAACAAGTCTTTCTTGGAAACAAAAGAAGCACTTGGAACTTCCACAGCCCCTCAGTCCTCAGCATTCCAGAGCAGAGCAGAAGGATCCTTGTCCTCCCAATAACAACTTCAGAGAAGGTTTCACAGGCTTTGCCTCCAAGATGCTGAACCTCAACTCACCGGACGACAACAGCAACAGGAACTCTCTCCAGGACCCGGTGTCATTGAACGTCGGTGGAGAAATTTACACTACAACCCTGGACACTCTGACCCGCTGCCGTGACTCGATGCTTGGTGCCATGTTCACGGGACAAATCCCCGTACTTAGAGATAACCGAGGGAATGTTTTCATAGACCGTGACGGTAAAGTGTTCAGGTACATTCTGAACTACCTGCGCTCCAGCTCCCTGGACCTGCCGGATGGCTTTTCAGAGCTGGCGCTGCTGCGCAGAGAGGTGGATTTCTTCCAGATACGCCCCCTGCTGGAGGAGATGTGCCGCTATGAGGCATTAATGCCTCTCAGCCTTAGAGGAGGGCCACTAGGAGCCATGATAATGGTAAATGTTGATTCCAAGGTATGTTTTTTTTTATTTTATTTTTTTTTAAGTTATAGCAATGTGTCAGTTTGACAATAAATCAAGTCAGTGGGCCTCATGGAAGAACCACAAATTTGTTCTCCAGTGACAAGCAATTACAAACAAAGTTCATGAGTGGTCCAGATCAACACATTCTCACTCCCATCGCGTGTCTGGAAGAGCTTAGTAGTTTTCAAAGTTGGAAACTTTCCATGGGAATTAACAGGAATATATGGGAATTAATGGGAATAAACTGGATATTTATGATATTGCTTGTTATAATACTCTTAGTCTATAACAGGGAACTTAAATGTAGTTGAAAAAAAAAAACATCTTGTCTTCCCTATATTCGTCAATGACATGCACACATCAGCATAGGCTACTACATACTTGCCAATAGCCTGGGTAAACCCTGACGAACTTCCGGCAAATTTGAGATTTGCTCTGCAAGTCAGTCTGGCGAAGAGACCATTCGAACCCATTTCCAATTGGTTGAAGGACTATCCAATGCGCCCGGCAATTTACTGGAAAATTTCCGCCCCTTTGCTGCCCTAGTCAAATCATATTTTAGTTACTTTTTGTAAATATATATAAGATTTTGTTAAATGGGCTTATGTATTGTCTCGGATCGGTCGCAGGCCCCTGAATCAAAATCGACATTGTATTGTGGCAGACTTTGTGATATCATTAAATATTGTACCGTCATAAGAGTCGATAAAAAATCGTATCATGATAAAACGTGTGTTATCACCTATTGATACTGCTAAACTTGTTCTGTTTTCATCTGCTGATTCCTGACTGCAGATCCTGGAGCTCTGCAATATAAAATTCTTCTCTTAATTCTTTGGGTCAAAGTTTAATTCACAAAAATCTTACCAAGCTGAATGGAACCGGTAGCCTTATATAGCAACATGGAGGGCAAGGATTTTGCAAATGATCAAATCACAGGAGGGTGAAACTAGCGATTTACAACACGTTTGTCCAGTTAGGAATGTTTGGTGAATGTGACTTAGAAAATTTGTACGAGCAAACCTTAAACAAAAAAGATTTTGGATGAGAATAAGAAAACGTTTTTGCATGAGGCCCATTGTTTGAGTTTTAATTAAGATTACATATTGACTAATCAGTCAACCATGGACACAATTGGTATGAGGCAGTTTTTCCACAGTTATTGTAGAATTATTAAGCTGCCTGTAGAAAGTATAATTGGGGTAATGAGACTTGTTCCCGGCAAAATGATTTAAAAAGCAGTGCACCCACGTAGGGTTAGGTGCTATGATGTTCAGAGATTCCTCTGGTTATTTGATCTATAAAGGTGCTTTCAGACAGCAAGCAGTTACAGTGAACTCAGTCTTCTGTATTTTAAGTGAACGTCGTGGTCCAGAAACTGATCTAAATCAGAGTTACTGTTGTTGTTCACAAGCCATAGAACTGAGAGATTTAAAAAAATTATTTCACTGAATATTTGAATGCTGTTAACCGTTCTGCTGACATATAAAACATTATCAAAAATATAATTATCGCGGATATACCATGAAATATCGTGATATTATGTTAGGGCCATATCGCCAACCCCTAATACACGTGTATGTTCACAAGAGCGTTGTGTTGACAGTGGCTTTGCTCCTGCATACTGCTTTGTTGTATAGTTGCAACTAGGGTTAGGCAATCGTTAGGGATGGGCGATATGGACTAAAATCCATATTGAGATATACATTGCAGCCTCTTGCGATAACGATATATATTGCGATATATAAATTTTAATAGAACCATTTCAGTTACATAGACCCTAAGGAAAACCAAACTGCTAAATGTATTTTTATTTTTTTTAAAGAGAAAGAAACGTAGTACGTAGTTTTGAGAACATTTATTGTTCAAAACTAATTATACAACATAATGTTGCAGATAAATAAAATTTAAGTACACTAGTTGCAGAGACTTTGACAAAGAAAAAGCAAAAGTATTGGGAGTCTTCTCTTTAGTGCAAACCATTCTAAAAGGCACTACACTTACTTAGTTTAAGTCCTTGGTTCTTAAATGCCACCCAAGATGCAGAGATCAGGAAAACCTGGTGTCTGTTTAGTTAAGGAACAGACACTGTACTGAAAATACTTTCAGTATTAGGCAAAGATGCACAGATACTTTAAATGAAAACATATTTCAAACAAAGTTTCTTACCTGCAGCCTAATGTAACGCATTTGAGCGCACACACACGGGAGAGTCAGGACTTTTCCCGGTGGGCCAGTCTGATAATATATGACGATGACGCGTTGCAGCCAGGTTGCAGCTCGTGTCTCTAAACTTCGCGGGTAGATTGCCTCATCAACATGAATTATCGCTATAGTGCAATATAATTAAAATCTCTATCGTAGGACAATTTTGTATCGTTTATATTGCATATCGTCTATATCGCCCATCACTAGCAATCGTTTCTATTTTCATATCGTCTAATCGTGGTTACTTGAGACGCCGATTAATATTGACGGAGGAAAAAACAATGGTCGTTCATCTCTTCTAGGTAGATGTACAACCCGAAAACTGAAGGTGGCACAGTAGACCGGGTAAACCCAGCCCGATCCGTCAGTGATTTGATTTCTCCCTGCAGCTCAGGCTGGAAACATGTACATTTATCTATCCTGCTTCCATTGCAATTTTGCGGGGACCAATCACAAACTGGCTTATCCACCTGGCGCGCTATTGGCGGGTTTAACACGATGACGATAGAGAAGCGACCAAGCAGCTTCTTGTTTACATTCAACATAGCAGCCACCGAAGCGAAGCAACCCGTTGATGCCGTTGTGCTGCTAAGTCACCCAGATCGTTGGTCTGATTGGTTAAAGGACTATCCAATTGCGTACAGAGTCATCTGAATATGCCCGTTGATCACGCCTTTTGTGCAGTAGAAAATACAGAGCAGACTCCCCAGACTAATGTTCAATCTTAAAAGATTGAGCTTGGTCTGCTGATAGCCAGACTAGTGGCACAGTGTTTCCCCCAGAAAAGTTGTTTAGCCCGGTGGCAAGTGTCTTTTTTTCCGACGAGGGCCCAGCTGGGGCCAGTCATAGACTGATGGCAGCATTCATGTAGATTCTGTGATAACCGAATCATGGATGGAAATCGCAAAATTGAGAATTTAAAAAGGCTTTAAGACAGATTCCTTATGGCCATGCATAAAGTCTGTGCTGAAAGCTAACTGGAGATTTGAAAAACGTCTTAAAAATACATTAAAAAGAAAGGAAGGGAACCGTGGTGGCATATAAGGGGGCCAGGTATGACGTTTGAATCTCTATTAGCTGATAATCATACAGCAGGAGGTAGAGGATAGGCTGTGCTTATCTTTTCACAGCTTTTTGGTAAAGTACAGCCCCTTTCAATCTGGATTCTGTCACAAGAATCAATGTGAAATGCAGGTTGGTACATGTGGTATATTGTTTAAGTGCTGCACAGTACCTTAGATTCAGGTCGGCCAAAGCAGCATATGCCAAATTGAATTTGAGTGGAAACCCATATCCCTTCCTGCGGCAACATTGTGAATTTCCCCGTTCTGGGATAGAAAAGGATTTTGAATCTTGAATCTTGGAACTCACCAATTGGAATAAATTGAGGTGGCGGCATCAGCAGCAACTGTTCTCTTTCTGAAAGTACCTTTTTAATGGGTTTCTAAATTTAACTTCCAGAAAATGTAATATCTCAAAGAGCCAGATTTGGTCTGAAAGGAATAGTTCAACACTTTAGGTAACACGCTTATTCGTTTTCTTGCTGAGAGTTAGATGAGAAGATTGACACCACTCTCTCTCTCAAGCTTCACATCTAACTCTTGGTTAGAAAGTCAAAAAGTGCATTGCTTAAAATGTTGACCTAAAATACTGGCCTTCACTGTGAGTCAGTTTACTGTGTGTGTGTGTGTGTGTGTGTGTGTGTGTGTGTGTGTGTGTGTGTGTGTGTGTGTGTGTGTGTGTGTGTGTGTCAGTTTGCACTTCCAGAGACATGGACAGACCGGTTCTTTGTTTGTGTACACTCTGCAGAATGTGTAGTCAGCATATTCTGCCCTCTCATTCCAGGTTCGCGTTCTCCATTTTAACTTGCGCCATGGGCCAGAAAACTATGAGCTCCGCACATGCTCTGTGCGCGCCTTCACCGTTGACCTCTTTTGTACCTGGAGAGCCTTCCTGGCCCTCATTTGTGAGCGCTTCTCCTACAGAACATCGCGGGGTCTCACTAGCCCCCATCCATGCAGTCCAAGGCAGAACAGGCTGAAGCTGGAGTGGGTGCCGAGGCCCGACGAACTCCCGCAGGACCAGTACGACAAGCAGCGCTACCAGGGGCTCACTGTCTCCAACACCGAGCTCACGCAGTTAGATGACATCGTGAACGTGCACCGGAACCCGTGTGATATCACCGACATGCAGGGGTTTGTGGAGGAGCTGCTGAAGGTGTCTCTGGCTGAAGGGTTCAAGGTTGATCTGGTGACTCCTGACCCCGCGGAAATTCTTAACTGCACCTCACTTCGGCTTGTCAAGTGCTGAGCTCCGGGCTAAAGAATATGCCAAGTTAATGAACTGTGGTTTTGCTCTCTTTATTCACAACTGAACCAATTCTCTAGTTAGTTAGTTAGTTAGTTAGTTAGTTTTAACCTTTTAATCTGGAAAGCAAAATTATTAGGATTAGGACTAGGTCATTGGAAATGTCATTTGTCTGTGGTCTCCGTGTCCTGTATTCTGTGTTCAATTTACAAGTGCTGACACGTCATATATATATATATATATATATATATATATATATATATATATATATACCCATGTAACATTTAGATGTAACATTTAGATTTAACAGACCTTTTCAGCCTTGATATCTAAAACATTGCTGGCTTCATCAATCTGTGAAAGGGATTGCTTTTAGTTTAGTTTATTGGTTTACACATATACAAATACTACAGATTAATATACACATAATCAATTTTGTGGAGATCCACCAATAAAATCACGAGTGTCATCATTTATTATCATAAGTGCACATTTTTTAAATGTGCCTGTTTGGAATAGGCCGACTGCTTGGCCTCCTGTATTGCTGCATGCAGCTTTCTCCAGAACCATTGTAGCCCAAGATTACTCACAGAAGACCCTCAAAGAACCAACAGTAATATAAAACTTAGTCTCGCATTGTCAGACCCTCCTCCACATCGCTGCAGAGGAGGGTCTGGCTAGTCCACACATCAATCCGGGATGGGAGAAAAACTTGCTCTGGTTTATTGGCATTTCTTTAAACCAATCCCAATCGTCTTGGTGCTAAGCGCCGGATGGAGCCACGGCGCCTCTGCAAAATAGCCTCGGGAAGGAACTTGTTTTGGTGGAACATGTGTACGTTCAAAAGTAGTTTTAGTCGTGCAACAGGAAACTCAGATTTGACAGATAGTCTAGCTAGTTGTCTGGATTTACCCTGCAGAGATCTGAGGAGCAGTTAACCATAGTCCTTTTGAGTTTAGAACGTCAACACAAAGAAAGTGGAAGTTGACAGACGGCGGAATTTCCGGCGGCATAGAGCAATTCCCAGAAGTAGAACGTCGTGGATATAGACTATATGCAACTTAACTGTATACTACTGACTTACTTTGTACTTTTACTTCATTGGAAAACACTGTACTACATTTACCGGACAGAGAGCATTGCAGATTCAGATTCTACTCACAAAATATGTAATAAAATGAAATGTAAAGAACTGCGCGCAGAAAGGACAGAGACATGCGCGCAGCTGCCGGCAACAAAACAACGTGCTGAAATGGCCAAGAGCCTGGGCGTTCATCCACCATGTGTTTGTGTACTAGGGTTGGGCGATGTCCCCTAAATTGGCAGTTGACGATGTTTACAGTAATACATTGCGATGGACGATGATATCGTAGTCGGGGGGGGGGAGGTGGTAGCTCATATCACTTTACATATTTTTTTCTACTACTATGAGCCAACAGTTAACATAGAAACGATTAGACATACATGTAAATGCCCTCGGTAAATGGTGCCCTGCTGGTAGGTTTTACAACTTGACCTACTTTCACTTAAGTACGGTGCAGTAAATTTTAAAATCAATCAGATGTCCGTGATCTGCGTAACGACAGTACAGTGGGACGCTTGCCTTCAACAGAGCGACAGTAATAACCTAACATACCATCATTACTGAGTTTAAACTACATTCTCGGTTATGTTTGCACTGAATAACGCGTTCAATAAACAGAAACGTAACTCTTGCAGCGCACATGAACAGATGCGCAATATTAGCTCACACATAAAATAGTACCCTCGTGAATTAGCCTACTGTTGCTAACGTACATTCATAAATCCTGCATAACATCGTCCCGTACCTACAGGACCTCAGACTGACTTATTGATGCACGCACAGAGTAGTGTCGACAAACTTAGTCCAGTGAGGGGAGAAAGGAAAGTGTGATAGCGCTCCATGCTAACGCTTTTTTCTCTCTCACTCGAGACCGCTGTGTCCAACGTTACTAGAAGGTAGAGCGAGCTACAACTGACAGGGAGAGAGAGAGAATGTATCACTACAGCCAATCCAGTCTGCTCAAAGCGATGGTCTTTTTCACAAATAGGTTACATGTAAAGGGGGAAAAAGTAGCTTCCACTTAAGGAGCCCTATGTCTTGTCTTTCTGTCTTTGCTAGTTTAAGACCGACGCACTTGTCAATTTCCCGTCCAGCGCCTGCGACTAGGATTAGTGTGTTTGACAGGGTGGGGGGGCGTGGCATCACGATGGTGGCTCTCCATCGTGATGTCGGCCAGCCATCACGATGGACGATGATATCGTCCATCGGCACATACCTATTGTGTACGATCGTCACACATGCAGGTAGTAGTAGGCGAGGTGGACCCAGTGGGGGAAGTAGGGAGCCTGGCTTAGCAAGCTCGAAAGCTTCTCATAAACAGTGTGCAGAACATGAAAATTAACATTTGAACAAACATCAGCGTGATCAGTACTACCACCCACGGCGCTACCATTGGGCCCGGGTGGGCCTGGGCCCACCCATTTTAGGTCTGGGCCCGCCCATTTTGACCCAAGCCTATAGTGAGTAGTGAGTGATTTTCAGTCTAGCAGTTCATCCAATAAGCAGCCCGAGGAAAGCTTTGAGAGAAAGCTTCTCAGCCAATCAGCGGCTTCTACCCCACGTGTGGACTCTTAAGCCCCGCCCACAGGCTGCATCGTCACCAGCAAGTGATCCAATGAAATGAATGACGTTTGCGCGCAAGCTTTTCAAGCTAGCTCAATGAGACAGACACAGACCGTAGCTATTAGCTAATATGAAACGCAAAGCAAAACAAAGCAGCTTGTTTTCATTTAAATTCAGCAAGAAACGCTCCGAGGAGCAGGAGGAGGACATTTTAAGTAACGCGATTACAAGTGACGAGTTACCATCCTGCTCGGCCGCCTTCTCCCCATCAAGTCCTCCCGTAGCCACCCCCCCTCACACCAGCAAGGCAAGTAGGCTAACAGTTAGGCTAATGTTAATGTTAGTGTCTGGCTGTCTGTATGCAGGGGGAACCCGTTTTTTTTGGCTTATTTTAACTGGCCCATCCAGTTTTCTGGAGGCCCACCTACAATCAAAATCCTGGCGCCGCTAGTGAGTACTACCTTAAAAAATTACAGAAACCATCTTTTGGAAAATGTATTTGAAGTGTACTTTTTTTGTTTTTAGCCCATGTCCCATCTGCTAACATGGAGGAGGCGGGGCTTAAGACATACTGCAGCCAGCCACCAGGGGGCAATCCAGATGTTTTGGCTTCACTTATTCAGTCTATGCATCTACCCCTGATCTGAGAGCACCACCCAAGCACAGTTTTTTAATTTTGGGAAATACGCTTATTCCCTGTTTTTGCTAGACTAGAAATCTAGACACATCCTAGCGGCAGCAAATGTAATTTGCAGCCAGGGGGGTCTAGACACTCTCCTTTGACTTACAAGCTGGAAAAACCAAACTCTAGTCATGCCAATCACATACTGTATAGAGTCGGTGGGCGGGGCTTATGGCTGCTGCTGCTGCTGGGAACAGCGTTCTTCTGGAAGACTTGGAGTTAAGGTTTTCTTTGAGAAAAGAACAAAGAACGGCACTGAAGTCGTTCTTAAAAAAGGAAGATGTGTTGTTGTTTTGCCGACCGGATACGGAAAAAGTTTAATCTATCAACTAGCTCTGCTACCTTCTTCGTTGCTCTGCCTGGTTGTAGCGCTATCCTATTGCGTGCAGAGGGAATTTGAAAGACAACCGTTTATCCCACCCCTCGGATTGAGCCCCGTCAATGGTGAGTTCCCAGACCCAACATTTGGATGTGGGTCTGGCTTGTCAGGCTATGTTTTTGCAGTAAAAAGGCAAGAGTTTGGTGAGAGAATCGACATTGTGTCTGTGCGTTGTGAACTTTTCCTGTAAAAAAAGAAAGTAATGTTACTCTCAGTGTTTCTAACGTAAATGCACTGTGTGTTTCCTTGAGGCCTAACAAACGCGTTGTGTGCATTTCCTACCTCAAAACCTCTGGAAGCAGACGTGACGTCACGTGCTGGAACTTTTTCTCTTCGGACACAATATTGACTTCCTGGACTCTCGTTGTCACCATGAGGTTGCCAGGCAACAAGCGGACACTTGAGTCACTGTCCCTGCATTCCAAACCCATGCTACCATACTATTAAGTATAGCAGTAAAAAAAAATTTAGTATGTCCCAACACATATGATGTCATATGCATTATGCCAAAAATACCAGGATGTACTGAATCTGTTTAGATTTAGCAGATTAAGCAGTATACAAGACCGCATGATTTTCTGCCTATTCAGACACAGAATCCTTTGCGCAGCGTATGAGGCTCAAAGTTCAAGGCGCAATGTTTTAAAGAAGTATGTCCCAATTGTATGCATCCTGCATGCAAGAGTAAATAATTCAATTCAATTCAACAACTTTATTAATCCCACAAGGGGATATTAGTTGAGAGCAGCTACAGACAACACACACATACATAACCGCACACAAGCCTACATATCGGCCTACACCCTGGAGAGCAGATAAATAATAGTAAAAAAATTGATTTTTATCCATTTAAACGTCAAATTGCAGAAGGGATAATAATTAGAGTGGTGATTAGTTTAAAAAGCAGGTAAAATATAACAGCGTCTTGATGGCAACAGAAAATGAACATGATGTGAAGAAGACAAATGTGCTAAGCTAATTAGCTCCTGACTCCAGAAATGTGTAACTTTGCCTTTTAAGCTTGATTTATAGTTGCAAGGGAACAGACAAGGAGAAAACACAAGCAGCAAAAGGTGGCCAATCACAGTTGTTGGAGTCCACACGTGGTGTCTCTGAAGCCGTTGCAGTCCAGACGTGTAGTTAAAAAAGAAAATTGAAGGTTGTGTACTATAGTAGTAGGCGTAGTGGCCACATGCATAGACTCAGTAGCTGTGTTGTAACAGCTTTTACACAGCCTAAGGCCTAAAAAATAGAACACATCATGTCAGTTACATTTCGTCCTTTTTGTAGTTCCTATTTTACTGACATCGTTTGTTTGAAGATAAAGTTTGTTACTGGGTTTTCTGCATAGTTGACATGAATGGAAAGATTAAAACATTTTTTTGAGTTTTTTTGTCTCGTTTGGCAACTAGGATTTGCTTATTCCCAGTATTACATCATGATTAATTGAACCAGAGAAGGTTTAGAACCGAGACGCCCCAATTCAGAGTAGTTTCCTGTACCTGTGTAACAGGGGCTCTGCCACTGCCACGCCTCTTTAGGCATTGAGACTATGTATTGATTCCAATGGGAGAAGTGAATGTGAACACAAATTTTGAGAGATTATTTCGCCCTATCGTCACTAAAGTAAATATTGGAGCCATTTTTCAGAAGCCACATATCTCCAGAACATTCTGACACTAAAAAGGAATTTTTCAGACGGACCCATCAGGAGAAAATTAACTTAGTTTGAGACCTGTTTCTATCTCAGGACCAAACTCTCGCGAGATCTGGCAACACAAAGAAGCTAACGTCAGCTAACGTTCGTGAACGCGCTAACAAAGCTAATCTCCGTGATGCTAAATATGTCTTTTAGCTGTGTAAAAATCTAACCTCAGCGAAAGAAAATATTAATAAATTATACAAATGTAACCTTTCATTCATCCACACGACATTAGCTACACCAGAGCCGGTCTACGGAGAGCCTTTTCACTCCCTATTAAGCCCCATTGTACCGAATTTGGTTGCAGTTCCACCAGAGTTCCACTGGGGGGGTGATCGCAGGCGAGTGCAAAATGAATGGGAGTCTATGGAGCTAGAAGGCTAAATTTGTATCTTTCGCCTTATTGTCTTTGAGAAATCTCAGATTTGATTGTAGTTTTTGCAAGATTGATGGAATATATATATATATATTTATTATTATTATTATTATTATTATTATTATTATTGAAAGTTGTGAATATTTCAGGGTGGTCTTTAAAACATTAGCAGACCTCTTTCTAGCACGTGTATTGACGGGGGGGTGGGGGGGGGGCCTAACCTGTCAGCTGTGTTGTCGATGCCTCGATAGAACAAAGGAAGTGACTCGGAGCTTGTCGTGAAGCAGTATCTCTGGCCGTACGATGTGTATGACGTCACTTTAAAAAAATCTAACAGCCAGCAGTGTGTAGTTTCTTAGCCTCCCCTTTCGAATGCAATGTTCAAATTACTATACAAAAAATGATATCCTGAGAAAAGTGGATTTTGAGGGGTATAGCTCCATAGAGTCCCATTCATTCTGCACTGGCCTGTGAGCGCCCCTCGTTTGAACTCTGGTGGAACTGCAACCAGTTCAGAAGCCGGAAGTATCGAGAGAGTGGAACTTCTTCCCTTGTTAGAAATTCGTTGACTACACTTTCAAACGAGGCCACGCCCCTTTAGGAGACAGGAAGTGAGGACTGGTTCATACCACTGGCGCTGCTTGAAATGCGCTATCTTTAGTTTAGAGGATCTTTGGTTGAACTTGACTGTATTTCCTTGCGGGAGGACTCTGTCTGTTGACCCTTTGAATGCCTTACACACATGAGTTATGTGTAATTGTAGTCTGGTTGGCTGAAGAGGAACGGTTTCTCGTTGTGGAAACAAAGCCAGCGGTTCTTTCCTCTTGCTCTCTCTTTGAACTTCCTTCCTAGGCAATACGATATGTCTGTGAGAGATGTGAGGAGCATGAATGGATCTGCAGCCCTTCTGGGTGGACAGTCTGCTTCTATAATGGTTATTCACATTCCTCACAAGGGACATCAGTATGCTCACATACAGCTTGAATAGCTCTCCGATTTAATAAATGGTTTCCGACGTATTATTGGTTGAAGGTAGAGATGTTCCGATACCAATACCAGTATCTGAAAAGCCTCTGATACCGCCTAAAATGCTGGTATCGGCATCAGCAAGTACTGGAGTTTATGCACCGATCCGATACCACGTAATTTAGCCCCGAAGAAATCTACTTTAAGTTTATTTACGTTGTTTTTCCGTAATGACTCGCTGTCAAACTAGATGATTTAAAAAAAAAAAGTTCTGTGGCGTTCATTGTTTGATTGTCCATGTTTCTTAAAAAGTCTAAAATTTCATAATCAAAATTTTAGGCCTTCAAAAAAAGCCTTAAATTCGCAGAAATATTTTGTTCTGGGTCTTGAATAATTTCAGACAGGTCTTAATTTCCCTACGTCAATGTAACGCTACCTCTACAGCTCATGTTTTTATTTTTTATTCCGTGGAGTTGTTGATCTTTCTGTCGCTGGTCTAAATATAATTCACTGTATTACGACATGAGATGATTACAAATGAGACCAACATGCAACTTATATAGCAGCCGATCTAGACACCAGTCCTAAAATCCCAATGACGAAATCTGGGAATTGTTTCAGACATTGACTACGTTTACATGCACATAATATTCCGTTTTTTGCCCTTATTCCGGAAAAGACGATATTCCGACTAAGCTGTTTGCATGGCTGAAAGTGAATATTCCACTAATATTCCCGTTTTTTTTTTCAAAAGTGTTCCAGCGGTGGAGGACTTGTTGGACTGTGTGAACACAGCGTCCCTCTTTCATTCCCTCAAACAGCTTCTTGAAAAGGTCATCGTAGTGATGTGTGAACATATCCAAAAACCTGTTGATATCCAAGTCTTTGATAATGTTTAAAAGTAGCTGTGTTTCTCCTTCTTATCGGGTCTGCAGCCCTGCAAACAGTTGGCTGGTTGGTTTGTGTACAGTAACCATAGCAACACACAGAGCTGACCGTAAGCTGTAAATGGGCAAGAGGCCGTAAACTGTCACAAACTGCAGTAAAAACCCTGACTGAGACTCATATTCCGAATACGCTGTATACATGTCCAAAGAATGCCTCTAAAACCAGAATAATACTAGAATATCCCAATCGGAAAATGCTAAAAAAGGCCTTATTAGGAATATCCAACTGGGACATGCTGTTTACATGACCAAATTCGGAATATTGTCATATTCGGAATAATAGTGGAATGTTGGTGTGCACGTAAACATACTCGATGTTTCCGGACATTGATGTCGTGATATAGGTCCTAAATTTCATTCATAGTGGTCTTAAAAAAGTCTTAAAGTCTTAAATTTGACTCGATGAAACCTGTAGAAACCCTGACACAGAGTTTAACAACGATAGCAACCATATCACATCCATACATGGCTATTAGTATACAGCTGTTAAAACATAATAAAATATACGTGTCTTTCAACACGCTGGTATCGGATCAGTACTCTGTATTGGCCGATACACAAGTTCAGGTATCGGAATCGGTATCGGGATGCAAAAAATGGTATTGAACCGTCTCTAGTTGAAGGTTACCATGGTTTTATGTACTCATTGTGTGTGTGTGTGTGTGTGTGTGTGTGTGTGTGTGTGTGTGTGTGTGTGTGTGTGTGTGTGTGTGTGTGTGTGTGTGTGTGTGTGTGTGTGTGTGTGTGTGTGTGTGTGTGTGTGTGTGTGTGTGTGTGTGTGTGTGTGTGTGTGTTTCCGTAGGAGCGATACAGTGGAACCCCGACGTTCTACGTCACAACTCCTTCAGAGGGAGCTCGGGCTCTCAGTCTGCCCTGACCTTTGTCAACACATCTCTGCTATCTAACTGATTCCTGATTCATCTTTATATGCTTTTCTTTTTGATTTTTTGTCCTAATTTTCACTGTTCAAGTTAAAATGATATGCTGTTATGCACACTGGAGCTGATTGAAAAGCATTCTGTTAATGTGGGAAAAGTGCCTTCACGGTAAAACATTGCTTTCTGGTAACATTTGTATTATCAGATTATTTTTGTTTGTTTGTTTCAGTTATGCAATGCTTTATCATGTTCTAGATAACGTGTAGCAACTGTTTGTATGATTCTGTACTGTGAAAATACAGGCTTCTTTTGGAATAAATCAAGTAAAGAAAATGTGAGACTTTTTAAATGACATTTTTCTGAAATCATAATTTGTTGTTATTATTATGAACATCTAATTAAGTCTGTGTACTGTGAACAGTTCTCTGGTAGTGATAAACACACAGAGAACTATCACCAGCTCTGCAGCTCCACATGGCTTTTTAGCCTCTTCTGGCTTGTTGTTTTGGTTTTACAGCACATTTACTGTTTGGTTCAGTCCCAGCTTTTTTATCAACCTCATTTCCAGCAGCAACAGGCAGCTGTTTTCAGCAAATTAAAAAGAAAAAGCCTATAATAAACCCACTGTACACTACCTGCTCAGAGGCAAAGAGCAGACAGACACAGTTAGGGATGAGTTGTTGAACATTCATTTCTCTTTTTGGAGTTGGAGACCAAAAACAGAGCTTAAAGTGACTATATGTAACTTTTAAATGTTTCTGAAACCGTGTAATGTTCCATCTGATGATCACAAATGACCTGTAACCGCAAACAAGACTAACAGTGAAAAGAACGCTAGTTTTATATAGTTTTTATTAATGCCTTTGCCCGGGTCTGATTTTTCCCGCTAAGTCACAAAACGATTAGCGGCAGGTAGACGGCGCTACAGTAACACATTCTGACGGGTCACAGATTTTGGCGAAACACCAAAAAAGCCTGTGTTAGTGAGTATGCAGGTAAAAGGAAGCAGGAGATGTCTTTATGTAGGCCGTATTGTATTGTAATGTTATTTTAGAAGTTATCCGTTGTAGTTATGGCTGATACTGGGGCAGGACCGTCACAGGAAAGAAGGAAATTAAACGAAGAACAACTAAAAGGGAAAGTAAAAGACATTGGGGGGAAATGGGTCAATCTCTGTCAGGCTTTCAACAGATGGAGACAATTATGGGATTGTAAATGATTCAAAACCGACCCTTTAAAGGAGAGTGAATATTGTTTTAACATTCATCAAACCTGTGATGATAATGTTGCTCAGTGTCTGCTAGATTCAAAATTGTCTGTGAACACATAAGCCATAATACCTTTGTAGGGCAATAAAATATCAGGACTGTGTGTTTGTCAGCTTGATATGAAGTTCTTCTGCCCAATAGTGGCCAAAAATGAAGAAAAATTAATGCAAACTCACACAGGTATTTTTTTTGTGTTAATTATTCTGGCTAATTTGACCTCTACACATCTGCTTAATGTTGGGCAGAGTTACGATGAAAATGGATGTCGGTAAATGTAATATACTACAACTGTTACTGCACAGCAGGTTTAAGTTACTCCACAGTCTGTACTCGCCAGTGGTGGAATGTAACTCAGTACATTTACTCAAGTACTAAACTTAAGTACAAATGTTGAGATACTTTACTTGAGTCTTTTCTTTTCATGCCACTTTCTACTTTTACTCCGCTACATTTCAGCGAGAAATATTGTACTTTTGACTCCACTACATTCATCTGTTACAGCTTTAGTTACTAGTTACTTTACACAAAATACAATGTTTTATTATTTATTAAACTACCCACCAATATACAGGTCTTCGAGTCCAGCTGAAATGATTAGACCATTAATCGCTTAGTTGATGGACAGAACTGTTTGGATCGTTTCCAGTTTTTAAAAGGAGAGGATTTTTCTTTACTTTTAATACTTTAAGTACATTTTTCTGATGATACTTACAAACTTTTACTTAAGTAACACTTTTACTTGTAAAAGAGTATTTTTGACAGTGTGGTATTAGTACTTTTACTTAAGTAAAGGATATGAATAATATCCTGTAACGCCCTGCAGTGCCCTGCTATGCCATGAACTACTACAACTACTATTTCTAGTCATAGTTCCATTATCTTTATTGTTACTATTATTTCCACTGTTCATCACACCCCCAACCAGCACCGTCAGACACCGCCTACCAAGAGCCTGGGTCTGTCCCAGGTTTCTCCCTAAAAGGAAGTTTTTCATTGCCACTGTCGCACTAAATGCTTGCTCTTGGGAGAATTACTGGAATTGTTGGGATTTGTAAATTATAGAGTGTGGTCTAGACCTACTCTATCTGTAAAGTGTCTTGAGATAACTCTTGTTATGATTTGATACTATAAATAACATTGAATTGAATTGAATACTTTTTCCACCACTGGTACTCGCCCACACCGTTTTAAGAAGAGACACTTTTTCTCACTTTTCCCGACGTTTTTGTCACATTTTTCCCTGTTTTTTTGTCACTTTTTACGATGTTTTTGTCTTTTTTTTGCGCTTTTTTGACGTTTTTGTTCTTTTTTCCCACTTTTTTTTTTAAATCTTTTTTTAGACATTTTGTCCATTTTTTCAATGTTCTTGTATAATGTTTTTTTCAAAATGCTATAAAATTGAATAAAACACCCAAATTCAATGAAAGTAGTGAACTGATAATTTCTTTTACGGAACCATCCACGTTATTTTTCATTTGTTTGACAATGTGTGAAAGAAACCCATATTTTCTGATATAGAAACTTTTTGAAAACGGGTCAAATTTGACCCGAGGACAACGAAAAATCTTTTTCGGAAGTTTATTTCAGTAAACTGTTGTTTTTTTCTTTTAAAGGTTAGTCTTTGTTCCAATATATTATTTATTAACAGCCTGCCTCTGTTCAAAATGAAATGATCAAGATATACTGTGTTTTGCATGTGTGAGAATAAACAAGCTTTCATATCATACTTTTCTTTTGGAATCTTGATTAAAAAAAAATAAACAAAACTTCCTGTCTTTTTTAAATTTTCTTCTGAAACGATGCTCTGCAGAAGCTGTAACATCTGTATACGTTTTCATAGAAATTAATGGGATTTTGAGCTAATAGCATTCTTCTCCACAGTTTGTTTCCTTTCATTGCCTACGTTGTAACAGTGCAACATTTACCCATGGTGGTATTTTATCATGTAAATGTGGGTTTTAGATGTAATTATTATTTAATATCGTTGTTTCTTTGTGTGAATATAAATATAGTTAATGTCTGCGACTGTTCTATTATGGTTGCTACTGCCAGGATGCGGCTTTTAAAATGCTGTCCAAAACAGAGATGGTTAGACAAGTTTAAAGATCTTACAGAACGAGATACTCAAACAGGTTCTGCTTAATTTTGCAAAAAAATGTGGACAGTAAGCATATTAAGAATGATGATATAAGAATGATGGTGAAAAACTGCACTGATTTATGGAAGATTTTGGAATAGAAGCTAAAGTGGGGCGGGACTTGATCTGTCGGTAGGATTTTAATGAAGTGCACTTGAATGCATCACAAGGGAGGAGTTAGCAAAACAGTGAAGTTTAGCCTAGCAGGAAACACCGACCGAGGCTACCACCGCAGCGGTGGAAAAAGAAAGCACCAGTCAGCCCCAGTTTTAGTATATATATATATATTTCAATTTTTTCAATTCGTGATATTTCTACGGCAAATACGCGGTCGCTTGGATCCTGGGAGTACTCGCTTACGTTTTCTGCGACTTTATATGAGGAGAGAGCTCATTTAGCCAACTAAATCTCCCGACACTGGCCGGGGGTGGACTCTTATCCAGCGGCTGTAAACGGCGGACATCGGCTGAGCAACGGCTGTTTTGAATCAGGTGGGTTGGGGAGCTGGCGCCCACAGGTGTTTGCTTGCGAGACAGTTGGCTAACAATTAAACTAACGTTGCCGTGTTCATCACAGCCACCAATTGTTCGACACCTGAACGGCTCCAACTCAAGCTAACTAAAGTTGCTAGTTTAGCCAGACATTCTTCCAATTGCTCATTGGCTAATTTATCACATACACATATTCCACCGGAAAAACACATGCGTGAGTGGTCACTAACACTAAAACGTTATGTTTGACAGCTTGTATTATGTTTTAATAGTTTGCTTGGTAAATTTCTGTCATGCCGACTGTATGTTAACGTTACCATATTGCCTGAATGACTTGGAAACAACTCGTCATTCATGTTCTGAAAAAAAGAGTGTCTATAGCTAGTGACACCAACATTAAACTGACATTTTTCTGTACGAAGGTGTGTAAGGATAGCTACGTTTTTAGATAACCGTGTTCTGGTTTGCTAACCGCTGGCCACTGTAAACAGTAAACAATGCGCCCAGGCAAAACTAACGTCAACTAGCGTTAAGTAACGTTAGGCGTTAGCGCACACCTGGGCATGATGACGGCAACTTGAAGCCGTTCATTTAGCAAGACAGGAGTCCAGTACAGAAAAGTATCGATAACTTAATCGGTGGTGTAACCTATTCTGTCAGTCGTACCGAAGAAACCCGTGGCGTGTCTTGCTTGCTAACCTCTGTGTGTGTGTGTGTGTGTGTGTGTGTGCAGTCAGGTGAGCAGTAGTTGCAGACAGTGTTGCATAATTACGGAAACGTATAACTTGAGCAAGGTGTGTCTCCCCAGCAGGTACATTAGTAAGCCCTTTGAGTCAACGGTCTGGTTTCAAGCGTGAGTAACGTGTGTGTGTGTGTGTGTGTGTGTGTGTGTGTGTGTGTGTGTTTTTGTGTGTGAGAGAGTGAGCAAGAAGCGTTTTGACCGGTTTGGCTAGTTTCAGGTAAATTCCCAACAAAATGACAACCTGTAGAATAAAAATGACATTTACATTATTTTTACATATAATTGGGTACTGTCATTGTACCCAATTCAACTAAAGCTAACTCTTAATTAGCTTAGCTGTAGTACTTAACTGTGTGATACATGTGAGTCATCGTGTGTCAACCCAGTAAACTCTGTTGACAGGTAAAAGTTGTATAAGTTGAGCACAAGCAGAAAAAAAGTCCCATAGGACTGGACAGGATACTGCTGAAGGACACAGGCCGTGTCCTTCCAACTCCACCTGCATCCAGCATAAAACTAGCCAAACAAAAAGCCTTTGTTCTCAGTAGATTTAGTGCTACTACATCTGCATGGTAAAGTCCACCTGTGACTGTTATGGAGGCAAAATAATGGCCACTCCCAAATGTAGCGCAAGCACTTTTATTTTCGAGGAGTAGGCTTGAGCAAAAGCAGGATTTTTGGTTCTTGGTTGTACAAACAATGCGATTACACAGGCAAGACAGTCTTCAAAGATTCCCTTTGAACATTTTGCAACAGGAAAGTTAATTCTTAGAACCTCACACCGGTGAGATGTCCCGAGAGGTGTACCTTGCTTGTAAACTTCAAATGGAGCACTTGGTTCAGACTGTCACGCTGTGTTTAGCGCCGTTAACTGTTAACTTGATTCCTGTTTTACCTCTCCCAATGTGCAACACATTAGCCGGCAGGAAAATAAGCCATTTCTGTGGTTTGCTAATGGGATGGCATAGGAAGTAGGAATGATTTAGGATGTCCTGTTGCTCATCAGGCTTTACAGCATAAACCTCATGAGAATGTATGTATGTTATGTATAAAATGACTTGGATGAATTATCAAAAATGTCCCAAAAAATGAGGATAAATCAATACAGAAAGCAACTCTTAATGTAGTGTGATCATGGTCAACATTAAAGGTCCCATGGCATGCTGCTCTTCGGATGCTTTTATACCGACCTTAGTGGTCCCCTAATACTGTATCTGAAGTCTCTTATATATAGACCTTAGTGGTCCCCTAATACTGTATCTGAAGTCTCTTTTATATAGGCCTTAGTGGTCCCCTAATACTGTATCTGAAGTCTTTTATATAGACCTTAGTGGTCCCCTAATACTGTATCTGAAGTCTCTTTTATATAGGCCTTAGTGGTCCCCTAATACTGTATCTGAAGTCTCTTTTATATAGACCTTAGTGGTCCCCTAATACTGTATCTGAAGTCTCTTTTATATAGACCTTAGTGGTCCCCTAATACTGTATCTGAAGTCTCTTTTATATAGACCTTAGTGGTCCCCTAATACTGTATCTGAAGTCTCTTTTATATAGACCTTAGTGGTCCCCTAATACTGTATCTGAAGTCTCTTTTATATAGACCTTAGTGGTCCCCTAATACTGTATCTATGTGTGGCCTTGACCAACTGCCACTTTGCTCGTTTGAAAGCCATGATGTCTCTCTCTCATGGGTGGGCCAAATTCTCTGGGTGGGCAAAGCAGAGAAAGGGGAGGTAACCTTGCTCCTTGTGACCTCCATAAAGCGTTTTTTACAGTAACCGCAGCCCAGCTGGCGTGGGCATATTTGACGTCATGAAATAGCCGTAACTATTTATACTTGCGCGTGGTGGTCGCGACACTAGTTGCAGTCTTCCCCTGGACAGAGGTGGCGCTAATGAGCAAAGGCTACCGACTTTGCTCTTTTTACGGACTAGAAGAAGAAGAAGAAAAAGGTAAACAACGGCAGAGCTGGCAGCAGCATTGCCGTCAGTGCTTTAATTGCATGACCTATTTCGTAGGATCAAGCCTTTCATTCACCATAAAAGAACTCCTCTTAATCTGGTAAGTTTACAAGAGAGACCTGCAGTCACTCTGAGAGTCTTGGTATCCTGTTGTCGGCGAACTCGTTCAGGCCTTCTGTTTCCGCTTTGTTGCACGCCGCAGAAAAAAAAAAGAGCCGTGCGCGACCTCTGCTTGCGCGCCATAAATCGGACGTGCCGGCAGGATATTACGTCATTTTGACGTCACGATGGCGCGCGCCACCTTGGACGCAGCTAGCATAATTCACCTTTTTAAGGAGAAGATTCCAGATCGGCCCATCTGAGCTTTCATTTTCTCAAAGGCAGAGCAGGATATCCAGGGCTCGGTTTACACCTATCACCATTTCTAGCCACTGGGGGACCATAGGCAGGCTGGGAGAACTCAAATTAATGTTAAAAAAAACCTCATAAAATGAAATGTTCATGCTGTGGGACCTTTTAACACTTGTGTTGTCTTCACGTCAACCTTGAAAAAAACTTGTTTTTTTGACGCCTTTTTTTTCCTTCTTCTATGCTTCCATTTTTCCCCCATGCATTGCATGCATCCCCCAGAGGTAGGGCTAAGTAATTTAAGGAAAACATCTAATTGTGATTTAAATGACATATCTTCTATATATATTAAACTTCGCGCTGCAACAACCTAGTGGATTGTGTCAAACATTTGACGGTTCCAGCTTCTGATAGTGAGGATTGGATGATTTCCTTTGAAGTAAAATGACAGCGATTTGGCCCTGACAATTAAGGAAAGGATTTTTAAAGTAGCCAATGAAAATTATAGAAAGATGCATTGGAAATTGTGATGGTGGTTTAAAGTAATATGGCTGTATTATTTATACAAGACATGAGACTGTTGGTTTTGGATATGCGGAGCCTAAAGACAGGAGTGGTTTGGTAGCAACATGTCTCCCATTTATTTTTCCACATTCAAAATGCGATGGAATCTCTTTCTGGTGACACACTCAAAGTAAGTGTATATTTTGAAATCTTAATAAAAAAAGACAATATTCACAAGAACTTTGTGTTTTTTATCACTCCATGCGAACGCTGACAAATTCAGTCCCCAGTGAATCGGCACGCTACCTGATCCGTAACATCAGGGCTCTGACTCTCCCCTCACCATCAGTGCTATCCTGCAGAAGCCCAGACTGATCTCATGAAGTGGCGTATGTGTGACACGCCAATTCGTATGCCTTTATTGGCGTGTTATCAAGGCTCATAATCACTTTTTAGCGTGTTTATCAACGCCGTTTGGCCTCCATTGACTTACGTTACCTTGCTATTGCGTGTCAATTTACGCCGTAGTGTGAAAGGGCGAAAATCCGGATAGGGTTGTTTGTCCGGGGGGTGGATGGGTCAAACAACACAGGACTTTCACCCAGGAGACCGGGGATCGTGTCCCGCGTGTCACGTTTCCTAAACCCAACCGTCCCGTTCCTCTTTTACTAAACTAAACCCAACCGTCCCGTTCCTCTTTTACTAAACTAAACCCAACCGTCCCGTTCCTCTTTTACTAAACTAAACCCAACCGTCCCGTTCCTCTTTTACTAAACTAAACCCAACCGTCCCGTTCCTCTTTTACTAAACTAAACCCAACCGTCCCGTTCCTCTTTTACTAAACTAAACCCAACCGTCCCGTTCTTCTTTTACTAAACTAAACCCAACCGTCCCGTTCTTCTTTTACTAAACTAAACCCAACCGTCCCGTTCTTCTTTTACTAAACTAAACCCAACCATCCCGTTCTTCTTTTACTAAACTAAACCCAACCGTCCCGTTCCTCTTTTACTAAACTAAACCCAACCGTCCCGTTCTTCTTTTACTAAACTAAACCCAACCGTCCCGTTCTTTTACTAAACCCAACCGTCCCGTTCTTTTACTAAACCCAACCGTCCCGTTCTTCTTTTACTAAACCCAACCATGCCGTTGTTGTCCTGCGTCCCGTTATTGTTTTCCTAAACCCAACCATCCGAAAAGCGATTATGTCTGCGTTTTGATAACACGGCAAAATGGCATACGAATTGGCGTGTCATACATACGCCACTTTATTGAGATCCGTCTGCAACCCGTCCACTATATACGGCGTAGACATACACGCGGATAGCTCAAAACGCGTACAGATAACACGCCACTTGGCTTTAGAAAGTGGCGTGTATGTTTACGCAAAGTCGTGATGTCACGTTGGCCCGTGTTTTCCCTGGGTTCATCGAAGACTTGGCATATTTGGCGGAGAGGTTTATGGGTCTTTTCTCAAGAGCGTGTGATGTTTTTCAATAAGGAAAATATGCAATTTGACATAATTTTGGACCATCATTGTCGCCATATCTGTCTAAAATGTTGGAAAAGCTAGTGCAGATAATAAATAACACTCAAAAAGCTTAAAGACCAAACTTGTTACAGAAGTCCACCTACAATCATAAGATCTGAGAAGTCTTTTAGTAGTTGGATGCTTTTTTTAAATTTTTCAATGTTTTTGGCGCATTTCACATTCATTTAGCTTAGGTGCGGACAAAAATGGCTGATGTGCTGCACCTAAGACTTATAATGGTAGGGAAAACCCTGGAAGCTGTCCGGTATTCTGTGGGTCAGACATGACGTGTGTGCCACATCTGGTTGACAATGTGAATGGTGCTTTTTCTGCTGTTCCAAGGACCGTTCACTGTGATGCATTAAAACACAACCTTCTTGAAATAGATGTTTTTGCCTACAAGGACATGTTTTGGTAAAGGCAGCACAGAAACTGAGGAAGGGGGCTGATTTAAAAGGGCGCTATGCAGTTTGGCAATTTCTTTGTTTTCTTGCAGGTTTCTCTATGGTGCTCCCCCTACAGCTTTGGAATGGATATTTGGCAACACTGTGTAAAAACTTGCTCTGTCAGTCGGCCGTTTCCTCTTTCTCTGTTCCTCCGACAATGCTTTCCTAGCTTTCTGCTTCTTTTTTGCCGGCTCAGCCATGACGATAGTGTGAAAAACTCCATCGCTACCTTGTTCTTGTTAGCCGGTTCCTGGATGGGGGCGTGTATGTGTGCAGTGCCTGAAGCAATTCGTTACATCGCGAGACCTGATATCACACAATACTACCTGATGCGTGAAGGGTGGTTTTTCCGCTCACAAGTCATATAACCATTCCAGTAACTCCGAAGCTGTTAAGTTAAGGTAAATTAAGCTAAAAAAACTGCAAAGTTCCCCTTTTTTAAAGTCCTCTTAGTGAATTGCAGTTAGCCTAATTTTTTCCACTGTCAGTGATAATCTGAGCTTGACTAGTGTGAAACGTCCTGATCACCCCCCCACCCCTTTTCTCCTGTGTCTCCCTGGTTCTGTTTACAGGAAAGGGGGCGTGAGTTGGTGGGAGATGCGATATCCTGCCAGCCACACCCAAAACTGACAAGATCTCCTGTCTGTTTTTGTTAGGGACAGTGGAAGGAAGCGTTTTGTGTTTGCTGACAGACTCCTCCTAATGCTCGGTCTTGTTAGCTGCATTCTTCTGTCCAGATACGCAGGAAAGCACGTTCTATTTCACATGGATTCTCTGGTGCTTGGCCTTCTTAGCCAGGTGTCGGCATACAACACACCTGACGGTTTCTGCTTTGTGCTGCTCACATGCCCCCCTGTCCCCCGTCCCCTCTCACTGCACTGACCTGACACAAATCACACCCTAACCCGCACACCATCCAATGCCGAGTTGAGATGACTCATTTCTGCCACCACAACCAAGAATAGCTCAGTGATGTCCAGCTCAAGATCACACAGAGGTGTCAGCCCGTACACTTTCAGTTTTATTTGGCACCTTATTTTTTGTGTGTGTGTGTGTGTGTGTGTGTGTGTGTGTGTGTGTGTGTGTGTGTGTGTGTGTGTGTGTGTGTGTGTGTGTGTGTGTGTGTGTTGTGTGTGTGTGTGTGTGTGTGTGTGTGTGTGTGTGTGTGTGTGTGTGTGTGTGTGTGTGTGTGTGTGTGTGTGTGTGTTGTGCTCAGACCATGTTTGCACGCCAGTTCTTAGTTACCAGCTGCCGTAAAACAGGTTCTGCTCTACCTGTGTAATCTAAGTGTCTATACTTTGACTATGATTAGATGTCACTCAGTGAGGGGGCTGATTATTATTATAATGCCTTTTTATTTCCTGTCTTGCAGCGAGTGCCAGCATAGCTGCTGATTACAGTTCATCAGAAGAATGTTTTGGATGCCAGGCATTTCCTGGCCATTCATTCTCCCTCTGAAGCACTATGCTAGCTATGTCGTTGACAGACGCTGTCCATGTTGCAGCTCTGCTGGTCGAGCCGCCTTCTCTTGAGGTTGTTATTGTCTTGTCCTGGCATGTTTATGCACATTTCTTCCTCCATTGACTCCCTTCTCAACTGAGATGGCTTTGGTTGATATGCTGGGAATTTGATGACATCACTGAACTGTGGGATGAAACTGAGAGTGAACACTTTTTTTTTTTTTTTTAAAGTGAAGGGCATTTGGGATGGCATATTGAACAGCAGAGAGAGAACCCATTTAAGCAGACTGAGCTGCTGAATGGGCCTGTGTGAGGAGAGTCAATAGGCCAGCGTAATATGCTATCAAAGGTAAATACTGTGCTACCTTATCCTGCCCAGCGATGAGCTCACTGTAGATCAAACAGTGTGACCAATGTGACGAAAGGTGTACGGCATTCACTGTCATTTACTGCGAACTCACAAGTTCATTGCTTGCCTACTGCCAAGTGGAATTCCTGGGAAAATCCATATGTGGCAGTAGAAGTAGGGCATGTCACTGTCCAGTGCTCTGCTGAAACCGGCCTGATCTGCTTCTCTTTCTGTCTCTCACTGCTGACCTGCCATTGTTCTTCTGATTAACCTGAAACTAACAGGTACTTCCCTGTCACAAAAACAACCTTGTCCACACTCACACAAATGTAAATGAACCTTTTGTGTATACACACACACACGCACACACACATATTGACATTGTTTCCTGCCAAACAAGTCTCCCTGTGAAGATAAGATGTTGAAGAATATAATTGTTGTCAAATCTACAATATGGCAAACTTGAAAAATTCCATACAGTATTCATAGCAGAGTAATAATACCCATGAATGACTCTACCATCATTTGGGAATGTTATTTTTAATCCAAGATGAGCTTAGCTGGAGCCTTTTAAAACACCAGTACCAGCTACAGAACAACTTTGTATGAGAACAAACCGTTCGGAGTTGTATTTAACTTGTAAAGTATAATGTCCTGCAACAGGCTATGTTTATGGGACAGTGTCATCTTGGTTTCGATATAGTTATCAGCCAGATAACATGTTCTTATATGGATATGTGAAGCATTTTGGAATGAAACTCAAATCAGTTGAACTTTTACTATACCAACCTTTTTTTCATTTAAAAACCGAAGCCAAACTTCTCATGTTAAAGGATAAATCTGGTATTATGCTATATTTTTGTTATTGTCGATAAATTCTATACACAACCAACAATGTGTTAGTCTCTCTCTCAATACTTTTCTACTTCCCTACCCTGTCTGTGGCTCACAGCCCCAAGCCCACTGGTTCCTACTAAAGATGGGCATCTCTTATAGCTGTGGCTAAGTGGTAGAGAGGTCGCCTGCCAATCGGAAGGTTGGTGGTTCGATCCCTGGCCCTGCAGTTCCATGCCGAAGTGTCCTTGGGCAAGACACTGAACCCTGGGTTGCCCCCGATGCTGCGCCATCGGAGTGTAAATGTGTGTGAATGTTTAACTGATGAGCAGGTGGCACCTTGTACGGCAGCCTCGGCCACAGTGTATGAATGTGTGTGAATGCTGAATGGTTCCTGTACTATGTTAAAGCGCTTTGAGTAGTCGTTAAGACTAGAAAAGCGCTATATAAAAACAGTCCATTTACATTTATAAGACTGGTTTGACATCTTTGATCTGTCCGGTAGAGCCAGCAGCTGCTTAGATTAGCTCATTACACAGTCTTGTTGATTACTTGATGTCAATCATGACATTCTACGGTCTACACGTTATGGCGTTATGACGCAGAACTCAGAGGTCACGACGCCGTGGAGTTGACGCAGAAGCATAAAACAGCCTTTAGTCTATATCTTAGTGCCGCTGGAAATTCCGCCTGATTGTTGTTGTTTTTTTTTTCTACCGGATGTCCGTTACCTTCCGCTTTCTTTGTGTTGTAATTTTAAACTCCAGTGGATTTTTGAGGACTATGGTTAACTGCTCCTCAGATCTCTGCAGGGTAAATCCAGACAGCTAGCTAGACTATCTGTCCAATCTGAGTTTCAATCCCGAAGTTATTTTGCAGCGGCACCGTGGCTCCGTCCAGTGCTTAGCCCTGCCCATGACGATTGTGATTGGTTTAAACAAATGCCAATAAACCGGAGCATGTTTTTCTCCCATCCAGGAATGCTGTGTGGACTAGCCAGACCCTCCTCCGGCGCGGTGGAGGAAGGTCTGGCAATGTGAGACTAGTGCGACCTGGATTCAGCTGGAGAGCTGTGCTCATCGGCATCCAGACTGGGACGAAGGTGTTATCAGTGGGCAACCTCTGTATGAGTAGCAGTGTATTAGCTGTGTAATACATAATTTATAGCGGGCCGGTCATTTTTGAGAATTTTTGAGAATTGGAACCGCTATCCTGCCTCTGTCCAAAAGGCAACCAAATCTACCTAGGAACGTGTCTGAGGGTTACTCAATACCACATTATGTCTCGTTTAACGTGGACAAAAACAGACATGTAAAAATGACAAAGTTGTGGTTTTACAGGGGTTATGTACGGGACAGAAAGTTCTAGGAGTCTTGTCACCGTGAGATTGCCAGGCAACCAGCTGAGTTGCAACAATTCCAAGGCTAGTAGACGTATTAATCAATTGGTCATAAAAACATAGATTCATGTATAATAACAATCCTTAAATTGTCAGTACAACAAGTACAGATGTTAAGATACCCAACCCTGGCCAGGTGAATAGTATAGCCACTTCCCTAAAGCAGGGGTCTTCAACATTTTTTTTAAGCCAATGATCCCTTAACTGAGAGAGCCGGAGCATGGACCCCCTACTACATAGGTTGCATATTAACATGTGGGCATCCTAAAGCCTTTTTAAATACACTTTTTTTTTTTTTTTTTTTTTTTTAAAGAGCATAGCTATTAACCCTCATGCCCTCTTCGGTCATTTTTGTACATTTTTCTCAAGTTTTTTTTTTTTTTCATTTTGTGATAATTTTTGCTGTGTTACTTCTTATGGCATGAAATTTTGTAGGAATCCTTCTTTTCAGTCAAATTTTTTTAAATCCAGTGTTTTTTACTCTTACATGTCTTTTATACTTAAATGATTCATTTTGTACCCTCTGGACACCTTCGAGGCAAAAATGTCCACGCACACAAAAACTGTTATTAAATCATCATATATCAATATTTTTTTCTGCTTTTTTTTCATGAATCACTTAAACAACTTCTTACCTAATCAAAACCACCAAACATTCAATCATTTTCAGGATGTTAACCCTTTAAATGCCAGTTTATGTATTTGAAGTATGTAATTATTTATAAAAAACAACACAAAAAATGATTTTTTTCCCATATAATGAATAATATGTAGATGGGGCTTTGGTGGTGATTAGAGGCTTGGATATGTCAAAGATAAGCAACAAAACTGATTTGATTGCATTAGTATTTTTTATGTAGTTCCAGATACTCCCTCTGGACACCTTCGAGGCAAAAATGGCCCCATTGACTTCCATTATAACCACATGTTTTGATCTCACTGCCTTTACAGTATAAAACCATGCATTCTGTAATGTCAGCATTTCATTTGGAAGAAAACTAGTCATATTTGACATTTTTACAGTATTTCACCAGATTCAACCATTTTGCCCTTGTAGGCCGATGCATGAAATTATAGTTATATTATGGAGCTGTGTGTCTGTGTATATATGTGTGTGTCTGTGTATATATGTATATTTGTGTGTGTGTGTGTGTGTGTGTGTGCGCATGCATGTGTGTGAGAGAGAGTTTGTGTAAATCTGTAAACAAACAATGATGATTTTAGTGGTGAAAAAAGCGCACCTTACTTTTGCCAGTTATATTATGGAGCTGTGTGTGTGTGCATGCGTGTGCATGCGTGTGCATGCGTGTGCATGCGTGTGCATGCGTGTGCGTGCATGCGTGTCTGTGTGTGAGAGAGAGTTTGTGTAAATCTGGGTGAAAAAAGGGCTTCTTTTGAAGGATGCATTTCATGTGTCTTTGAAGACGTGCTTGAATAAAAACATTGTCTCCTGCATTTGTTGTAAACAAAAACAACTATTAGTGTGTTCATGCACGTGGCTCTAGAGAAGGAGAAAGACCTGGAGCAAAGAGAAGGAGCCTTTATCTTCCAGCCAACTGCAGGACTCATCTGAAGATGACACAAGTTTATGGAGTCTGACAAAATGGTCACTGGTGTCCTCCAAATCTGAGTGCCTCTAACCCTTCCTCTGAAAGTGGAGAGGACACTGAAGATCCTGTCCATCCTAACATTGAATGGACAGTGAAGAATTGGCAAGTCTGGTCTCCATATAATACTGAGACGCTGCGCAATATTCAAGCACCGACCGGCATGATGTCAGAGCCCACGAGATATGCCAGATCAAGAATCCATGATGTGGCATCCTCTGTCGACCTTTTCTTCACTCCTGACATGATCCAGCTGATTCAGGAAATGACAAACCTACACGGGAGGTGTTCAATCTCAGGATGGAGTGATGTGGATGCTCAAGAGATTTTAACATACATGGGACTTCACACTTGGCTGGTGTGTACCGGTCCAAAGGGGAATCCACCCGGAGCCTGTGGGATGTCCATAGTGGGAGACCAGTCTTCAGGGCCACCATGTCCCACAAACGATTTGAAATTATAAGCGCCAGTTTACAGCACATGCAGGAGACAATGTTTTTATTCAAGCACGTCTTCAAAGACACATGAAATGCATCCTTCAAAAGATGCCTTTTTTAGCCCTAAAAGATCATTGCTTGCTTACAGGTTCCCACACACACACACACACACACACACACACACACACACACACACACACACACACACACACACACAACACACACACACACACAAAGCTCCATAATATAACTATAATTTCATGCATTGGCCAACAAGGGCAAAATGGTTGAATCTGGTGAAATACGTTAAAATGTCAAATATGACTAGTTTTCTTCCAAATGAAATGCTGACATTACAGAATGCATGGTTTTATACTGTAAAGGCAGTGAGATCAAAACATGTGGTTATAATGGAAGTCAATGGGGCCATTTTTGCCTCGAAGGTGTCCAGAGGGGGTTATCTGGAACTACATAAAAATACTAATGCAATCAAATAAGTTTTGTTGCTTATCTTTGACATATCCAAGCCTCTAATCACCACCAAAGCCCCATTCCCCTACGATTTATTTTATGGAAAATAATTTTGTTGGGTTTTTCATAAATTGTTACTTCAAAGATTTAAAACTGGCATTTAAAGGGTTAAAATCCAGAAAATTATTAAATGTTTGGTAGTTTTGAGCAATTTAGAAGTTGTTTAAGTGATTTATGAAAAAAAAGCAGAAAAAAATATTGATATATGATGATTTAATATCAGTTTTTTGGACATGTACATTTTTGCCTCGAAGGTGTCCAAAGGGAGTATCTGAAACTATGTAAAAAATACTAATGCAATCAAATTAATTTTGTTGCTTATCTTTGACATATCCAAGCCTCTAATCACCACCAAAGTCCCATCTAGATATTATTCATTATCTGGAAAAAAAATGAAATGCTTCAAATACATAAACTGGCATTTAAAGGGTTAAAATCCTGAAAATGATTGAATGTTTGGTAGTTTTGATTAGGTTAGAAGTTGTTTAAGTGATATATGAAAAAAAAGCAGAAAATAATATTGATATATGATGATTTAATAACAGTTTTTTTGTGCGTGGACAAGGTATCGAGAGTACGTTTTTTTTTTTTTTTTTTTTTAAGGAGGGCATGAGGGTTAAGCTATTAAAATACTAATTGTTGGCATGATTTTATTTATCATACATGTGACACAGGAAATCCTTAGGATTAACTGTATCTGTGGGTAGCTACCGTAGTGATTATCTTACCTATAGGCCAGTAAGCCTATCATTAGTGTTTTTGTTTTTTTCACAAAAAGGCTGATTAATATTTGCTAATAATGTCTGATTCAAGGTAAGGCAATTTGGTTTCTGAAAAAAAAAACTTTCAATAAATGAACAATAATTGTTCATTATTGAACCCCCCGCAGTAACAGTCCTGGAACCCCTGTTGAAGACCTCTGCCCGAAACAAGCAAGGTCACACAGCAAGTCTGTCCATGTGCTCTTGAGCCAAACACAGGTCTACCTCTTGCTCCAGAAGCACCACTCCTGGCTGCTGACAGTCTGTGAGCTGCCCATGCATGTGTCTCATAAAAGATAAATAAAGACACCATTCCATGCAAATTTGTTGTATGGTGATCAACGTTTAAAAGTGCCTTGCCTTGTTGGCTCTGCTTGTTGAACTTTCACTTGATTATTCTCGGCCACAGCCAGACTTTACAAGACTTTGAGAGAGAGCTGAGGAGGAGGTTAATCTAACTGTCTGAACGGACAGCCCTAAACATCACTGCAGTTCACATAATTGTGATGTTCATTCCCAGCATTGGCCCTTGATAAGTAGCTGGTGTAGAAATAACACTTGAGTGTGTTTTTAATGAACGGGTAATTTGTGCTCTAATGTCTGTCAGGTTACTTGAAAGGCCACAATTAATCCGGTCGGAGAGAACCAACTGTGGGATTAGGATGTCTGAAGACGGCAGAGAGAAACTCGTGTGCTGATGGCTGTGTTTTTTACAGGATGAACCCAAGCTAGCTTTCCATACTGGTTGTTTAGCTTCGCTGTTTACATGTGTGCATGTATACGTGAGTTGTCCTCCTGCTCTCGTTTTCCATCAGCAGATTCCTCACGTAGCCCTTAAATGCCGTAGTGTTTGGGAAGCGGACCTCCCACTCTGCCATTGTCAGCAGAGCTTATGGCTTTGAGCTCCCTCTTTCTGCTCTGCTGCTTCTCCTGGGACTCTCTCTCACTCTCACACACACACACACACACACACACACACACACACACACACACACACACACACACACACACACACACACACACACACACACACACACGGTGTCTACAAGGAATACAAGCTTGTAACCTGCTGCAACAGCAATCATGTTAGCCTGTTGATCAACCTCCAGTTGTGTACGGTTAGTACATTTTAGGGCTGCACAATATATCTTATTTTTATTTTTTATCGTCCTCACAATATCAACTGCCGCAACATCAAGGGCCGTTATTACCATATCTGTGTCTAAAACGTTGGAAAAGCTAGATTAGATCATGAATAAATAACAATCAAAAGGCTTGCAGATTAAACTTAAAGCTAAAGAAGTCCAACTCCAATCAATAGATCTGAGAAAAGTCTTTTAGTTTTATTCATTGGGCTTAGGTGCTGCCCTAAACTGCTCAGGTGCTGCACCTAAACCAGGACAATGGCAGGGAAAACCCTGAAATTGAAATAACTGTTTTGGGTTCTGGTCTGTTGGTCAATATAGCAGTAAGCGAGTCAGTGTGCGGGAGTTTTTTTTTAAAAACACTTTACTGTGAGAACAAGAAACATGTAACTTAAATCCAGGAAGACGTGCGTATTGACAAACCCAAAAGACAACCACACATGTACAAACGCATGAATGCATTATAAAACGTGAAAATGTCTGCTATGTTAAAATGCTCAGTACCATTGCCGTTTTGCCTGATATCAGACAGAACTATCAACTGGTTACACTCCGCTTCCATCTTCAGTCGTGACATTGCCTCCACTCTTAATAGATTTCGGCGGGAAAGGAGATTCGATTTTCCCCAACCAAACTAGAGACCAAACTACAGTCAAGAGTGATAAACAAATATTCACCAGGAGAAAAATGTGTCTAGTTGAGAAATTGAATCTTCCGTCATACAGTTACAGAGCAGTATCTGAGCCCAGTCAGCCTGCTGTACCAGAGTAGTGTTGGCTTTTTGTTTGAGGAAGCTGGAGTTGGAAATGTGTGACACAGCCCAGCAGTGAGTCAAGCAAGCACTGCTGATAGGAGGGTAATAACAGAACTATGTCTCGATTTGGGCCGAGGCAAATGAGCTGGTTTTAAATGGGAAACTGTGACTCACGGCGCGGGCCTTTTGTCACAGACTTGTGACACCGTGGATCATATGTCTGACTGCAGTTGTGAGTTTTCCCTTCCCTCTGTCTGAAATATTCGGCCCTAAGCTGCTCTCTCCTACATAGTTGAGTGTCAGTGAGCGAAGGAGCCAGCGAGCCCAGGGCCTGTGAGCGCAGACACGGCCCAGACGAGGAGGCTCAGAGGCCTTCACGCCGCTCTGTGGTTGAACCTTTCCTTCACGTGATGGGAGTTTAGCCGCTCGCTCTCTCTGAACAATGTGCAGCCTTTAGCCACCAGTTTACCACAGATTCACAACGCTCAGTCTTGTCAGTGCTTTAGTTGACTTCCTATGTTATGTTACTTAAAGAAAGAATGCAAGTATGATGGTTTTTTCCTTTCTTTGTCTTCCTGCTTCCCCCTTTCTCTGAAGGGCCCTCTAAGTGTGTGTGTGTGTGTGTGTGTGTGTGTGTGTGTGTGTGTGTGTGTGTGTGTGTGTGTTTGTGTGTGTGTGTGTGTGTGTGTGTGTGTGTGTGTGTGTGTGTGTGTGTGTGTGTGTGTGTGTGTGTGTGTGTGATTCCTTCCTTCCTTTAGAATTCTTTTCATCTTTGGTCTTTCAGCTTGGACCACAGAAACGTACCGAGACCTTGATGAGGTGGTCTTGGTATGCTTTCAATCCAACTCTCGCCATCCGTCACTCGCATCTCCGTGGTCGAACCAGCCGCCGCTAAAATCGGGGACAGACACCGGCAGAGCAAAGTCTGTCTGATTTATTTAAATGAAATGAGCTGGTTTGACCATGGAGATGTAAGAAATATGCACTAGTCCAGAACACAGGACCTTCTCTTCCTTGCTCCCGCCCCAGACACATCCGATCCGACCAATAAGAGGAGAGAACATTCTTGCATGATTTGTAGTGACACATTTTAGTACGCTTGGATTTTTCCAGGTGTGAAACCAAACCAAGGGGAAATCACTCCAAGTTTATGAACCCATTAACTGATTCAGAGCAAAGCAAACGAACTCTAGCTGTGAAAACGCCCTTAGACAAGGTGCTCCTCTGTTGGACCATTGTGTGGGGGTTTGTTCAGTGACCTCCTCTCCATCACAGCTTAAAATGTCTCCTGTTTGCAGCCAATAACGGAGCCAGCCTTCTGGATCAGTTTGCTCAGTCTGTTTGTGTCGCTGGCTCCGATAGTAGTCTGTTCTTCATCTTCCCTCCTCAAACCAATATTTGGTACATTGCTCTTCCCCTATGGTCTGTGGTCCCGCTTTCCACCGACTCTTGGTAGGAGTGTTGAGGTGGGCACACGTTTATAGATGGCACTGTCAGGGAAGTCGGATCCAAAGGCAACACTCGAAGCCTAAACTATGATGTAACATTGAAGTTGTTAATCAGTATTGCCTCTGCTGTCTCACTGACTGTCTGAGCAGAGAGTTGGTTATGGAACAACAGTGTGTTCTGCTCTCTCTCTCAGGATGCATCAGTGATGGGTTTTTAAACTTTGATCTCAAGGACCTGATGAAATAAAGTTTCAGTTTTGCTTTCCGTATCTCCATTCTGTTTTAAATCCTTTCCCCAGATTTAACTGGCAAGCAAATAGGACAACACTAAATCAGGGCTGCACGGTAGGAGGACAATATGCAGCGTTTGGTGTTTTAAGCCCCCAACGTCGTCTTCCAGGCAGCGCTGCCTGGAAGGCAATAGGATTAGGCAATAGTTGGGTGCCTTGAAGTCGACGGTCATAGCGCTGCCTTGAAGTCGACATTGGGGGCTTAAAACACCATCAAGCAAAATATGCGATAGGGTTGTTGAATATTTTACGATTATTACTAATGCATTAACAGATTTCAAAATGTTCTCAGTTCTGCATTTCTGCTGCTTTCAGTATTCTGCTAAAATACAACAAACTGCTTGTTGAATTTAAAACAAATGAAAGGAAATAATCTTTTACTGAGCAAATTGAACATCGAATTGAATATAAAGGCAGCACTAAAAAAAGTGACTGTTCTATTTTAAAGTGCAGTTTTCTATCGATACTTTCTTTCAACTAACACAAATAATCTGTGTCTTTTGCAACATGTTGCAGCCTTTCACGATGTGTTTATTGTGCCAGTTGATATTGAGATGGCGATTTAAAAAAAAAAAAAAAAAAAAAAAAAAACTATTTCAGGGTTTTCCCTGGGTTTGTTGAAGACTTAGGTGCGTATATTTTGTGGAGGGGTTTAGTAGTCCTCCCTCAAGAAAATGTGATGTTTTTCAGTAGACAAAAAGCATAAATTTCACATAGTTTTGGACCATTATTTATCACCATATCTGTGTCTAAAACGTTGGAAAAGCTAGAGCACGTAATGAATTAATAACTCAAAACTCGCTAAAGAAGTTCACTGGGGACCAACTACAATCATTAGATCTGAGTGTTTCGGAGTATCATTTAGTTTGTTTGGATTTTACATTCATTCAGCTTAGATGCTGCCAAAAACAGCTTTGGTGCTGCGCCTAAACCTTAGAATGACAGAGGGAACCATGTATTGTGCAGCTCTACACTAAAGCTGTGTGTCACTACAGGTAGGCATGAATAGATCACTGATTAAACCTAGAGACTTATGTAACCTCGCAATCAACCATCCTGCAAACATCTCTTTTGACGTTGGACAAGTGCAATGCAAAAAAAACATGTCTGCTGAGACCAAAATGAACTGCAGGATTCATAAATGACTGCTGTGTCCTTGTCTCCGCTCTTGTATCCCCCCCCCTGCAGCGTGCGTCAGTGGGCCTGCAGGCTCCACGCTGGTGCTGAGACAAGATGAAGAGGTTCAGGCGACACGGCCAGGAGTCCCAGAGAGATCGACTCAAACAGGAACTCTTCCAGTTCAACAAGGCAAGTGAACCCTGACACTGTTCAGTCACTGTTCCATTATCTTTAATGTGACTATTATTGCCACTGTTCATCACATCACATTGTTGGGGCTTTATAAATTAGAGTGTGGTCTAGACCTACTCTATCTGTAAAGTGTCTCGAGATAACTCTTGTTATGATTTGATACTATAAATAAAATTTAATTGAACTGACACACAGCCAGCGGTGGAAGAAGTGGTCAGATCCTTAACTTCAGTAAAAGTACGAATACCACACTGTGAAAAATACTGTTACAAGTAAAAGTCGTGCATTGAAAATGTTACTTAAGTAAAAGTACGTAAGTATCATCAGGAAAATGTAGTTAAATTATTAAAACTACATTACTTAAGTAAAAGTACGTAAGTATCATCAGGAAAATGTAGTTAAATTATTAAAACTACATAACAAAAAAATCTAGAAACTGGAAACGATCCAAACAGTTCTGTCAATCAACTTATTGTTAAATCGCCTATTCGTTTCAGCTGTAGCAAACTGTCAGCCTGTATATTGTTGGGTAGATTAATTTATAATGAAAACATTGTATCTTATAAACTAAATGTTTTGTGTGCAAAAATATTAATGTGTTAAGTAACTAGTAACTAAAGCTGCCAGATTAATGTAGTGGAGTAAAAAGTACAACATTTCTCTCTGAAATGTACTTTCATTCCACCACTGCACACAGCACACAGTTCAGGAATCAGGACACATCACAACAGCAGCAGGCTCTCCCAAAAAGTACCATTAAACTGAGGGATGTAACGATGCATCGTAAATCGGTTAAAAATCGATTTAAATGTGTAACGATTACAACCGGTTAAGATGTAAAAAAATAATTAAAAAAAGCGAGAATTGCGATGCCATTTTTAAACCGCATAGGGCGTGACGCTAGTTAACATAACGTTAATGTTACAGCAGGTAACGTTAGCCTACCGTTGGCTAGTAAGTTAGCTGACTCAACAGGGTTAAAATGCTGACAGCTACTCTGTGTAAAGTATGACTGTATTTCAATGGAAAAGATTCCAACACCGAGACTGCAGTCTGCAGCTAAAGACACAGAGGAGACTAGCGATGGGGGATTAGTGTTGCGTTTGGGCTCTGATCTAGAAACTTGTTTTGCGTTCAATGTTGTTGTAAAATACCCTTCTGCCATCCAGTGTTTCTTCCTTTTGTTGTTTAACAGCACATGACAGGAATATGTTTTAGTCATTTCATTTGGTTAAATAATAATAATCGTAATGGGTGATATGGAAAAAATGTCATATCACAATACTGTTGACCAAATACCTCGATATCGATATTTTGGCGATATTATAGGGTTGACAATTGGTGCTTACAAAAAATATTTACACAATGAGATTTTTAATAAATAACCATAATGTATATAATAACTAAGTGGGTAAAGACAAATAATAGAAAAGCTACAACAGTCTGTTAAGTAGGGGTGTGCAAAAAAATTGATTCACATTCGTATCGCGATTTCAAGCTCTACTGATTCAAAATCTATTCATAGAATTCCAAAAATCTATTCATATTTTATTTTTTGTCTACTGCAATCACATGGGAAAAGTAACTACATTTACATACTGGGAATCTTTATTTTTTTAAGAATATGTTTTGGGGCATTTTCAGCCTTTTATTTGGATAGGACAGATGAAGACATGAAAGGAGAGAGAGGTGGGGGAATGACATGCAGCAAAGGGCCGCAGGTCGGAGTCGAACCCGGGCCACCGAGGAGTAAACCTCTATATATGGGCGCCCGCCTTACCAACTGAGCTATCCGTGCACCCGTGAATCTTTTTTTAATTTATTTTTTTTTATCAAGAATCGTTTTTGAAACAAATTAATTTGAATTGAATCTTGAGCCTAAAAATCAATATTGAATGGTGACATTTTCTGAATCGTGCATCCCTACTGGTAACGTCAAGAAATTACATCACTTTACTGTAATCCAGCCCTTAAAACCAGGGACGGACAACAATATAGTGTCATATTACGATATCCAAAATCTAAGACGATATCTAGCCTCATATCACAATATCGATATATTGCCCAGCCCTAGTTGAGTAAATCGTTACACCCCTAATTAAACTACAAAAGTGTTTCCTGATGTTGGCATACTTTTTCCTGAGCTGTTTGTGTTTGGTGCATTTGCACTGCAGAATGGTGCACAGCTTCATCAGTGTCTACACAGGGTTTACCAGTTGTTACCTGGTGTTTACAATAGCTTGTTAAGCTACTGCTTTGTCATTTTGTGTTTACACCTACACACCGGCTTAAGATGTTGTGGTTACAGGAGCTAATTTCCTCCTTTCTGAGCGATATTCATTTTAAGAATGATAATTCAGAGGAAAGTATCTAAATTAAAAAACACATGCTAAACTTAAACTCTTTAGTGTATCCTGTTTATATGCTCTGCAGTCACAAGTCAAAAAGAGAGCGGTTCTGTAATGGGCAAGAGCAGATGAAAGCAGTTGCACACAGCACCTACAACCACGGGCCAGATGTATAAATGATTCATCCACACAAACGTGCATACATAATTTCAGACAAACTAGTATTAATTAAAAAAATATGATTTACGAAGCTGACACATACTTAGACCAAGTAAACTCTGTTTAAAAGCAAGCTGAGGGCACTATAAGGTGGAGATGAAAAATAATAATCAAATGAAATCTTAAAAACTGGTTTAGGTTGCTAGATAATTTCACTAGTTGTCAGTCAAAAATCTATTTATAAACTTAATTTTGATTAATTCATTTTGTGCGCTCATGAGTTAAATTTTTTTATCTTCACTGGAGGCATTCTTTTTTTTTTTTTTTTTTGCATGTGGTTATGATCTTCATTTTGGCTTTTATTGTGAAGTACTTTGTAAAGTCAGAATGTAAGTGCTTTAAACTGAATCATTGATTCGACGATGCCTCTATCACTGCTGCTGTTGGTTTATATGTACTGTACATGTGATGAATTAATGATAATTGAGATGCTATATATGGCCACCCGAGTTTTTTTGTGATTGTTGCGGGCAAAAATCCTTGATTATGCGGCACGTTTTCTTAAAAAATGCAAAGGAATATTTGGGATATTTATGCAATTTTTATGCAATGAAATTGTGGAACTTGCAAAAACTGCGGTTTGATAAAAAAGTGATTTCCTCCAACACCCTGCTTTTCGATGATGTTTACGTCGCGTAATTACGTCACTTCATAACGTTACCATGGCAACAGGGGAAAATGGCTGCTCTTGTGAAGTAAACGCAACATTTTTCAACTTTCTGCTAAGATATATGTGACTTTTTGGCAACGAAAATGCGGGGATTATGAAAGCATGCAAGCCCCGCATATTTTGCGTGGAAATTGGCAATTTATACAGCGAAAGTGCGGCTTATTTGGAAAAAATGCGGCCCCCACATAAATATGCGGACTTTGGCTGATTTATGCATTGAATTATGCGATTGCATATTCACGTTTTTCTGGAGGGACTGGTATAATGACGGCTGCTGTTGCCGTGTTAGAGGGCTGAATGTGAACGTGGTGAAGCTTTGCTTCTTCTTTGCTGTTGCCAGGTAAAGACTGGATCATACAGAGTAATTGATATACCATCAGGTGAATAAGAGTGTGTCTGCATTAGGGATCGACCGATACTGGTTTAATAAGGCTTATTATTATTATTAATAATAATAATAATAGTTGTTGTTATTGCTATTATTGTTATTAATAATTAATAATAACAATTACCCATTTTTGGAACCAATATGCATTTATAGTGAAAATCTTTAAAGTGCTCTTATGCTTTTTGGCAACCCTTTCCTTTGTGTTTAGGGCTGTCAAACGATAACAAAATTTTAATCACCAAATTTCTGTGATTAATCGCATGTTTTATCTCATGAATAAAATTGTATTTTGCATTTCAGAACTGTTTAAGTACATATTGACAATGGAAAGCAATTCTTACCAGTGTATCTTGATTGGGAATAAAATGAATGCAAAGAAAGTTACTTTATGAACTTGATTTGTAATTGTTCAGTATTTATTTACTGTAAGCATAGCAAAACTACAAAGTTTGCTAGGCCAAAAAGAACGTTAATCTCGCGATTTAAAAAAAATGTACGCCGTTAAAATGGTTTTGCGTTAACGCGTTTAACTGACGGCACTAATTGTGTTTATATATTTTTTTTTTTGTGCATGTTATAGGTTGTATAGGTCTCAGACTAAATCTTTACATTGGTTGCACTGGTACGCCTAACTTTTTAATTTATTTACGGACACAGTTTTATATATCTGGTCTGTGGAGAATACTAAATGTGTGGAAAGAGTGTAAGATGTTTCAAAAAAGACTGACTGATGTGTTTACATGAATTATTTTGTTTTTATCCTTATTGATTATTCATCAATTAAAAAAAGAAATCTATCAAAACACAGCTGCATTGCATGAATAATACTATTATTTTCACAGCCACGGCAGAGGAAGGGACAGAGGGTGGGTTTAAGACGGCAGGATTCATATTTTCTATGTTATCTGCAATCCTTCCGTCCACAATCTGTTAATCTGCAGTGTTTTCCTGCAGTCCTGTCCTGACATTGTCTCTGCCGTCAAAGCTTGGTCTCACCCTACCCCTGTCTGTCCTCTCTCTCTCCTCTTCAGACAGTGGAGCATGGATTCCCCCACCAGCCCAGCGCTCTGGGCTACAGTCCCTCCCTGCAGCTGCTGGCCATCGGCACCCGCTCTGGGGCCATCAAACTGTATCCTTCACTCTACCTGTGTGTAAGAGTTGTCAGGGAGGGATCAAAGCGGCATGTTTGAACCTGAGGCAGGCAGTGCTAATGAGCGGCTGTGACGCTGCTAAATCCTCTTTGCGGTTCACATGCGTACCTGGTTCAGGTGTTGAATTTTTTCCCACGCTGTTGCTCAACGCCGCCTGGCATTCTCAGACAGTGGAGTCTGTGTCGCCATAGCCTTTCGCACAATTCTGCTCATTGACAGCGCAGCGGAGCCAGTCGGTACACTCTCCCCATTGACACAGAGACGCACTGGTTTTGATAACCACAGTACCTTCTCTCGTTAGGATCATCCATTCGTACAATGCAGCAGATTGTTCTTGGATAAAACGGCAAGGGGGCACAGATGGAACGAAAATCTTTCAACGAATATTATTAGTCAAAGCGCAGGATGTTTTAATACAGAGTCAAAGAAACGAGCAGCTTCTCTTCTTTTAATGTAGCGCACAAAAGTATGTGATAATGTGATTCCTCCATAGGGATGGTGGTGTGTGTCTTCACAATGCTCTGCTCACTTGACACTTGAGCATTATGGGATATTAAAGTCCATTGTTCATGCTGATTGACAGCCGGCTCACAGTCCGCCTGGGTCCTGACAAAGTTACATTAGCAGCTATTTAAAGGTTTCATTCAGGTATTCTGGTGTGAAGATGGATCCCTTTTTAACGGAGGTAAATCGCCATGGTAACCTATGCACTTGAGCATGTTTATTACAGAGGATCCGATCAAAACATGAAGGTGTAAAACCCCCTGCACACCGACCAATCGGCTAACTGGGGAAAAATGTAGTCATCATTCCTATAGCATGGGCAAAAGTACTGTTTACAATAAAGTGACAAGGAATAAATAGCAATAGTCATTTTTATAGATCAGTCCAGTCTCTCTCTTTTCAGCACCTGAACAATCCCCAAAGTGTAACGTCGTCAATATAGACTAGGTGGAGATAGATAATCCTACAGCTCAGTATCTCTTTAAGCTCTGGCCTTTTTAACGTGGACAGGCTCATGGCTGGATAGGAAAACCCGGAGATGACTGAGCCAGCTGATCCAAGTTATCCAAGATCATCAAGGTTATGCTCAGTGACGTTGGCTAACCCAAAGCTTTGTGTTCCCTGGTATCTATCAATCGTTTTGTCCCATGAAATCGTACAAGGTACAATTCCAGCGAAATGTAATCCCATCAGCTCTTTCAACCTGTGTATGATTCATCATAAAGCAGAATGTTGCCGTCAGATTGGCGCATAGGAAAATAATCCCCTGGTTGAATGGCAAAGACACTCCAGTGTCCTGCTGTGTCTCGGTGAGCTACAGCTCCCGGCATCTGGCTGGACACCCAGCTCACCCAGTGCACCGCCTGCACACCGGCCAGCACGACGCCCAGCACGGATGTCGCAGTCAGTGTTCAATTCCTCGCTTGTCTCGTGCCCCCTATGATGCAGAGATGGAGATGGACGCAGAGATGGTCTTGCTTGTCGATGTAGTCGGGATCGTAGCCATAGGGTCGTAGCCATTGTCCGCCATTGTTTACTCAGACGTTTACATTGAAATCGTCAAAGGCCAGCATGCTAGCGAGTCGGCAAGACATTAGGAGGGCAGGCAGAAGTTGATTTCCCATACCTGATGAGGAACTCAAAGCCACATACCATCAAATCTCTAACTTCAACTTTATAAAGCCCAACTAGTATTTTAAAAATGGACAATTCAGCATACATTTTGCAGCGCTGACTGAGAGGCAACTGGAGAGGTCTGCACCGTGTAAAACAATGTCTGTTGTGAAAAAAGTGTCTTTTATCACTTTAGGACCAATAGGACTGTGTCACAAATCACAAATCCAGTCTGCCCTTAACCAATGGTCAGGTATGGAGCTCCAGGCGTGGAGTTCATGGGTCTACATGATGAGAATGCTGCCGTCACACAGGTGCACTTCCTCCCCCGCCAGGTACAGTTGAAGAACATATATGGCAGCATTTCTGCTTTTTAGAGTAGCCTGCCTTGTTTATTATAGAGGAGACAGGAACTGTATTCCCTGCTAGCCACAAAGTGAATGCCTTTTTTTAATAGCCTTTTGGACAATATTGTTTGATTGTTTTTCATGTTTAGGTTGAATTGGTGACTCTGCTGGATGACAACAGTCTTCACATGTGGACTTTAAGAGCTCATAAGGGACTCTCTGAACTTCTGGAGATAGGACGCTTCACACTCACTGGGCCACCTGGGTAAAACACGCAGACACACTGACAGGTTTCCCCCTTTCTTGACTCTCTTCCAGTGCAGGTAGTTTTCAAGGAGCCTTTTTAAGGAACCTCTGAATTGTACCTACATTTAAACCAAATGAATTGGTTCTAGTTTGGTTTCAGGGATGCAGTTTCTGCCCCCCAAAAGTTCCTGATCCTGAGGTAGTACTTTCTAATCGCTCAGGAGTTATAAAGGCCAAGCTGACTGATTAAACACAAAACAACAAATTATTTAATTTCTGGGGCTCTTTAGTTCTTGAAAAGGCATATCCTTCAAGGCACTGCATACTCGCCCAGTTTGATGAATTCTGTATAAATATGCAGTGTACTAGAGCTGCAACGATTAGTCGATAAATCAATTGGCTAATCAGAAGAAAATGAATACTGTTTTGATAATGATCAAATAGTTTCAGTCATTTTTTCAAGCATAGCTGTCAACCCAGTTCCCTGATTCATATTCTAAAAATGTGAGGATTGCAGGGTTTACCCCAGAAAAGTTACAAGGCCTTTTGGATGAGGGCCCAGCTGGGGCCAGTCACAGACTGATGGCAGCATTAATGTAGAGCCCAATAGATTCTGTGAATCATGAATCATGGACGGAATCGCGAAATTTAGAATTTAAAAAAGCTATGACAGATTCCACAGGGCGGTACATTTAGTGCTGAAAGCTAACTGGACATTTGAAAATATGACTACGTCTAAGTTTCCAACTGAGCCGACCCACTGTAACTGTAGTTTAATAACCATAAACATCTTAAGAATACATTCAAAATATTTTCCCCAGTGGCTTAGGCCTGGTGGGGGACAACTTACAAAACTTGCAATACACTGGGGGAAATCCTGGATTGTATGCATTTTTGTCATATATTATGGAAAAATAAATAGGTTTTGGACATTTGGATGAAGATGTATTAATACATCACCTAGGGCTTTTAGAAAGTATAACTGTTACTCTTCACTATTTTCTGACATTTTATAGACCAAGTAATTATCAAGATAATAATGGGCACATTCAGAGGTAATGCAAATAATCGTTAGCTGTAGCCCTGCTTTATACAAACTAGGGGTGCACCGATCCGATAATAGGATCATTTATCTGCCCCGATATTGCAAAAATAGCTGGATCGGTGGATCGGAATAAGTAACAGATCCACGGGCCGATCCAGTATTTTTTTTATTTCACACCTGCCGCAGCACCGGGACCCCTGTTAACTGCGTACCCTTCTCACTCATGGTAGTAACTTTATAACACAACAATTAATAACCCACAACTAACTATCTTAAAAGGATAAAACACCAAAGCATGTAACAATTTGAGACCTAAACAGTTTAACACTAATAATTTTACATTTACAAATGTAGCTACACCGCCGAATGGCATGCTGGGTAACATTACATCTGCTAGCCAGGTAGCATAACAGTCTGTTAAGCTGGGAGAGGCTACGGTCGGTACTGCACAACAACCGAGAAGAAAGTTAGCTAGAGGATGAAGAAAGACCGGAGATACACCAGAACAACGTGTGCTCAAGAGAGGAGCCGTCTGTTGTTCCCAAGTTTTTTTTCTTATTTAACAAATCGGACATAATTTAGCCACGGTTGTTGCCCGTCGCTCTAACGTTACTCGGCCGTGCTAACGTTACTGCGCTAACGTTAAAGACCTGTCACTTCAAGCATGCAGCGGAGCAACGTTATGAACGCAATCCACCTCCGGTCCCGCTACAGACCGTTGAGAAAGACGGGTTCGGAGCAATGATTAAAACTCTGGATTTAAGATGTCTTGCCTCGCTGAAATACGTCCGCCAACCTGCTGACGTTATTCAAACAGCGAAGGAGGCTGACAGCGGAGCTCCGTTCAGTCCCCCACTACAACCACACTACAACAACCTAACTTACCTGGGGCCAAAGTAGTGGTTATACAGTACTAGCTTACAACTATTTCGTTTTGAAAGGGAAACGGTGTTAAAGTTGTTTGTATGTGTAGGCTATTCATTCGATTTGAGTTTATTTTACTACTTTGCAGTTTGCACAATACAAATAGTTTAGCTTCTGTAACTGTGGAGCCAAGCAAACCCTTAATCAAAGCTTTTAGTAAACATGATGACATTAACATGTTTTTGTGATATTCTATGTACTCCTGACAGTAGAATAAGCCATTATAAACCTATATAAAGGTGGCCCATTATTGATGGCCCATTATTATGTATTTAAATTTATTTTAAGAAGTTTGATTACATTATATTTTCGATTTGAATGCACAATTGTTTTTTTAATAACAAATAAATAAGAATTCAATACATTACATCTATATTATTTTGTCTTAGTTAGGAAAGTAATGTTTAGTTAGGAAGGTCTGGTGCCTTTAGTCTCTTCCACATGGTGGAAGGAAGGTATGATGTGGAAGGTATACAGTTTATTATTAATTCATCAACAGTATCGGGTATCGACAGATACACAAAGCCCTGGTATCGGTTTTGGGACTGAAAAAGTTGGATCGGTGCACCCCTAATACAAACGGCAGCTGTCCATCATTCCCCCAAATGATCTCACCTCTGTTGTCTTCTCCTCCTCCTCAGTGCCCCTCCAAGTGTGACCAGAGTGACAGCAGTGCTGGCTCACTCCTCCGGGGAGCTGCTGCTGTTGGGGACAGAAGGAGGACACGTCTTCGTCGTTGAAGTCCCAGGGTTCAGAGAGCTGGAGGAGAGAAACATTAGTCTGGACCAAGTGGCCAGCAGGTCGGCAACCACAACACACCGCACGTCGTTTAGAGCCCTGATTTTACATTGTCATAATAATGAGGCCGACGACAATAGTCAACAAATCAACAGCATTTACAGCATCCGTTATCAATGTGTCCAGGATCTCACTCAAATCTTTGTCTAGCCAACAATATAGCAGATTACATTACAAGATGAATTGGGGTGGATGTTGTCTTTCACAGTCCAAACTGCAAAGCAGCACGTGTTGGCATGTATCATGTATTCAAAAACTAGAAAACAAACACTCGTGGGAAACGGAAAGTGATTTTATTTTGGTTGAATTATTTAGGAATATGTTCCACGTTAGCACGATATCAACCAAAATGTTGAATATATTCAGATTGGACTCTGGGCCTTTCAACAAGAAAAGGACCTTTTTTTTTATTATTATTTTTATTTTTTTATGGTGCTTACAATTTCAGGTTTTGTTCTGCTATAGTGGAAAAAAAGCTGTTTTATATCTCAGATCCCCCCCCCCCCCTGCATTGTCGTGGACACATGTAGCCACTTTCCCAGAATGGAACTGCTTGCATGTCTGCACGGTCGGTAAAAGTCTGCAGCTGTCCGCGGATGCAGAACGTAGCCTGTGTCCGAGCCTCTTTCTACAGCATCCACCTGTGAGGTTTTCAGCTGTGTCTGCCTGGCTTACTGTGTGTAAGACTGCCGATTTAACCCGCAAGTCCTAATCGGTATAGTGGCATTAGGGATGCACCAAAATGAAAATTCTTGGCCGAAACCAAGACCGAAAACCCAAACACCGAAAGAAATTATGCCAATTATTAGTACCATTGCATTTATGGCTATGACTGTGTACTAACTTTACTAAAATCAAGGCATTGCAGTTGTTTAAATTAATATTAAAGTTTAATTAAAAAAATGTCTAGCAGAAATATGGCTACAATCTGATAGTCACATACAGTATATAGTAGCCTAAGAACAGAATAGCTAACTTACTGTTGTTATTATTATTATTATTATTATTATTATTATTATTATTATTATTTTTTGAGGCACTTTCTTGCAGGATTTCACTGAACATATCAGACAACGAGGGTGCATGCCCCTCATCTGGTGCAGAGAGACGAGTCTTTTTTTTCTGCGCTCTGATCTCCTCCTGCGCTGGGCGCTGCTCCGTCTCAGTCTCCACGCGGGTTCTCCGCTTCCATCGCGGCCTGGATCATTTCTCGTGCGCCCTGCTTTATTTCCGCATCCAAGTAATGGTCTTTATAACGCGGATCAAGTACAGTCGCGATGAAGTGCAGAGGATCCGAATAGATCTCAGTGAAACGTGTGCTGACAGACTCTAAGAGCACTTTTCATTGTTTTCACTCCGTGGTCCGTCTCAACCTCGTTGCTTAGGAGACGCTTTGCAGGTGGAACGGATCGGGTACTGACACACGTGCAGGTCGTGGTTTCTGTTTGCGTCATCACAACATTTCGGCCGTATTTTTTCGGTGATAAAAGAAAATTTTCGGTGGCCGAATAATCGGTGCATCCCTAAGTGGCATGTAGCTGGCCGTTGCGAGCGCCATCCAGCAGTCAGAAAGCCTCAAGCTTAGCAAAAAACAAAGAACAGCTCAACCGTTATCCTAAAGTTAGGAGAGTTTATTAAAGATTTTTGGAAGTTGGGATGCTTTTCCTATGTTAAGGTAGGAGCATTGACTTAGGAACTGTTCATCTGTAATGTTTGTTTTCCTGAATTTAGGCCATAACCCTAATTACCATGGTTACCAATCAGTTGAGATAGGATTTGCAAGAAGGGGGGCTCTTGGCAGTTTTGACTTGACCTTTTTTGAGCCTTTTTTACACATGTAGTTTGTTTGCTTTGGTCTGAATCAGTTGATGAGTTGGTAAACTTGGAGCAATTTCCCCTTGGTTCGGTTTTGTTTCACACCTGAAAAAAATCCAAGTTTACTAAAAGGCATCCTTACAAACCATGCAAGATTGTTCACTCTCTTATTGGTCAGATGTGTCTGAGGCAGGAGCAAGTAAATACATGATGAATGTCCTGTGTTCTGGACTAGTTTATATTTCTTACATCTCCATGCTTAAACAGCTCATTTCATTTAAATAATCAGACATTGTTTCGCGAGCGACCTGACTACATCTGCTCTGGTCACCGAGATTTCTCTCTGCTCTGCCGGTGTCTGTCTCAAACTTTAGCGGCGGCTGGTTTGACCACGGAGATGCAAGTGACGGACGGCGAGCTTGACCGCTGTCTATTTCTGTGAGAGAAACATTGAAGCTGCTACAGTTTGCTGCTCTGCTGCATCACAGATTGTTAAACACACCTGACAACAGGAGACATTAGCTCAGACTGGAGGAGTATATAGTTGGTGCGGTTCCAGGTCGGATCGTGTTCTCGCCACAAAATAAAAGATTTCGATAGAAAGCATACAGAGACCACCTCATCAAGCAGGTCTCGATATGCTTTTTTGGGTTCGATTTTGTCAAACTTTCGCTTAAAAGCATAATTGGGACGAATCGCCACTTTTACGATTTATCGTATTGTCGTTTTGGGTCAAATGGCCTTTTGAATGGGAGTGCTAGGGGCACTACTATGATCACATCAAAATCACTATTTTTAAAACCCTAATAAGGCTAGACACAACATGAAACTTTGCTCGAAGTATCACCAGGGGCTCTACACATGAACTCAGCATTGAGAACATTGTTTGGGTACACAGAATTTACTAAAAAAGGTTTTAACAACTCACTGTAGCTGTTGGTTTTTCCGGTCGCCGTCCATCTAGCCATTCAAAAGGCCATTTGACCGAAAACGACAATACGGTAAATCTTAAAGTGGCCTTTCCATCCTAATTATGCTTTTAAATGAAAGTTTGACTTGGGTACATTCACAAAAAGACCCTAGGTATCATTTTGGCGAGAGTAATGCTTTAATACAGAGCCCCTGGCTGTGTAAATGGAAGACAAACGGAAAGTAGTGCATGAGCCACAAAACACTGTTCCAGCCAATAGAACAGGCAGCGACTGTTGACGGGGGGGGGCAGCATGTGAATTTGGGGGGGGTCTGAAGGCAGGGTTGTATTTCTTTGGCAGTTGAGTTCAAATATCAACAATCTTTGGAAGAATCACTTCCTGCACCTTTAACACCTTAGCTAATGTTAGCAATTAATTGCGGTTCAACAAAGAAACCGCAATTATGTAAAACATTTCTTTTATAATTGTTACAGGCCTAGTTCCGTCTCCAGTCTTCCTGATGCGTGTCTCTTTCGTTCTTTCCTCTCTCCCATGTTTATCCACTTTCCCCTGTCTCCTCCAGTGTACCAGACGACTACATCGGCCGCAGGAATCTGGAACACGTAGAGGCCTTACAGGAGAACCCGGTCAACCCGAACCAGGTTGTTATTGGCTACGGACGAGGTCTCATGGTCATCTGGGATCTGGAGAAACAGTGTGCCGTCCAGCACATCCCTGCCACGCAGGTAACTGTTCTATAGCTCGGTGTGGGGCCCGTGACCTGAATACCAGCACGTCCTGGATAAACTGTGGTTACAACCAGCGTGCTTAATCTTGGCATTTGCCTCTGTGTATTTTCCATGTAACCGTAGCAACTGGAGAGTGTGTGGTGGACAGAGGACGGAGGCTACATTCTCAGTTCACACAGCGATGGGAGTTACTGTCAGTGGATGGTGAGTGGCGAGGACGAGGACGAGGAGAAATCCGACATTCCTTATGGTGAGCATAAAGAAGTGTTCGCTGCATGTTTTTTCTTGGCTGCATGAAATGTGCTTTTTTTGTGGAGGCTGATGATGACTTGTCTTTTATTGCTGCAGGACACTTCCCCTGCAAGGCCATTTCTAAAATAGTTCAGCTACCTACAGAAGAAGGGTGAGTTGGCTTTATTCACCAATGAGACCACATTTGTGACATCTGTTGTCCTCCCTCAGTGGAAGTGGTTCGAACGTCCTCACCGTTCTAATGTTTAACTTTATTTCCCAGGTGTGTCACATTGCCTGTTACACATTAATCTCTGTGCAAACTTGTGTGTGCGTGTGTGTAGGCCTCCGTTCCTCCTGTTCAGCGGTGGTATGCCCAGGGCCAGCTATGGGGACAGACACTGTATCACAGTGATCCACAGTAAAACCCACGTGGCTCTGGACTTCACCTCCAGGATCATCGACTTCTTCACCATCAGAGACGGACCGCAGCACACAGGCAGGCAACACACACACCCACAAAAGTAGCTGCCGAATGGCAAACACACTCATGCACAGCTATGGAAAGGAAGCTGTTTCTCAAAGCTTTTAGGGGGAATTTCTTGGATTTAGATTTTGTTAATTTTAAGTCCATAAGCAAGTTATTTCCAAAGACATCAGATCCATTTTTGTTGTTGTTGAAGCTGTGGTTTTCTATGTATTCCCCCTTTTTCCTCAATTTGGAAGGAACCATGTCACGAAGCCTTCTGCAGTAATCTGATTTCTGCCACGTATAAATGCAAATTTGAAAAAATGGCTTTGTACTTGATCGGGTATCAAATCTCGATACTTTGTTGGTATCGATGGAAAAATATCCAGAGCACTGAGTCTAGTCTATATGGGTACATTTTCTGTTTTCGAACTGAGAACACTGGGGGTAGTGTGTTTCACAGCGTGGGGGGTGCCACAAGGGGGACACGCAAAAAAACCGCAGCAGGCCTGAGGCGTTAAGTTGAGACAGACTTGAGAACTTCTGGAGAAACGCAACCCCACATCACACTGCGGTGGCCAATCATGTAACCAGAGATCAGACTTGTCTGTGGGTTTCGAGGCGCTGTGAGAGTCCCGTACAGGAAACTGGAAACATCACTGCCTCTATCGCCGCCCGCTCTCTTCTTTTAGTAAGTGTCATTTGGTTTTTGTCATGACAAGTTAGGGTTAGGGGTTCATGTGTTCATGACTGTATGATAACAGTGTGTCATGTGTTCATGACAGTGTCATATCACTCTTATGTAGATACCTTCAAGTAAAGTGTTACCAAAGTTTTGAAACACAAGCTCTGAACTGCCCGGGAGTTTGTGTAACAGCTGACGGTTTCCTGCAACAACAAAGCCCAGTCGATCTGTCTCGCTCGCCTCTTTTCTTTCTCTGTAAAATCAAGCTGCCTTTAAGTGATCTGACTGAAAACAGTAACTGTGAGATATAAAGTCTACTTGTACTACATTGGGGGGGGTTAAAGAACACAACAGGATGTCACACAAATGTGCTGTTTCATTGACACTCGCCCCGCAGCAAAACCAATGCAGAAATCTTTTTTTTTTGTTGGTCTGAACGCAGCTTAAGGGCCATTCTGCCAATTTTACACATCTAACTCAGTTTGCTCACGACTATCAAAAGATTTCATCTTGCAAATGTTATAACAGACATTTTTTGGGTGTGCTCACTTTTGGTTTGGCTTTCAAAGAAATCGTTTGGATCATTTATTTTTTTTATTTATTTATTTTTTTTTTTTACTACACTGTAGAGAAAAGTCTAGACAAAAAGACTAGAGCTGGGCCATATGGAGAAAAAAAAACCTATATCGTGATATTTGACCAAATAAATTGATTTCACAAAATATTTACACAATTAGTTACGATAAATATTCACCAATAATGCGGATATAATAACTAAGGCAAATAGTTAGTTTAACAGCTAGCAAGTCTGGTAAGTTCAGAAAATGACATCACTTTACTGTAATGCAGGCTGTAAAACCATGAAAAGAAAAACACTTTTTTCATATTATGATATCCAAAATTTAAGACGATAACTAGCCTCAAATATCATGTCTATAGAAAATGGATATATTGCCCAGCCCTAAGCAAGACTAACCTATCCCAGGTCAGTGTGTACAGTATTTATATCTAACCCAGGGTTCTTTGTTTTTTAGGCCAGGGACCCCTTAGCTGAAAGAGAGATGGAGTAGGGACCCCCTACGGTGTATAATAACAAATTTTATGTATTTATGTACTCGGTGATACTTTGCAGTAAAACCATGGTAGGTCCAATAAAAGCAGGTGAAGCAATAAAACACAAAACATAAAAACAAGCATATTAAACAAGTAAAACGATAAAACCTGCAGTAGATTAGATATATTGTATACATTTGAGTTGCGTATTAAAGTGGGGTGAATGGATGAAAATTGGAAAAAATCATTTATACATGTTTTTTTGGGTTTTTTTTTAAAGATTTTTTTTTTTGGGGCATTTTAGGACAGCCAAAGACATGAAAGGGGAGAGAGAGGGGGGAATGACATGCAGCAAAGGGCCGCAGGTCGGAGTCGAACCCGGGCCCGCTGTGTTGAGGAGTAAACCTCTATATATGGGCGCCAGCTCTACCAAATGAGCTATCCGGGGGTCCTATACATCATGTTTTATGTGAAAGGCACAGTGAATCCTTTAGCTTAACTGTATGGCTACCATAATGCCTACCTTACCTATAGCAAGCTTATCTTCAGTGTGTAAATAATTAATTTCTTTTCACAAATAGGCCAATTTATCTTTGCTATTACTAACTCTGAGGATCCCCTAACCCTGATTCTCCACCGGGTGCGTCTGTGCTGCGTTCCGGTTTTGTTCCGTTCTCCGCCATACCACACCAGGAGCGTCTCAGAAGCGGTGTGTCTTGCTGCCCGACTCACAGATTTGATTGTCTCTACAAGTACTTTAACAGAACAACCACGTGTTTATTAAACTAGTATCTACCTTCCACTCCAGGCACTCCTGCAGGTAGACTCCATGTCTTCTCTTTTCTGGCGTTGTCCTGATAAAAAAGATCTGTGATATCTATTATGTTTTTCCACCTTCAAGATTAATCTCTTGTTGTCCGTGGTGTTTAAAAGAAGATGTATACGATTTGTTAAATTGACTGGATAGTCTCACTGTTCACTTCCTGCACGGCTGTCCGAACGCCCCGCAGCTCGCGTGAAAATAATCCTGCCGCGTATCTTCAGTGGAGCGGAGAGCCGCTTCACGCACGGCTGGTGGAATATCAAGCATGGACTTGAATGGCAGCGATTGCTTGCGGCACCTCTATAACGCAGCGTGGTGGTTAATGGGGGTAAGGGTGAAGCTGAAGAGGTCTGATCTAAACTCTGTCCCTCTGCAGGAGACCCCAGTGCGCTGGTGGTGCTGGTGGAGGAGGAGCTGGTAGTGATTGACCTGCAGACGGAGGGCTGGCCCGTCATCCAGACACCGTACCTGGTTCCCCTCCACAGCTCGGCCATCACCTGCTCCCACCACGTCTCCGCCATCCCCCTCAAACTGTGGGAGAGGGTCATCGCCGCTGGAGAACTGCAGAACACCCACTACTCCAAAAAGGTAGGCATGGGCTTGGATTTTTCCAGACGTTATTAAGGGTCCCCTTTGTTCAAATAACAATTCATTTGACTGTAGATCTTTCATTTAAAAAAAGAGTTCCATTGAGTTTATTTTTACTCACTTTCTACCGTCCCTTTGTGTTGATTGTCATGATTTTTTACTGCTTTTGTAAATCACAAGGAATTTCAAAATAAATATTGGTAAAAATTGTTAAAAATGACTTTTCCATACAGATGACAGTATTTTAACCTGTAATTGTGTGAAACCTAATTACTTCACGCCAATGATGCTACATTTTCTTCAGACATTTTAGTCTCATCTCATCAACATTGCCCTTATTAGGAAAAAGAAATTCTCTTTAAAATGTCACTGCTTCAGACTGTTTGACCAGAACCATAGGTACAGTATACCATGGGTGTAAATAAATGGATATTTTGATTTTCCAACTAGGTTTAGGGCTCAATTAACCTCTTAACAGTATGGTTAAGCACATTTGTGCAAGTCACAATCCAAATGTAACGGTACCTCTGCTGAGAGATCTCTGCGTGTAACTACTACCCAGATACAAAACCTATATGTGACTCTCCTCAGACTCTAAAGCTGTTCATCATATTTGGTATGCTGTATCCTGAATGTGGACAGATTCCTTCATTTCTGGTTGAACAGATGGCATTAAGGAGGTATTATTGTTAAACTTTTCATTTCCCCTCTCTTCCATGCAGCCATGGCCAATAACAGGAGGCCAGAACATGGCCGTAGACCCTCCACAGAGAGACCTGCTGCTCACAGGGTCAGTTCTGAACTCAAACAAATAAAGCCCAGTTCAGACCAAAGATTCGCGACAAGACAACACCGTACATACGTCGCAGAGAAAAGTTTCAGCGGTCTGAACCGGCCCGTCTCAGCTCCACTCAAACCAGCTGATGGTGACGCCGAGACTCAGCTGGTCGAGTCTCCAGAGGCTGGTTTTAGAACGTAAGGGACATCACCTGTTTCATCAGCCAATAGAGAAGTCAGCTGGTAAAGTCAGCTTCAATAAAATGATCCATAATCCACTTTATTTCTGTTATAAACTGTTAACAGAGGCTAAACGTGCGCCCGCGAGCACGTACGGTGGAGCGAGCTGGAGAGGGAGCGCCCAGCGGCGTTGGAACAAAGCCGTGAATCAGAGAAATAAAACGTATTTCGCCGATTCATCTCTTGTAGAAATGCAACTGTAGCAAGCATCTCACTATCACTAACCCTATCCACATTCATGTTTAGATTAGGGCTGGGCGATATGGAGAAAATCAAATATCACAATATTTTTGACCAAATATCTCTATCGATACCGGAGCGATATTGTAGTGTTGACTATTGGTGCTTTCACAAAATATTTACACAATCAGATTTTTGATAAATAATCCTCAGTAATGTGGATATAATGACTAAGTGGGTAAAGCTAAATAACAGAACAGTTAAACAGTCTGGTAAGTTCAGAAAATTCAATTTCAATTTTTCAATTTTATTTATAGTATCAAATCATAACATAAGTTATCTCGAGACACTTTACAGATAGAGTAGGTCTAGACCACACTCTATAATTTACAAAGCCCCAACAATTCCAACAATTCCAGTAATTCCCTCAAGAGCAAGCAGTGCGACAATGGCGAGGAAAAACTCCCTCTTGGGAAGAAACCTCGGACAGACCCAGGCTCTTGGTAGGCGGTGTCTGACGAGCCGGTTGGGGGTGTGATGAACAGTGGCGATAGTAGTCACATTAATAATGGAACAGTGACTGGATGTAGCGGGAAGCTGCAGGGTTCAGCAGGACGCAGCATGACATTGCAGGGCATCGCTGAGCTCAGCAGGGAGTGCAGCAGGACCACGGCGACAGCTGCAACCAGGGTCTTGGTGCCAACGTTCTCCAAGGAAATACGCTGGGGGAAAAAACATAAGGACTCCGGGGAGTAAACTCCCCAGAAGCTAGGATTAGTAACAAGAATTTCTGGGACGGGCTGCACACAAATAGTAATAGTAATAGAAAGGGAGAGGAGAGAGCAGCTCAGTGTGTCAAAGGAAGGAAGTCCCCCGGCAGTCTAGAACTATAACAGCGTAACTATAACAGGTAACTAAGAGAGACAGGTCATAAGGAGAGGTAGCTTTTTCGGGCTTAGAGCACTCCCCCGCCGATCTGGCTTGGCTGGCCTGCCTCCCTCTACTTTGTTATCTATTATTAATCTAACAATTATGAAGAGAAGCAGTTGGGCCAGTTAGGTGAACACTGCAACTCCTCACTCCCTAACTATAAGCTTTATCAAATAGGAGAGTTTTAAGTTCATTCTTGAATGAGGTGATAGTTTCTGCCCCCCGAACCCAGATCGGGAGCTGGTTCCATAGGAGAGGAGCCTGATAACTGAAGGCTCTAGCTCCCATTCTACTTTTAGAGACTCTAGGTACCACCAGTAACTCTGCATTCTGGGAGCGCAGTGCTCTAGTGGGACAATAGGGTATTAGGAGCTCTTCTAGATATGATGGTGCTAGACCATTTAGAGCTTTGTAGGTCAAGAGAAGGACTTTAAACTCAATCCTGGATTCAACAGGAAGCCAATGCAGAGAAGCTAATACAGGAGAAATATGATCTCTTTTCTTAGTTCTTGTGAGAACACGCGCTGCAGCATTCTGGATCAGCTGGAGAGTCTTAAGAGACTTATTTGAGCAACCTGACAGTAGGGAATTACAATAGTCCAGCCTGGAAGTAACAAATGCATGGACTAGTTTTTCAGCGTCGTTTTGAGACAGGATATTCCTAATTTTGGCAATGTTACGAAGATGAAAAAAGGCTGTTCTTGAGGTTTGTTTTAGATTGGCATTAAAGGATATATCCGGATCAAAGATAACTCCTAAATTTCTAACAGTGGTGCTGGAGGCCAGGGCAACACCATCCAGAGTAGCTATATCTCTAGATAATGAAGTTCGGAGGTGTTTAGGGCCCAGCACAATAACTTCAGTTTTGTTAGGGTTTAACATCAGAAAATTATAGGTCATCCAGGATTTTATATCCTTAATGCACTCTTGAAATTTAGCTAGCTGACTGGTTTCGTCTGGTTTGATTGACAAGTATAATAATCATAAAAAATGACATCACTTTACTGTAATGCAGCCTTTAAAACCAGGGAAAGACAACACTTATGTCATATTACGATATCCAAAATCTAAGTCGATATCTAGTCTCCTATCACGATATCAATATAATAATCTATATATTGCCCAGCTCTAGTTTAGATGCAACGAATGATATATCCAGCTACAAAAAAGCCTGGAAATCGGAAGTTGGAACGGAAGTACAAAGAGTCGTTGCTATGGAGATGATGCACCGTCTCGTCTCATTGGTGTGAACTTGCAGGTTTTAGAACGCTGCAGACTGACGCGTTGCAACTGGTTCCAAGTTTAGTCTCGTCGCAAATCTTTGGTCTGGACTGGGCTTAACCTACTGTATATTGGAACATTTCTTTGACAGATTTAACAATATCAACTGTGTGTGTGTGTGTGTTGTGTGTGTTGTGTGTGTTTGTGTGTGTAGGCATGAGGACGGGACAGTGCGTTTCTGGGATGCATCAGGGGTCTGTCTGTATCCCATGTACAAGTTAAGCACAGCTGGAGTGTTCCACACAGATGCTGACCCCAATGATAACATGAACCAAGGCACTGAAGGAGAGTGGCCGCCATTCAGAAAGGTGTGTGTGTGTGTGTATATATATATAATGTATATCTATATAATATATACACATACATACAAGGTAAGATTTTTGAACTGGGGTTCTGTTGACTGCTTGTCGGTTAACAGTTAATGATCAGTTAACGAGTGACGGCTATCTGTCTGAAAAAATAAATGAATTACATTTTTATAACTGAAGTTACAAAGTGTGTGTGTGTGTGTGTGTGTGTGTGTGTGAGAGGATCTAACAAAGAAACAGTTTAGTGGGATCATGGGAAATGTAGGATCAATCGTTTTAGGAGCTTGACTAATACTAGGGACTAGAACTCAGGATATCGCTACTTTAACTATTTTTTAAATCTGTCTCATACAAGTCTCCTAACTTTTATAAAAGTACAATACTAAATTGCTGACATACCCATGCATTTTTTTTACTATTGTCCAGGTTGGCTGTTTTGACCCCTACAGTGATGACCCAAGGCTCGGCATTCAGAAGATCCACCTTTGTAAATACAGTGGTTATCTGACTATAGCTGGCACAGCTGGACAGGTGAGATGACTGTTGACCTACGGCTATAAACATTACCTGTCATTTACAGTGTTTTCCCTCGCTTTGTGGCAGACTTTGCTGCGGGTATTTGGCGGGGGGGTTTAGGCGTCCTCCATCAAGAAAATGTTATCCATGTTTTTCAATAAAAAAAAAAAATTTTATCATAGTTTCTTTTTGGTCATTTATGTTTCCTTTTGAGGTTGTTTTGGGTCTCTGCAGTCATTTGGCGTATCTCTGTAGTCAGTTTGTGTCTTTGTGGTAGTTTTGTGTCTCTTTTTCACATGATTTAGGACCGTTATCACCATATCTGTGTCTAAAATGTTGGAAAAGCTAGATCAGATTATAAATAAATAACACTCAAAAAGCTTAAAGATAAAACTTAAAATAAGTTCAACTCCAATTATTAGATCTGAGAAAAGTCTTTTTTATCTACATTCAGTAAACCTTAAAATGGCAGGGAAAGCCTTGATTTATAACAGTGAAGATTTCTGAAATGGATCCATCTCCCTCTAGAGTGTGTGTGTCTGTGTGTGTGTCTGTAACATTTGATGAAGTATCAAAATAACATTTGAAGTATCAAGAGGGAACTTGTATATCTGATGTTTCCTCTATTCTCTGGCATGTGCACTTCTGTTTAGGGTTTAATAGAGTGAGAGGTCAGTCCGGTGTAGACTCGCTATGGGAAGTTTTTATTGTCAACTTGACTCCCCACTAACCCTCGACACAATTGCGCACACACACAGGCGGAGCTCACAGGGTGAGGGTTCAGTGGCCCGCACGGGACTGAGTCGGTGTCCTTTTTAGGGCTGCACGATATGAGGAAAATATCAAGTTGCAATTTTTGTGCCAGATATTAGGATTACCATTCAATATGCGGAATAAAAAAAAAAAAAGTTTAGCTAAAGTTCAATATTCCCTATCCATCCATCTTCGTCCGCTTATCCGGTGTCGGGTTGCGGGGAGAGCAGCTCCAGCAGGGGATATTCCCTGTGTAACACATAAAACATGCCATGGAGCTTTATAACATGAGACACCATCATAAACTGCTCTATATTCTTATATTAGGATGAGAACATAAATATGAATTGTCAGCAATACGTATTTTAATAAGCAAGGAACATTGAACAGTCAAACACCGAACACTTATGACAAAAGCGCTAAAGTTATTATAATAATAATAATAATAATAAAAATCAATTCACATAACAAATATCAGTGCTTTCCTGTAAACTGAAATTTCTGATGTGCCTAATCTAATCTAAGAAACAGTCCTAAATATAATAATAAAAAAGGAAGAAAAAAATGTTAAACCAAATGTTACCCTAACCCAAACATTTAACTAAATATTCACATTTGATTAATCGTGGTCTTTACGATTACGCAGCCCTACTCCTTTTCCTCAGCTTGAAAATGGCTATGTTGTGCTAACTGACCCGTGTTGTGCTGCATCTGGTGTTTGTCTCTCCAGATCCTGGTGCTGGAACTGAACGACGAGGCAGCGGAGCAGACCGTGGAGGCTAAAGTTGTGGATCTGCTGCAGGGCCAAGAGGGCTTCCGCTGGAAGGTAACGAGCACTGTTGGACTGGCTACTGCAAAAACAAATGCATGACTCATGACTTCATCATTTTAAAGCTTTACTCATCACTCCCTGAAAGCTGTAATATCTTGCAGTGCTAGTTACAGTATATTACTTTCCCTTTAGTTCCCTTGTGTCATTGTTTTTGAATGTACTGTACTAGTCTAGATCAACGACAGTACATTTCCAGGATAATTGCCTTACATCCAGCGCTGCCGGTTGTTCCGCCGGATGGCCCTCACCTTCCTCTCCGTCTGTGTGTTGCCGTTCTTAAACTCCGTTCCCTTCGGGGAAACGACAAAAAACTTCGAGCTAGCAAGCTATGCGCTGAAAATGTCAAGTTTTGAAGAAAGATTTGATCGTGCAACAATGCAGGCCTGCTTGATTTTTTTCGGGGAATGATTGTAAAGATTTACAAAGAATGTGTTTAAGGCATTTCCTCTAACTGGGACGTTTTGGGAGCGATTGGTGGGATTGCTGTTGACGAAGTGCACGCTGGTAAGAACTAACTAGGTTCAACCATGTATCAGCTCATTTAAATAGCTCACATTACTGTATTGTGTCAACAGTAGGGCTGCACGATATGAGGAAAATATGCAATATGCGATAATGTTGTTGACTATGGCGATAGCGATTTTAATTGTGATAAACAAGATTAGATCATATCTTTCCTTTACTGTTTCTGAAACCTACCTACATGCAATTGTGTTTTCAACAATGTCCTACTGTCTTCCAATCTTGTCTTACCACTAAGGAAATTACTGAACCAATAGCACGACTATACAGTTGTGCTCTCAAGATCCACAGTTATCTCCCAAAGTGGTCTCACCATTGCATTGCACTCACACACTCAAACGCTCTGACTTACCAGAACTAAATCAACAGCCACGCTATTTTATTTTCAGATTCAAAATAGCGCTTCACCATGACTTGCTTCACTTCTCCCGACACACAATGTGATACCAGTACGCTTCACTAGGTCAGTTTCACAGGCACTCATTCCAGTCCCCCCATACAAAAACAACTATGGTCAGAAATCCTTTTTTCATACATACACCAAAATTTTGAATGACATTCTCCATCACATCAGAACACTACCATCCATCACAATTTCAAAAAGGCATACAAACTGTTCATTCTCAACAGTTACACTTGCACACATTGATTGTTCATGTATTGTCCTAGTCTTGTTGGCACTGCTTGTATTGTTGTTTTATGTGTTTGCATCTGTCTAGCCCATGCTAATGTCCTGTACAAATGTTCTATCTAGAGATACAGATGTTCATCTAACTATGTTCAATGTTTTATGTTTCTGCAGAACAGGAACCTGCTGAAAACCAGTTTTTAAACTGAGTCAGGCCCGTTTATATTGTAACTTAATGTTACTTTTAAATTTTTCCGGTATAATACAAAAAAATGAAATTAACGGATATCAAATTGTACCATTTCCAACTTTCTTTTATTAAACATATAAGGCAGCACTAAAAAAGAGTGGAGATTTTAAAGTCCAGTTTGCTACCGATATTCTCTTTCAGCTAACACAAATAATCTCTGAGAGTCTTTCACGGTTTGTCGCAGCCTTCTGCGATATGTTTATTGCGCTAGTTGATATGGCCACATAATAATGACGACATTGTGCAGTCCTAGTCAGCAGTTAATTTAATATTGTATGAGGCGTTTTTCTTTTGCGTGGTGCAAATTTTCCACCAAAACAAGTTCCTTTCTGAGACTATTTAGCAGAGCCACCGTTGCTGCGTCCGGAGCTTAGCGCTGCCCATCTATATTTTGTGTGGTGTAGCCAGACCTTACTCCACAGCGCTGTGGAGATGGAGCTGGCAAGACTAGTACAGTACCAACCAAAAATAGAATTTCACCTGCACCACCAGAGTTACAGTGATCCAATCCATATACTGTTGGTTTTCTTATTAATTAGGGCCACGCTCGGCTGGATGTTCGAGAGGAGCCGGTGCTGTTTCCTCCAGGCTTCCAGCCTTTTGCTCTGGTCCAATGCCAGCCTCCTGCCGTGGTCACCGCCCTCACCCTGCACTCGGAGTGGAAGCTGGTAGCTTTCGGCACCAGCCACGGCTTTGGCCTATACGATTACCAACAGAAGAACAACGTCCTCATCAAGTAAGGAGCTGCAGAGGAATTAAAGCTGCATTTCGTACATAGAAAATGTACACCCTCCAGGAATTCTCTGCTTCATGTTTTCAGCAGTTGCATACTAGCTGCATCTGATAGCTCCATTTTACAGCCACACACCTTGTCTTTGCAGGTTTTCTAAGTTGGTTTGGGGATTCAGTCTTTGTCACAAGTCTTCTTCTGAGCTCTTAGACTTTTAAAGCAGCTTGCTTTATAAGCACACATTTATGTTTTCACATGCAAAAGGACTTGCACTAGGTCAAAATATATAGCACACATAAGGGCTGAGACATTATATTGTGATGCTCATGCATATCTGCATTCATTCTTCACTGCACACTATTGTCCACCGAACCTTTATTCAGTTTATTGTTGTGTGACATTTGAATGTTTGAAGACCTTGTACGTTTGCGCTTTTATCACCATTCAGGTTGATACCATCTTTATTTTAGATAATGAATCATTAAATTATTGAATCTTGTGTTTTGTGACTTCCATCCAGAGAAAAAATTGCTTAAAAACGACTTAGTGCGTTGGAGTGACACATAAGGTTTAGAACGGAGAAGAAATAAGAAATATGCAGGTTGATTTTTATTTATTTTTTGTAACTTATTTTAATAAGTGATGGGGTTTTTAGGTTCATCGATGTCAAGAGAAGTACAAAAAGCATTAATGGAAGGTAGTCTGTTGAAATTCATCTGAAGAAGTGGCGTTCAACCTTTTTGGCTCCAAACAAAGTGGAGAATCACTGAGCTACAGGACACCCATGTGACTGGTGGAGATCTGCTGCTCAAAGACATGTCAGCAGTGGCTGTACGATTACTGTGATGGAAGGTTTTAAATCGGTCCTTCAGGTTATTTTGTACATCAACAGAGCATTTACTGTATGTGTTGACTCAGTATTTTTTTACCCCCAATTGTAGGTGCACCCTCAACCCCACAGACCAGCTGGCCATGGAGGGCCCTCTGTCCAGGGTGAAGAGCATAAAGAAATCCCTCCGACAGTCCTTCAGGAGAATCCGACGCAGCAGAGTCTCTCTGAGGAAACATCACGTCCACAACGCTGCCAAGGTAGCTCGCTGGCGCTCTGCTCCTCTGTCCACCAGTTAATAAACTCAGAGTCTATACCCACAACGTTCCACTTCCGGGATGGCTCGGCTAGACAGCTAGCTAGACTATCTGTCCAGTCTTTTTTACTTTTGCACGACTAAAACAACTTTTTAACGTTCACATGTTCCACCAAAACAAGTTCCGTCCCGAGGCTATTTAGCAGAGACACCGCGGCTCCGTCCGGCGCTTAATACCGCCCAAGATGATTGTGATTGGTTTAAAGAAATGCCAATAAACCAGAGCACGTTTTTATCTCATCCCAGATTGCTGTGTGGACTAACCAGACCCTCTTCCGCAGTGCTGTGGAGGAAGGTCTGGCAATGCGAGACTATTAAACTCGTGACAACACAGGTGTTACCAGTTTGGGTCTGTCTGAACGTGGCCTAAGAGCCTTCCTGTCACCTCCTTTCAAACTGTGTTTCTTTCGAAACCATCATCACTCTCTTCTCTCTGTGTAGCTCCAGGAGGCGAATGCTCGTCTGGAGGCTGAACTGGCAGAGATGGAGCTGGCTCCTGTCCAGAGGAAGATCGAGGCTCGCTCCTCAGACGACTCGTTCACCGGTCTCGTACGGACCATCTACTTCGCCGACACCTTCCTCTCAGACAGTGAGTTACACCGTCAAACACAATGAGGCCCATGTATTTAGTACATTCACGGTACTGTACTGTACCTCAGGTTGTTCACATGTCTCCTCATTGTCTTGTAGGTTCACATAGCGCACCCTCCCTATGGGCAGGGACCAATGGTGGCTGTGTGTTTGCATACATGCTCCGCCTTCCTCCTGTAGAGCACAGGGCAGAAGAACCAGTAACCGCACAGCCAGGTGAGACAGTTTCTGATGTTTGGGGTAGGCTGCTTTCAGTGGTGGAAGAAATGTTTAGATCACCTATAGCAAACTAAAAGTACTAATACTACACTGTTACAAGTAATGATACTGCATTGAAAATGTGTGTCATTAGGATATGTATTAAAAGTAAAAGTACTGAATGCAGAATAATCCTCACATTTTTTAAACTGGAAGCGATCCAACCAGTTCTATCATTCATCGACTTAATCCTTTCAGCTGTACTTGTAGGCAGTTTATGTTGTTGGGTATTGGATTTATTTACTAATAAAACATTGTTTTTTTATTGTTATGCATGCAAATCTTAACTTAAGTAACTAGTAACTAAAGCTGTCAGTGGAGTAAAAAGTACAATATCTCTCTGAAATGTAGCGGAGTAGAAAGTGGCATGAATAGAAAAGACTCAAGTAAAGTACAAGTACTTCAAATTTGTACTTAAGTACAGTACTTGAGAATGAATGAATGAATTTATTTATTATGGTGTGATGCATACAACAAAATATGCCCGGCCCACATGGGCTTACCAGAAACCATTACTTGGGACAAAGGACCAGATGCCAAAGTAACGTGCCCTAAACAAATACACCTTCTAGTCTTTCTTTTTTTTTGCCATGCTTTAGAAACAAAAGTTGTCAACTTTTATCTATTAAATTTAAACAACCACTCCAATTGGTCATCATCCGTGCACTAGAACATTTCAGGGTTTTGGACAGATATTTCATGTAAGATGGGTGTTCTTAACTAAATATACTTGCTAACATTCCACCTTTCTTTTCTTGGTCTTGTTGTTGTAATGCCCCCCCTCTTTCTTTTCCTCATTTCTTGCAGCTAAGGAGATCCAGCTGATGCACCGGGCTCCTGTTGTTGGGATATTGGTGCTGGACGGTCACGGAGCTCCTCTGCCTGAGCCCCTAGAGGTGGCCCACGACCTGGCTCGCTCCCCGGACATGCAGGGCTCACACCACCTCCTGGTCATCTCTGAGGAGCAGTTTAAGGTCAGAAACATACGCACGCACGCACGCACGCACACACACACAACACACACACACACACACACACAGGAACCTTCTCTCTCACACACAGAGGAATCTAGAGGCGAGGCGAGCAGATACCATGTAATGGAAAAGCACCAATAGAGAGAGAGAGAGAGACAGACAGACAGACCTTCTCACGCACGCACACACAGAGAAATCCCCTACCCACTGCTAGTTCAGCTGACCGTGGCGTGTTGTTGTGTGTTCAGGTGTTCACCCTGCCCAAGGTGAGCGCTAAGATGAAGCTGAAGCTGACGGCTGTGGATGGCTCCAGAGTTCGGAGGGTGGGCGTGGCCTGGTTCGGCAGCAGTCGCTCGGAGGACTACGGCGAGAGCGGCCTGGTGGTTCTGACCAACCAGGGCGACGTCCACGTGGTGTCGCTACCGACGGTCAAGATGCAGGTCCATTACCCCTGCGTACGCCGCGAGGACGTCAGCGGCATCGCCTCCTGTGTCTTCACCAAGCACGGCCAGGGTAAACGCACAGCTACACACACATTCATACTTCTATACTGTACTTATGTAAGCACACCGTCTCTGTCTGTCTGTCTCTCAGTTTCAAAGAGGCTTTATTAGCATGACCATATTGACACATAGTATTACTAAAGCACACACAAATTTACATCTCTCTCACTCTCTCTGTCTCTGTCTCTGTGTCTCCTCCCTAACTACGTGTTTGAAATACCTACAGTATCTGCCTAATCAGTTTATTTTCTACTGGTACCATAATTTATTCTGGTCTGAAAGGGTTTTATGTTAAAATGTTTGTTGGTACCCTACTTGTATTTATCTGGTTTTGTGTTGAATTGTAAATGTTATAATTTTAGCCTGTATATACTTTGTTTTGTGTCAGCACTAGGAAAGTGTTTATTTAAAATGTGTCTTAATAATCCTATAATGGATGGGCCGTGTAAGGGTCCAGACACAAAAATAAACAATCTATCATTCATGCTATACTTTTGATGACCCTCAGTGATTTATAAATAAATAAATAAATAAAATGCATTTTTTAGCCCTCAGCCTTTACCATCACAACTACAGGCCTCACCCTAACATTTTCTCACAAACAAAGTACAAGAATACACACACCCATAGTTAGGGCCGGGTATCAAATTCAATACTTTTTAGGCACTGACCGAATTGCCTCTAATAGCCGGGACACACTTAGCCGATTATCGGCCGTTAGACAGTCTGGCGAGGTCAGTGACGCGAATCTGTTCGGTGTGTCCCGTGCCGTCGTCAGTCTGGGGGACTGTCGGCGTTCATTTTGGCCGACCTGACATGTTCAGTCGGCGGCAGGGCAGTCGGGACTCACCCGGAAATGGGGAGCGGAATGAGATGACTAGAGTCTCTCAAAATCTGAGTAAAATCTTTTAAACTGACCTTTGCTAATCTGAAATTAAGACAGATTCAACAACTGCACAGCCTATTTCTCTCTTAAAATGTTTTCAGAAACATGTTTCAGTGAACTATTTTAGTCCGATATGAGATCGTATTCTGAACGGCCGCCATGACAGTCTGGCTTTGAATTTCCGGAGAAAACAAACCCATCTGACGCGTTCGTCCAATCAGCTGCCGGTTTTCATTTCCTGGGCAACAATACAGATTAGCGCTGCCTGCTGTTATAGAGATGTATTACGTCTCGTCTTTTTGGTGTGTTCTGTGGCACTTTTTGGACCAACACGGGGAGACTGATCATTTCGACTGGCTTTTCTGTCAACGGTCAGCCGTCGGCTATATGTGTAAGCAGTTTAAGTATCGAGTATCGAAAAAATCATTCAATACCAAATTTCAATCCCTATGGAGTAAATCTCATCAGCATCAGTGAACCAATAAACATGCAGCATGCTTCTACCAAGATCTAATAATGCTTGTGATTGGCTGTTTAGTGTTACACGTCGTAGAGGCCGGCAGGAAAAACTGTTACACAGAGACGGGGCTCACGTAGTATGAGCTGAAAAATGCATAAAAAGTTTTGTGTCGTAATGTTTTAATTGTTTGTTTATTTTTTATTTTTTTTTTATAAAATTGTTATTGGAAAAAAAAGTATTGTTTAGGAATTGGTATCGAAGTCACGGTGTTGGTATTGGAAATTTTTGAACGATACCCAGCCCTAGTTAGTGTTAATGTAAAATAGTTTCAGTGATAACAGAATCATGGACGGAATTGCAAAATTTAAAATTTAAAAAAAGCTATAAGTCAGATTCCATAGGGCCGTACATTAAGTCAGTGCTAAATGCTAACTGGACATTTGAGAATACAGTATGACTACATCTAAGTTTCCAACTGTGCTGTAGGGCTGGGCGATATGGAGAAAATCAAATATCACGATATTTTTGACCAAATACCTCTATCGATACCGCAACGATATTGTAGTGTTGACTATTGGTGCTTTGCACAAAATATTTACACAATGAGATTTTTGATAAATAATAATCAGTAATGTGGATATAATGACTAAGTGGGTAAAGGCAAATAATAGAACAGTTACAACAGTCTGGGAGAAAATGACATCACTTTACTGTAATGCAGCCTTTAAAACCCATCTGTGCCATATTACGATAACCAAAATCTAAGACGATATCTAGTCTCATAACACGATATTGATGTATTGCCCAGCTCTACTGTGCTGTAAAAAATGTCTTGGAACATAAAAAAATAATTCTCAGTGGCTTAGGCCCGGTGGGCCACCAGACTAACAATACACTGGGGGAAACACTGATACTATGCTCATACTATATAATAAAGATATCACTATCTCTGTAAGTAAAATTACAGCTGAGGTTAAATAGGATAAAGTCATGAGGTCAGATTGGATAAAGTCATGAGGTCAGATTGGATAAAGTCATTCAATACAATACTGATTACTAATAAATATAATTTCCATTAAAATATTTAATCTATCATATTGATGTCAGAAATAACTTACAAGAATGTAAAGTATGTCAAGCTCACAAGATATATGGTCTAAGTCAATAAAGGATATCCTTTTTTTTTATTATTTTAAAAGATTATTTTTTGAGCTAGTCTTTTTTTTTTTATAAATACTTTGAATGTCAACAAGAAGTGCCGTCACCCAACATCTCTTAAAGCACCTTTTAATGAAATGATACTAAGACACATTTAGTTATTCTCAGTTTATGGACTGAGTGTTTGTCCTCAGATTTCAGTCAGCAGCTGGAGGTAACTGGTTTGTCCAGAAGCTGATGGGTCTCTTCTGTTAGTCACAAGGTTCATGATGATGTCAGTAGCTGAGATGGCAGGTAGAGTGATGAGAGAATACCAGCACATCTTCTCTTGCTGCCAGCACATGTTGTTAGACTAGAGGCCACTGTTCTTAAATGATACTCTAGTCTAGTTGCTACAATCCTTCTTTTGAGACAAGAAGTGTTTTCAAGGAGATGTTCTTCCAAAAAGAGAAAATTGGTAATGTTTTCACCTTCAAATCCACATAACGCAGTACACGACTGTCTGTTTTCCAGCGGTGGAAGAAATGTTCAGATCCTTTACTTCATTAAAAGTACTAATACCACACTGTAAAAATACTCTTAAAAGTAAAAGTCCCGCATTGAAAATTTTACTTGAATAAAACTTTCAGTATCATCAGGAAAATGTACTTAAAGTATTAAGAGTAAAAGTACTCAATGCATAAAAATCCTCCCATTGTAGAAAGTGTAAAGGGGTGTGTTTAATGGTCTAATCATATTAGCTGGACTTGTAGTCCGTTATATTGTTGGCTAGTTTCATTTAGAATAAAACATCAGATTTTATAAACTACATGTGTTTTGTGTGCATAAATCTAAATGTGTAAACTAACTAAAGCGGTCAGATGAATGTTGTGGAGTAAAAAGTACAATATTTCTCTCTGAAATGTAGCAGAGTAGAAGTAGAAAGTGGCATGAAAAGAAAAGACTCAAGTAGTAAAGTACAGCACTTGAGTAAATGTACTTAGTTACATTACACCACTGCTGTTTTCTCCAAAAGAACTGCATATGCCTGTTTTGGATTATGGAGATGTGATTTTATAGGCATGCTGCGTCTTCAACGTTAAAAGCCCTTAGAGTCGCTCTGTCATTCTGCCCTTAGATTTATTACAGGTGTAAGTTATAATATCCGCCTAACATCTTTTTATATTTATATATATATATATATATATATATATATATATATATATATATATATTAAATAAATTATATATATATATATATATATATATATATAATATATATATATATATATATATAAATAAATATATATATATATATAAATATATATATATAAATAAATATATATATATATATATATAAATATATATATATATAATAAATATATATATATATATATATATATTTATATATATTTATATATATATATATTTATTTATGACTGGTTGGCCATCTCTTGAGATGAGGTGAAATTTTCATTGGTTGGTGTAAAGCACTTGGCAAGACTTCCTTCACTTTTGCCGCTCCACATTCCTGGAATGCTTCTCAAAATTGGTTTTTCCCCCCATCTATCGGTCAATTTAAAGCCTCGATTTGTTCTGTGTATCTTCTTGGGCCTGCTTTGTTTGATTATTTAAAAAATGTATCTTGTATCTGTCATTTAAATTATAGTGTCTATTTGTTGAAATGTATGCTGTGCACTCGGCCCCATTGAAAATGAGGGTGTCCCTCATTGGGCCCGGAGTTTTATTTTTTTATTAAAATTTTTTTATTCTTTATTTTCAATCAGCAAAATAGAATTACAGTATACAAGTAGTAATAGTTGGGCCCGGAGTTTTAAATAGAAAAAAATATTTCCAAGATTGGCAACAGAATCCACCCAGGCTACATTTACATCGCTACGTTTAGGTTTTTTTACGCTGAGTTTTGAGCCGAAGGTGTTTTTAGCTCCAGTAGCAGAACTAATCTCGGTTTAGACCAACATGCCCAAACCTCATCTCATCAACGTTCTGGTACACTGGACATACGTGTGCCAGGGTAAACATGTATTCTCTGCTGGTAGTTGCCATGGTAACGTTAGTAGCTTAGTCTCAGAACGAGACGTGGTGACCGATGAGACCCAATCAGAAAGGGAAACGTTGGCGTCGGTGTGGCCAAAGCTCTCCGTTTGCGTCCGTTGAGACTGCAACACAACCCCGCCGATTTCACACCAAAACGGGTCAGAAGTGTTTCCAGATTATGTGGTCTCGCCTTGCCAGACCTTCCTCCACAGCGCTGCAAAGGAGGGTCTGGCTAGTCCACACAGCATTCTGGGATGGGAGAAAGACATGCTCTGGTTTATTGGCATTTCTTTAAACCAATCACAATCTTCATGGGCGGTGCTAAGCTCTACACAGAGCCGCTGTAAAATAGTGGTGCAACAGAAAACTCAGATTGGACAGATAGTCTAGCTAGCTGTCTGGATTTACCCTGCAGAGATCTGAGGAGCAGTTAACCATAGTCCTCACAAATCCACCGGAGTTTAGGACGCCAACACAAAGGAAGAGGAAGGTAACTGGGACATCCGGCGAAATTTCCGGCGGCAACGGAGCAATCCCGGAAGTGGAATGTCGTGGATGTAGACAAGGGTCTCTAAAACGCCAGGGCAGTGTGAATGCAAGGTGTAAACGTAGCAAAGGAAATTTCTTTTTTAATCCAAAACATAGCAATGTGAATGTAGCCACAGACTCCACAGAAATGATCGTTCTGTTTGGAAACCCCCTGTACTGTTGTCTCCCTTCAGGCTTCTACCTGATCTCTCCATCCGAGTTTGAACGGTTCTCTCTGTCCACCCGCTGTGTGGTGGAGCCTCGCTGTCTGGTGGAGGTTCCTCTTCATCCAGGCTCCTCCAACAAACACAGGCCACAGCCTGACGGAGCTTCATCTGCTCATAGGTATGTACCCTCTGTGTCACCGTATTTTTACTGTGGAAAAGAAAACTAACAATTGCTTTCAGTACCCTTGAGTTTTTGTCTTCTCTGTCCTTCTAGAAACGCCAGACAAGGCAGCGAGGATGCAGGTAAAAATGTCTATCAGAGACCTCCTAAATGCAAAAAGCCCAGCATCATACTTCAACATGCATGTGCCTCTGCCTGAGTGAGCGCTACGTGTCCAGATGTAGTGTTCTGTTTGATGTTGTTAAACTCTGCTTGTGCTGTGTGTCTCTGTCTTTGTTTGTGGCTGTGCTGACGTGTCCTCTGCCTGCTGCCTGTGTTCCAGAAAGTGCAGCTAGACGTGTTATGGAGCATGCTTTGCTGAATGACGAGAGTGAGTACTTGAGAGACAAAGAACTATGAAGTAGAAATATGATCCAGGAGGCCCCTCTGTTACTGTATTTAAAACCTTAAAGGGTATTTTCGGGGAGGGGGCGTTCATCCTGGACCCTATTTACCTATGTGTTTGTGTGTAAGTGACAAATGGGAACAACAATCTTTGAAATTGGTCCAGTATTAAGTGAGAACGCTGTAACCAGCAGCTGCAGACCGGGCTGCAATGTAACCCTATAGGATCCCTACAGAGGTAGACCTTTTAAAACCTCTGAGACCTTTCTGTTGAACCAGAAACAGCTCTGAAGTCGCTTGCACTTAACCCACCAGACTCCATTTAAAAAAGCAATACTTTTAGCGTGTATAGAGCCAACATATTTTCACATGTAAATCAGTAAACTATGTGTTTATTTAAACAAAAAACAGAGTTGTGATTGTTCAAGTGGAAAGACGACCCAAAATAGTTTTTATTTTGTTTCTGTCGAGTTTGAATGAAGTGTATTTTACGATGCTAAAATCACTGTTTATTTACATGGAGTCTGGTGTCATTAGAAAATGCAATTTCGCGGATGTTTTTGTTTAAAAAAAACTATCTTACTCTTTAACAGAAAGGTCGACCAGCTTAGAAATCCTTTCCATAATGTTGTCAGACACTTAAAATATTAATCTGAGCCTGTCAGTGGCAAAACGAGCACTTTTGTGAAGGTAAATAGAAGGTGCACAATTACCCTATTAACTTACATTGTAGCTTTTTTTTCGCTGACTGCAGCGATCTCGCTTAATACTGGACACATGTCAAAGATTGTTGTTCCCATCAGTAACTTAGACACAAACACATGGTAAAAACAAAGTTACCCTTGAATGTCTTAAAGACTTGAGCTGTAAGAGCACCATGTGCTTCCTCTAACTGGTATGTCCGCTTTCTGCTCTCATTGTCACCAGACACACCCACACAGCAGTGTTTACCAAGCGTCATCCCAGCGCATGGTTTGTTTAACTTCCCTCTGATCCCAGCAAGCTGTACCCTGATGGGACTGAGCTGCTGCTACATGTGAAGTGTAGGGTTGTGTTGAGATTTATTTTTATGTTTTATTGTCTTTCAGAAGTACTTCAAGAGATCCAGAAGTCACTAGAAGGAGACCAGACGTAAGTTATTATCAGCCTCTGCTAATTCAGTCAGAGGGGTTCTCCTTTTCTAAAAGCGAATGATGCCATCACTGTTCCACTTCATTTTAAATTCAAGGAAGGAAGAATTTAGGTAGAGTTGTGATGTCGTGTCATAGTGTAAAGACTCAAACTGTCCAGAAAATGTTTAATACTAGTGATAGAAATATTTCAAGGTTCACTTATTCTTTTTTCTCCCAGGGTTTTCAGCCGTATCATGCCTCAGTTGTCTTCATGTGACACAAATATGTAACTTTTAGATTATTATTATTATTATTATTTTTTTTTTTCTCTTTTTCATCAAACCGCAATGTTTGCAAGTTCCCGCAATTTCGTCGCATAAAATTGCATAAATATCCCGCATATTCCATCGCATTCAAGAAAACGTGGCGCATAATCAAGGATTTTTGCCCGCAACAATCACAAAAAGAACTCCGCATTTTTCTGGAAGGACTGATTTACAGACTTACTTTACAGTAATCCAGGTAGGCAATAATTATATGCAATAATTAAGGTCGGTGTATATGATGGAGTGTGCCAGTGTCACTCCTTTCATGTCTAAGCTGTCCTATCAAATAAAGGCCTAGAATATCAACAACAAAAATAATAATCATCTGGGGAAAAAAAGCAGGTGAAACCAGTGATGTTGATGGAAGCTGTTGTGTGTTTGCTGCAGGTCATTCCTGGAGAATAATGTGAAGAGTGCTGTAGCTTAAGAGACATCTCTGGAAAGTTGAGGTGAGACAAAGGTACTGTCCTATTTTTGACCTTTTCTTGCTACTAAAAGCTGACCTGCTGTCGACAGTTTTTGAAACTAACCCAGTGTCTCTCTGTCGCCTCCTCAGAGTGAACTCCCATGTTGATGTTGATGTGTATGAAGCGTACTGCAGTCCTGAAGCAGCACTCTCCTCCTGCTCGGCTCACACAACCACTACTGACCCCTGAACCCCTCACCTCAGTGACTTACACCCCCTCCCTCCCCTCCCTTTCAGATCCCAACCACCCCTCGTAGAGAGACACCGAAAGGTGCTTAATGAGCACCCCGAGGCTCCCTCCCGGTGCAGATAGAGGGGTGGAGGTAGAGATACCGCCTGTGCCTACAGACCACGCGCTGTACCCAAACGATCACAGCGTGGTCACAAACCGTTTTTGAACCCAAAGCCACAAGCAGCACATTCCTGACATCCCATCGAGATCCGACCAGCGTCTCCAGTCTGCCATAGATGCCACGTTTGTTTGGACTTGAATAGCAACCACGCCCACTTGACTCCTGAAGCCTTTATCACCGCCGGCCTTTTCACGGGGATTGTGCCAGTGGAGACGGATCGTCCAATCAGCACGCTCTCTGCTGTGCAGTCGTCTCCACCCACGGACATGCAGCTGGAAGGAACGTGGGCGAGGATTTGAGTAATGTTGATGAAAACATTTTAGAGCTTCAACTGTATGTGATTTGTGCCTGATTTTTTTTATTTTTATTTGAAGAATATTTATACTGTGGGAGCCAATTTCTGCCAGGAAAAGAGAAAACAATGAGAAGTTAAAAAAAAGAAAGAAAAACTCCTAGTAAAACTCATGTTTGAGATACTATGTTAAATTCTGACTTATGGAGGACTTTTTTTTTTTTAGTCAAAATATTTATATTGTAAGTCAAAAGTCTGGACTTTCTCACAATTTAGACTAAGTTTAATGATCTAAGTGTGTATATAATATCTTAATTGGTATTATCATTGTAACTTAAGAGCCATAATTGCACTTAGTCATAATTTTGATTTAGAATCTCATGGTTTTGACTTACCATTAAAATATTTTTTAGTAATTCCCATACTCACTACTTGACTAAATTTGACCTACTGTTATAGTTTTTACTCTACATCATAACCTTTACGTAGTATCCTGTAATTTCGACTCAAAACCCTTTGTAAGTCTTTATATATTTTTTTAATTGGATCAAGTTTTTAGACCCAACCCATTTTTCAGCTCAAAATTTATGCAAAAAAGTGACTTTCCTAATCTTGCCTTGGTAATGTTTTAATTTTTGTGAATCCTTCCATGTCATCATTTTTGACCCTTTTCTCTGGTGTAAATGAGCTTCTATACTCATGAGAAGAACTGTCGAGGGAAATGTTTTCACTGACGCCCCTGAAGAGAGAGAGGACAAAAAAGAGAGGACAAAAAAGATGCAAATGTTGTTTCATGTATGTTGAACTAGTTTTTTTATTTTCAGTCATGATTTACTAAATGATTCAAAATATAATGTACCCCTGTATACTGCTAACACCCCACCCCGTCCACTCTATACTTTGTAACCGGCCATAGGTACTTCTCCACTACTGCGGAGCTCACAGTGCTGTACTTTTTTTTGGGGGAACAGCTTTCTATAGGGTTTGGTTTTCAATTATTTTTATGTAAACCCTTTTTTTTTTTTTTATGCCAGCAATGAATAATGTAATTTAGGAATGTAATTGTAAGCTATTGTAGTGAAATGTTTTTAATATATACAGTATGTATGTGACTCAGTCTGTACCTGTGGGCCTGTTGTAACTGGGGTTGGCTGCTATTTAGATCGTACAAGGAAATATTTTGGTACTGTGTCTCAGAATGCTGGGTATTTAGCATCAACCTAGAATATATTTTTGTAGTGAACTGATTAAGAACCCTAATTTTTTTTTGTAACTTCACACTACAGTTTTCTTGTGGATAATTATTACATGTTTTTTCCCAAGAATGACTGTGTCGGTTTTTTTATTTTCTCAGTACACTGACCTCTTTATTTTGTAAGCTGATGGTTTTCCACATCATTCATCTCTGCTGCACTGCAAAAAGAAATCCTTGACAGCATCTGAATGCTGTTTGAGTCTTTGTATGCTCCACTGAAACCTGAAAAAAGGCATAACGTTTAGATTCCCAACCCATCATTTTGGCCTGTCTGATTTATATTCCAAAACTCTGTGTTCTTTTACAATTTCGGCTTTTTTTTTTCTTTCTTAAAGCCCAGCTATAATCTTGGTCTTTGTGAGCCGCAGCGGCCAGGCCAAGTGAATCCAAGAGGGATCAGTTGTCATACATGCACAGCCAAGAGTTTTGATCATCCATTATAGAATGAGGTGCTTTGTCCTGTAATTGCCTTGAGCCACCGAGGCTTCGCTGCAACCGGAGCTCTCTGAAGAGCCGGCTGAGGCCGGGCCGGCTAACAGCAGCCGCTCTGTTAGAGGATGACCCTGCAAGATGAGGCATTGTCATTTGCAACCCGAAGACGTTAAACGAGCTAGATAATGGTGCCTGGGTACCTGGGACTATGCTAGAGAGCTTAATGTGTTGTTATGGAGTCGCACAGAGCTTGTACCTCTCTCTCTCTCTCTCTCTCTCTCTCTCTCTCTCTCTCTCTCTCTCTCTCTCTCTCTCTTTTTTTTTTTTTTTTTTTTTTTTTTTTTTTTTTTTTTTTTTTTTTTTTTTTTTTTTTTTTTCACACACACACACACACACACACACACACACACACACACACACACACACACACACACACACACACACACACACACACACACACACACTATTGAGATCAATCGTTTCCTCTCATTCTCTGACAACGTGAAAAAGTGTATTTTCCAAAAGGTTGAAACATTACTTTAGCACAGGGGTATTCAACGTTTTGGTATTCAGTGCTGTTGAGGAGGGTCTGGCAAAGCGAGACCAAGGACCCCTTAACTGAAAGAGATGGATCAGGGACCCTCTACTACCGAATATTAAACTGGGCCTACAATAAGGTGTAGGGCAGCCTAAAGCCTTTATACATACCTTTTTGCATAGAATACTAAGCTATTAAAATAGCCTAATAATTGTTGGCATGATTTTATAAACCTTCTTATAATGTTAAACATACATGTGGCACAGGGAATCATTAGAATGAGCTGCATCTGGGCGCCCGGGTAGCTCAGTTGGTAGAGCGGGCGCCCATACGTAGAGGTTTACTCCTCGACGCAGTGGGCCCGGGTTCGACTCTGACCTGCAACCCTTTGCTGCATGTCATCCCCTTTCATTTCTTCTGCTGTCCTATCGAAATAATGGCTGAAAATGCCCCCCAAAAAAGAATGAGCTGGATCTGTGGATGGCTATCTTAGTGATTACCTTACCTATGGGCCAGTATGCCTATCATTAGTGGGGATTTATATTTATTAATATGTTGGATTCATGTAAGAACATCTTAGTTTTTGGAAAAACTTTAAAACTAACAATTTGGAGGCACCCCTGCATTGACTCTGAGGACCCCCTGTTGAAGATCCCTGCTTTAGCGAGAACTTAAACCATTATATTTAATATTCACTTCCAGTGACTGAAGTCTCACAGACATTAGCAGACGCTTGGTATTTCACGCTCTGCCACACCTGTACCGCAAATGATGTCACCTGTGGCTAGTAGGAGCCGTTTGCTTTCAGTCTGGTTGCCAGCAGCGAAACACGGGATCAGTCTGGACGAGTGACTGAGCTAAGGTGGAAAGTGGTGAAAGTCTGCCGTTTGGCCTGAAGAGTGTTTTGTTACATACTGTACATTTTAGGATAATTGTCCTGCACTGACCACTATTCATTAATCTACTCCTGCTGCTATTGGTGACATCAATGGCTAACAAGTGTTTTTTTGGATGCATAATTTATAAGTTATTTATTACTTTATTGATCCCCAGTGGGGAAATTGATGTATGTTCCATCGAAACAGAACAGTTTATGTTGGCTAAAACTATATTCTTCAAATACTGTGCATTGCTGACAGGATTAGGGTAAGAGAAGAGGGGTTGGGTGAACGGATAGTGGGGAATATTAAAAAGTAAAATGTTGTAATTGAAACCTTTTTTGCATTTATCTTCTATTAAAGGTCCCATGGCAGGAAAATTTCACTTTATTAAGTTTTCTAACATTAATATGCGTTCCCCCAGCCTGCCTATGGTCCCCCAGTGGCTAGAAATGGTGATAGGTGTAAACCGAGCCCTGGGTATCCTGCTCTTCCTTTGAGAAAATGAAAGCTCAGATGGGCCAATCAGGAATCTTCTCCTTATGAGGTCATAAGGAGCAAGGTTACCTCCCCTTTCTCTGCTTTGCCCGCCCAGAGAATTTGGCCCACCCATGAGAGAGAGACATCATGGCTTTCAAACGAGCAAAGTGGCAGTTGGTCAAGGCCACACCCCCACCAAAGAATTTCTAATATAGGAAGTTCCACTCCCTCGATACTTCCGGCTTCTGAACTGGTTGCAGTTCCACCAGAGTTCCATATAGGGGGCGCTCACAGGCCAGTGCAGAATGAATGGGACTCTATGGAGCTATACCCCTCAAAACCCACTTTCCTCAGGATATAATTTTTTGTCTAGTAATTTGAATGTTGCATTCGAAAGGGGAGGCTAAAAAAATACACACTGTTGTGTGTTAGATTTTTTTAAAGTCACTTTTTTGTTCTAAAAAGCCTTTTAAAATGTCAATGACGCCATACACATATACGGCCAGAGATACTGCTTTACGGCAAGCTCTGAGTCGCTTCCTTCGTTCTCTCGAGGCATCGACAACACAGCTGACAGGTTAGGCTCTCCCTGTTAATACATGTGCTAGAAAGAGGTTTGCTGATGTTTTAAAGACCACACCGAAATATTCACTCTGATATTCAGGTTCTGCTTCGGATGCCATCAAGCTGGATCTCCGATCGTAATCACTCCTTCACTGACCAATCAGCATTCATTAGCAGAATGCTAGCGTGTTATGGGCTACAACGACTCACCCTGTAAGAAATCAAAAGGACATAAGTACTCGTTCATTCAACTTTCGACCTATAACCCATGTTGAACTTGCAAAAACTAAAATCAAATCTGAAGTTTCTCAACGACAATCAGGCGAAAGAGACAAATTTAGCCGTCTAGCTCCATAGAGTCCCATTCATTTTGCACTGGACCGCGATCACCCCCAGTGGAACTCTGGTGGAACTGCAACCAAAATCCGGTACAATGGGGCTGAATAGGGAGTGGAACGGCTTTCCGTAGACTGGCTTTGCCCCCACCCTCCACCTTGCCCCCCCCCCTCTCTCCTCCTCAATAGCTACAGACATATGGGATTATTTTTGTGCCTTTAATTCCAAGCAAAACTTCTCAAGTATCAACCAAAAAACACTAACTCAAGCAAAAAAAGTGTCACCTCAAAGGTAAAACTTTAAACTTGCAAACAAAAAATTTCTGTAGTTGTAAACTATTGGTCTTATATTTGTTTGATATTATGTCCTTTTGTTTACAGTTCCCTCTGCTTCTTTCTCAATGATCAGTCTTTTGCTCTCTCCATCACGTTTGCAGTCATGCTCCCAGCTTTGCGATTGCTCCCAGATTCTTTGTTTGCAATTCTGACTCAAAGCTCTCGCGTGGGCGGGTCTTACAGGGGTGCGTCCCCATTGGCTAATGAGTGTTAAGGGGGAAGTTTGAGTGACAGCTCAGCCTCAGTGCAGGTAAACTAACGTTCTAGACTCAGAGTCTGGTCTGGGACACAGAAGGACACAGAAGGACACTCCACAGCGGATTCCTACAAGATTAATAAAGTGTAAGTATTGATCATATATATTGTCTGTGATCTATGTTGCAAGCATGGTTACTAGACGTTTGTTGTTTCGTTGTGTTAAGTTACTAGTTAGCTAGTAGCTAAAGCTGTTTAAGTTAGCATTTAACGTTAGCTAACTGCTAACGTTATCTAAAACTTGTAGCCAGCGGCTAATTTGCCATGGGAATCATGTATTCTTCGTGAGGCCTTACTCAATGGAACTGTATTAATTATTGTCTTCTCTCTGTAGAGACCTGCAGGACCCGAGCAGAGCTACGATGCTCTCCCAGGTAACGTTACCTCGGTCAGTAACGTAGCTATATGGTCTATAGAGCTCGGGCATAGACGTTATGGAACGGTGCATTGTGGGTAGCGGCGTCCATTTTAGAGGCAACGCAAACGCCGGTTGGGAATAAGATAATAGCGTAGCCGGCCGGTCTCCACCTCCACCGGCACCGAGAAAGAGTTATGGACCGTGACAAAAAAAAAGTTGGCTATACCGTATACTGACAAACTTAATAGTGAAGCCAAACAACGCTACTTAAAAAAAATGAGGACATATGTATGTATGTCATAAAAATATCAGTTATCAGTTAGCGTTAGCCGCGATGCTAACGGAGTTGACCACAAAGCAAAGCAAAAAGACCCCAGCTTTGATAATAATACATTAACTTTGTGAAAGTGCCGTGAGCTTGTCAGTGTCGGTCTGTGTGGTAGATAGTTCCCTTAGCCAGACAAGCAGCCTTCATCCCCCTCGCGCAGTCGACAAAAATCCCCAGAGCGCCCGGTGGGCTGGTTGATGTCCTGCATAGGACAGGTCATGCCTTCACAGTGAAAAGTTTAGTTTATTTCCCCCTCAAAAATAGGTAATTGAGCACTGTAGTGGTTATGACCATATCAGTGACTATGTAACTACATGGAAACGGGATAAACGATGTCTGTGGCTTGCACAGTAATAGTGTTACTGAAGCTTAGCTAGCTGAAAAAAAGGTAATAGTGTGCAGATTGGAGCGTAGTGTGTGAAGAGCGGAGTTGTTTACAAGGGAAGAAGCTTGGAGTAACGTAACTATGGAGAATATAGCAGATATACAACACACTGAAGAGCCTTTTGAGTTTGATGGTCGTCCTTATTTATTCGAACCCGAATATACAGACGAAGAACTAGCCTCACAAGAGTTGGATAGAACGAGACAGACAGAGGGGCAACAGGCAGATGAACTTGCTGCTCCAAGCGCAAGCTAAAGCTAGCCTTCAGTAACTGGAGGACATAGCCACACCACCACCGCTCCGTGGATTGTTATTGGGATGATTATCACAGAAGCCTGTCTGAATACACTCACCGGACGGCAGCTAGCAGCTAACGGCTAGCAGCTAGCAGGGCAACCTAGCTACCAGCAGGATCGAGACAGGGACCAGGGTAGGTGAATTTAAACAATGTCTGAGTTGAAAACGCATCTTGTTGTTGATACGTAAGGGCACTGTTCATGTGGCACGGACATATTCATTTTATTTTGTGTCTGTTAAGAGGCACAAAGGCACTCTAAAACTTGCCCCGACAACTGCCGTTTTAGCTCAGGGGACGCTTCTACATGTAGCTAGCTGCAGCTTCTCCGTGTTACCTGCACTGATTCGGGTCGGGTTTTTTTCTATCGAAAGTACTCACGTAGCTATAGCGATCAAGATTAACGTCAAAATTGGCCGGAATTCTCCTTTAAAATAACCTAAATAAAACCTAATATTCTCAAATGACCAACGTTACAAATTCACTAGAAAAATACACTAGAAAATTCCGGAAGAAATTTTGACAGTGTGCCTACTACTTGGTGCACATCCGAATAACAATAGCTAAGTAGATACATAGGTCACACTGTCAAAGAGAGAGAGAGAGAGAGAGAGGATACAAATATGAATAGGAGTCTGATGGATTTAGGATGCTTAAAGTACTGATTATTTACATGCAGTCTGGTGGGTTTAGGATGCTTAAAGTACTGATTATTTACATGGAGTCTGGTGGGTTTAGGATGCTTAAATTACTGATTATTTACATGGAGGCTGGTGGGTTCAGGATGCTTAAATTACTTTATTATTTAAATGGAGTCTTGTGGGTTCAGGATGCTTAAAGTACTGATTATTTACATGGAGTCTGGTGGGTTCAGGATGCTTAAAGTACTGTTTATTTACATGGGTTATAGAGACGCGAGCCTTAGCAATACAATATATATATATATATATATAAATTGTAATACCCCAGTTTTGCTTAAATTTTAAATACATACATTGTTGTTTTAACGGTGAAGTGTTAAGTGACTTAACCTTTTAGAGATATACCTTTTTAAAATATATTTAAGACCTTTCTGTTTACCAGAAACGGCTATGAAGTAGCTAGCGCCTAACCCACCAGACTCCATTTAAGAAAACAGTACTTTTAGTGTGTGTGTGAGAGAGAGCATGTCTGTGTGTGTGTGTGTGTGTGTGTGTGTGAGAGAGAGAGAATGTGTGGTTGTGTGTGTGTGAGAATGTGTGTGTGTGTGTGTGTGTTAAAGTACTACATAACATAACTACATAATGAGAATGTGTGTGTGTGTGTTAAAGTACTACATAACCCACAATCCTAAGCGTAACTACATTTCTAATTGGTGGAGATCTCTGTGTGTGTGTGTGTGTGTGTGTGTGTGTGTGTGTGTGTGTGTGAGAGAGAGAGCATGTCTGTGTGTGTGTGTGTGTGTGTGTGTGTGTGTGTGTGTGTGTGTGTGTGTGTGTGAGAGAGAGAATGTGTGTGTGAGAGTGTGTGTGTGTGTGTGTGTTAAAGTACTATACTACCCACAATCCAAAGCGTAACAGCAATGTCTCTGATTGGTGGAGATCATGGTTGTCAAGCAAATGTCTATCGTCAGTTTGTATGTAAAGATCCAAAAGTTTAGGTCCGGTGGATGCCATAGTTACATGTCTGCGATCGCTACAAAATTTCCTACATTTTGACCAACTATGATGTATGAAGAGTGAAAACTGAAGGGGAGACAGCAATTTGTTTGGAAAACTTTCAGAGAATCATAATGCAGCTTCACCCCTCTAGCTCTGAACATTCTGTCCCCATACACACACACATTGGAAAATCTCAACTGGTCTGAAAACGTACTGCAGCTCCATTTTTTCAGAGTTTCTATCGGCAGTTGGTTTGAAAATAACAAAATGTTTAGGTCTGGTGGATTTCATAGTCACATGTCTGCAACCGGGACAAGATTTCCTACATTTTGACCAACTATGATGTATGTTGAGTGAAAACTGTACGGGAGAGAGCGATTTGTTTGGAAAAAAATTTCGGAGAATCGTACTGCAGCTCCATTGTTTCTATCGGCAGTTGGTTTGAGTAGAGCCAAAAGTTTACGTCTGGTTGATTCCATAGTTACATGCCTGCGACTGGCACAAGATTTCCTACATTTTGACCAACTATGATGTATGAAGAGTGAAAACTGTAGGAGGGAGAGCAATTTGTTTGGAAAAATTTCAGACAATCCAGCCCCCCACTCTGACTCCCACTCTAACTCTCAACATTCCGGCCACATACACACACATGGGAAAATCTGAAACTGTCTGAAAAGAGGACGATACGTAAACTGTGATTTCGTAGAAACCGTGCTTGATATCCGAATGCCCATTCAACCCAATAAATGCCAAAATCTTGTCTTCGGTTTAAGTATGGCGATACAGCATGGTCCCAAAGACGGGTTGTTTTGAGCGATGTTAAGCGATTTGCCGACGATTTCCCATTAAAGTCTATGGGAAATTTTGCGCCGTTTTTTGCCGATTTCATGAAAACCGTGCGGCAAATCTCTTAGAAAACATATAGCACACCATTCCCGAGCATTACACACGTTTTGATGTATTTTGTGTGCGCGTGTTGGCAATGCTTCGTGAGCATTAGCGGGACAAAAATGTGTCTGAAGAATAATAAGTATGAGAAACAATAGTCATTGTGCCGATTGCTGCTATTGCAGCACATCGGCACGCTGAATTACCTACTGCCTACTATACAGTATATCTACTTCCGTACAGTGATTCCCACAATGCATTGCAACGTGACGAAACGATCCCGAACTCTATTAGGAAAAATTATTATCCAGCTAACTACAAATTGTTGTGGTTGCTATTGACCTGATAATACACAATGCTAATATTAGTTAAGTTGTACAATGTAGAAGCTGTGAATGTAATATATTATATCTAGAGGTTGACACATACATTAGATAATGTTCCATCTGTACACACTTTCTTCTTTCTTTGCACTACTTCAAGATGGCAGATAACAGACGTATTTTGTTTATATTTTAGCGCTGTAAAGGCATACCTGTCAAGCTTTGGATTTGAAAATAAGGGAAATTTTCCGGCACCCACCGCAAGCAGTCCCACCACCCCAACCAAGCTCCAGTATCCCTTACATTTTAAGACAGGTGTACAAGAAAGCTAAAATCACCACTTGATGCAGAATGCTGAAAACATTTACAATTTATAACATTGCTTGTCTTTACATTTACATTTTATTTTCATTCCACACATTCTTTTCATTTCATATTGCTTTTCTTTTACAGTTTTTCTTTTCATTTCACATAACTTTTCTTTACTTTTTTAGTGAGTTATTGTACAAATTTGTTGCAGACTTTGCATTCTTTAAGACTGTTTTGGAAGGAGTGTATTTGTGGGCTGGGCCAGAGTGGTTTACAGAGTGGTTTACATGAGAGTAGAGCGCAACCAGTTCTGTTGTCTAACGTCATCCTATTCTCTGTAACAATCTTCCGTACCATGCTAAACACCCTTTCTCAACTTGCATTGCTATAGGGAATGCATAGTAAAGCCTTCATAAGTTTTGGCAGCGCACCGTCTCTGTCGTAGCATCCATCGTCCGTTTTTTTTTTCGTTTTTTTTCCCGCGTTGTCACTCATCATCTGACCTCACACACTAACCTCGCGACAACTGCCACCTACAGTACCTGTAGTAGGCTACTGCAGGTGGCAGTTATCGCGAGGCTAGTGACAGTGCTCAGATTGGGAATGTTTTTTGTTTTTTTTACTCCGCTCGGGCCCGGGGTATTATTTTTTAATAACGCAGGTTAAAATACGGGAGATTTACGGGAAAATACTAATACGGGAGGACGGCGGGAAAGAAGGGTAAAATACGGGACTTTCCCGGCCAAAACGGGATACTTGACAGGTATGTGTAAATGTCAATAATATTTAGAATATTAATGGATATTGTTACTACTGTCCAAACTATGTACTTTAACTAACACACCAGGCCCTTAACAAATACTTTGCTTAGTGATCCTTATGGTTTGATGTGACGTGCATGTGTCCTGGTGGCTGGCTAAATTCAACATGAAGCCATATCTTACTTTACACATGTAGTCAACGTGGAGGTAGGGATCTAGAAAGTGTGATCAATAATATTCCACAAATAAGTGTTCCAGTAGTGTTCAGGAAAGCTAGAAAAATGTTTCTAGAGTGTAGGCTTTATTACAATTATTTATTATTGAGCTAATTTCAAACACTTTTTTATCATCCAATAAGGTACTTCAAGCTTTACAATAAGAAGTCAAGGAAGTGAAGGACTACAGCCACATCCCAGCCCTTCAGAGAACTGTCCTGCAGAAAAGGCTGTCGTCCAGACTGGAGCGGTGGGCCATCAGTGAGCTCAGGAGACCAGATGATCCCAGGCGTCCAGGAGTTGTGTGATATTCCTGCACCACCCTCAGAAGTGTTGTTGCAGACACAAGTCAGCAGAGAAATACAGCTTGCCTTAGGTGAAACTGAATATGTGAAATATATACATAACCCAATTACTCAGTATGTTTGTGTAGTGTTGGTGATGAAAAACGGATCCTGACCTGTGATGTACTGCAAATAATGACACTGAGTTCCACCTTCTTCTACCACCGGGGCCCCAGCAAAATACGTTCAAATATAAATTATGTATTTATAGTTTTGTATTGTACTAAAAATAAAGCATTATAATAGTCTCAACCTTATTTCCTGTTTTATATAATGAACCAAACAGACAAGGGTGAATGTAAAAAATTGTTTTAATATATTATGTGCATTTTAAAATATAATTACAGTAAAACAATGTAAACACAAATTAAATTGCAGGACAGTATACTATAGTAGGACATACAATGGATTTAGAAACTACAAGTACACCAATGAAAACTTAAGAAAGGTTATTGTAAGTGTTCATTGAGTATCTCAGCAAAATATGATCAATACATATCAATAGTGAATTTAGTGGTAAAATAGCAGATGGAAATTATAAAAAAGCAATTGATTCTATAATCTAGATCGAGAGTTTGCCGTAGTAGCAGCAGCAAACAACTGGAAACTTTTTACAATTTTCATCTGCTTTTTCACCACTAAATTCACTTCTGAGACTTTTTTATGTGATGAATTAACTGTGTAGAGTTTGAATATGAGCAGTTTTACAAACGTTGATGGCTAACTGCACATTTTCTCCGATGTCATCAGAAGCTTCAGTCTGACGGGACAGCCAGCTGGTGGCGGCCGGGATCACCTCCCTGCTGGCCGCCAGTGATGCTCACAGACACCGCTGTTAGCTGGAAGTCTGAAAAAGTAGCCTACGCGGGCTGTACAAAAGGCCGTCAATCAGGAGTGATTGTTGTGAGTACATGTTGGAGAATAGCGCGGACACGCACCTCACACCGCGCGGACCACCCGGAGAAAAAAGTGAGAGAAAGAAAAAGGAGAGGTCGCAGTTCGGACGATGTGTGATCCAGTTGAGATTGTGTGTGTGTGTGCGTCCTCGAGATCTGACCACACACAAACACCCGTCGCAGAGCTACCCACACCCATGTTTCTACTGTTGCTTAATTAAATATAACATCAAAAGAGAGAAGTTGTCTGAGTCGTGTTTTAAACAGACACACCTGGGGCGAAGTTGGGAACCAGAATCAGCTTTAAATACAGTCCTAATCTAGTCCTCACTAACACGGGCCCAATTATAGGTACTACATGAAAACTTCACGGTTGTTGCATGAAATGTCGTTTGTGTTTAGCCTACATCATCATTTTCTATCATGTGAAATAAGAGGCCAAGTCTGGCCAAGGTGGTGAAGCTGCAGACAGACGCTCAACAGTGTGCTCCTCAGCGGTCTGCTCCCCCTGCTGCTCATAAGGTGCCTCTGCACCCCTTTCGTTTCAGACCCTCCCACCAGCCTTTGGGCCACGCGTCCTCATTTACATTGGCATGTGTCAAGTCCAAATGAAAAGGCAATGTTAAATGGAAATTCAAAAGCTAAATATTAAATCCAAATGAAAATCCAATGTTAAATTGAAATTCAAAAGCCAAATATTAAATGAAAATTAAAAGCCAATGTTAAATTGAAATTCAAAAGCCAAATATTAAATGAAAATTAAAAGCCAATGTTAAATTGAAATTCAAAAGCCAAATATTAAATGAAAATTAAAAGCCAAATATTAAATGAAAATTAAAAGCCAATGTTAAATTGAAATTCAAAAGCCAAATATTAAATGAAAATTAAAAGCCAATGTTAAATTGAAATTCAAAAGCCAAAGCCAAATGGAAAAAAAATTTGATCTCGCTTTGTTTTCTCTTTGGACTTTCAATTTCTCTTTGGACTTTCAATTTGAATTATGAATAAATATTTCCTCCATATGAACCAGTTAAGCAGTGCTAACACTGCATTTGTACTGTATGTCAACCTCTAGATATAATATATTACATTCACAGCTTCTACATTGTACAACTTAACCAATATTAGCATTGTGTATTATCAGGTCAATAGCAACCACAACAATTTGTAGTTAGCAGGATAATAATTTTTCCTAATAGACCATATAGCTACGTTACTGACCGAGGTAACGTTACCTGGGAGAGCATTGTAGCTCTGCTCGGGTCCTGCAGGTCTCTACAGAGAGAAGACAATAATTAATACAGTTCCATTGAGTAAGGCCTCACGAAGAATACATGATTCCCATGGCAAATTAGCCGCTGGCTACAAGTTTTAGATAACGTTAGCAGTTAGCTAACGTTAAATGCTAACTTAAACAGCTTTAGCTACTAGCTAACTAGTAACTTAACGCAACGAAACAACAAACGTCTAGTAACCATGCTTGCAACGTAGATTACAGATAATATATATGATCAATACTTACACTTTATTAATCTTGTAGGAATCTGCTGTGGAGTGGCTTGTGTGTCCTCCAGACCAGACTCTGAGTCTAGAACGTTAGTTTACCTGCACTTAGGCTTAGCTGTCACTCAAATTTTCCCTTAACACTCATTAGCCAATGGGGACGCACCCCTGTAAGACCCGCCCACGCGAGAGCTTTGAGTCAGAATTGCAAACAAAGAATCTGGGAACAATCGCAAAGCTGGGAGCATGACTGCAAACGTGATGGAGAGAGCAAAAGACTGATCATTGAGAAAGAAGCAGAGGGAACTGTAAACAAAAGGACATAATATCAAACAAATATAAGACCAATAGTTTACAACTACACAAATGTTTTGTTTGCAAGTTTTAAGTTTTACCTTTGAGGTGACACTTTTTTTGCTTGAATTAGTGTTTTTTGGTTGATACTTGAGAAGTTTTGCTTGGAATTAAAAGCACAAAAATAATCCCATACAGACACAGAAATGGCACAAGTAAAGCTCATTGTGGGACTGGCTCTAGTGGCTGTAATTCTGCACCAAGGCTGAATTTTGGGAAAGAGACTTCAGATACAGTATTAGGGGACCACTAAGGTCTATATAAAAGAGACTTCAGATACAGTATTAGGGGATGACTAAGATCTATATAAAAGAGACTTCAGATACAGTATTATGGGACCACTAAGGTCTATATAAAAGAGACTTCAGATACAGTATTAGGGGACCACTAAGGTCTATATAAAAGAGACTTCAGATACAGTATTAGGGGACCACTAAGGCCTATATAAAAGAGACTTCAGATACAGTATTAGGGGACCACTAAGGCCTATATAAAAGAGACTTCAGATACAGTATTAGGGGACCACTAAGGTCTATATAAAAGCATCCAAAGAGCACCATGTCATGTGACCTTTAAACATTGCAGTATATTTAAAAAAGAAAAGAAAACTTTGACCTTAGAGCTGGCCGATATGGAGAAAATCAAATATCACAATATTTTTGAACAAATGCATCCATATCGATATTGCGGCGATATTGTAGGGTTGACTATTGGTGCTTTCACAAAATAATTTACACCGATTTTTGATAAATAATCATCAGTAATGTGGATATAATGATTAAGTAGTTAAAGGCGAACAGTCAGGTAAGTTCAAACAATGACATCACTTTACTGTAATGCAGCCTTTAAAACCAGGATAAGACTTATAACATATTACGTTATCCAAAATGTAAGACGATATAGTCTCATATGACGATATCGACACTGCCCAACCCTACTCATAGTCATTTTTTTATTTACTATTTGTTGGAACACAGTGTCACTTTCTAAATACTTATGACCTGCACTAAAATATTGGCCATTTAAGAAATGAGGCCTGTCCAGCATTCCAGCACGCACTGAGGGAAATCTCCCTCTCCCAGAGGAAAAAGCCAGGTAATGACTCTCATTTCTCTCTCTCTCCTCTGTCTTTCTCTCCCTCTCTCATCCATCAGCACCTATTGTTGTTCTCTCCAAGCAGCACCTCTCACCTTTCCTCCCAAGCGTTCAGCAGCTGGCCATATGAACGGCAGCAGAGCTGTATAACCTGCCAGGTAGAGCTGTATTATTCAGAAGGCACCTGGTGTTTGTGTGCGTGCCGGTGCACGCCAGCTCACCTTTGTCCACAGGGGCTTTGTGTGTACGCATAAACAACCCGCAAACTTTCGGTGGGTGTGTATTGCATATTAAGCTGTGTGCCTTCCTGTATAATGTTAGTGGGTGGGATATTGGTGTGTTCTCCTCCTGAGCATGGGTGCATGTTTGAATCAGTGACACCAGCTCATGAGGACAAGCCGGAGCACTTTGCAGCCCCCCAGCCATGCCTGGGTTTCACCTGAGAAGCCTGGTAAGCTATATTACGCTGAAATGAGCTCTCACTGCTTTCCCCCCTAGGGTGCACAGGCTATACAACTACATTTAGGCGGATGCAAAGATAGCCTTTCACTGCCGTTTAGATTAAACTGGCAGATAATAGCTGTTGTTTGCTGTCGCAAAAGACAAAGCAAAGTCATTTTCATCCAGCATGGAAAAGAGTCATGGCCACTTTTGTGTTGTCTAGTGTGTCTTGGTGGAGATGCATTGCAGCCCTCAAATGTATCCTGGCAATGCCTGTCACATAGTAAATCAAGTCAGGTGTTGCTAAACTCAGTGGCCTGGGTGTCTTTAGCCTCAGAACAAGGATCAGGGACTTAAAGTGTGAAACCTGGTCTAGATGCTGATGGATTGAGCCAAGGACCTGGTTTCACTGAGTTTGACAGACATGTTGCTCAACTTACAGCCCGTAATTGTTCATTTTATTGAGTGGCTAACTTATCTAACAAAGGCATGTGGTTGATAGATTTAAAATGTGTAATGCTTTACCTCAAATGACAAAATAAAGACAATGTATACTGTTTTCATATTTGCTAGGTATTTTCAACTCTGGAGAATTGAAAGCATGCCACCGGTCAAGTCCCAAGGTAGAACCAATGCCACGAAGCCGAGGGCAGAGGCAGCAAAAAAAGGAAATCAGCAGAAAAATGTGAGAAGGAATGGTTCCAAAGCATCCCAGCCTCCCTCTAAACCGCCTAATGGGAAACAACAAGGTACAGAGAATTCACCAACTCTGGAGGACAGAAAGACAGATGAAGTGAAGAGCAACAGAAGGAATAAAGTAGATCAAAGTAAAAAGAGAAGTTCAGAACCAAAAGAACCACAGGCACAAGTGGGGAGCACACTAGGAAACGGAACGACTGTGAATCATAGATCACAACCTCAACGTAACAAAGATAGTAAGACGGGCATTAACAAGACCACCAAACTCAAGCCTGCACCAAAAGCAGCTACAGCCACACGAAGGAGGATCGACAACAAGCTCCCTACCAAACCTGAAAACAAGAGAAGTGACAATGTGACAGAGAGTGAGGCGGAGGAGGAATCGGAGAGTGATACAGGAAGCTCAGCAGAGGTGACAGAAGAGGAAAGTAGTAACGACGAGAAAGAGGAGGAGCACGGCAGTAACGAAGAGCCATCCGAGACGCATGGGAGTGCGGAGAGCAGCGAGGAGGAGGCTGAGGCATCAGATACTCAAAGAGATACAGAAGAGACAGCAAACGAGGAATCAGACAAAGAGCTTCCAAAGGAAGCCAAGTCCAGAAGTGAACCAGTCACATCCAGTGAAGTAGAAGAAGAAGAGGAAAACGAGGAGGACGTTGAAGTATCTGAGGCGGTCACCAGCGAGGCAGGTGAAGACGAGGCGATAACCCAGGAGGACGAGTCTGAAGAGCCAACAGCTGATAAAGCCCGCCGACGGCGCAGACAGACTCCACGTCCCTCGAAGCCTCCTGCCGGAGCGAAATACAAGATGTTTAAAAAAACAAAGGCAGATAAGCAAGCAGAGAAGGCTGAGAAGCAAAGAGCCAAAGCAGAGAAGCAGAGGTTAGAAAAGGAAGCTAAACAAAAAGCCAAGGAAGAAAAGAAGAACAAAAAGAACCCACAGAAGGAGGACAGACCCAGTTCTGAGGAGATCCAACCACCAAAAGGTCTTCCCATCAACAAGCTTGACTCAGCAAAAGGCAAGACCCGTTCGGTAAACAAAACAAAAAGTATCAATGAGAGAGATGCTCCCGTAGAAACTGATCCAGAGGAGAAAGAGGAGGCTGCACCCACATTGACCAAAGCCATTAAAGGCCAAAGCAGAATTATGCTTCTTAAAGCCAAAGGTAAAGACCTCAAAGCCATTCTGGAGCCAGAGGAGCAGCAGGATGCCGGAAGTGTCGTCAAAGGGCGGCCCCAGAGCTTGCTCTTGGGCAAGGTCAAGATGGCATCTCTCCCGCACAAAGCAAATAACATGGTAGAGAAGCCTGATGAGGAAATATCAGAGAGTGAGGCCGTTGACGGGGGGTCCAGCAAATCAAAGGAACGTTTGATAGCACAAAAAAAAGGGATGACCACTCTTCGCCGGATGTCCGGTTGGATTCAGAAAAAGATGCCCCGGGGGTTAAACATGAGAAAGAAACTTTCTGCTTGGACTAAAGCCATCGGGGTTTCCCACTGGCTCTCCCTGCGGAGGATAAAACAGAAGCAAGGGCCCACAAAATCTAAGGGCAATATCCTCAAACATAGGATGGCCATGAGAGTCGCCAGTAAAACCAGCCTGGCCAGTAAGAAAAACAGGAGCACCTCTGCAGAAAAAATGGGCAAAGAGAACGCCAGCCTCCGGGGAAAGACAGGGGAAGGAGGGGAGGAAGCGGTCCCAGCTGGCGAGAAAGAGGTAGAGGCCAAATACGCTGTGGTACTCCCCAGGATGAACAAACTGGGCAAGGCAAAGACAGCAGAGTTGCCTCAGGCAGATCCTGGACCTTCCACTCCATCAAGTACCACCGGACCACCAGGAGAACCCACTACATCACAGCCAAAACCCCCAAAACAAGGTGCCAGGCTCGTGCTCCCTGTCAAACCAGATCTCAGCCTACTGAAGTCCATCAAGAAGTCCTTTCCAGGAGGGTTAGGGTCAGGTGCAGATGTGTCAGAGAGGAGCCCTGGGTCCAGCAGTACACCTGAGGGATCATCCAACACTGAGGACAGAAACAGGAGAGCTGCCCTCGACAATCAAGATGGAGTCAGCGTGCTACTGGCTGCTAGAGGGAAACTGGACCCCTCCAAGATCAACCTGTCCAAGATGTCCTTGTCAGGGGGAACAAAAAGTGGCAGACCGACTCGGGCCAAGGGACCAGATCCAGAGAGAAAGGCTGCAGCTGGGATACCCAACTCCACCACTCAGCCCTTTCAAAATGGGGAGGCAAGTGCTGTGATGTCAGGTGTCCGCTCCTTGTACGAAGAAGAGGCAGACAGGGAAGTTGCCCAGCTCATGGGTGAAGGGAATATATATAAGAGCCCCCAACCCGAGGTGCACTGGGCTGGTAACCCACGGATGAGTGGAGACCCTCAGGTATGTGTTACATATTTGGTGGTAGAGTCTTCATTTCAATATCGGTATCATATGCAATTATTAGTACTCTGTCCCTTATATAAATCTTAGAGAAATAACAAGAGAGGGAGTGTGACCAAATGCAGATGAATCAGTATGATCCAATGGTTATTTTAAGGTCAATCATGTGTCTTTGCTGTGTGTGGGATCAGGACTGGCTGCGTGCTGAGAACCTGTTGCCCCACCAGACAGTGGAGAAGCTAACTAAGAGGACCGTCTATGATGATGGGGGCCAGGCTAGGACTGTTCCTGCACATAATGGCAGGGGCCCCTGGGAATCAGAGGACCCCACCCAGGAGATGCTGGAGAGTCGACTGGTCAGCACACAGGTATTAAGACTGCATTCTGAAAAAGTTAAATGCAAAGCAAGTTTGAGACTAGCTTTACTCACCCCCTTTTGCCACTGGATTGATTGTGCAGTCCATATTTATTTGCCACCAACAGCCAATGTATTGACTGTACAGACATAATCGTTGTACCCATTGCTCAGACTCTGACTGACCTTAGAACCTAGTGGAAATTCCGGTTCTTTCTGTTATTTTCCGTCATGTCTTCCTCTCCTTTCAGCTATCAACCTTCATGAATTGGAGTCATTATGCCCTGGGTTATTCCATTATTCAAATATCTGGCTAAAGTTGAAATATTTTTGACTCCATTCATACTCCAATTCAATTCAATTCAATTTTATTTATAGTCCACTCCACCACTGTGATTCAACCTCTGGTGACATAGTTGGCATTTTTGGACTGTTTGTTGTAGGGGAAAGCTCAAAACGTGTCCAACAGTAAATTTCGTCCTTCCACTTTGGATGTGCTGAGTACACTTCAGGGTAATTTGATTTACTTTATTTTACCAGGAAAATCCACTCAATATCGATACCGCCTGTGTGCAGAATCTGAAGAGCAGGCTGCCTGATTGTGGCACTAGAGAAAAGGTCATTGGATAACCAAAAACATAACAATTCATCTTTTGTTACAGGAATGTAATTAACCCCGGATTTATTATAGCTTGAGCTTCAACAAAGAATTTTGTGAGACTTTGGTCCCAGATGGCTCTTATTCTTCTGTTTCCACTGTATTTAATAAATCAGGACATTTCGGATAAACTGTAAATTCTCAAATACCAGTACATTACTACATACTTTACTTTTAATATTTCAATTACCTCAACTGCAGAGGGTACCAGCAGCTATTTGAAGCAGGCTTATGTTGTATATACTATTGTATAGCGCCAGACTAGAAAAGCGCTTTGTAAATGCAGTCCATTTACAAAATACAGTTTGGCTGGGACATAAAGAGACATAACAATAGGAAAATAACACAGAGTAATCCAGAACAGAGTGTGGAAAATAGCATAGTTAGGTTATATTGTTGAATTTATTCAATTAAAGCGATGGACATATACAGTATATTATGCGTAGTTGGCATGCATTTTATGACACAAGGGGTTTATCCACCCCAGTTTTTTTTTTCACCTACCTGTATTTGGCCTTCATGAACCAATAACATTGATAAAGTTGCAATAACACTAACAGGTGCAATACAACTAATCAACCACAGTGTGCATTTGTCCACACAGTCATCAGAGGAGGTCTAATGAGGTCAAATACATGAAAACACCTGTGTGGGTGGACTATGGGTGTGCAGCCCTTTAAAGCAGGGGTCTTCAATGTTTTTTAAGCCATGGACCCCTTAACTGAGAGAGACGGAGCAGGGACCCCCTACTATATATATTGTATAAAATTAAGTTGCTAATTAAACTAGGCCTGCAATAAGAAGTGGGCGGCCTAAAGCCTTTATACACCTTTTTAGTGCATAGAATACTAAGCTGTTAAAATAATAATTGCTGGCATGATTTTATATATCATGTTTTAATTTTAAACATACAGTACATGTGGCACAGTGAATCCTTAGGATGAACTGTGGATGGCTATCTTAGTGATTACCTTACCCATGGGCCAGTACGCCTATCATTAATGTTTTTTTCACAAAAAAATGTTCATGTTGAGACATTTTAACTTTTGTAAAAAAATTTCAAAAAATTAATAACTTTGTCTCCCCCCCCCCCTCTCTATGGCATTACAACATTCTAGCACTGTTGTAATTATTTGGTTAATTTCTCACTTTACTTTTTTACAAGTAGCATTTCCCTATAAACCAAAGAGAAAAAAAATACCTCCAATTCAGAAAAGTTAAACTGTTGTTGACTAAGGGTTGGAACGTCAGCATATCCGTTCTACTTCATCACTTCTAGCTGGTTTGCACACAAGACAATAGGACATCAAAGACTTGCTGCTGGTTTATTTATTTCCTAGTCTGTGCAGATACAATAGAGCATACAACACATGGCAGCATGCTGCTATGAGATTGCAGTATATCAGCTATCACACTGCTGCAAGTGGATTGGTTACCTGCTGTGGAAAGGTTACGAGTGGAGTGGAACATTAGCAGCAGGGAAGTGCAGAAACAAAACACATCTTAAACCATAAAGGGCTCTGGAGAAGGCTCATTCATTCTTTTTGAAAAACTCATTTAATGTAATGTTAGCCAGACTACAAGATGGCTGTGGAGTGAAGGTAAGGGCAAAGTTGTCTGAAGTTCATGGTCCTGACAGAAGGGATGTTTCAAAGGGAGGATGGCGAGGCTTAAATGTTGACTCTTGTCCTCATAGCTGCTCATGTCTCTGCCTTTTTCAGGTGCTGATGCCTGGCAGCAAAAGAGCCATAGAGGTGGATGAGGTGGAGGATCTGTCCCAGCTGGAGTGAGTTCACATGCACACACACACACACACACACGCACACACACGCACACACACGCACGCACACACACACACACACACACACACACACACACACACACACACACACACACACACACACACACACACACACACACACACACACACACACAGGTTTGTGGCACTATCTTTGTGGGGACCCGTCATTGACATAATGCATTCCCTAGCCCCTTACCCTAACCTTAACCATCACAACTAAATGCCTAACCTTAACCCTTACCCTCACCCTAACCCACAACCTAATTCTATCACTAATTCTAAAACCAAGTCTTAACCCTCAAACAGCCCTTTAAATTTGTGGGGTCCAGCATTTTGGCCACACAAAGCTGTCGGGACCCCACAAGTATACTGGACTCCTAGTTTTTGGACCCCACGAATATAATTAAACAAGCCCACACACACACACACACACACACACACACACACACACACACACACACACACAACACACACTACAGTATAAATATGCACTTTTCAACCTGTTGCCTAATGTTCTTAGAGAGGTGTGCGAGAGCTCTGTGCTTCTGAATCTGAAGAAGAGGTTCCACCGTGACTGTATTTATGTAAGTCTCATTATTGACCTCACACTATGATCTTAAGCATTTTAAAGTGGGCAAAACGTTCAGTGTTTTACTTCCATGCTGTTACTAGAATTTTATGTTAAAGCTATACTGCGCAACTATTTGATATAAATGAACGTCCATTATATTCAAGCCATTGCCAAATAAGTTGATACAAAGCTAATTAAGCCTATCAGCTGGAAGCAGAAAAAAAAAGTTTGCAAAAAACTGAGCAAACTCCATCCACTGAGGAAGACCATGACATCCGGTTGAAAGCTCCAGAAAGACTACTAAAGGGGAACCTTGAGTTAAGATTTCTTTTATTCTAAGTTAGAGATTTAATGCTTAAATGCTTCATGATAGACACATAGTGCTGATCATCTTTTTAGGTGAAAAACAACAATAAAAAAAATCAATTCACAGATAAATAATAGTGCGCTATGACAACTCAACAGCTATCAGTATTGCAGATACCTGTTATGTATGCTAAGATTGCTGAGATTTCCCCCCCCCCCTTACTAAATAATCCTTTTTAGTTTGCTTATTCTCTGAATGACATTTTCTTTATTCCCAGACTTACATCGGAAACATGCTGCTGTCCATCAACCCATTCACGCCCCTTAACATCTACACAGAGGAGCTGAGACAGAGATACCAGGGCAAAGAGCAGCACAGAAACTCACCGTGAGCTAACAACTCCCACACTGCTGTGCATCATTCTGCTTTCTCTTATTGTACTTTTAATTACAACTGGCAGCATGTGTCTCACAAAAGGTTTCAGTCCCTTCAGAACATCTGTCCACCTTAATTTTTTCATTTGTTTTTCATTACTAATGTTTGACTTTCTGTTGTTCTCTGTGTCAGCCATGTGTATGCCATAGCCGACGCTGCTTTCAGTCAGTCTCAAGCCTCCACACAGGAGCAGTGCATCATCATAAGGTACTGACAAGAACACCAACTTCATCATGTATAGTTTATTTCTGTGCAGTTTTGTCAAATAAAAGAAAGTTTTAAGAAGAGATGTAAAAGATGCTAATGATATGGCGTGTCTGACAATTCACTTTAGCAGTTGGTTTTTCCGCTAGATGGAAAGCTCCTAAAACTTAGTTCCATATAAATGCACGGATAATTTGTTGTTTTGTCGGTAGTGAAAAACAATATTGACCTTGTAGTTGAAAAAGGAGCCTCCTATAAGAATGACATTTCCTCCTATGGAGTCCGTTCATTCGCATTCGGAGATCGACACTTTTTGACTGGCAAGATGGCGGCGAGCGGAAAAACCAACTGCTAAAGTGAGTTGTTCAAAACCCTTCTTTTTAGTAAACTCTGTGTACCCAAACAATGTTCTGAATGCTGAGTTCATGTGTAGAGCCCCTGGGGATACTTGGAGCAAAGTCTCATGTTGTGTCGAGCCTTCTTAGTGTTTTAAAATTAGTGATTTTGATGCTATCATAGTAGTTTGACTCGGGTACATTTACAAAAAGACCCTAGGTAGCATTTTGGTGAGAGTTACGCTTTAACAAGTAACGTGAGTGTGTGTCCAAAGCCTGATAGTTCTTATTCTTCTGTGCCATCGAGCTAGACTGGTTGAAACCAGACCCTTCTCAGTTGTAACTGACAGTGGGTCTGGGAAAGGTTCATTGACAGTTCATTTCCAAAGGGCCGTCACCAACAGCGAAAATGAACGCCGACAGCCCCCCAGACGGACGACGGCACGGGACACACCGAACAGACGCGAGTCATTGACCTCGCCAGACTGTCTAACGGCCGATAATCGGCCTGATGTGTCCCGGCCATAAAGGCCACCTCAACGGTTGTGATTGGTGTAAAGTCCGCCTCAACGGTTGTGATTGGTGTAAAGCCTGCCTCAGTGGTTGTGATTGGTGCCTCAATTTTGGGGACATTGGAAATGGGTTTGAATGGACTCTTGGCCAGACTGACTTGCAGAGCAAATCTCAAATTTGCCAGAAGTTAGTCAGGGTTTACCCAGGCTACCATCGATCTCCATTGTTGTTAAAAACATCAATGAGCCACACTGCTGCACTGGCTGACAAGTTCCTTCATCACCATGAACATGCACACTGTAGTTTATTTTGACTAATTTCTACACACACAGTCCTGCTGCCACAACTACTCACTAGAGCACCAAATGTGGATCAATCCACCACTGAAAATAGTCCCCAACAAAAGCACTATTTCCTCCTGTTGTCCATCTGCTTGAGGAAAGCCAGAAAAGCCTTTTAAAATATATATATATATATAATATTATATAAAGATTTGCATCTTCAGTCGTTGTGTTGTTGACATCTGTTAGCATTCCTTAGTATGGGCTAAATGCTAATGTCAGCATATTAACTGATAAAAATAAAGATGTAGCTCAAAGCCTCTGTCACGCACAGAAGGAGCAGGAGTCAGACTGGAGTAAGTGCAGTGAGCTTTATTCACAATGAACCAAACAGAGAGTAGTGTGAACAGGCAGGATACCGGCAGGAGACGAGGTAAGGCTCAGAGCAGCAGCAGACCACAGGATACAAACAGGTAAATAAGTACTGGGAATAAACTAGAAATACGAGAGCAAGTCAGAGTGTCGTGAACAAACGAGACTAGATAAAGTGTGAGTGTGTCTGTGCTGCTTATGTAGGTGGTCACTGATGAGATGCAGGTGGTGAACTGATGATCTGGCGTAATGCAGTGCAGGTGCATGTAATCAGTAATGAACGGCTGAGAGGAGTGAGTGCTGGAGAACACAAACTGAAAGTCCATGAAAACCTTGAAAGCCCATGTAAACCTGACATTACACCCCCCCGCGCCGTAAAAGGCAAAACACGGGAGGGGGGGGGCGGGCAGCCTGGAGTCCGGGACAGGAGGGGGCGATGAGGGCTTCGAGCCGGACGGGACCGGCGATTAGGGCTTTGGGAGGATGCCAGCTAGCCTGGGCTCAGGGGAGATGCCAGCTAGCCTGGGCTCAGGGGAGATGCCAGCTAGCACGGCCGGGACTCTAGGAACTCTGGGGGGCCGCTACAAGGCCGGGACTCCAGGAACTCTGGGACTCTAGGAAGCTCGGGGACTCTAGGAAGCTCGGGGACTCTAGGAAGCTCGGGGACTCTAGAGGACTCTGGGACACTAGAGAGCTCAGGGACACTAGGTAGCTCTGGGACACAAGAAGGCTTGGGGACACTGGAGAGCTCGGGGACACTGGAGAGGCTGTCAGCCAGCTGAGAATAAGGGGGGCTGCTAGCTAGCCTAGACTTGAGGGAGCTGTTAGCTAGCTGGAACTCAGGAAAGATGCTAGCTAGCTGGGGCTCAGGAAAGATGCTAGCTAGCTGGGGCTAAGGAAAGATGCTAGCTAGGCTGGACTCAAGGGAGATGCTAGCTAGCTGGGACTCAGGGGAGCTGCTAGCTAGCCTAGAGTCAGGGAGGATGCTGGCTAGCCAGGGATCGGGGAAATTGCTAGCTAGCCTGGAGTCGGGGAGATGCTAGCTAGCTGGGACTCAGGGGAGCTGCACGTCAGCCCAGGGTCAGGAGAGCCGCACGTCAGCTCGGAAACAGAAGGGTTGCACGTCTCTGCAGGGCAGTCGCGGTGAGCAGTCTCGACTGGGCAGTCGCTGTGAGCAGTCTCGGCTGGGCAGTCGCTGTGAGCAGTCTCGGCTGGGCAGTCGCTGTGAGCAGTCTCGGCTGGGCAGTCGCTGTGAGCAGTCTCTGGCTTCTGGTCGACTGGGCAGACGCTTGCTGGCTCTGGTCCGGCTGGGCAGTCGCGGTGAGCAGTCTCGGCTGGCTCAGCGTGAGCATCTCGGGCTGGGGGGGGGGGAACTCTGGGGGGCAGTCTTTGGGCGGGGGGGGGGGTCTTTGTGTCCCTCTGCCGGCGGGGGCGCCAAAGCTCCTTGCTGAAGTGGGCCTGAGGTGAGGACTTTGGCAACGGATCGGCTGGCTCTGGATCGGCAAGCGCTACCGTGAGGGAGAAACCACAAACCCAAAGGGCTCGGTCCAGAAACTCTCTAAACGGCAGTTTAAGGTCCTCGAGTAGCAGCATCCGAGCAAGTGGGTCATCTAATCCGCTCCAGAACTGATATTTTAAAAAAGTCCTCCTCCCAGCCCGCATCTTGATAATAACAGAGATAAACTGCAACAAAGTCCTCCAGAGTGTCTCCATTTTGATTGAAGAGATGATCGTCCATGGCGTCCTCATCCATGTCCTTTTTTGGTCTAGTCTTCTGTCACGCACGGAAGGAGCAGGAGTCAGACTGGAGTAAGTGCAGTGAGCTTTATTCACAATGAACCAAACAGAGAGTAGTGTGAACAGGCAGGATACCGGCAGGAGACGAGGTAAGGCTCAGAGCAGCAGCAGACCACAGGATACAAACAACAGGTAAATAAGTACTGGGAATAAACTAGAAATACGAGAGCAAGTCAGAGTGTCGTGAACAAACGAGACTAGACAAAGTGTGAGTGTGTCTGTGCTGCTTATGTAGGTGGTCACTGATGAGATGCAGGTGGTGAACTGATGATCTGGCGTAATGCAGTGCAGGGGCGTGTAATCAGTAATGAACGGCTGAGAGGAGTGAGTGCTGGGGAACACAAACTCAAAGTCCATGAAAACCTTGAAAGCCCATGTAAACCTGACAGCCTCACTGTAGACCTTTTTTCATATTTCATTTTACTTGGAGTAAATAAAAAGCCATGTCATCAACCACGAACCGCAGCAAGGGCCTTTGTTGCATGTTATCTGAATTTTAAGCTGCGTCATATTTCAGATGATTTTTATTTCTTGTGTAGCGGCCAGAGTGGTTCAGGGAAGACTGAAGCTACCAAGCTGATAGTGCACTACCTCAGCTCCATGTATCAGGGCAGAAACGACAACCTGCGACAGGTAATTCACTGTGGAAAACACAAAGGATACCTTTGTTAATGTAAGATTTGATCAGTTAGCAACACTGAAAACCGTTAGCGGGTGCATCTTTCAGTCCTCCACACCCTTTTGCCATTGATTCGCTTTCATTCTCTTCCAGCCAATGGAGGTCTTTCCCATCCTGGAGAGTTTCGGAAATGCCAAGACCATCCTCAACGACAACTCCAGCCGCTTTGGCAAGTACCTCCACATCCACATACTCCAGTGAGTCCACCTGATGTTAGAAATATCCTTAATGTTTCTCCCCCTGATGAAAGATTGGTTACAGCTGTTTTAATTGTCGACTGTCTCTCATCTTGGTTGACAGTGGAGTTGTTGTAGGGACCTCGTTGTCCAAATATCTCCTTGAGAAGTCCAGGGTTGTCTTTCAGGTGAGGACATTGAGTGAGGTGTGCTGTGGGTTCAACGTTACATTTACTGGAGAGGCATATTTCATCAGGTTCAAACCTATTACAAGACACATTTTTGAGGGGAAAAACACACACCTACTTTGCTTTGGCACCTACAGCGTGAATAGCTGCTAGACAATTTGTCACTGCTATGCTTGTTTGATCGGCTAGTTGTCTAATATATCACATTTGGCTCGCTTGTGTTGGTTTGGAGGAAAAAGTCTTTTATTGTTTGAGTGTTTTTGCTTCTTGGAAAATGAACGGTTTGGAAGCTCAGCTTTCCCAGCTTGATAGAGGATACCTCCATCTATAAAACTGATTATATAGCTTTTTCAATCCCAAGTTATTAGCCGTGGCTCCAGGGATAATGTCAAATGGAAGGCCATGAAATATTGCAGACAACATGATCCCCAGAGGTGGAATTACAATGACTTGGGTGATCCCTTAACTTTTCCTCTAGCGCCACCAGCAGATCAAAAAATTCAGTTATCAAGTGTTATATCTCTACACCATGAGGTAGACTTTTTGGGTTTTGGATGAAGTAACTCAACAAATGTTTGGTACAGACATTCATGGTTCCCAGAGGATGAATCTGAATGAAATTGGTGATCCCCTGACTTTTCCTCTAGCTAGCAAATTAAGTAAAATGTCTTGACAGATATTTGATGGATTGCCACTGAATTTGGTTCAGACATTCATGATCCCCACAGGATAAATTCTGATAACTTAAATGAGCCCCTGACTTTTTCTCTGGTACCATCATCAGGACAACATTGTAATTTGTCCAATAGTTTGGGTTATGACCAAATACCTAAAAAAACTAAAGACATTCTTGAGACATACTTATACACTAAACTAAGATGGTGACCACGATAAACATTAGCAGCTATCAAAATGTTAACATTGTCATTGTGAGCATGATAGCATGTTGTTGTTTGCTTTAAGGTCCAATCAAAACTGTGCCTAATTAAAGCATCACAGAATCTAATCTAGTTTCTTTGTTACATTTAATCTTATTTTCTACATTCTTTTCCACTGGTGTGGAGTGTAACTAAGTGAACAATACAGCCAGCGATTTGTATGTGCGGTTGTTTCATTATGTTGTTGCTTCTGGCAAGATAGTCTCTGCTGTCAGTGATGAACTCAGTTGATGTCACCGTGTAGTTCTTGTCTCAAATCCCTTGTAGGCCAATGAGGAGAGGAACTACCATGTGTTCTATGAGCTGCTGGCAGGTATGAACGACTGGGACAAACAGGAGGTCTACCTACAAGGAGCCGAGACCTATTACTACCTAAACCAAGTACAGTATATCACACATCAATGAACACAGAACTGTTTTTCATCTCTGGTTTTTGTAATGTTTTCCCTTTCCTCTTTACACATTATGCATGTTAAACATTTATTTTGTACCCGTGCTGCTCTAGGGTGGTGCCTGTGAATTGAAGGGGAAGCAGGACAAGCAGGACTTCCAGCTTTTGGTTCATTGCTTTGAGACCATCGGCCTGCATGCTGACCAGATCTCCACCGTCTGGGCCATCCTCTCCTCCATCCTGCAGCTCGGCAATGTCTGCTTTAGCTCATACGAGGTGTGTGTGTGTGTGTGTGTGTGTGTGTGTGTGTGTGTGTGTGTGTGTGTGTGTGTGTGTGTGTGTGTGTGTGTGATAAGAGTGAAAATGACACTGATCAGACATCCCTCAAACATGATATCATACGTCCGTTGGTGTTTTTTGCTTCAGAGCGAGTCATTCGAGGTGGCTTGTATCTTAAGTGAGACTGAGACCAGGAGGGTTGGCTCCTTGTTGCAGATTTCCTCCGAGGCCCTGCAGACTGTCATCACTCACAGAGTCACAGTCAGTAGCCTTCCATGCACCAGTCATGCCTCCTGCTGAGTTATCATCCATATTTTCTGCATGTGTGCACACTGAGAAGCCTTCTCGTCCACAGGAGACGACCTACGACAGGATCTACTGCCCTCTGTCTGTGGAAAGTGCCATAGAATCCAGGTAAGAAAATATCCTTAAAATGTGGACTGGATGACAGACTGGATGTAAGCACAACTAGCAGACAAGTCTCTGAAACCAAAATATAAATGAATCACTTGTTTCCTGCCATTTGTCCATCCATATAGTGATCCATCCATCCATTTTCTGTCCCGTTGCAGTGGCAGCAGACTAAAGACAGTAGCCTGTGTCCTCCCAAACCATGTCCTCTAGCTTAGAGATCTTCAACAGGTAGTCCGGGACCCTTAAGGGGCCCTCAGAATCATTGTTATTAATATTTTGAATGTTTTTTACCAAAATGTAAATGTCTCAACATGAACATTAGCCTATTTGTGAAAAAAGGTATGTAGGTAAGATAATCACCAAGGTAGCCATCCACAGATACAGTAAATAATGATACACTGTGCCACATGTATGTTTAACATTAAAACAATTTATAAAATCATTTTAACAGCTTTGTATTCTATGCACTAAGAAGGTATGTAAAAAGGCATTAGGCCGCCCTACACGTTATTGTAGGCCCAGTTTAATATGCAACTTACTTTTATACAATATATGTAGTAGGGGGACCCTGCTCCGTCTCTCTCAGTTAAAGATGCAGTAGGTAAGACTTATAAAACTAACTTTCTGTCATATCTGCTGAAACTGACCCTATGTTCCAGTAGAACTACATGAAGCAGGTCATTTAAAAAAAATCCGGCTCCTCTGGCACCACCTACAGCCTGTAGTGCGATTTGCAAAAACTGCTCCCTGTTCAGATGCACCAATCAGGGCCGGGGGGGGGAGTGGGCTGTCTAACTGCGTGTCAAGCACTGCTCATGAACACGCATTCATTCTCCCTTGTGGGAGGCTTTAGTGGAAAGGGGGAAATCCTGAATCTTCACAATCCTACCTACAGCACCTTTAAGGGGTCCTTGGCTTAAAAAACTTTGAAGACCCCTGCTCTAGCTCTTCCTGGCTCATCCTGAGAGACTCCCAGGTCAAATAGGATATGTAATCACTACAGTGGAGGTTCTGGGTTTGCCCTAACATCTCCCTTCCAGCTGGATGTACCTGGATTACCTCCAATAGGAGCCACCTAGGAGGCCTAACATTCCCAAACTACCTCAACTTTTCACGGTTACAAGAATTGCAGGCTTGGACCCAAACGCAGAAGAAGAGATGAGGAGGTAGCAGGGAGAGTTTCAATGATTTAATGATGAAAATAACCTTACAGTCTGACATGTGCACTTTCAACCTAAAAATACATCAGGATGGGGCAGGCTCTGGGACTTTGCCAATTCCTAGTTGGGGATCCCCGATTCCTCTCCTCGCTTCCCCTCCTGGCGTCTTAGTCCCGCCCACAGGAGATTCAAGGCGAGGAGTCGAGGAAGAGACTCAAATGCTGCATCTTATGTCACTTATTTGATAGCTCCTCGACTCCTCGGTCCTCGGCTGAACCGTAAGTTGTTCTGTCCCTCCTCTGTGAAGGCCGTCTCAAAGCTCTTATTTCTGCCCTGAGAAGAGAGGAGCAAGCATGGAGGAGGGATCATCGAGGAGCTATAGGCGAGGATACACAAGAGCAGCCTTCCCGGAAGCCGTGCAGCTGAAAGAGTTGCTAACTCCGCCGCTAACAGCTGACAAATTCATGTGACGTATTCATCTCTCTAAAACACATTTGCCCGTTTCCTCTCTCCTCCCATGATTTCCTCGCGTCTCTCCCCTGCCTCCTCGGTAGGAGGGACTAAGATGCGAGGAAGGGAGGCAAGTGGAGGAGTCAAGAAGGCAATTTAAGCGACATGAGAAGCATCTAAGGAGAGAGGAGTCGAGAAAGAGACTCCAGGACAGAGGAGTCGAGGAGGTACAAATTCGGCAATTGGGAAAGGCCCAATCACAAAGGCAGGAAAACACACACACAACAGGAAGGACTTTCAAACTCCACAACTCCAGTTTGTAACAAAAGTTTTTTTTCTGTAAAACATTTGCATTTAAAGGTACCCCCCCCTCCACCCCCCTCCTCCCCCTTGTCCTCTCTTGCAGAGATGCCATTGCCAAAGCCTTGTACTCAGTGCTGTTTGACTGGCTGTTGGAGCAGATCAATGACTGGCTGAGCCCCACAGAGATGGACAGCACAGTGGGCGTAGTCGACATCTACGGGTTTGAGGTTGGTATTCTGCACCATGTAACAAGGCTAAGTCCTTACCGGAGCGGCACAGGTTTGATTCCAGCCCGGGCTCTTTGCTGCCCTCTCTCTCTCCCCTACCTCTCCATTTTCTCTACAAGCAACAGATCCTTTACTTAAGTAAAGGTACTAATACCAGACTGTAAAAATACTTTGGTACAAGTAAAAGTCCTGCATTAAAAATGTTACTTAAGTAAAAGTATGTAAGTATCATCAGGAACATGTACTTAAAGTATTAAGAGTAAAAGTACTCAATGCAGAAAAATCCTCCTATTTTAGAAAGTGTAAAGGATCCAAACAGTGTGTTTAATGGTCTAATCATCTCAGCTGGACTTGTAGGCCGTTATATTGTTGGCTACTTTCATTTATAATAAAACATCAGATTTGATAAACTACATGTGTTTTGTGTGCAGGAATCTTAACGTGTTAAGTAACTAGTAACTAAAGCTGTAACAGATGAATGTAGTGGAGTAACTAAAGTAACTAGTAACTAAAGCTGTAACCGATGAATGTAGTGGAGTAAAAAGTACAATATTTCTCTCTGAAATGTAGCGGAGTAGAAGTAGAAAGTGCCATGAAAAGAAAAGACTCAAGTAAAGTACAATTACCTCAAATTAATACTTAAGTACAGTACTTGAGTAAATGTACTTGGTTACATTCTACAAGCTATCACTATCCATTAAAAAACATCTAAATAATGTCACAGTACTACTGTGTTTTTCTGCAGGACCTGGGAGTGAACAGCTTTGAGCAGCTGTGTATCAACTTTGCCAATGAGCAGCTGCAGCACTTTGTCAACAAGGCAGTGATCTCCCAGGAGCAGGTCAGTGGGATCCATGAAGATCCACCCAGCCTCAAGACACTTCTTTTTATAAGCTGTGACTAAATGGCTTTATCAAGAGTTGCCGAGTCATGTACTAATACCCTATACATCAGTTCTAAGACATTTCTAAGAACAACTTTTGCGTTGCCAGGTTGAGAAAAGTCCCTTTGACCGCATTCTCCTCCAGACAAAGACAAAGCTGAGTAGCTTTGTCTTTGTAGCTATTATTATTTGACTTATTAACATTTACAGTGGATTAGTGTAATAACCCTTTATTAATTACTTTTGATAAATATGTGTATTTGCTTGAGTGACATGAGAAGATTGATACTAATCGTGTCTATGTGTTAAGTATGGAGCTGGAGCCAGGAGGCAAATTTACGAATCATACTATGGCCACGCCAAGACCTGCCCTTCACACACAGTACTATTGGTCAGGCGTCCGATTTGTACAGGTCCTATCCCCTGACCAATCGGCTATCCTAACCTTAACCACTCGAGGTCAATGCCTAACCCCAACCAATCGAGCTGCTATTGAAGGGCGGGTCTTGGCCGTGGCCATAGTAGGATTCGTAAATTCGCAACCAGGAGATGATTATGCTAGCCTAGCATAAAGACTTGAGCAGGGGTGAGAAGCTAGCCCGGCTCTCCCAAAAGATCAAAAATACACTCAACACCTCTAAAACTCACCAATTTTTTTATTTATTTATTCGGGACAGTGCACATTAATGAACAATCTAACATTTCTGTACAAACTGTAAATGAGCCAGGTTATAGCATAAATGCTAATTTTCACCTGTAGTCCTGAGGCATGAAGACAACAACATACAAGATAATGCAACACAAAAGAATATAACAATATACAATATCAACAAAAAAAAAAAAACATTAGCACACATTCAGGCAGATTACATTACATCAATAAAATTTGTCAAAATGATGACATAACTGGGAACTTTTAAGAAGAAGAAATTAACATGCTGTTTCTTGTTTGGCCTGTACACAAACAGGCTGGGTTTTAGGCTGGGTTATGTGCTGCAACTATTTCTTGGTGAACATCAGCTGGGCGCTGTGACTGCGCAGCTTCCCAGAGTCTTGTCATCATAGTGAAGTTGCCAGGTTTGGTGCCATTGTGCCTGTACAACAGCCAATACCAAAACCGGTACACGAAAAAGTTCCAGCACATAATTCACTGTAAAAAAAAAAAATGTGTGTATTAAACCAACAAGATACAAAATGATAGCATATCACCCTTAGAGGTGTTGGTAGTCGTATTTCTGAACTTGGGACAGAGCTAGGCTAAGCGTTTCCCCCTGCTTCCAGTCTTTATGCTAAGCTAAGCTACGAATCCAGCTCTGACACTGATATGGTTCACTCTTGGAAAGAACGCAAATAAGGATATTTTTCTAAATGCTGAACTATTTCTTTAAAATCTATAATTTCAGATGACTTACTAACTTTTGCTTTTGGCTTATTAGTAAGTGAGAAACATGTACGCCTTTATTCATGACCTTATCAAACTTGTAACTGCAGGATTGATTTTTTATTATTAAATTAGACCCATTACCTTATAACTAATGACTTATTAACATTTGTAACTGTACACTTGATGGCTTATTAGAAATTGAGGAAATACGTTCCCCTAAAGTATCTAACTAAGGTCTTATTTATTACTTAGCTTGATTATTGACTTGACTTTTAATGACTCACCAGTCAAAGCAATTGTTCACAACATTGTCCTTATAAATGGCTTATAACTGATCTATAAAGCATTGACAAGTGGTTTATTAACAATTACGGAGGATATTAGTTACAACTTATACACCTTTATTAAGGGTGACTTTTTAGAAAGTGGTACCACTGTCTTTCTAAGAAATAACCAAAATCACACTGAAAAAGAAGTTAGAAGACATATTGTACAGCAGTTCATTAACACCCCGTCAACAACAGTTCCATAGCTCCCCGTTAACACTTGAGTATGCAGTATTGACCGATAGAGGACTACATGGATTGTCCAAATTTAAGAAAGCTAAACTTCCAGTATTTTTTAATGGTTGGTAATTCTATGAGTTTTAGGTTTATAAATTAACAAGGACACACTGTGTCATGGATATGAATCACCTGGTCAAGCCAATGCAGCCACAGCAGTTTTAATACTGGATCAGTTCCAGTCCAATCCGTTCCTGCAGGCAAGGAAACTACCAGCTGCCTGCACCAGTTTAGACACCAGGTTGTTTTAGACCTGCGCATGTCAACATGTCAAAGTGTGCAGCACAGGGATGGACTGACAATTTCCCAGTCTTAATATGAATCAAAAGTGTAATATGACATTGACAAAATATTAAATAGGTTATTCAATGCTAATTCTTTAACACAAAGCAACACATATTATATCAATAATAGCTAATAACCTATCTTTAAAATCATTTGTTTATTCAGGTTGAAGATAGTTGCAGCACAAAAGATGAAAGGGAGATTGCAGGGAAGTGCCAGGATGTACCAGGATGCTCTACATCACAATATTTCAAATGGCCCAAGTCAGATAGTCACAGCCTGGAACTATTTTTTGCTTACCACCCTCAGCAAAAGCCTAAACACCCGTCTCTACAGAGAGTGTTTAGTTGTAAAGATGGTACCAACCGCAAATGGCTAATAAACACAACCCCAATTATCATCATTGGTTTTGAGATGTTACTTGCTGTGAATACCTTGTCTGGTTGGCTACAGTATTGTGGCATAGTGACAAAGACCCCTTTGTCAAACTCTGACCATAATACACTCCATCTAATACCTACATATAAGACTGTTTTGAAGAGCAGTAAACCACTAACTAAGACAGTGACTGTATGGTCTGAAGACAGTATAGAGACACTGAAGGGCTCATTTCTCTGTACAGACTGGGACATTTTCCATGGTTTGGGTATTGATTAGGCCACTGACACTATTATGGATTATATTCAATTCTGTGAGGATTGTGTGGCCACCAAGAAAGTTATTACAATCTACCCTAACAACAAGCCATACATCACCAGAGAGTTAAAGGACTGTATCAACTGGAAATAAATGGCCTTTAGGAATCATGATAGGATGGGGCTGAAATCAGTTCAAAGGGAGCTTAATCAGTTATTAAGGGATGCAAGAAAGAAACTTAGGGATGTCATTGAAGAGAATTTTGCCTCTATGGACTCTAAAAAAACTTTGGGTCTCCATGAAATCCGTTACAAATATGACAACACAGAAAGGGCCGCATAATATATGATGAGCAGAGTAAAGCAGATGAATTTAACGATTTCTTTCTGAGGTTTGATACACAGGACTACTTTTTGGAATGTAATAATGTACTACAGTCATTTACAACTGACCTCTGTCCTAGGTTAGTAGTTGATCCCTTCAAAATACAGTCACTTTTCAGCCATGTATGTAAAAAGAAATCTGCAGGCCCGGACGGCATCTCTGCTTTTCTCCTTAAGACCTTTGCTGCAGAGCTAACCCCTGCGTGGTGCCCTGTGTTTCAGAGGTCTGTAGATTCCCATCTGGTTCCTGCTCTCTGGAAAAAATCTACCATTATTCCCATTCCAAAGAAACCCTGTCCTACAGAAAACAATGATTATAGACCGGTTTTAACTTCTGTTGTTATGAAATGTTTTGAAAAATACATGGTATCCATACTGAAATCTGAAGTCAACACTGAATTAGATCCACTCCAGTTTGCTTATAGGCAGGGGAGGAGTACAGATGATGCAATTAATAGCATCACCCACCTAACTCTTAAGCACCTGGAGGATCCCAAAGCCTATGCACGCCTTCTGTTCATTGATTTCAGTTCTGCTTTTAATACATTACGGCCTCATCTGCTCTTAGAGAAAATGACTCAGATGAATGTTAATCCTTCTATTATTAAATGGTTTTATTCTTTTTTAATAGATAAATAGAACCAAAATGTTAGGATTAACGACTCGTTTTCTGAATCAAAATGCATCAGTACGGGTGCACCTCAGGGTTGCGTAAGTTCACCGGTCCTGTTCACCCTTTATACTAACGACTGCACTAATAGTCTCCCGGGTAACCTGTTTTTTTTTTAATTTTCTGATGACACTGCCATTCTTAGTCTGCTTCATCAGAACTCAGGTCGGTGGGGGATCATACCCCTTTGTCTATTCATAGGGAGGATATCAAACAGGTCACTTCTTATAGGTATCTGGGCATCCACCTGGATAACCTTTTAAGCTGGAGTGACCACGTAGATTATGTATGTTCCCGTTTACAGCAAAGACTGTATTTTTTCCGCAGACTAAGGGTGTTTGGTGTCAGCCAGAACATCATGTTTTTATTTTATCAGGCAGTGATAGAGAGTGTTATCAGGTATGGGATGACAGCGTGGTTCGGCAGTCTCTCCACACAGTCCAAATCAAAGTTGCAGCGCCTGGTACAGACTGCTATGAAGGTGATGGGGAGGACTGATAAGCTCTCCCTTCAGTCCATCTATGAGTGGTCTGTACTTAGGCAGGCGCGGAGAGTATTGTTGGACCCGTCCCACATCCTTCAAACGGAATACGAGCTCCTGCCTGCTGGCAGAAGGTACAGAATCCCTAAAACTAAATTGAACCGTTTTAAATACTCCTTCCATCAAAATTTTAAATCAAAATTTAAATAGAGTGTACGATTTGTAATAGGCCTGAGAAGTGTGCAATAACCCAGTGTTCTGCATTTTTTTTATTTCTGTGTGTATGTAGCCTATGTGTATGTTTTTAGCTGTTATTTGTATTTTTACGTGTATCTATTGTCTGTAATGGCAGCTACTACTATGCACTACGCACTTTTGAGTCCATGACAAATTTCCCCTAGGGGACAATAAAGTATATTCTATTCTGTTCTATTCTATTCTATAGTATCAGGACTTCCTGGCTAGTGTCTGTCGCGCACAGCTAGGGGCGAATGGCCAGATGATGGGCCTATTTGGGAGAAAGTCCAGGGCTGTTTTTTAGCCCCAGTCCGTCCCTGGTGCAGCATACAAGCAAAGAAAGAAATTGCTTCTTTCTTAATAATCAGGCAATTAGAACAAATAACTTATATTCCTTTAACCAAAGAGCACCTTCAATAAATGCCTTCACACACTTATACTGAGTGTAGTCTGCAATGTTACTGTGTGTGTTGCCTGCAGGAGGAGTATAGTGCAGAACAGATCCAGTGGTATCCAATGCCTCTCAAGAACTTACACTCCTGTCTGGAGCTGATCTCCTCCAGACCGCACGGCATACTCCGCATACTGGACGATCAGACCTGCCTCCCCCAGGTACACACACACACACACACACACACACACACACACACACACACACACACACACACACACACACACACACACACACACACACACACACACACACGTTTGCGCCTTCATACAGAACAGAACAGAAAACAGGAACATACACTAGAAAGACCAAGACTCAGATAGTAACCTGTAACTTTGCCAGGCATTGTGATAAGTTATTAAAAACAGGACAATATATAATTTTCTCACTTTTGACATCCTCTATCAACACTTTGATAAGCAGAGGAAAAGCTCTCCTGTGTTTAATGACATGGCTTTGCTTACTTATATGACAGTGTGCCATGGTTATTTAGCCTGACAAGCCAGACCCACATCTAGATGTTGGGTCTGGGAACTCACCATTGACGGAGCTCAATCCGAGGGGCGGGAAACGGTTGTCTTTCAAATTTTCTCTTCACGCAATAGGATAGCGCTACAACCAAGCAGAGCAACGAAGAAGGTAGCAGAGCTAGTTGATAGATTAAACTTTAAACTTTTGCCGTATCCGGTCGGCAAAACTCCGAACACATCTTCCTTTTTTAAGAATAACTTGCCAGTGCCGTTCTTTGTTCTTTTCTCAAAGAACAGCTGAACTCCAAGTCTTCCAGAAGACCGCTGTTCCCAGCAGCAGCAGCCATAAGTCCGCCCACTGACTCTATACACGATGTGATTGGCCTGACCAGATTTTGGTTTTTCCAGCTCGCAAGTCAACGTAGAGTGCCTAGACCCCCCTAGCTGCAAAATAAATTTGCTGCCGCTAGGGTGCGTCTAGATTTCTAGGCTAATGGTTATTAGCATATAACCAGAGATTTTGCTTAGATTCAGAAGTGTTAAGACAACATGTTTCTATTTCGTTCTACATTGGACCTTGAGGGAGTGTAACGGAAAGTAAATGTGTGTGTGTTTTCAGTATTGTCAGTATTGGTTTTTTTCATCAGGCCACTGATCACACCTTCCTCCAGAAGTGCCACTATCACCATGGGAACAGCCCTTTCTATGCCAAGCCCAAGAACCCACTGCCAGTCTTCACTGTCTATCACTATGCTGGAGCTGTCACTTATCAGGTATCAGGCACAGCTCTCTCAGGGGCGATTCCAGGATTTTTTAGGTGGGGGAGGGGGGCACAGGGGGACCAATAACCAGTAAGGTGGGGCGGGGGTGATCTGCTTAGAAATATAGTAAATATTGGATAGGATATAACAACAATTTAATTCTGCTAAATAAAACATCACATACAATATCACATTCATTTTTAATTTCACTTGTTTTCATTTTAAACAAATTGTATATCCAAATACAATACACATTTTCTATAGGCTCAGTCTGCCACTTTAAAAAAAGAAAATTCCAGTGCTGGTTCCATGGTATCAGAATTTTGGATAGTCGTCATGGAAACATTAATTGGTCATGTAACAAGGGCTGGGTGGAAGATTGGCAGAACAGGCAGCCAAGTAACAGTACTGTGATCCAATGGAAGTCACAATTGTCAGATTGACAGCACTCTAGTCCAGTGGAATAGGGGGAGGGGGGGGGAGCCGGGCACTCAGGGGGGCCGGTGCCACCATAGATGGTGCCCCCCTGTGCCCCCCTTCTTGACCCGCCCCTGAGCTCACTGCTATATACAGCAGATCTGTCAAACAGCAGCCAGTGCTGCCAGAACAATGTCATTAAAAAATAAACTCTTTGAGTCTTTTTCCCCAGGTTCATAATTTCCTGAATAAGAACCACGACCAGTTCAGGACAGAAGTGGTGGAGCTTTTCGCCAGGAGTCGGCTAAAGGTAAACCAACTGGCATTAGACCCATATAGGGTGCTATTATGGGTCTTTTTGCATAGCTTAGCCAAATTTGCATAGCAGCCACAGAGGAAGCCCTTTGCTTGAATTGGTTGAAGCAAGAGATTTTGATCAGATTACACAGGTTTGTGTATCATTCAAACTAAATAACACCTTTAGTTAAGTTAGTGCATTTTACAGTGCTGTAACAAACTACTAATACTTATAAACAGCAGAGCAATAGGAGACTAATCCACAAACTATAAAATATGACTTGAAATGTGAAAAAAACTAATACATAAGTAAAATAAAATAAAATAAACCAAGACATTATATTAAAGACAAATCAGAGGTACCCAGAAATAACACGGATGATCCCAAACAACGCGCTTTGCAAGTACAACAAAAGATCGAAACAGTATTCTCACTGAACGTTGACATATACCCTTCTGTGATTATTCTTCCTTTAATATTAGACTAAATAATTCATATGTTCTGCTTTTTTAACTCAAGGATTAGGTATAATTTCCTATAAATGAGGTTTATTGACCATGATTTCCAAAAATAAGTGCTAATCTAGTGGTAATAAATTGATGTTAGTAGTGTTTATACATGGCAATGAAAAAAGTGCCAAAAACATTGAAAAAGCGCCAAAAGTGTAAAATAAATGTCAGAAAATTATTGATTTTCACTTTTGACCCGGGATGACGACAAGTGCATGGTTGAATGTTAGACAACACAAGGGTTAAGAAAATTGCACATCCAGGTACGTTAACCAATTTTAAATATTCCCAGGAAAGTTGCCGTGTGCTGAGCTCTCTCAGAAATGTAGAACATATAATCGATGATGTTATGTCTTAACAGTGACTTCTGTATCTTGTAATTATCTTATCATTGCAAAATCGGGAAAAAGGACAAATTCTTCTTCTCTGGTGTAAAATCTGTATTGCATCATTTGTTGTAATTACAAGACTACGACACAGTTATGGGAAACAGAAGTTATAATTACAGCATGATGTTGGTTTCTGTGGTGAAACACCCATATTTTTTAATTATGAGAAATAGATCTTTCCTTGTAATCATGAGATACAGGTTTGTTTTTTATTTTGCTTTGGTGATTGCAGTGTGCGTCCATCCTTTTTTGTCACTATACAATTAAAAAAAAAACAATTAGCAAGCACAAGAAAATGAAATATAAAAGTGTAAATGTTTTATTAGGTGTGTCATTGCTAGTGGTGAATAATTCTTCCACCACTGGCCAGTACATAATACAAAATGGATCAGTTTGAAGATATTGCATATATCAACATAAAATATATCAGTTGCTCCAAAAACATACTTACTGATGTGAACTCATTCATTTTGACAGTTTACCTGTGAATTTGCATGTTCGTCAGATGGTGTCGGTGCTGTTCCGGAAGGTTCAGGATGGTTACATTCAGCAGCGAGAGCTTGGCTGGAGAGGGAAGGGTCTCCGCCAGCTGCCCTCTACTGCTGCTTCCCACTTCCTTCAGTCGCTGAATGAGCTCACCGCTCGCCTGGACAGGTACCAACACACAGAGCACACTGATACCGAGCTGTCATTACCAAATCCAACTGAGGCCCTGTTTACACGACATCGCTCGCGGGTGAAAATGACAAAAATATCTTGGAGCTTAAAAACGCAAAAAAGTTAAACCACCCTCCAGAGTGGAAATCTTAAAAACGCTCCACCGTCGCGTTCCCATCTGCAGGGTAAATCCAGAGAGCTAGCTAGACTATCTGTCCAATCTGAGTTTTCTGTTGCACGACTAAAACTACTTTTGAACGTACACATGTTCCACCAAAACAAGTTCCTTCCCGAGGCTATTTTGCAGAGGCGCCGTGGCTCCGTCCTGTGCTTAGCGCCGCCCGTGACGATTATGATTGGTTTAAAGAAATGCCAATAAACCAGAGCACGTTTTTCTCCCATCCCAGAATGCTGTGTGACTAGTCAGACCCTCTTCTGCAGCACTGTGAAGGAAGGTCTGGCAATGTGAAACTAGATACCAGCTTTTGCTTCCCGATACCTGAACTTGCGTATCGGTCGATACCGAGAACGACCCGATACCAGTGTGTCATGTATTTTATTATGTTTTAACAGCAGTATACTACTAACCCTGTATGGATGTGTTATTATGATACAACTGAAAATAATGAGATGCCTGCACTCTAATTCTCCCAATACGTTTATTGTGCTGCAATGTTTCAACCCTGCTGGGTCTTCCTCATGCTCAAGGCTGTGCTATGATTTCTCTTTGTTGTCGGTCTGGCTCAGGTTAAACTTTTTGTGAAACATGAACAAACACAAACAAAGAATGCCAAAGAACTTTCTTTTATTATCTAGTTTGACCGTTTGATCGGTGCAGTGCACTGCAGTACTTGCCGATACCAGGACCTGATGAAATCGGGTTCCGTTACCTCGCGTGAGCATGGACGCCTGGCCAATCGTAGCGTGCAGATGCTATTGAAGGGCGGGTCTTGCCTAGAACTGCAGTGGGTTCCATAATAACAGCGTCAATCACACATACTGGTTAATACTCATTCCAGATGCCTGAAATTCACAATGCCTCTTTAAATACTATTTAAGTAGTTGTACATTTTTATTCCCAACTTGTATATATGCATACATTCTTTCCTTTGTATATGTTTTATCTTTATTTTTTGAATATTTGTTCTTGTATTCTATCCTATGTATTATTTTTTGTATTTTCTGTTGTGTGCTGTGTGTCTGATGTTTTGCTGCTATAACACTGCAATTTCCCTATTTGGGATCAATAAAGTCAATTTAATCTAATCTAATCTAAATATCCCATTTCTATAAAAGAGCCACAGATGCTTCTCAACCTTTCTTCACATGCATGTGGGTCTAACGTTTGAGTTTAAGTTCATGTTCACAGTTAAACAACTGAATAAAAACCAGAATTTGCATCAGTTTAGAAAAATAAAAAGCCCTAGAAAAATAAAAAAAAGCCCTAGAAAAATAAAATAATAAATATACATATCAATTACACATACAGTATGCACCCATACATTTATGCTCACATACACATAAAAAAAAAGCCACCCACTGGTCTATGTAAGTGCCTTAAATACAGTAAAATAAATAAAATGTGCATAATTTACAGCACATTGCACAGGCAACAGCAAACTCCAGAGACTTCAGCTCGCTGTTCCATTCAGTGCTTTGATGTCCAAACTGACTGCCGTAGGCAGCGTTGCTGTCTTTAGCCTGTTTGTTCTGCACCGTTAATAATATTTCCTGACGAATAACCTGTGTCAATGTTTTGTCCTTTAACTCTTAGATGCAAAACCACTTTTATTCGTTGTCTGAAGCCAAACTACGTCAAGGTAACCCCAGATAACCCCCAGATACTTTATAGGCTACTATCCTAACATCAGTCGAAAATGTATGACCATGTACCATCTCTCGCACGTCATCTGTCAGCTTCCTGGGATCTTTGACGTGGACTATGTGTTGGCCCAGCTGAGGCATGCTGGGATGTTGGAGACCATCCACATCAGGAAAGAGGGTTTCCCCATACGGATACAGTACTCCTACTTCATCGAGAGGTGCTGCAAACATACAAAGACTCTCTGTCTGCACTATCACAAAAGTACTTTAATGTTTATTAATTTGCTTTCACTTTTTACTTCTCTTGTCTTATTTTCCTCACCTTGCCTTTTCTCGCACCTACTGCTTTTCATTAATGGCGGCCTAGTTGAAGGATGTTCAGTATTGAGCTTCATTTTGTCCCCATTGGGGATCAAAATAATTCAGCAGGGATATGTAGACCAGAAAGGGGGAAATTCCACCCATCCGCTTTTGGTTCAAAACTCTGCTTGAAAAACAAAACGTAGCGATGTAAATGAAGCCTGAGAAAAGCTTGAAGTCAGTGTGTGTTGTGTTTGGTAGATACGGGGTTCTGCTGAGCCAGCGGCTGAGTGAGGTGTCAGACAAAGAGCAGTCACTGGCTCTGCTGGACATGGTGGGTGCCGAGGAGGGACAGTACCAGCTGGGACTCACCAAGGTGCCAAACTGCCCCACTCGCGACACTACTGATTAAAAAGTGTGTACTCTCCATCGTCATGTTTAGATGTATGTGTGTATCTTTGTTAGCTGTTCCTCAAGGAGCTTCTGTACCAGCAGCTGGAGGAAAAGTGGAACAGCACCCAGACCTGGGCTGCCATCACCATCCAGAGGAACATCAGAGGCTTCATCTGCAGGAGGAACTTCAGGTTCTTCAAGGAGAAAGCCATCGTCATCCAGAGCCACATCCGGGGACACCAGGCCAGGTACGGAAAGGAGGAAGATCAGACAGGAGAAGAGTATCCAATCCAAATGTTCAACTTTTTTAATATACTCTAGGTGTCTTTAATGACAAAACAACATAATAAAATACGGAAAACACTGCTTAACAAGTCGTGAAATTGGGGTGCCTGGGTAGCTCACCTGGTAGAGCGTGCACCCATATACAGAGGCTCAGTCCTCGCCGCAGGTTGCAACCGAACCTTTGCTGCATGTCATTCCCCCTCTCTCTCCCCTTTCATGTCTAAGCGGTCCTATTAAATAAAGGCCTAAAATGCCCCAAAAAATAATGATCTAAAAAAAAAAGTCATGAAATCCAGATTTTACTTAAGTAAAAGTAAACAAGTGTATCCACAGTCAAATGTCCCACACAGCACGCTGTTGTACAGATGTTAAACGTACAATGTGTAATTTTCTGCCTAGGGGTCTCTCCAGTGTTGGGCAAGTTACTGAAAATTAGTAATTAGTTACAGTTACTAGTTACTTCTTTTAAAAGTAATTGAATTACTTTACCAATTACTGCATATCAAAAGTAATTAGTTACTAGGAGAAGTAACTTTTAAGTCTCCTTTTTAAATGTAAATATGAACAGTACTGAACAGTCAAACCCAATAAATATAATTTTTAGACCTATTTATTGTAATACTGCCAACAGGGCAACAGGCCTTCAAATCAAGCAGTACAAACGTCCCTTTTAATACTTGAAACGAAATAGCAACTATCTCAATCATTTAACAGTGTTTTTTTTTTTTTCCACATTAGGCCCAATGAAATAAAAGTGATTGGCCTACAGTATACCTAGCAATCAATTTATTCAGCTCTGCCTGGCTTATCGGCTGCACTGCAGTCCGTGTAAAATCTAGCTGTGGTTGTTTGCATGGAGTGGCACCTTCAGCAACCGTAGGGCGGGGCTCTTTCGCTACTAGCTTTGTCGAAGCGTGTTGCTTCAACAGGTGCTTCATAAGATTTGAATTGCTACTGTTAGACGTGGATAGGTTCTTTACAACTGCACATAATTGACAACTCACCACTAAATTTTTGACTTTAATTTCGATGAGCGAAAAGTAATGTCTGTCATATAGTTAGAATGCGCCTGCGCATATACTGTGATATATACGGTAGTTAAAATGTGCCTGCGCATATACTGTGATATATAGGGTAACACCCAAAACGTGTGTGTCACTGCTCACTTGTTACTTGCATCTGGAGTTCAGAGTAAAGAAGACTAAATGATAAACTGCCTCCTTCGTTATCATTTTGCAATGTCAATACTTCCAGGAGAGAAAGCTCATTGTATCTGGCCATGCTGTGGTTTAATGCTCATTGTTCGATTGGTGTATCATTGCGCCACCATAAGGTCCTGCGACGTTAGATCAGAAGCAGCTAAAGTAGACCTATCTGTCTTGTCTGCAAGCGTTCATTTTTCACAAAAGAGAGTAACACAAGTAACGAACTCATTTAAATTTCAGCAATTGTAATTGCGTTACTTGATGAAAAAAATATTTAGTTACATGCTCGTTACCGCTAAAAGTAGTGGAATTACAATCCCAACACTGGGTCTCTCAATCAAAACAATGGATGTAAACACACAGACAGTAACATACATGGACACACTTCAGCCATATACTTCGACGGAGACCAGTGAAGTCACTTTTCCGGTGATGGCTGAGCGTTACTGCGCAGCCTCAAACTGAGCTTGACGACATAGATGTGAGTGAGCAACCTGTCTGAAAGTTGGAAGTCTTCTGGTAGCTGTGCATAGAGAAATCTCAATCATTCCCAATCTTGCAGAGACGGAGAGCGTAGCTATAAGGAGATAACATAGGCACAGGCTAATTGATGCTAACTAAAATGCTAGTTAACATTAGTAATTAAACTTAAACAGCTAATGTAAGTTGAAACTGCCTGCGAGCTTCTCCTGTACTATACAGTAATTTCTCTACTGTGCGACAGAAAGTCGCATGGTTATGACACAATCGTTAGCCTATTTTGACAAAAACGGTTGCTACAGGGCCATAACGTGAGATACAAGGTAATCGAGCCTTTTATACATTTTCGTGTTTCTTAAGAAATAAACAATGGACAAAGAGAGTCTTTAAACGCTTCAGATGTAAAGTTATTCGCTGTCAAAATGCCGCCAAAATGAATGGGAGTCAATGGGATGATAACGGAAGGTGATGGCTGCTTAGCCTAGAATCTCCCCATAGGAGCTACGCTTTCCGGATGCTCGCTTACCCCCTTGGTAAACACGGACTTTTGATAATGTCGTGAAGTGGCATTATGGGAATTGTAGTTTTCATTGTTTAACACAATTGCCGATTAAAATATATCTGTTCACGGATTGGTTTATCCATTACAGTTTTATCCACGTTACGTTTAGTAACGTCTATTCATGTCATTCTGATAAAATAGCGGCAGTTTCCCCCAGATAATTACGTTTTCTTGATTTGATTTGTATTGGTAATGTTAGTTAGCTAACGTTAGTTGACCGGTTAGCGAGCAAGCAAGCTAACATTAGCCACTCAGCTAAAACCACAATATCACAATATATATAAGTCAGTGTGACTATTTGGATGTTTACAGCACCGGGGGGAAAGGGTTTGTTGTAACGTTACTCAACTATGCTGAGAGACTCACTTCGCGGCTGGGACTGGCCGCCGAGTATCTCCAGGGCTGGCCGGAGATAACAGCCGAGGATACGCCTAGCTACATCAATAGGATGGCTGCCGGATGTTGCTATCGAACTCCCCATACCTTCACCATTTGCCTGCAGGACAGTCACCATTTGTCGGTCAATCTTAACTGTAAAGAACACCGCTAAATGCTAAAGGGGGGAGAATTTCAGCACAACACCACGGCCAGCCAGTCTCCTACGCCTGGGGGCGATTTTGCCTGTTTCCCCAATGGAACATAAAGCTTTCTGTTACTGCCATTAGCATCGTTATCACCCAGCGCTGGAGTTTGTGCTGGCTGGGTTAGGATTGCTGTAAGTTAATGATAGTGGTTGGCTGCTGGCTAACATTGGATGTGTTGTGTCCCTGGTGCTGTTGTCCGCTCTCATCCAGACTAAAGTCCCTTAGCGGCGGGGAGTGAGGCAGAAAAACCAGGGTGGGATAGCTGGCTAATTAGCATGCGATTCGTCCTTTATCTATACAGCTAACATTAATGCTAGCTGGCGAACGTAATCGTGGGTTAGCCCAGTGCTGTTTAACATTAACTTTACCTTGATCAAAACAATTATACCTAAAATAACTTCATGCGCGTGTTGAACGATGTTGTAACCTTATAAGTTATAACATTCCCCACCAAGGGTTAGCATGAGCTACTTGTCAACGTTGCACATAACGTTAAGCTGGATCGATCAATATTGAAATGTATCAATAAATAAGGTCTCTGCTGTATTACTGTGTTGTAAGTGGCATGTAATCAATGACAAAATGATGCTGTGTGGCAGAAACCAAGCTGTATTACGGTTAATGAGTATATCTTTTTGTGACATTGTATGATTTACAATTACTCTCGAACGTATCATCTGGGTGCCCGTGTTTTGACGGAAGTTAGAGGAACCAGAGGGGTCAAAGGTTTTATAACGCCACTGTCAGGCGAGTAAACGAAACGTCCCGTGTCATTAAAATAAAATGGGTTTGAACATTGTAGGAAACATTTGGGGTAGTGTAAGTACACAACTCAGCAAAATATATAACATAGGTATAGCTGTTTTTAGACATTTTAATGCAAAAATGTTACATATTGTACCTTTAACAGACTCATTTATCTATAAAAGAAGGAATGTAAATTAAGTCAACAAGCCAAGTTAGCCCTCTGAGCTAATGCGTGCTAACTACTGTAGCCGAGGGTAATAAAACTAAAACACAGGGACTCCGTAATCGGAATCAGCATGAACCAAGGCGGCCAACACACTTTTATTAAAGGTGACCTATTATGCTTTTCCATATTTTCTGTCTGTAATGTTACAATGTTGAATTTTAATGTTAAATGTGGTTTATGCTCCGGTTTGTTTTTCTTTTCTTCGGTTTCAACAGTTTTTTCTACTCTCGGCCCCGTATCACATCATACAGAGCCGGGTTTCTACAGTGCCTGTGCAAAATCTGTTTTTGTGTGTGTTTTTAGAGAAAAGAGAGCCACTTACAACTCCATTCACGGAAGTCAATAAATTTGTTCTGTGGTGTGACAAGAACCATCTCACCATTAACATTAAAAAAACTGAGGAGATGGTGTTTGACCCTCGGTCGGTGGGGGATCATACCCCTTTGTCTATTCATAGGGAGGATATCAAACAGGTCACTTCTTATAGGTATCTGGGCATCCACCTGGATAACCTTTTAAGCTGGAGTGACCACGTAGATTATGTATGCTCCCGTTTACAGCAAAGACTGTATTTTTTCCGCAGACTAAGGGTGTTTGGTGTCAGCCAGAACATCATGTTTTTATTTTATCAGGCAGTGATAGAGAGTGTTATCAGGTATGGGATGACAGCGTGGTTTGGCAGTCTCTCCACACAGTCCAAATCAAAGTTGCAGCGCCTGGTACAGACTGCTATGAAGGTAATGGGGAGGACTGATAAGCTCTCCCTTCAGTCCATCTATGAGTGGTCTGTACTTAGGCAGGCGCGGAGAGTATTGTTGGACCCGTCCCACATCCTTCAAACGGAATACGAGCTCCTGCCTGCTGGCAGAAGGTACAGAATCCCTAAAACTAAATTGAACCGTTTTAAATACTCCTTCGTACCAGTCTCCATCAAAATTTTAAATCAAAATTTTAAATAGATTGTAAGATTTGTAATAGGCCTGAGAAGTATGCAATAACCCGGTGTTCTGCATTTTTATTTATTTAATTTATTTATTTTGTGTGTATGTAGCCTATGTGTATGTTATTTGTATTTTTACGTGTATCTATTGTCTGTAATGGCAGCTACTACTATGCACTACGCACTTTTGAGTCCATGACAAATTTCCCCTAGGGGACAATAAAGTATATTCTATTCTATTCTATTCATACATAGGCACCACAATGTGAGCATGTAGGACATTCAAACAGTGAGGTCTTGCTCAGCATGTGCCTATAATCACTATGAAGTTCCTCTTGGAAGAAGTCTCACATGCATAAATCCTCCATGTTGGGCAGCAACAACCGTATTAGAAGCATTGTCTGTTACGAAAACTAAGTCGTGGTCATTCAGATGCCATTCATCTGCTACCCTCTTCAACAAGTCGGCCACATTTGCTCGTACATTGCTCTTGTTTGGAGCACAAGTGACACTAGCTGCCAATCATCGTTGATGGAATGTGCGGTTACGGTAACAGGTCGCTTTTATTCCAACTCTGAGTGGTATCGAGAAATGTGGTTTCTCAGATTTGTTGTATTTCCGAAGTATTTGATTTGAGTTCCACACACCTTACACAGGTCTTGTCCAGCTTCCCCGCGACCTCATAGAACCCAAAATGCTGCCATATGGCAGCTTTAAAGTAGCCGGTGCAGGTCGTAAAGGTTTGTTACTCGCCATTGTAGCCATTTTGTCACCACTTAAACAACTTGCACGTGTTTGGTGCGCATGTGTGCATAGCAGAGAACCGGCAGGCAGAAAGGAGAGTTTTCTGTAGCGCTCTGCAGCAGGCAAACAGAATTTTGCAGCAGGCAAACTAATTTAATTTTTAAAATTCCAATTATCTGCATCGAGCATCAAATCGTTCTAGAGAGAATTGCGATGCATCTATGAATCGATTATTTTTACCACCCCTATTAAATATGTGACTCAAAAAGTGTCTGGTAGCCTGCCTATAAGTGGCATCATGCTCTGTCTGCCACTTGTTGTCTGTAGCTGGTTGTGCTTTGCATTTGTGGAAATGTGCCAATCTGTGCTTCTCTTACCGATAGTAACATAATAAATATATACATATATATATATATATATATATATATATATATATATATATATATATATATATATATATATATAACAATATCTTTTGCATTTCTAATCCAAACAACGTCAAACTTGGCCTGTTTACACCTGTAAATTTTGAATCCATCAGACTAACAGTTCGAGAGATATGCGAATAACACACACACAGACAGACAGACGTTTCTGTAATTGATAGATAGATAGATAGATAGATAGATAGATAGATAGATAGATAGATAGATAGATAGATGGCCATCTGCTCCAGGCAAGCGTGCTGCAGTGTTTGCATTACATACACTGCTACATGTAGCTACATGCTAACATCAGGGAAAACTGTAATCTCGGTTGCAGATGCTGGTGGTTGTAAATTGCTGAAAATTACGCCTATGGATACAACTAAGCACTTTTTACAGTGTATAGCTGTTCAGGGTCCTTTACCACGGGCCCCCAGGCAGTTTGCCTATCTTTGCCTAAAGGTAAAATCTGCTCTTGGTGCTTTTTCCCATGAACCAAAGTGTGTTTCACTGGTGTTTCTGATGGTGAGTAGCTGTGACTGAGGTCAGGTCAGAGAGTCAGAGAGTGATACACTAACGTGAAGCACTAAGTAAGAGTAAGATGTGTTTGTGTGTTGCTGCCCCGTCTCTTTTTCTAGGAAGCAGTACAAGCGTCTGAGGCAGTCCTTCACACAGTTCTGGGCGGTGATGATGATAACGAGGGACACCATCAAGAGACGCCATTGGAGGAAGGTAGATATGAGAGAGATAAAGACAGTTGGTTGGGTTTGCTTGGCAACCTCATGTTTGTCGACTTTATTGTGCTATAAATCTTTGCACGATTACACAATACCAGCAGCTTAACACTACAGCATGACTTGTAATAGGAAATATGTATCCATACTCAGCGATAACGCCCTCACATCCATGTTTGGGGTCAAAGTGTAATTTTTTTTTCTACTAGGATCTCCTTTCTTTTTCATTTCCTCTCAAATGATCCACCTGTAGTGTTGCCTGTATTGTTGTGGCAATGGTCTGTATAAATAATTCCCAATTATGTTCCCAGTTTGTCTTGTTACCTCGAGTATCGACCAACTCAATACAATATTTGTGAATGGAATTTAATTTGTGGTATCCAAAAAATTTAAAATATGATATTTGAAGCGGCACTTATCAAAACATTTTTCACATATAAAAATGGATCAAATGACTGTGTAATGTGGGAGGTGTCGCTCATATTGTCGCCCAAATTGGCAAAGACTAAACCAGAGCTAAAAGTAGAGTCAGTGTTGGGCTTACTACCTATTAGGTGGTTACAAACATGCTAATGTTGCCCTGTCTAGTCTTTGTAAATAGATACGTTTATACAGTTAGATGATGACGCGGCACTATTGTTCGTGTTCTTCATTTCTGTAAATCAGTTGATATGTGGGGTGTCTTCAGTTAACAAATTATTAGTATACAGTATAGACAAGTTTCAAGTTAAATCATATCAACCAGGTCAAGTTCAGTAACACTTTACTTGAAGGTATCTACATAAGCGTGACATGACACTGTCATGAACGTGTCATAAACAGGTCGGGTTAGGTTAGGGTTAAAACACTGCGCCCGGCATGGTGTCATGAACACATGACACTGTCATGACACATGAACCCTAACCCTACCAGTGGTCCCCTTGTGCCCGTGCCCCTCGCAGCGGCCATTCCGGGCGTTGTGTTTTAACCCTAACCTAACCTGAACCGTAACTTGAAAAACCGAATGACACTTACTAAAAGAAGCATTATGTCATAAATGTTTATGACTTGTTTATAATTTTTATGACACGTTCACTCTTATGTAGATACCTTCAAGTAAAGTGTAACCAAATTTTCTTCTGACGGCATTGGATTGTGTAAAAACAAAAACCCAAGTGAAAAATGAAAGCTGAAGAGGTAAATGTGTGACTGCTGTGCGAATGAACCACTGGGTGTGTTCATTCTTGTACATATTTTACTATTGGCAACCGTTTCCCTTATAAGATTTCATCCCATTCCTTTAAATAGCTTCCTTATCTTGCATTAATCATGTCACGCACGCACGCACGCACGCACACACCCTCAGCCACACTCCGGTCTTGGACTTCAACCCCTCTCAGTGAAATTTGAAGCAGCACTGCATCTCTCCTTCCGCCTTCTGAAACCTGTCTATCTAACTTCCAGCTCCACAGCTCTAACAGGTAGGCTGCCTTTTTCTTTTACCCTCTGTATCAGATCAGATGCAAAAAAATGTCTTCAGCCCTTTTAGTTTATTCTGTTGGGGAACTAGTTTGCACCATGAATACAGTGGAAACTATGGATTGTAGTAGTCCGTTTCAGGTTTCAAAACAGTCTGGGGACACTTCTTCCAGCTGCTGCTTCCTGTGTGTCATCTCTTTTTTCTTTTCTCGCCTCAGCTGTCAACTAAACTGGCAATTGCGTTCTTTTTGTTAGTCCTTTTTCTTCCGTTGTATCCCAGTGCCATCTTCTATGTGGTGTTATTGTTTTATGAGGCTTGGACTATGAACAGTAGAGCTGTCAGGCTAACAGGCCTATGTCAGCGCTTCGGGTTAGAATAGTAACAGTAATAGTAATAGTCATGAGCTGTACCTTAGAATAGTTAGTGTAAGTAACTAAACAACAATATTTGGAGTTTGACAGATTTTGGCCTTAATGTGACATCAGTTAGTCAGTGTCATCTACCTCTGATGCAATATAAATGATGCAGTTTGACTAATGACATATTTGTTAGTAGAACTGATTCATTCTCACTTCTCGTCTATGACCTGAATTAACATTCAGTCAAATTCCACTCAAGGTCTACGAATGTACACTCCTATTTTTTTATTTTTAGCTTTAAAGTCCTATAGGTAACACACAGGATCTGTGTGTTGTGTGTACTTTATTAGGAAGCTTCCTATATTATTGTGTAATTGTGTGGTGCATTAATTACTGCAAATGAAGTCAGTGTTCTCTTGGTACACTTACATTTTTTTAATGAATTGCTAGTGTAATCCAGAGAGTTGGTCAGTGCACTGCAGGTCAAATTAGTTTTTCTGTGTGGATCATGTAACAGACAGGCACACAGTTCAAATATGAGCAATAATACATAAATATGGACTTTAAATGGATCTCTAAAGGGCATTAAAGGGCTCTGGAGGAGCTGAGAAAACAACCCAGATGACATCATAGTGATGATATCAGTGTTGTCTCATCTTAGGCTTGGAGAGTACAATATTTTATCAGATAGCCTATGTTATAATATGTGCATGTGGAGTTTGAAAGATGTTGTCTTTTATCAGGCAGAGAGGGTCTAACATAAGAAGGTATAGAGTTGCATTATGGGAAATGTTGTCTAGGGTTTTGGGGGCTTAAAAGTCAATATATGTCGGCCTCTGCTGCTATGATTTTGAACATTCTTTCTAATGCCGATCTGACACCAAACAACTTTTCAAGCGATTCCACTGTCACGGACACATTTCCAATATGGGAATGAAATCCTGAGAGTCTTGCTAGAGTTGGGGCGTGCTCCCGTCGTCTCAATCGTTTGTTGTAAGGTGGTCATAAAGCTCAGTCCGAGCTGTCCTTAGTTAGTCCCTTTTCCTGTTTTGACGTCCTTCATGTTTGATATTATCATAAGTTTTAAAGTGGTCATATTATGCTCATTTTCAGGTTCATAATTGTATTTAGAGGTTATATCAGAATAGGTTTACATGGTTTAATTAAAAAAAACTGTTGTACTGCACATTGCTGCAGATCCTCTTTTCACCCTGTGTGTTGAGCTCTCTGTTTTAGCTACAGAGTGAGACATCTTAATTCTGTTCCATCTTTGTTGGGAGTCGCACATGCGCAGTAGCTAGGTAAGGACTACTAGCCAGTCAGAAGCAGAGTATGAGGGCGTGCCCTGACAGTACCTAGGTAAGGACTACTAGCCAGTCAGGAGCAGAGTATGAGGGCGTGCCATGCTAGCAGCTAGGTGAGCATTATAACGTGTGTTCCAAAGTGACCACGTTTGTCTCTGAAGTAAAGGCTGGACTACAATAGAGCTGTTTGGAGCAGTTTGTGAACAGTGTTTTCTGTTGGAGATGGTAAGTCCCTTTGGGGGGGACTTTGGGCTTTTTCACTTTGTAAACCTATAATGTGCATAAAAAAGATATATAACACAATAAAGGAAAGGGAAAAAGCCCAAAAGCATAATATGAGAACTTTACGTCTTTGTAGTGAAGTCAAATAGTAGTCTTGCTAATTGTGACCCTGCAAGATCCCCAGTCTTTGCTAAATCTTCTTAGCCTAGAAATCTAGACACGCCCTAGCGGCAGCAAAATCATTTTGCAGCCAGGTTCAGTGTAGCAACTCTCCGTTGACTTGAGAGCTGGAAAAACCACACTCTAGTCAGGCCAATCACATCGTGTATAGAGTCGGTGGGCGGGCTTATGGCTGCTGCTGCTGGGAACAGCGGTCTTCTGGAAGACTTGGAGTTCAGCTTTTCTTTGAGATAAGAAAAAAGAACGGCACTGAAGTGCATTCTTAAAAAAGGAATAAGTGTTCGGAGTTTTGCCGACCGGATACGGCAAAAGTTTAATCTATCAACTAGCTCTGCTACCTTCTTCGTTGCTCTGCCTGGTTGTAGCGCTATCCTATTGCGTGCAGAGAGAATTTGAAAGACAACCGTTTATCCCGCCCCTCAGATTGAGCTCCGTCAATGGTGAGTTCCCAGACCCAACATCTGGATGTGGGTCTTGCTTGTCAGGCTAAAATCTTCTAGTCTGTGACTAAAAACTCTGTGACACTATGACAGGTTGTCTTTAGATGTGAGATGGTTGTCTTTAGATGTTTAATTTAATTTAATTTCTCCAAATTTCAAAAAACTATTCAGAAACACAATATTGAATGGCTATGAGCTGGACCGGTGATTTCCTTTATGTGGACTGCTTGGCTTCTCGGTTCATCCATCCACATTATTTTGTTTTTGACTCTAACAGCTGATCTGTTGAAGCCGACTGAGTCAAACATTGATACTTATGGATGCAATTTGAATTTATATTATGAACAATGAAAATTAAGAGGGGGTAGGACTAGAGAAGTTCTTTACTTCTTTCTACCCGTTAATAATAATACAAAAAAAAAAAAATATATATATATATATATAAAATAAAAAGTAGTTGAAGTCTAGCCAATCTGCTTGGAGTCCAGTAGCATCTATTAAGAATTTTATAATTTATCAGCTGGGATTGAGTTTCACGAACGTTAGCATGCCATTTTGAAACAACCTGTTTCCAAGCTTCTTCCTTGATCGCACACCTTAAATCTCTTTCCCATGCCACTTTAAGACTATTTAAGTTAGGTGCATTAGCACCTCTAATATAGGCATAAAAAACTGAGCCCAACCCCTTTTTGTAACCTTTAGCAGCATACATAATCTGTACATCCGTTGGTGGATCAGGACCATTTTTTAGAGTTGCATGGAGACAATGTCTTATTTGGAGGTATTTCCAAAAATCAGTGTTCGATAGCCTGTAAGTTTGTTTTAAGTAATTAAATGAAACCACATGTTCACCCTCATATAAGTTATCTAAATACCATATTCCCTTATTAGCCCATTGTATCCAGCAGAAAGCCTTTTTATCTATTCGTAGCTTGGTGTTGTGCCAAACTGAGGCTCTAGTTGTTAGCCAAGGGGTTTGTTTTGAATGTAGGTGATACAATTTCCAACTTTCCCTAGTGAATTTAAGAACTGGGTTTTGGTCTGGTATTGGTCGGGCAGACTGTGTCAAGAAGGCCTCCGATGAAAAGGGGGCAATTAGTTCTTTTTCAATATACACCCAAGCAGGGGCTTCATTGTATGTCATATTATTTTTAGCCAGCTGCGAGAGCGAGAATGACCAATGATACCAGTCAATTCTGGGCAGAGAGAGCCCGCCTGAACTTTTAGCAGAGTACAATTTAGTACGATTAAAGAGGGGTCTCTTCCCTTGCCAGATGAAGTATTCTACATATTCATTGTATTCTTTCAGATGGGATGGTGGCAGCACAAGTGGAAGCATGTATGATAGATAATTAATTTTAGGTGCAATTATCATTTTAACTAAATTAATTCGACCCATAATGGATAATGTAAGTTTACTCCAGTTCTGTAACAAATTTCGGATTTCCTGAATAATTGGTTGAAAGTTAATCTGCATCATTTTCTCCAATACTGGTATGAGTTTAATTCCCAGATAAACCATGCCTGATGAGACCCATCTAAAAGGCCACTGGTCCCTTGTTATCCCATGGCAATTTTTAGACAACGGCATTACTTCTGACTTGGTCCAATTGATTTTGTAGCCTGAGATCTGGGAAAAATCGTCAGTTAAAGAGCACATTGTAGGTACTGTCATTTGTGGATTACTGGAGACAAGTAATATATCATCAGCATATAGAAGTAATTTATGCTCCTGCTGGCCCACTATAACACCTTTTAATATTTGGATTATTACGTATTGCAATAGCTAATGGCTCTAAGACCAGAGCAAAAATAAGAGGGGAGAGGGGACACCCTTGTTTAGTGCCCCTATGTAGCTCAAACCCGACGACATTACACCGTTACATAGTACTGATGCCACTGGTTCAGTGTAAAGTAAATTTACCCATTTAGTAAATAAAGGTCCAAAGCCAAATCTTTTAAGTGTTTGAAATAAGAACCCTCATTCAACTCTGTCAAAGGCCTTCTCTGCATCTAGAGAGAAGGCTATGACAGGGTCAGTGTTATTTCTAGAGCTCCACAAAAGGAGTAATAATCGTCTCATATTATCTGCTGAGCATCTAGCCCTGATGAAACCAACCTGGTCAGGATGTATAATAGTAGGTAGTATTTGATCCAATCTTTTTGCAAGTATTTTGGCTAATATCTTCCCATCAACATTACCAAGTGAAATGGGTCTGTAGCTTGCACAAAAAACGGGCCGATAATCAGCCAAGGCCGATAATCAGCCAGGGCCGATAATCAGCCAGGGCCGATAATCGGTCTATCCCTAGTTTTAATGTTGTTAAAATTGTAGTGTTGTTGTGGTCTTGTCTTCATGTTGTGGTTGTTGTTGTCGGAGTGGTGTTTTTTTGTGGCCGAGTTTTAATACTGTGAAATTTGATTGTCCTTTATTGCTTTACTGCACTTTGATACTCCGTTGTTAGGTTTCCCTTTTGACAGAGATGTTATTCTCGGTTTCCTGCCCACGGACTACTGATGAAAATGAGCTTATAGCTAACTCTGGTACTGCTAAGCAGCTGTGCATTGTCCCTGTCAATTAAGTAAATATAAGAGAACCCCACCAGTAAACAATGCAAAAACAACAAATCCACGGTTTAACCCCTTGGCATAGAGCCACGGCCAGAATGGCACTTCTCAAATGAATGGGTGGGATATTTACTATGTGCACTGATTCCAAACATTGTTTCTATTTTCCCTAAAGTTAGTACCAAATTACATAGTTTTTACAGTAAACATACTCGGAAATTATTAAACGATGCCAGTGAGCCCGAGGGTGCGTTTTAATCACTTATTCTTTTGTGACACACTTGTTTGGTTTGGGAGGGTCAGCCTTTGTAAATCCTCCCTTGGAGGCAGAGCAGGGTTGGGCTGTGTTTCATTGTGATTATCAGTTGTTCTTTCTTCTTCAAAGAAAATACAAAACAAATTTACAACATGAACATATCCCCCCCTATATTATACTCTATACTATTATACCTACTATAATAGTCAAGACAATATAATAAAATAATAACAAAATAGACAACTGGCAACCAAAAAAACATGTATATGTGACAAAACAATAACCACACAGTATACGCCTCTCCACAGTACATGGCTTTTTAAAAGCCCTCCAGAAAGCGTATGTACTTTCCCTATTTTCTACTGTAAACATCCAATCTGGCAAACCGTTTATATGACATTTTTTCAAACGCCACCACCCTAGCCCTCTCACAAGCCTACTCCTGGATTGACGGCACCCCTTCATTCCTCCATCCTCTTAAAATAATCTGTCTGGACCCAGCTTCTTATGTGCTGATCCATCCCTCTTAGGATTGACCCATCTCCCAGAACAAACCATCTCGGGCTGAATGGAACCTGGGTCCCTGCAGTCTGACATAGTTTATCATGTATCCCGGTCCAAAATTCCTGGACCTTATCACAGGACCATGTGCACACGCATTTTTAATCTGAACTGCATACTTCACAAGTATAGGCATTTGTCTGATAGCTGTATCCTGGAAGATCAACAGCAGAATAAAGTACTGACCATGGAATATATTACAAATGTAGAAATGCTGTAAATACTTGGGAGGACAGAGATGCATGGGATGGTTTTGATCCAAGTCATATGTGAGTGACGCTGCCCTGCTGCTTTGTGGCGACGCCTTGCTGTAAGCTGTAAACCTCCTGATAAAAAACTAACAACAACTTTCTGGACTCTTGGAACTGCGTGTCTTGTTGAATGAGGCGGGGCAACAGGACTGTGGGTGTTCCAGGAGTATATAACAGGACGTGTATCTAAGAATAGGTCTGATCGAACACACGCCTCAGGCTGAGATGAGGGAGTGTTGAGTGTGCTTGATGTACCTAGATAACAAGAATCAGCTTCAGGTGAAGGACGCTAAATCAAAAAGTAAAATGATGGTCACAGTGTAACAAGCAGTGTAATTGACTAACTGGCTGCGTATTTGTGTGTGTCAATTTTAAGGAATTTCACGAGAAGAACAAAGAAAAGGCAGTGGCAAAGACTAAGTCCGTTTCTCTAGGAATGGTAAGGGAATACAATGCAATCCTGCTGTAACATTTCACAGAGCATACGGAAATCAACCTCAAGAGGGGGAAAAAACGTCTGTTTTCTCCTGTGGTGGCCATATATAATGTTGTAATGTTTGCTTCATGTTGTTTTCTGTTTAGGATGTGGGGCTGTTGGAGATCCCTGCTGAGCTGTCAGCCAGACTTCGCAGTGCAGCAGGTCAGACTCTTATAATCCTACAGTCTATATACAGTCCCTATAAAGTAACCCTAGCTAGACTATCTGTCCAATCTGACAATCTTTTCTGTTGCACGACTAAATCAACTTTGAAATGTACACATTTTCCACCTCTCGGCTCTGTCCAGCGTTTAGCCCCGCCCAAGACGATTGTGATTGGTTTAAAGAAATACCAATAAATCAGAGCACGTTTTTCTCCCATCCAGGAATGCCGTGTGGACTAGCCAGACCTTCCTCCGCAGCGCTATGGAGGAAGGTCTGGCAATGCGAGACTAATTAAATCGTGAACGGGAGTAAAATGTAGGGTGCGTTGTATGTACCCTCAAATTACCTGTGCATTGTGGGTATGTGAATGAAATTAACCGCGGAGATTTCGAACACCACTACAATATGGCAAAGATATAGTGCACTATTTCCGTGATAGGGAACGGTGTGGAACACACCTGAGGCCTGTACTACGAATCCAGATCAACATGTCCTGGATTTCTTTCAGTTCCCCGGCTTCACCTAACCTAACAACTGCGGTCCCACATAAGCTGTGTCACGACGCTGGTTATCAACTCGTTCAGTCAACTCAGGGTTTCCCAATCCAGCGGCGCGCACGTTCACATAAAAGAGGCGGGGTTTGCACAGCGCGACCAATCGCAAACATCTACCAGAGCCGCATATTTTACATAAGAAGAGCAAACTATAATTCTACATAAATATGAAGAACACAGACATGTTTTAGAGGCAAAACACAATACAGTCACTGCTTCCTAAAACAGGAAGGAAAGCTGGCAAAATAAATAGCCGACGCTGTAAATGCTTAAATCACAACTCTTATCAATATCACTTCCCCATCAGTCAGGACCAATATCTGACCATAATTACACTGGTGCTTTCCATAAACTGTCGTTGCTTTAGCCTTTTATTTCAGCTGCAACCCTGGCAGTGGGAAGCGATCGTGGGAGCAAATAAAAAATATAAAAACCTAATTCAAACCGATGTGTGGCGTTGGCAACACACGGCTCAAGAAGCCAACAAATAGCCTATGCATAATTCCCTCTGCTGAAAATCTATATATTTCATAAAAATACCCATAAGTGAATGTTAACGGGGATGTCGGCCTCTAAATGTTTGAACTTTTATGAGCGCATCAACTCTCTGCGCACCAACCTCCACCGGATCTTGGTGCGCTTGGTGGATCAGTTTAATTTTGTTTGTTCCGTTACCTCCAACCTCCGTTTTGAGTCGCCGGATCCACCCCCGCTCTGCGCTCCAGGACCTCCCACTTTACAAATGAGCACTGGGCCTGCTGCCATAGTGTTTTGTATTCATATTCAGTTTGTGATTGTTGTTTTGTCTCTGTCCACCAGGGCAGCAGCATGCATCAGGGGTCACAGAGGTGGCCCCTCCACAGGTGAAGGCAGAACACAAGCTCAGCCTGCCTCTGGATGTAGACAGATACCCATTCTCTCGCTATGCCAAGTCCATATTAAAGGTGAGCAAGTTTGGGACACACACATGCACATAATTCATTCATAATCCAGTCCAGGTTTTTTACACTGTAAATCCTGCTCCTCCTCACACTTTAGATGGTTGCCCACATACTGCAAAAACGTTCGTTTGAACTATTCAGAGTTATATTCTGATATTTGCTGTATATAGCCTACTGTTGTTTTGTGAAGTTGAACTTATTGAGTGATCTGAGGACCATTTCAGAAAGCAGTTTAGTGAAAACTCTGAGTTTGTTAACCCTGGGATGAGGGAAACTCTGGCTTTTCCGTTTCAGAAAGGGAGATAAATCAAACCTTAGAAAGAGAGGTAACTCCAGCCCCTTTCAGAAAGAGAGGGAACTAGGAGTCGGTGAACCTAAAGGCCGTTTTACAGCCGCCGCATCCGAGCTTGCGCGCGCCAATGTGACATCAAAATGACGTAGATCTCGCTGACGCGCCAGGATGAGTTCTTTTATGGTGAATGAAAGGCTTTATCCGAAAGTAGGTCATCCAGTCAAATCGAAGCATTGACGTCAATGCTGCTGCCAGTTCTGCCGTTGTTTACCTTTTTCTTCTTCTTCTAGTCCGTAGAAATAGCAACGTCGGTAGACTTTCCTCATTAGTGCCACTGTATAAACAGTTACGGCGCTCCCATGACGTCACACTGGCGCTCGACAGGTCGGCTGCGGCGAGTAAACCGCACGTTTAACCTGGTCGGGAGCAGGTTTTCTTCAGTAGACCTCGAGTTTCTCTGTCTCCTCCCTCTGACCCAGCGCTCTTTCATTTCCTCATTCATTCATTCAGTCTCTATCAGGCACATTTTAGTTTGTTATCTGCATGAATAAAAAAACAGGGTTGGTTTATTAACTGTGTTAGGCAGACTATAAAACGTTTTTTTCTTGAACATGGCATTTCCTTTTGTCAACGATCCCGTCGATAAAGAAGCTGTATTACTTCACAGAGAGTTAAACGATGATATTGAGGCCCCGACTATAGATTAATTTTCATTTCCAGATACTAGCCTACCTATTTGAGAGGTATGGTTTTTCTTCACAGTCCATCAGATAGCCTATGTAGATACAGTGCCTTGCGAAAGTATTCGGCCCCCTTGAACTTTTCGACCTTTTGCCACATTTCAGGCTTCAAACATAGAGATATAAAACTGTAATTTTTTGTGAAGAATCAACAACAAGTGGGACACAATCATGAAGTGGAACGAAATTTATTGGATATTTCAAACTTTTTTAACAAATAAAAAACTGAAAAATTGGGCGTGTAAAATTATTCAGCCCCCTTAAGTTAATACTTTGTAGCGCCACCTTTTGCTGCGATTACAGCTGTAAGTCGCTTGGGGTATGTCTCTATCAGTTTTGCACATCGAGAGACTGACATTTTTGCCCATTCCTCCTTGCAAAACAGCTTGAGCTCAGTGAGGTTGGATGGAGAGCGTTTGTGAACAGCAGTTTTCAGTTCTTTCCACAGATTCTCGATTGGATTCAGGTCTGGATTTTGACTTGGCCATTCTAACACCTGGATATGTTTATTTGTGAACCATTTAATTGTAGATTTTGCTTTATGTTCTGGATCATTGTCTTGTTGGAAGACAAATCTCCATCCCAGTCTCAGGTCTTTTGCAGACTCCATCAGGTTTTCTTCCAGAATGGTCCTGTATTTGGCTCCATCCATCTTCCCATCAATTTTAACCATCTTCCCTGTCCCTGCTGAAGAAAAGCAGGCCCAAACCATGATGCTGCCACCACCATGTTTGACAGTGGGGATGGTGTGTTCAGGGTGATGAGCTGTGTTGCTTTTACGCCAAACATAACGTTTTGCATTGTTGCCAAAAAGTTCGATTTTGGTTTCATCTGACCAGAGCCCCTTCTTCCACATGTTTGGTGTGTCTCCCAGGTGGCTTGTGGCAAACTTTAAACAACACTTTTTATGGATATCTTTAAGAAATGGCTTTCTTCTTGCCACTCTTCCATAAAGGCCAGATTTGTGCAGTATACGACTGATTGTTGTCCTATGGACAGAGTCTCCCACCTCAGCTGTAGATCTCTGCAGTTCATCCAGAGTGATCATGGGCCTCTTGGCTGCATCTCTGATCAGTCTTCTCCTTGTACGAGCTGAAAGTTTAGAGGGACGGGCGTCGTGTAGATTTGCAGTGGTCTGATACTCCTTCCATTTCAATATTATCGCTTGCACAGTGCTCCTTGGGATGTTTAAAGCTTGGGAAATATTTTTGTATCAAAATCCGGCTTTAAACTTCTCCACAACAGTATCGCGGACCAGCCTGGTGTGTTCCTTGTTCTTCATGATGCTTTCTGCGCTTTAAACGGACCTCTGAGACTATCACAGAGCAGGTGCATTTATACGGAGACTTGATTACACACAGCTGGATTCTATTTATCATCATTAGTCATTTAGGTCAACATTGGATCATTCAGAGATCCTCACTGAACTTCTGGAGAGAGTTTGCTGCACTGAAAGTAAAGGGGCTGAATAATTTTGCACGTCCAATTTTTCAGTTTTTTATTTGTTAAAAAAGTTTGAAATATCCAATAAATTTCGTTCCACTTCATGATTGTGTCCCACTTGTTGTTTATTCTTCACAAAAAATTACAGTTTAATATCTTTATGTTTGAAGCCTGAAATGTGGCAAAAGGTCGAAAAGTTCAAGGGGGCCGAATACTTTCGCAAGGCACTGTACCTTATGTGTCCTCATATCACTAACTTCACCCATCGTGGACATGCTCTTACATCCCAGCACATTATTTGTGTCGCATTATGTTTTTTTGCAACCGGCAGTTTTCTTTACACCATTGGTGATGCGGAGCATATTAGTAAAGCCACTGTGTGTAGAGCCATCAGAAAAGGGTGCCTCGCTCTGAAACGTTTTTTAAACATTTTTGTAGTGTTCCCTGGACACAAACCTGTGAGAGACATTTAAAAGGAGTTCCACAGGATTGCAGGTGAATTATGTGAAACCCTTTGAAATAAATGGTTATAAATTCTAAATCTGTTAATGACATGGTGCTGCAGCCTCAGAATGGGATCAGTAGTACTTTTTCGCCCGCAGGATTGCAACTAGGCTGGAGCGTACGCAGTGAGTTGAGCAGCAGTTTTCTCCCACGCCAATTCTTGCTCTTTTGCAGCAGCAAAACTCATCTCAGGGTAAATCAACTCAGAGTTCAGAGTTAGTCTGAGATTACGTTCAACCTCCTTCCTGAAACGATCCCCTGAACACAAAGACATGAATAAGACCCTGGTCGTTCCATGGCTCTGAAGTCTCATGCTTGTATGAGAAACACACACTCTTTATTTCCTGAAAAATGGGATGTCTCAGGTGCATAAGTTGAAAAACAAGCCAAGGAAGTTACTGCATAACACAACACTAACAGGACTCCTTTTTTCCAGCTATATCAGTTATTGTGGCAAATATTTCCTGCTGTAGCACTGAAATTTGGGATCAGTTTACGCATTCAGCTGACACAGAGGAACATTGCCATTCATTAGGAGAGGTGTTTGTGTCCACCAGATGAATGCGAGTCCAATATTCTCTCTCTTTTAGCTTTTTCTGGTCTCCATTCACTCCTGGGGGAAATATCGGTCTCGCTAGCTGCTAAACGCTCCACTATGTTCACCAGCTAGTTGCTAATTTTCACATTTTCAATGTTTCGAAGTATAAATCTACTGTCTGTGTCATTGAAACTTTACACATTTTTAAATGTAGGTAATGTAGCGTGTTATTGCTTATGAAATTGTGCCTTTAGTGTTAGCCAATCTACCAGGGCCTTAAAGCAGACTTTACGTTAGTTTGTTTGTTAATATTGGAACATTTTTCAATGAACCATTCTATTCTTATGATGTACTTACATTTCATAATTTCCTAAATCAGTTGCATACAGAGACATGTTAAGATTAATTCATTTATTCATTCAAAAAAGAACATAGGATGAGATGTGTGTCAGTACTGTGAACCAACGCAGAAAAAATATAGATAACCTCACAAGCATAAGGAAATGGTGCCTGTTTCAAGAAAGAGAAACAAACTTGAAGATTAGATTAGAAATAGAATACATTAAGATGACTTTAAAAGGCTTATTATCCTTTACAATGCTCATACAAAAGCATTCAACAGACTCACAGCTGAATGGGTGAGAGAAGATGGATTGTATTTCTTATTTCTTTGTGAGTTTCCCCATGTTGTGTCCTCCTCAGGATACATGGTGCCAGCCTCAGGGCTACCCCCTCCAGAGATCCCTCACCCCTCTGGAGCCTGAAGACGCCAGGACTGCCCTGGAGATTTACAAACTGGTATATGGGTGTGATTAGATTAGATTGTGTGGATTACATAACATTGGTTTCATTCTCATTTCTTTCATTAATGATTTATAATCCATTTCTCCCCAGATCTTGCGGTTTACAGGTGAGTCGGACCTCAGCGGCTGGCAGGAGCAGATGCTGGGTAACTTCATCGTGGAGAGGGGTCAGAGCCGGCCGGCGCTGCGGGACGAGATCCTGGCCCAGCTGGTTTACCACATGTGGGGCCTGCAGGAGGAGCAGGACAGTCGGAGGGGCTGGCTGCTGCTGGCCTGCTGCCTCAGTGCCTTCACCCCCTCACCAACACTGGACAAACCCCTGCTCAAGTAGGTGCTCCGCTTTGGTTACACTGTAAAGCTGTGATGTAAATTTACAGCTACAATCTCACATTATCTTACTGTTTAAATGTCACACAGGATCATACTGTAAATGACAATGCATTCTGGGAGAAAATAATAATATTACAGCACAATCTGTGAATGTTACAGATTACAGGTATTTACTGTTGATACCAATGCATCTTGGGAAAATAAAGTAAAAGGCGGGAATTACACTGCTGCCAGTTTATTACTTACTGTAAATTCAAATAATATGGTAAGAAACTATGTATATTTATAGTAAAATACCTTCAAAATTAAAAAAAAAAAACAGTATGGTTACTGTAAATAAACAGTAGTTCACTGGCGAAGCTGCTGCCAGTATATTACTGTAAATTTACGGTGAAAAGTTTAACAGTGTAGCCATTAGCTGGAGGGCTTGTGGAGGATTAGTCTATATCTTTGACCGGGATTGCTCCGTTGCCGCCGGAAAATCTGCCGGATTTCACTCATTTAGACCGGATATCTGTTGCCTTGGGCTTTCTTTGTGTTGGCGTTCTAACCTCTGGTGGATTTGTGAGGACTATGGTTAACTGCTCCTCAGATCTCTGCAGGATAAATCCAGACAGCTAGCTAGACTATCTGTCCAATCTGAGTTTTCTGTTGCACGACTAAAACTACTTTTAAATGTACACGTTCCACCAAAACTAGTTCCTTCTGAGCCTATTTTGCAGCGGCATAGCGGCTTTTCTCCGGTGCTTAGCACCGCCCAAGACGATTGTGAAAGAAATGCCAATAAAACAGAGCATGTTTTCCTCCCATCCCCGAATGCTATGTGGACTAGCCAGACCTTCCTCCAGTCTGGCAAAGCGAGACTAGTGGAGGATATACTGTGCACCATAGGCTGGGCTAACCTTATAATACATTTTTACATGTTTTTATATAGCGCTTTACATGGTACTCAAACACACTTTACAGTAAAACCAGCACATTTAGCACCACCAATATACCGTGTATATTACACCTGGACCATCAGTACTATCCTACAGCAATTAAACCACCGTTGAATAATCTCACCACGACACTATTGTGTGGAATAAAGTAATTTAACACAAGGATCAACACCTAGAGAGTTTCAATACACTTTTGCAGAACACATGAATACACAGTGACTGAAACCAGCGCTGCATCTCACAGCCCTTAAATAGCCTCCTCGACTCCTCCACTTGCCTCCCTTCTTAGTCCCTCCCACCGAGGAGGCACGAGAGAGACGCGAAGAAATCATGGGAGGAGAGAGGAAACGAGCAAATGTGTTTTAGAGAGATGAGACATTCTTTCCTCTGAAGCATCACGTGAATTTGTCAGCTGTTTGGGCGGAGTTAGCAACACCTTTACCTGCACGGCTTCCAGGAAGGCTGCTCTCGTGTATGCTCACCTATAGCTCCTCGCCTATAGCTCCTCGATGATCCCTCCTCGATGATCCCTCCTCGATGATCCCTCCTCACTCCTCGAGGCAGGAATAAGAGCTTTGAGACGGCCTTCACCGAGGAGGGACAGAACAACTTCCGGTTCAGCCGAGGACCGAGGAGTCGAGGAGCTATCAAACAAGAGTTAGGAGATGCAGCCCATCACTTTCAAGATGCTTTAGATATCTTTCAACTTTACAAGGTTATTATTTGTCAAACGCGTTCTTTTTTTAATGGCAAAAAAAAATTATTAGGGCAGATTTAAATTGAATCTCTTCCACTGTTAGTCTTAAGGGCCGTCCACACCAAGAACGAACGAACGTATATGTATATATGATATTTTTTCCTTCTCAGGTGTTTTATAGTTTATAATATCTCTGTTTCTTGTATTTTACTAAATTGTTGTCGGTTGTGTTGTTCTTGGTTTTTATCTGCTGTTTTTCTGGAAAGCACTTTGTAACCTTGTTAAGAAAATTGCTATAGAAATAAAATGTATTATTGCTAGGTTTTGACCTAGTATATGGTCAAAACCTTTTTTAACGATAGATAGATAGATAGATAGATAGATAGATAGATAGATAGATAGATAGATAGATAGATAGATAGATAGATATACTTTTATTGATCCCAAATTTCAGTGCAACAGCAGCAAAATATCAGACACACAGCACACATACAGAATATACAAGAAATAATAAATAGGATAGAATACAAGCACAAATATTCTAAAGATAAAACAAATACAAAGGAAAGAATGTACAAACGTATATACAAGTTGAGAATAAAAATGTATGACTTAATGTGTTAAAAGTTGTATTGCCTGTGGTAGGAATGATTTGTTTTAGCGGTCAGTGCGACACCGAAGCTGTCGGAGAAACTGTCCGCTGCCTGGAAACCACTGTCTGTCTGAACATGCTCCCTGTGCAGGTACGTGTCTGACCACGGGCCGGGGGAGTACCGCTCACTGTGCCAACACAAACTACTGACATCTCTGCGGCTCCCGGCTCCCACTGCCCGCATCTACCCCCCCACCCAGCTGGAGTGGACCACTAACCAGAGGAAGGGCACCATGCTGCTGGACGTGCACACCTTTAACGGTGAGACCGACTGACTCTTCGGAAAAACAGTAACTACTTTACCATGGAAACGGAAAAATTGCGTTATTGGCAACTGCAGTGTAAAAATGATCTGCTTTTGACATAACCATAAAAAACCCTTGGTTGTTTTTGTTTTTTTCTCAGATGAGAAGCTGACAACTGAGGTGGAGTCCTGGACTACAGGAGAGCAGCTAGCCTCATGGCTCCTTCATTTCAGGTACTTCTGAACATGCAGTATGTTTAATGATCATCATCTATCGATTGAGTTTTTTTAGTTTCCTTATTTGCGGTATTAGTCTGTGTTCTATATTGTGGAGAGCTACGTGGAAAGAATCACTCGAAAGCCCGAGCTACTGATTTCCAAGGTAGTTTATTGCCGTTCTACACACACTCGATGCACAGAGGCCCCCAATCTACCCCCGCGTCTCAGTCATTTTTGGGGTATTTGTCTGTGTTGTGTGTATTGTGAATTGACTTTTTTAGTGTCTGTATATTCTCTTTTGTATTTGTTTATTGTTATTGGGCCCCCTCCGAAAAGCTTTTAGCAGCTTATTTGGGGTTCCCCATTTCACGCCGCCTACATATGATCATTGTACCGCCTGAAATTGTGTTTTAATGATACGATAATGACGTGTTAATAAAGTGAAACTGAACGGATGCAATGTAAAAGTAGCAATACATATCATCTTTTAAGACGCGCCTTTATTTTTAAATTCCCACTTATATCTGTTCTTTTTATTAAAAATCTCTTCTTTTTATTCTCTTCTTTTTATTGAAAAGAATACTTTGTTTTTCACTTAAATGTCTGGAAGAGCTCTTCAATCAAATTATCAAATCATATTTTAGTTGCTGTTTGGGAGTTGATAACTGATTGTGTTAAATGGGCATATGAAATTGTCTCATCAATCGATGTCACCGATCGCGGGCCCCTGAACTGAATCAAATTGAAATTGTATCGTGACAGACTTTGTGATATTAGCAAATATAGTAATAAATAGTAATGATAAAACTAGTGTTTACCGCAATTTACTTGTTAAAGAGCCCCTATTATACTCCTTTTCAGCATCATATTTGTACTCTTGGTGGTCTACTAGAATAGGTTTACATGCTTTGATGTTCAAAAAACATATTATGTTTCTCATACTGCCCATTACTACAGCTCCTCTGTCTGAAACACTCTGTCTGAGCTTTTGGTCCGCCTTTCCGAAAACCCCAGTCTGCTCTGATTGGTCAGCTGGCCCACTCTGCTTTGATTGGTCAACCAAATTCAAATAAGCCGCTGGGCGGGCTGTGCTTGCTCAGGCAGCACCAATGGGCAGCACATATGAAAAACTGGGCTGGGATTTTCAATCAGTGGTCACTAATCAATCACTAATGGAAGAATTTCAAACAGGAATGTGGACGAGCCGTTTTTAGACAGTTGAGAAAGTGCTGTCTGTGGGAGATAAAGCTACATTTGGAGTGAAATGTGTTTTTTGTACTTTAAACATATATTACATACATACAAAAAATATATATATAACACACTAAAATCCAAAAAGCATAATAGGGGCTCTTTAATGTGTTATCCTGGTTTGTCCTGCTACATGTGGTAGTTTAGTATCCCTCCGCTGTGTGTTGGTGTGTCATAGAGGTGTGTCAGAGGCAGTGCAGGGCTGGTCAGTGTCTCTTCTGACCGATGATGGCTGGTCAGATCTGGCTGGCTCGGACTTTGTCATGGATCTTCTGGCTGGCGCTGAAGCTGAAGTGCTGCCACCACCAGGGACTCCCTCCTCTACAAACTCCGACTACCTGTTCAGCAGCCAGGGAGCCAGGTACAGCACTGAACAAGGGACTCGTTTTTGGAGCCAATCCAGGATTGTTTTAAAGAGTTTACTAATGCAATGCGCATGTGTGTGCCTCTCTTTCCTTCTAGGATGCCAGCTACAGATCTGGATGACTTCATTCCACCGGCGCCCCCCATGCAAGCTCCTGGGCTGCCTCCTTTTGAGGGAAACCCCTGGGGAAGGGATTATCCTCAGGAAGGTAGGTGCGAAATGGGTATGCTTAAAAAAAGGATTATTGGATCATTAAACAGAGTATGGACATTCTGTTCTATTGCCTTTAGAAACAAAAACAAAACAAACTTTATTTTTATTTGTCACGTACAATTGATAGTACAATGTAATGAAATGTAATAAGTGCATTTAACCTAAGTAGTAGGAGCAGTGGATAGCTATACCTACAGCATCCGGGGAGCAACTTGGGGTTCAGGGTCTTGCTCAGGGACACTTTGACATGTGGTCGGAGGAGCCTGGGATCGTACCCCCAATCTTGTGGTTGAGGGGCGAACACCCTACACAGCCACCCCAGAACAAAAGTGTTCAGATAACACTTCGTACAAAGTTGTTTAAAGCATTCTGAACCCTGTACTGATCCCCGTACCATACTGAACCATGTACTCAACTCTGTACCGTACTGAACCCCGTACTGATCCCTGTACCGTACTGAACCCCGTACTGATCTCTGTACCGTACTGAACCCCGTACTGATCTCTGTACCGTACTGAACCCCGTACTGATCCCTGTACCGTACTGATCCCTGTACCGTACTGAAACCCGTACTGATCCCTTTACCGTACTGATCCCCGTACTGTACTGAACCCCGTACTGTACTGAACCCCGTAAGATCTGTTGCTCTCCTGGCATCTCTCAGGCGTTTTTCATCAATGGCAAATGATGACTCAGTCGTGTCGCCCACTAAAAGACTTCTCTTATCAGCAGAAGTCTCACCTCATTCATTCTCCAAATAGAGCATATAAAGCTGTTCTTTTGGTCAATCAGTTACTCTTGATTTACTTTCACTTGATTGTGTTTCAAGTGACTCATGGTCATGTAACTGAGACTGGTTAGAACTCAGGCACAAATGTAATCAAGTGACTTTGCATTGTCCTAACTCAAGGCTCGATTACCAACTGGGCAAAGCAGACAACTGCTCCCAGAGGCCCTCGACCCTCAGAGCCACTCAGAGGACACTTGGTTTGGTTTGTGGTCATTCGATTAATTGTAAACTTGTTTGGCACCACAACATTAAATATTAACTCAAATGACAAGGGTTGTTAACTGGGACCTGCAATATTATCTGATCCCAGCCCAGTCTTGTGGACAGGGTTTCTGTGGGGTCTTAAAAAGTCTCAAATTAAAAGAAATCTAAATTTTAGGCCTTAAAAAGTCTTAAATTCACAAGTATTCTGTTCTACGTTTTAAACAGGTCTAAAAATGTTTAGTTTTACAGTTTTTGTATTTCATTCCGTGGTGTTGTAGTTCTTTCTTTTGCACAGATTACAGATTGTATTCTTCAGCTATGGGGAAGTGCAAGTTTAGCAAAAAAAATTTTTTATGTTGTGATAAAGGTCTTCAATTTAATTTATAAAGGTCTTAAAAAGTCTTAAATTTGACTTGGTGAAACCTGCAGAAACCCTATGTAGAAGTAACCTACAGTAGTTCCTAATCTCTATGAACAGATTCTGCATATGAATGCATTTTGGAATCAGAAGCGTTTTGGTTTTCTGTTTGTAGTCAGAGTAGTATTGACCAATCACGTTTGAGCGGGCTTTGGTTGCATGCAACCAAACATTCCATGTGGAGAACAAACGAGGCAGAATCCAATCTCGGAACATATCTAACAATTTAGTTTTTTTATAGCTTGAAAAAGAAAATCTCCATTCATAAGGAGATATAATAATAATAATAATAATAATATAATAATAATAATAATAATAATACATTTTATTTGTCGGCGCCTGTCAAGACACCCAAGGATACCTTACAAAAATTGATAAAAACATTAATAAAAGCACAACAAATGTATCAATAGTAAAATCAAGGTGACTATTTAAAAACTTTTAATAATAAAATCAAAGTGGACATGGTGGAAGTTATGTTGGGTATGCTAAAACAGATGTGTTTTAGTTGTGATTTGAATATCTATTTGGATATCTATTTAAAGAGACGTCTCTCAACTCCAACTCCATTCTTGCGTCTAAAGTTGCCAATCAGGCTGTAAACAATTATATTATAACCTTTATTTTATTCAGGGAAGGGCCATTCCTTTCCAGTGACGCCCTGATTACAGAGTAATAAAAAAGGCCATCTCAATTACAGTACAAATAAATAATATGATCATCAAAATAATCTCATCATAAAACAATACCCAAATTACAATATGTGAAATATTAAGAAGTATTAAGGAACAATCACAAAATGACAGTACACACAAACAATAAAAAAACAAATGAGAATCACTGATGCAGGCGAATAAGAGGGCAAGAGCGGTCCCTATGTAACACATTTCCAAGCATTATCTTGAACATCCCAATGGAAACAGTTGTTCTAGTTTGAGAGAATCCTGAAGCCAGTTCCATCTGTCAGGAGCGTAAAAGTTAAAGTGCCCATATTATGAAAAAATCACTTTTTCTGGGATTTGGGGTGTTCTTTTGTGTCTCTGGTGCTTCCACACACATACAAACTTTGAAAAAAATCCATCCATGCTGTTTTGAGTGAGATACAGTTTCTGAATGTGTCCTGCCTTCAGTCTCCTGGTGAGCTGTTCAAAATCGACTCGGACTGTGACGTCACAGTCCGAAATGAGCTGGCTAACCACAACCGTTAGCTCGTTAGCATGCTAACCGTTAGCATTAGCATGCTAACGCTAATGCTAACGCTAGCATGCTACGTCGTTCTCAATAGCAAAGCACTGCTACAACACACACAAGTTCACCATAATCTACAAAAGAACTACTTACATGTGCGCCCTCATTTAGAAGTCTCCCAGCTAATACTGCCTTGTAACTGACCAAAGTTGGAGAAACAGGCTTTCTTTTACTGTCTCTAGAGTTAGCTAGCTGACATGCTCTACATCTGAACTACTGAGCATGTGTGAGTGCAATCAAAGATAGTACAGAAGAAGAAGATGAAAAGAGGTCTCACTCTGTAGCTAAAACAGAAACCAGGTGAAAAGAGGATCTGCAGCAGTGAGAGAGAGCTGTGCAGTACAACAAAAATATGGTGTTTTTTGAAAATTAAACCATGTAAACCTATTCTGGTACAACCTTAAAATACAGTTATGAACCTGAAAATGAGCATAATATGGGCGCTTTAAAAGCGCTCTTTCCTAATTGTAATTCTAATAAGTCTAATGTGTGTCTTTGAGCGTGTCTGATATGTTGTGTTGGAAACATTTAGCAGTGAAGACAGATACAAGGGAATCTTGCCACATAAAGTCTTGTAAATAAACAGTAAACAATGTTGCTCTCTCCGCATGGTGAGAGAGGGCCAGCCCACTTTTTTTATTCAAATTACAACAACCAGCACCCGGAAGAGGAAGTCTTGGTTTGGATATTCGTTATCAGTTATCCGGATATCCGCTGGCTACATAGGTAATCCCTAAATGTTGGCTGTTGCCGCCAGAGCGATTGCCGAAGGGTTCCAAGATTGTCTTGGTTTTGAGACCTCTTACAAGTGTAGATGATCTTGACACCTGTGATACTGATTACTGATTACTTCTCCAAGAAAGTAATCCAGTTACTTTACTGATTACTTATTTTCAAAAGTAATTAGTTACTGTACTTTACTAAGTTACTTTTCAAAAACATGCGTCGGAACGATTCAGAGTCAACAGTGGAAATTGGCAGCATGTCCTCGACAATATAGCCAGCGACGAGCTTCTTCAGTTCAGCGGCACTAAGTCCTGTCGCTTTTAAGTCTATTTCCACCTGTTTAGCAGGAGAGGGGCCCACGGAGGTTCGCCCGGTAGAGCTGGATGTAGTCATGTCAGTTGGGGGTTCAGGTTTTTTTTCCACTGAGTTTCACATTCCTGTGCCGGCTTGCTAGGTGCTTGCTCTGATTTGAGGTGGAATTTTTCGTTGTAGATAAAAGTTTTCTTCCCACGCAGAGTGTACAGCGGACGCTGATGTTTTTGTCACCTTTAACCGAGTCAAACTCAAAGTAATGTCGGTACTTCCAAGCATTAAACGCTGCATGGTCCTGCTCTCTCCCGCGCCCCATGTTGTCTCTTGTTCAACACTACACATGTCGGTGTTTACCACTGACGTCGCGGCGCTCAACGTCATTGTCACTCACGAGACAGTCTCACGAAACAAAATCACGGTTAAGTAACGCAGCCTGCTTACGGGGAAGTAACAGTAATCTAATTACTGTTTTTGCAATTGTAATCCCTTACTTTACTCGTTACTTAAAAAAAGTAATCGGATTACAGTAACGCGTTACTTCTAACGCGTTACTGCCCATCAGTGTTGCTATTAAATGGTCAAAATTCTTTGATTGTCATGAAAGAAATTGCATAACCTGCGTTAATGAAAACTTTTTTTGCTAAATACTCCACTATGTGCACTAGCTAGGTGCTAACTTTGTCTGTGGGCCATTTTATCTGAGCTTGTTTGCTGAAAACGCTGCCTGATACAAAGATGAGGGCCAGAACAAGATGTCATGCTAAATACATTTTTTTTTACCAATTCAGACTAATCATTATGCTATCAAAAACTAGTTTTAATACTTTTTACTATGTAGTTTTATAGTACATTCGTACAGTGCTTTTTGACATTTTATTCATTTATTTGCAAATCAAGTCCACAAAACAAAATACATTACATACTGCACACAGTTAATCATTAGTTACTGAAGCATATTACCCTCTCTCAGACAATGCATTTTCTAAACCTTCCTTTTGTCCTCAGGTCAAATTTGACCCATTTTCAAAGTTTCTACATCAGAAATTTGGGTTTCTTTAAACCAAATTGCCCAAAAATAACACAGATTGTTCCATACAACACTCTTCGCAAATCCAATTTAGGATCAGTTCACTTCTTGCATTGAATTTTGGGTATTTTATTTAATTTTTATAGCATTTGTAAAATGAAATGGTTTCTGAACAGTATCCTGACTAAACTTTGACAGTTTGTGATTGTCCACTAAATCGTAACTACTTATCGAAGTTATTCACAATGTCAGATTTTTTAAACTCAAAAATTAGGTATAATTTCATATAAATTAGGTTTATTATCATGAATTCCAAAAATAAGTGTAAACCTAGTGGTAATAAGTTGATGTTAGTGGTGAATCTGGTGGTAGTGGAAAAAAAGCGCAGGATAAAGCTACAAAAAAACCTTGAAAGAAAGGGTTATTTTTACCTGGTAGAACAACAAGTTGCATGATTGACGGGAAGACAACACAAGGGTTGAATAAAAAGAGACAGGATACATACACACAGAGGTAGTATTGGTTCCACGGCACATTTGTTTTGTCCCAGGACCCACTAATGAGTAATTCTGACCCTGTCCAGCTGTTCTAATCTCTCTTCTGCACCTATTTGCAGGCCGTGGGAGACAGATGGATGCCTACGTTGATGACTTGTTTGACCCTGTACTGGACCAAGGACCTCCGGTCAGTGATGTCATCGGATTTACAGTATTTTAATATTTAATTAAACTGTAACTGTAATTAATGTAAAGGCTATACTTGCCTGTCCTGAGAAAGTTTTATAACATAGGGTGTATTGAGCATGCTCATTAGTCTCTGGTGGATTGTGTATCTCTGGTTGTATCTTATTACTGAATGTTTGTGTGTGTGTGTGTGTGTGTGTGTGTGTGTGTGTGTGTGTGTGTGTGTGTGTGTGTGTGTGTGTGTGTGTGTGTGTGTGTGTGTGTGTATGTGTTTGTGTGTGTGTGTGTGTGTGCGTGCATGTGCGTGCAGGACATGGAAAGAGTAGCCATGCTAAACCGCAGGATGAGAGGAGGAGGAGGGATTGGACCCATGTATGGATCTGGTAGGAAAGCTGGATCTCCTGCTCCATCTTTAAAATTATTATTTTAAAAATTATTATTAAAAGAAATGATGTTCCCGTAGTGTACTCTATGATGCATTATAAAGCATTCTTAAATGGGCTGTACTCAAGGTTTAGAACATTAATATAGCAGCAAAAACATTTTTTGAATATGTGAAGCTATAGTGCAGTAAGTGCAGATACGGCTGTTCTTTATTCTGATAGTAGGTCCGGCCGCAGGTGCGTGTTATAACTTAGAGCACAGATCTTCAACAGGCGGTCCGTAACTCCTAGGGGGTCCTCAGAGTTGCATTAGGGGGGCCTATTGTTTGATGGTTTAATTTTTTTTTAAATATGTCTGAAAATATACATCAACATGAATTCAACATATTATTAGTAAAGATACATATTTATTTAGGTAAGGTAAGCGAAGGTAGCCATAAGGTAGCCATCCAAAGATACAGTAAAGCTTAAGGATTTACTGTGCCACATTTTAACATTAAAACATGATGTATAAATATATGAATATGCCAACAGTTTTTATTTTAAAAGCTTAGTATTGTAGGCACCATACCAAGGTATGCGTAAAGGCTTTAGGCCACCCTACATGTTATTGTTATCAGGATTTGTGCAGGCTTGGCCCCAAAAAATGCAGCGTTAAGAGGAGGGAGCTTAAGGTTTCGAAGGTGTATTAACTTAAAATGGCTACAACAAAAAGTCTCCTGAAGCAAGCAGGTAAAAAACTACCAAAGGGAATAAATCCAAAAACGCTAGGAACAAAACTACACAGAGAGAGACACAGGGAATGACTCAGAAAGGCACAGGAAAAGACATGCGTAATGACAACGATCGGATACACAAGGTAACAAGGGTAGTAACGAGGGACAGGTGACATCAGGGCTGATGAACAGGTAGAACACATCAGGAAGGGGCAGCCAATCACAAAGGCGGAAAAACACCCAAGGCAGGAAGTAAAACTAGAAACAACACAAGAGAAACAGACACTACAAAGTAAAACAGGAAACTGAAGCATGAAAACATACACAAGGATGGAACTATACCAATCAGAGAACACCGAAAGAACACGGGTAACACACAACCATGAAACAAATAGCAGGGAGACAGTCACACATTTGAATTTGGAATTTATTGACAAAATAAAATAGGAAAAACCACAACCATGACAATGGAAGCCCAGTTTAATATGCAAGTGAATTTTATACAATATATGTAGTAAGGGGTCCCTGCTCCGTTTCTTTTTCAGCTGAGGGATCCTTGTCTAAAAAAACTTTTGACCTGTAGATAAATGTTTTGTCAGTAAGTGCTCAGAGTTTTAAGTCAGTCAAGTCTATGAAAGGCTACTTGTGTCTCATTTGTGAGCATACAATGGGAAATTTTAAGCACAACAAAATTATTTTTCCAAGCACATAAATTACTGAGTATTATGTAGTATGCAGTATGTTAATATGCAATTGCAAACACAACCACAGTAATATAGTTAACAACCAAGAAATACAAATTAGCCATGCTACAAAGTATAAGGAATACAGAACAACTATAAGGATTGCAAAGTAACTTTTCGTAACTTTTTCTTCTTCTTGTAAGACGGTTTGGACTTTTCCGGTCTCATTCTGGAATGACATGATTTAGTCTCTGTAAACTGTTAATTATATCTGATCATTCCGTTTTTCAGGAATGCCCATGACAATGCCAGGCTATCCTATGGGTAAGTGAGAAGGTCACCAAGAATACAAATGTTGTGTCCTGTTGGAGAAATGTCCTCAAGCCATGAATCCTTTTCATATCGACTGGCTAAAACAGTTTTCTAATCTTAACATTACTGTGTTGCCTCTGCTCAGGAATGGCGGTTAACCCTTCAATGACCAGCTATGGTGCAACTCCCATGATGCCAACCATGCCAGGTAATATGTGAATCTTTGATCCAGGTAATTCAGAAAATGCTGAGACAATTCAAAATGGTACATAAAGCTCATTTAACACCATGCACATGAAAGAAAAAGAAATCTAATAACACATATATGCTCATATTATAACTTTGCCTTTATGTGAAGCGGTTTTAGGTAGATGTAATTGATTACTTGTCATCACTGTTAAATGTGCAGATTTCTTAATGTCCAATCATATATTTACCTGGAAAACAAATGGAGAATGTAAAGCAAAAGCAAACACAGTGACCTACAGTATTACATCTGCATTTCTGGCAGCAAAATGGACAATGTTAATGAACTGGAAAATACAGAAAAAAAAGAGTGCTGGTTTAAAAAGAAAAAGAAGGACTTATTAGCAATGGAGCAAGCAGCTTATTATCCCCCCCAACAAAGTCATACTGGAAAAAATTCTTTTGTGGACACAAATATGGGCATATAAACTGTAATTGGCAAGGAGAAACATGATTTGATATAGGAAGAAGGATATGTACAGTAGGTCTGTCCGAGGTTTCTACCTGTAAAAGGAAGTTTTTCCATTTTCCTTTGGGTCTCTGTGAATTATAGTGTAGCCTAGACCTACTTTATCTGTGATATGTCACATGTTGATAACTTCTTATATGATTTGACATAGTAAATACAATTTAATTTAATTGAGTATGGATATTACAGCCCCCAAAATAGCTCTCATAGTAAATGTATTGCATGTGTTAAAGAGCCCCTATTATACTCCTTTTCAGCATCATATTTGTACTCTTGGGGGTCTACAAGAATAGGTTTACATGCTTTGATGTTCAAAAAACATTATGTTTCTCATACTGCCCATTGCTGCAGCTCCTCTGTCTGAAACACATATGAAAAACTGAGGTGTATTCAGAAAAAGTTCTGTCTCTGGGAGAGAAAGCTACATTTGGAGTGAAATGTGTTTTTGTACTGTATACATACATACATTACATACACAAAAAAACACTCTAAAAGCTTAGAAAAATCCCCCAAAAACATAATAGGGGCTCTTTAAATTTTGTGTTTTACTAGTTCCTTTGCTTGTGATTTCAATGTAGTTGATTACCTGAAAAACAGTTTGTGGTTTTCATCCCTACACAGGCATGATGATGCCTCAGATGCCTCCCATGCCTGCCCCGCCTGTCGCTGACCCCATGCAGATGGCAGCATCACAGCAGGCTCTCATCAACCAGCAGGCCGTTCTCATGGTGAGGACAAGCTCACTTAGCATACTTTTGTTATTTGCAGGGTGTGATTTTCTGGGGGGGATGCGTGGGATTTCCCCCTTTCTGGTCTACATATCCCTGCCTCTGCTAAATTATTTTTTATCCCCGGTTGGGACAAAATGTATCACCCCCCAACAAAGTGATCAGTGCTACTTTACCAATAGACCATAAATTATATACCTAAAATAAAATTTCAAACTAAGTAAAGCGCTGTAACGTGAACAGTTGCTGGTTGATTAAGCTCGCTACAGATTTCCAGGACTCCGGCTACCAGCGGCTGTTGTTAGCCGCCAATAGGTGCCTGAGAGCCGGCTACTGGCACCGCCAGATGACGCTCCTTTCAGGGGCCGTGGTAGTGGAGTTTAGTCAGAAAAAGTGAGCGTTATGCGGCGACGACAGTTAAGTTTAGGCACCAAAATGACTAGTTAAGTTTAGGAAAAAGATTGTGGTTTAAATTAAAATACTCCCAAAGAACAAACACACGTATCCTGGGTGAAAGTATTTTGTTTTCTCCTCGAAGTGAACTCTGGCTTGATAGCGCTGTGTTTTATGTTGACACCACGTTGTGCTATTTTATTCTGAGATTATTTCCCATTGGATATTGAGGTTCATAAATAAGTCTTTTGGCATGGCTGGCTGAGTAGAACTATATCCATGGTATTGGAAGGGGGATTTGTTTTGTTGTGCATGATTAAAAAACATTCCCCCACCCCTCTGTTTTTTTCACAAATCGCACCCTGGTTATTTGCCCCTCCACCCACATCTTCATTTCCTAGCTCTTTCTCCAACCTGCCCTCCAGCTGTGTACTGTCATGTCCTCTCTCTTGGTCCCCTGCAGGCCCAGCAGATGACCATGCAGGCCATGACTCTGTCCCAGCAGCAGACACAGGAGCAGCAGAGGAAGCAGAAGGAGCAGGAGAAGAAGCAGAAGGAGTGGGAGAGAAAGCAGGAGGAGCAGGAGAGAAAGAAGGAGAAGGAGAGACAGCAGAGACGAAAGTCCGAGCGACGGTCAAGGGAACGCTCACGCTCACCCTCTCCCTCCCCCTCCCCCTCCTGTCGAACTCCATCACCCCCACCTGCCAAGCCCAAGGCACCTGTATCTAAACCTGCCTCCAGCTACAGGAAGCCTGAGCCAGAGGTAGTTCTGTATATACTTTTTTTTGTAGCGTACTCCATTTTTCTCTACTTTCCTACTATGCCTGATTCTTCCTTTCACCATATATTCAATTAAATTTTCAATTTTATTTATAGTATCAAAACATAACAAGAGTTATCTCAAGACACTTTACAGATAGAGTAGGTCTAGACCACAATAATTTATAAAGACCCAACAATTTCAATACAGACAGACCCAGACTCTTAGTGGGCCGGCTGCCGGTTGGGACACAGAGACACTGATACAGATATACAGATATGCAGATATAGAGAAATGTGATTCATAATAAATATAGCAGTTAGTGTGTGGCAATTATAGTATCAATAAAGATAGTGGAACTATGATTAGAAATAATAGTTGTAGCAGTTCAGGGCGTAGCAAGGCGTAGCAGGGTGTAATAGGGCGTAATAGGGCGTAGCAGGGCGTAGTAGGGTGTAGCAGGGAATGGCAGGCCGGCAGATGCAACCATGATTTAGGTGCCACCATAATCCAAGGAAAACTGCGAAAGATAGAGGAGAGAGTCCTTTTATTTATGTTCAGGTGTATACCCTCACATTTGGTTGTTGTTTTCTTCTTGTTGTAACCTCTAACATCTCTACTGTTTTACCTGATACTGCTGCAGTGGCCCATTTCCGCCATGGGGATATGTGCTCAAGTTGTACGCTGATGATGTTCCATGTTTTCTTTACAAAAATCCTTAAGCTTACTACCAAGTAATTCCCAGAGCGTTTTTTTTTTACTGTCTCCATCAGAGAAAGTTCTTTCTTATTGTCAACAAATTCCATTAAAAGACCAAAGCCAACAATGTGTTAGCCCGCCTCTCAATAGGCTACTGTCTGACTTCTCTACCTTGTCTGTGGCTCCCAGCCCCAAGCCCATTGGTTCCTGCTGATGACATACATCTTTAAAAACAGCTCACAAATATAAAGTTTCATTTTTTTAAAGGGTCAGTAATTCCCTAAAAAACCTGGTCACTATAGTAGCAAACAGGAAGAAATTGTGCATAGGCTGGGGACTATTTTACATGTGTTCATGAGTCAAAGTAAACTACTGTGTGTGTTTATGGTAATAAAGGAACATGTCAGCCAGTGCAACATTGTTGCTGTGTTTTTGGATATACAATACGTATTAATAGATATTGTAGTACTGGTACATTATTGTTCTCTGCTAGGGATAGACCGGCCCTGGACGATTATCGGGCCGTTTTTTGGCAGTTTGCAGATTATCTGTACCTGCATTTTATTTGCCTGATAACTGATAAAGTTAATAATTAAAAAGTGTGCTACTTTGGCTCTGCTACAGCTCTGTGTCTGTCCCTCTGCTTCAATTTCACTCACCACTGAGTCTGACTTAATGTCCCGCCCACAACACTATCTGACTCTCTTTTACTGTGTATTATGTTGAAAGTTTCTAATTTATTAAATAATCTCTTAAATCATTCAAACTAAGTTTTGTGTTGGAGTTTGTAACATTCCAAAATCTAAATTTTGACTGAAAGATTTTTATTTTCACTGTAACTGCATATTGGTTCCAAATATCTGTTATCAGTTTCATTAAAGGTGCTCTAAGTGATGTGACGCGTTTTTAGGCTACAACATTTTTTGTCACATACAGCAGACATCTCACTATCCTCTAGCTGCCTGTCCCCTGAACACACTGTAAAAAAACACGGTCTCTGTAGACAGCTCTGGCTCCACGAACGGCAATAAAAACAAACCGCGCCAACCTGCCCCACGAACCATAACAAACAGTGTTCCAGCCAATAACTGACAAGAAGGAGCTGGTTGAGCCATCACTGCAGCAGCGTTAGCACGTAGGCTACTTCCACAATGCGTATTCAGTATGCAGTTTGTTTTTGTTGGCGTTTGTGGAGCCTAAGCTGTCTACAGAGACCGCGTTTTTTTACAGTGCGTTCAGGGGACAGGCAGCTAGCGGATAGTGAGGAGATGTAAAATGTTGTAGCCTAAAAAACGCGTCACATCACTTAGAGCACCTTCAACTACTAATAATCAGTATCGGCCCTGAAAAACCAATGCCGGTTAATCCCTATTCTCTTCCCCATGTTAGTATGTCAGTCATGTTGAGATAATTACACTATGAAGGATAATTTGTTATAGTAATGTTACCTTGCTCCCTGAACTACGTAAGTGGCAGTATAGTTCTAGTTCCGTTTTAGTAGATGTTGCTGTTGTTGTGATCGCTCGCTGGCTCTGGTGTGGACTCAAAAAGTGTGTCTGCACCGGAGTTAGAGCGTTCTACAAATATTGCCATCCTCCATAGTAAAGGAAGATAAAACGTTCTACTCTTGTCCCGAGTAATACTTCCTCCTGCACGTACAGTACAGGCCAAAAGTTTGGACACACCTTCTCATTCAATGCGTTTTCTTTATTTTCATGACGATTTACATTGTAGATTCTCACTGAAGGCATTAAAACTATGAATGAACACATATGGAATTATGTACCTAACAAAAAAGTGTGAAATAACTGAAAACATGTCTTATATTTTAGATTCCTCAAAGTAGCCACCCTTGCTTTTTTGATAGCGCTGCAAACCCTTGGTGTTCTCTCAATGAGCTTCAGGAGGTAGTCACCTGAAATGGTTTTCACTTCACAGGTGTGGCTTGTCAGGGTTAATTAGTGGAATCTTTTTCCTTATTGATGGGGTTGGGACCATCAGTTGTGTTGTGCAGAAGTCAGGTTGATACACAGCCGACAGCCCTATTGGACAACTGTTAGAATTCATATTATGGCAAGAACCAATCAGCTAAGTAAAGAGAAACGAGTGGCCATCATTACTTTAACAAATGAAGGTCAGTCAGTCCAGAAAGTTGCGAAAACTTTGAATGTGTCCCCAAGTGAAGTCGCAAAAACCATCAAGCGCTACAACGAAACTGGCTCACATGAGGGCCGCCCCAGGAAAGGAAGACCAAGAGTCACCTCTGCTGCTGAGGATAAGTTAATCCGAGTCACCAGCCTCAGAAATCTCAAGTTAACAGCAGCTCAGATTAGAGACCAGATGAATGCCACACAGAGTTCTAGCAGCAGACACATCGCTAGAACAACTGTTAAGAGGAGACTGCGTGAATCAGGCCTTCATGGTCAAATAGCTGCTAGGAAACCACTGCTAAGGAGAGGCAACAAGCAGAAGAGATTTGTTTGGGCCAAGAAACACAAGGAATAGACATTAGACCAGTGGAAATCTGTGCTTTGGTCTGATGAGTCCAAATTTGAGATCTTTGGTTCCAACCGCCGTGTCTTTGTGCAACGCAGAAAAGGTGAATGGATTCTACATGCCTGGTTCCCACCGTGAAGCATGGAGGAGGAGGTGTGATGGTGTGGGGGTGCTTTGCTGGTGACACTGTTGGGGATTTATTCAAACTTGAAGGCATACTGAACCAGCATGGCTACCACAGCATCCTGCAGCGACATGCCATCTCATCTGGTTTGCGTTTAGTTGGACCATCATTTATTTTTCAACAGGACAATGACCCCAAACACACCTCCAGGCTGTGTAAGGGCTATTTGACCAAGAAGGAGAGTGATGGAGTGCTGCGCCAGATGACCTGGCCTCCACAGTCACCGGACCTGAACCCAATCGAGATGGTTTGGGGTAAGCTGGACCGGAGAGTGAAGGCAAAAGGGCCAACAAGTGCTAAGCATCTCTGGGAACTCCTTCAAGACTGTGCAAAGCAGTAATCAGAGCAAAGGGTGGCTACTTTGAAGAAACTAGAATATAAGACATTTTCAGTTATTTCACACTTTTTTGTTAAGTACATAATTCCACATGTGTTCATTCATAGTTTTGATGCCTTCAATGAGAATCTACAATTTAAATAGTCATGAAAAAAAAGGAAACGCATTGAATGATAAGGTGTGTTCAAACTTTTGGCCTGTACTGTATACATCCGAATATCCCTCGTTAGTTGAAGTTAACAATATATTAATTGTTGTTTTGGACCTGCACATGGGATTTGTTGATAATACAGAAAGATAAAAAATACTGCAACCTTCTACTTTCATTCCATAAATGTGAAGCATTGATATCACTGGTCTGTTTCCTCCTCGTGTAATGACGTGTTGTGTGCTCATGTCCATTGCTTCTACAGCCAGAGAGAGACGTGGACTTACCAGATCCAGATGACCTGCACTCTGTCAGAGACAAGACGGAATACTTCCAGAAGATTGGTGAGTGACAAGCAACGATTAGTAATATAATAGTCTCGCATTGCCAGACCTTCTTCCACGGCGCTGCAGAAGATGGTGTGGATAGTCCACACAGTATTCCAGGATGGGAAAAAAACGTGCTCTGGTTTATTGGCATTTCTTTACACCAATCACAATCGTCTTGGGCTGCGCAACGCACCGGACGGAGCCCCAGTGCCACGGCAAAATAGCCATCGGGAAGCAAGGCAATCCAGTCTCACGGTAGTTCGTGAAATGGTCACGTTATTTAATCTATTGATTTGTGTACACGGTTATGTTAATGTCGTTTATTTCGTGGTGGTCAGCATTTTAAATAATGTATTTTAAATAATCACAGCACGACTACGGTAGCGAGTAGTATGAAATGCCAGTTTGCCGAGGTGGTGGATGGGTCAAACAACACAGGACTTTCACCCCGGAGACCAGGGATCGTGGCCTGTGTGGCGTTTCATTATCCCATTGTTCTTTTCCTAAACCCAACCGTACCGTTGTTGTCGCACGTCCCCCAGAGACCACGGATTGTGTCCCGGCATGTGGCGTTTCATTTCCCCGTTGTTCTTTTCCTAAACCCAACCACACCACACTTTAAATCATGCTTATAATAGTCTTTATCCATGACGTACCACTTCCGTGGTGCTTCGGTGCCACCGGATATTCCGCAGGATGTCCTTCCTTTTCGGCCGGATGTCCGTCACCGTCCTCTTTCTTTGTGTTGGCGTTCTAACCTCCGGTGGATTTGTGAGGACTATGGTTAACTGCTCCTCAGATCTCTGCAGGGTAAATCCAGACAGCTAGCTAGACTATCTGTCCAATCTGAGTTTTCTCTCGCACGACTAAAACTACTTTTGAACGTAAACACGTTCCACCAAAACAAGTTCCTTCCAGAGGCTATTTTGCAGCGACACCGTGGCTCCGTCGAGCGCTTAGCCCCGCCCAAGACGATTGTGATTGGTTTAAAGAAATGCCAATAAACGAGAGCACGTTTTTTCTCCCTTCCTCCACAGCGCTGTGGAGGAAGGTCTGGCAATGCGAGACTATGCTTATAATTTTAATCATTTCCCCAATTCCCTCATTCCTCACCATCTCTCTCTTCTACTGTCCTCTAGGCATTCAGCCCCATGGTGAATCCAAAACCTCAAAGCCTCGGCCAGCCCCCTCCAGCCCGCCCAGACAGCAGCAACCCTCCCCGCCATTACCAGCTCCATCACCCCCGCCTACAGCACCGAAGCCTGAGGGTAAGATGATGAGCAATGGTTCAATGGACTAGATCAGGGGTGGGCAACCTGCGGCTCTTTGCCTGCTCCTGAGAGGCACTTACTGTGTGGCTGGGGGCAGTGTTATCGGTTGATTTTTTTCTTTTACTTTATTAAAAATATTTCTGATGAATCCAAAAACATTTAAATGCATCTGAAAATACTGCCAATAAATTTGCCAATAATTATAAAACAAAAAATAATGATGTCATGTAGAGCTGTAACAATTTCAATTTTTACTGTACAATATAATTGTCTCATAAATAGTTTGAGACAATATAATTGTCTCTTTCTGTCAAACTTGAAAAGATTTATTGAGTTATTACTGTTTCAAACAAAGTTTTGAATGAATCCCAGGATACATCTTTCAGTTATATATCACAGTTATGTAACCCAGATAATGTAATAACACAGGTACACAGCCTATGAAGTAAACCACGCCTCTTTGTCATATAAAACATTGAATTTGTTTCTTAAATGACCATTAAATTGACAATTCTCGTCAACAGGCATAACCCTTAATAAATAAATTGTTTAAATTGCGTTTAAACAAAGAAATGGCGATTATGTAAAAAAATTGCAATTAGACAATAATGTTATAGTGATGATAATGATTGATGCGGGATAAGTGATGCGTAGCTACTCTAGTCTAGCCCAAACTGCACAGAGTTGTAAACAAAGAAGAAGTTTAGACTGCTGCTAGTGAGTGGATCATGGCAGAGTCAGGAGGAAAACGTTAAGCTGTTATGTATTGTGACATTAGATCTGTAAGCCACTGTTGTACTATGTTCATGTGTTGTGTGCCTCTCTGCTATGGTGCGTTGTTTTTTTTTGTTTATTTTGACTTTTAGTGCTGGACTAGAGCTGTAACAATTCCAATTATTTGCTGTACAATTAATTGTCTCAGAAATAATCGCAATTAACAATATAATTGTCTCTTTCAGTGTCAACCCTTGTGTTGTCCTCCCGGTTCAAAACTGAAAATGAACACTTTTTTTGTCGCTTTTTTAAGTGCTTTTTAATTACTTTTTCCCCACTACCACCAATATATACACCACTTACACCAACTTATTACCACTAGTTTTAAACGTATGTAGTGGAATTCAGGGTCAATAAACCTAATTTATATGGAATTATACCTGATTTTGGAGTTCAAAAGCAGAAATTGTGAATTATTGTGACTAATAGTTAAGATCAGAAGAAAAGTTTGGTCAAAATGTTGTCAGGATACTGTTTTGAATTCATTTAAACCGTTTTTTTCAAATGCTATAAAATTGAATGAAAAAACCCAGAATTCAATGAAAGTCCTAATCCCAATTCTTCATTTAACTTGCGAAGAGCGTTGTATGGAACCATCCATGTTACTTTGGGGGCAATTTAGTTGAAATAAACCCAAATTTCTGATATAGAATCAAATTACACCCAAGGACATCTCAAGGGTTAAAAAGATGGATTAATCTATTACTTGTTTAAACAAAATAAAGTATTGAATGAATTCTAGGATCCATCTTTTAGTTCTATCGCTGCTATAATGCAATAACACAGGTACACAGCCTATGAAGTAAACCACGCCTATTTTTTTGTTAATGTTAGCAATTCAATGCGGTTAAACAAAGAAGCCACGATTATTTAAAAAAGAAATGGGGTGGGTGGGTGTTATAACACAGGACTTTCCCTGGAAAAAAAAAAAAAAAAAAAAAAGAGTTTCACCCAGGAAATGTGTGTTCCTTAGGAGTGTTTTAATCCAAACCACGATCTTTTTGGTGCCTTATCTTAAAGGAACACGCCGACTTATTGGGACTTTAGCTTATTCACCTTAACCCCCAGAGTTAGATAAGTCCATAAGTCCCTTCTCATCTCCGTTTGTGTTGTAACTCTGGTTCCAACTAGCCTACTGCTCCCAATAAGTGACAAAATAACGCCAACATGTTCCTGTTTACATGTTGTGATTTCTATAGTCACAGGGTGTACAAATAACAAGGTCACTACGCTTTTACTATCTTGTAACTCCAACTCTGAGCCAACTCCAGGCCAACTCTCTGCTCCTCACCACAGGGCTTCAGGTGCTGCTAGCATATGACTCCGCCCAAGTAGCAGAAGTAGCAGTGCTTCGCCTTCTGAGAATATAGTTCCCAGTATGTATACGGTTAGAAGATGGCTGTGTGTCATGTGACCTTGTTATTTGTACACCCTGTGACTATACAAATCACAACATGGAAATAGGAACATGTTGGCATTATTTTGTCACTTATTGGGAGTAGGCTAGATGGAGCCGGTTACCTCCAGGATCTGTGCTAAGCTAGGCTAGCGCTGGGGCCGTCAGACAGAGTTACAACATGCACAGAGATGAGAAGGATATGTATGGACTTGTCTAACTCTGGGGGATACGGTGAATAAGCTAAAGTCCCAATAAGTCTGCGTGTTCCTTTAACTTTCGTCGCGGCAAAACACTCATATTTTGTGGACTAAATTTAACCGTAATACAGTCCCTCCAGAAAAAACGCGATTATGCGATCGCATAATTCAATGCATAATCAGCCAAAGTCTGCATATTCATGCGGGGGCTGCATTTTTTCAAATATGCCGCACTTTCGCCGCATAAATTGCCGATTTCAGCGCAAAATATGTGATGCTTGCATTATTTCATAATCCCCGCATTTTCGTTGCAAAAAAGTCACATATATCTTAGCAGAAAGTTGAAAAAATGTTGCGTTTACTTCACACAAGAGCAGCCATTTTCCCCTGTTGCCATGGGAACGTTATGAAGTGACGTAATTACGCGACGTGAACATAATCGAAAAGCAGGGTGTTGGAGGTTGAATTTGACATGGACTTTGAGTCTCTTAAGTTGGTATCCAATAAGAAAGCTATCTTAATATCTGATGTCTACTCAAATTTCTTTAAGTGCTCCTGCGGTCTATATTATTAACGATTTTTCAAAGTTTGTCTCTTTTGTATCTTTTATTTCCCTCAGTTTGGACTATTACTTTTATTTTTACTTTAATATTATATTATTTGTATATATTTTTGTATCTTATTTGTTTACTTATTGCAATGACTGAATATCTGTAAACAATTTTTGGAAATTAAGTTTTAAAAAAGCAGGGTGTTGGGGGAATCACTTCTTCTTCTCTTTTTCATCAAACCGCATTTTTTGCAAGTTCCCGCATTTTTTGCAAGTTCCCGCATTTTTTGCAAGTTCCCGCATTTTTTGCAAGTTCCCGCAATTTCATCGCATAAAATTGCATAAATATCCCGCATATTCCATCGCATTTTTTTAGAAAACGTGCCGCATAATCAAGGATTTTTGCCCGCAACAATCACAAAAAAACTCGCGGTGCTCTAAACCTGGCTCAAAGTCACCCATTTTCAGCTAAACACATCTACTAACTGCCGCTGATACGACCGAGGTCCGTAGCCCACGTCGCGAAGCTCTGTAGCGGCTTAAACACCTAGCAACTGCTGCTCGGCGTCATGGAGCTCGTAGCCAGCCGGCGTCACGTGACCAGCCGGCGGTCTCCTAATTTCGTAGGATATCATACACTTTGGTGTGCGTACATTTTCGTACGTAATCATACGGACCAGTTCGGGAGAATGCGTTGAGCTGTTCATATAGTACGTACTGTAGATCACAAAAGGAAAATGAGCACACAGCTGACATTTCTATTTTGTGTGAGAAGACACACTGATTATGCAGAAAATGAATTGAATGAAGAGCTAAAGAGTTTCTGTCTTATCTCCCACAGTGAAGCGTCTCCACACCCCTCCAGCCAGAGAGGTAGACCCCCCAAAAGCAACACCTGCCCCGGCTCCTCTCGCCAAGCCTCAGCCCCAACCCACCTCCAACATTCGGGAAATCATCAAAATGTATAACAGCCGGCCCCAGCCAGAACCCAAACCCTTTGAGCCTGTCAGGTCAGTTTCAGCGCTGCTCCCTACGAGGTCTCTACACACTTCCCCAAAAGTTTCTTCTGATCTTACATCCTGCTGTTTCCTGCTTGCAAGGACGTAGGTTTTGGTTTTTAACATTGGGTGGGGAAATATTGGGGACACACATGGAACCCCAGAAAATGTTGAGCGTCAAACACTTAATTTCCTGTATTTTCATGATTTTTTATGCAACAATTTATGGTGTACATCACACAGGTTTCCGTTTTTTTAGGAATCATGTACATCTCAGCAACAAATCTGTTAGAGAATGAGACTGTGTTTGTTAGGTTGGACCCAAATGCAGAGAGCAGGCAGGCAGACAGGAGTAAGTTTGAGTAGTGAATTTATTAGACCAACAAAACAAAATACTTAACAACAAAGGGAATCCTGAGATGAGCAGGCAAAAACTAATCCAGTGTAGAAATGATGAAAGGAATCCAAACCAAACAAGGTAGAACAAAAACCAGGGAAATCCAGGAAGCACAGAGCTAGACACAAACTGACACAAAGCGGCCCAACCAGCAACAGAAACATAACATAATAATCCCACAACAGAAACATGAGACCAACTAAAACAAAGAAACTTGACACAAGGACTGGTGAACAGGTGAAAGACATCAGACAATAACAAAGGCGGGAAAACCAAAAAACAGGAAGGATAAAACAAGAAATACTAAGGGGAACAGAAAAACATCTAAATAGAACAGGAAGTCCAAACACACAAAACCACCATAAGAGCGGGGCAGGCGTGACAGTGTTAAAGCCAGAAGCTCCAAAGTTTCTACATAAAATCTACATAAAAGACATGAAATCACTTTCAACTCATTTTCACGCTCCTGTTGTGTTCTTTAACCCCCCCAATGAAGCACAAGTAGACACAGTTCTTGTTTTCCGTACATGTTTTGAGCCTCAATGTTTTTTTAAGTCATGGACCCCTTAACTGAGAGAGACGACTAGTAGGGACCCCCTACTATATATTGTATAAAATTGAGTTGCATATAAAACTGGGCCTGCAATAATGTGTGGGGGGGCCTAAAGCCTTTATACATACCTTTTCATTAAAATAATAATTGTTGGCATGATTGTATAAATCATGTTTTAATGTTAAACAATGTGGCACAGGGAATCCCTATAGGATTAAAACTTGATTTATACTTTTGCGTAAAATCTAGGCCATTGCTACGTACGTAGGTACGTGGAGACATGAACCTACACCGGACCCTACGCCGTAGCCTGACATCACCTCTCCAGAAATGTAACTACACGTCATGGTGACGCACGTCACTCGGCCGTGGCTTGGTAGCGTTGCATTTCCCCCGACTAATTTCCTGGTTCTCCTCCATAAACAACATGAAATCAAGGAGAGGGTTAACTTTCCCTGCTACAGATTTCCCACCGTGGTCAGAAAGAACCGCCTCTAGAGTCGGTACTCACTCTGAAGATAGTCACCTTCACTCTCTCACTTTCTCCTTCGCTCTATCACCCACTCCCCACACACACACACACATGCCGGCTCGACACACACACCAACGCACAAGTATAAACTTCAGGCCGCTTACGAAGGCTATGGCGAAAGCTCTGCGTGGAGCCTCCTCACAACCATACATTTAAACTTAACTGTATCTGTGGATTAGTCTGGCTATCAGCAGACCCAGCTCAATCTTTTAAGATTGAACATTAGTCTGGGGAGTCTGCTCTGTAGTTTCTACTGCACAAAAGGCGTGATCAACGGGCATATTCAAATGACTCTGTACGCAATTGGATAGTCCTTCAACCAATCAGACCAACGATCCGGGTGATGTTGCCTTTGAAATATTTTGAACAGCAGACCAGGGCACCTTTATAACAGCAGTGACAACGGCATCAACGGGTTTCTGCACTTCGGTGGCCGCCATGTTGAATGTAAACAAGAAGCTGGTTGGTCGCTTCTCTATTGACATTGTGTTAAACCCGCCAATAGCGCGGCAGGTGGATAAGCCAGTTTGTGATTGGTCCCCGCAGATTTGTAACGGAAGCAGAATAGATAAACGTACAGGTTTCCAGCCTGAGCTGGAGGGAGAAATCAAATCGCCGGCAGATGGGGCTGGATTTACCCGGTCTACTGTGGATGGCTACCTTAGTAACTAGCTATAGGCCAGTAAGCCCATCATCTTGAGACAATTTGTTCATGTTTTGTTTTTAAATTTAAAAAATGAACAATAATTTTTTGCCCCCACCCCCCCACAGTAACTCCCAGACCCCCTGTTGAAGATCTCTGCCCTAGGCTTTTCCTTTCCATGGAAGTCTAGGGTTGTACATGAAATAAATGTATTTTCCCCTCATACTATGGCGCCACAGACAGGATCCAACAATGGCCTCAATCACTAGAAATAATAACTTCTACAATGTGTTTGTGATTTACTGTTTTCATCCTCTTCACAGACCTCCTGCACGGCATTTCAAAAAGAAGAATGACCCCAAAGAGGAAGCTCTGGCCAAACTCAAAAACATGGCACCAGTGACACAACAAAAGGTCAGGATGGTCCGGAAAAGTCTAACCGCAACAACAAATAAGAAATACCTTTACATTTCTATTCAATTCAGTAAAATTCAACTCGATGGTATTATCATTGACACAAAGTGCAAGCACACGTGCAACGAAACATAGGTCAGTGGCTTCCAACAAACACACACAGTAGATTCAAATAAAATAGACAATAGTATTAACATTATCAACATTATCTACAGACTCAGCAGATGAGACATGATATTATACATTTTAAATGTTGTAAATGTACTTTTGCCAATAGCATTGCAAACATGGAAGAGAATTCTTAAAGTGCAGTAACACTAATTATTCTGTTTCATATTGAGTATCTCTGTCTGGGATATGCCGTGTGCTAAATCTTCCACTTCTTACTGCTTGCAAAGGAGTGGGGGCCAGCCCCGCCTAAGAGGGCCCCACCCCCTCCCAGGACCCCCTCCCCACAGCCCTCTCCTCCCTCCACCAGGGGGCCCCGCGTCATCTCCAGCAACATGAAGCAGAAACAGCGCTCCCTGGAGGACCTGTTCGGCTCGCAGCGCTCCCAGCACCCTCCGCCTGCTCCTCCCGATTCGCCGCCCCCTCCTCCACACCCAGCACCCATCCTTCAGGACATCCCCGACCCGCCTCCCATGGCCGCCCCGTCTCTCAGTGGGTTTTGCTCTCATTATGTTCTCTTTAGACCTTTATGTTTATGTGCAGTGTGCGATTTGTGAAAAAATGCAGAGAGTGGGGATCATGCACAACAAAACAAAACCTGCCAGAATTAAATCCCCCTTCCAATACGATGGATATAGTGCCACTCGGCCACAAAATACTTTCACCCAGGAAACGCTCGTTTGTTCCTCGGAAGTGTTTTAATTCAAACCAGGGTCTTTTTCCTAAACTTTACAAACGTTTTGGTGCCTAAACTTAACTGTCATCGCTGCATGACGCTCACTTTTTCTGGCTAAACTCCACTAGCACGGCCCCTGAAAGGAGCGTCATCTGGCGGTGCCTGTAGCCGGCTCTCAGTCACCTATTGGCGGCTAAACAACTGCTGCTGGTAGACAGAATCCTGGAGCTCTGTAGCGGCTAAATACAACCAGCAACTGCTGCTCAGATTTTATCGTTCTATGGCACTATGTGTTCACGTTACAGCACTTTACTTAGTTTAAATTACTTCTATTTTAGGTATATAATATATGGTCTATTGGTGAAGTAGCATTGATCACTTTGAGGGGGAGATACATTTTGTCCCCACCGGGGATAAAAATAATTCGGAGACAGGCATATGTAGAACCCCCCACCCCCCGGCAAATCGCACCCTGTATATGTTTATGACTAAAAGACCTCTTATGTAATGTATTTTAGCTGACAACTGCTGCTAACTAGCATTGAAACCAATGTTATCTAATGTGAGGAGCTTCATGGCTGTCAGTGAACTTCATCTGCTGTTTATTAACTGTAGATATGATGCAAGATGAAGATGCGGAGGGCATTCGCTCCCAGCTCCACCGCTTCTCTGCTGGAGTTTACTTCTCTTACTCCAAGATGCCGGGAAAACTGTTCCTGCGAAAAGAAGTAAGACACACGTGCACACACACGCACACACACACACGCACACACACACACACACACACACACACACACACACACACACACACACACACACACACACAGACACACACACACGGCATGGATGCAGACGCAGAGACCCCTGGGCACAAAATGTCCAGCTGTAGCTTATACAGGATTTACACAGACAGGCTACAGTTTATGTTCACAACCTGGAGGACAATATCTACACCTGATAGGTAGGGCTGAACTGTTAATCAGAATTTATTGCAATCGCAAACGGACTAGTGCAATTTCCAAAATCTCATGCAAAATATGTGTTTGAATTAGCACTCAAATTCAACAAAAAACACATATTTGGTACAGATCATCACACAAAATCATACCCTTAAAGGTCCTATGACATGCTCCTTTTTGGATGCTTTTATATAGGCCTTAGTGGTCCCCTAATACTGTATCTGAAGTATCTTTTATATAGGCCTTAGTGGTCCCCTAATACTGTATCTGAAGTCTCTTTTATATAGACCTTAGTGGTTCCCTAATACTGTATCTGAAGTCTCTTTTATATAGGCCTTAGTGGTCCCCTAATACTGTATCTGAAGTCTCTATTATATAGACCTTAGTAGTTCCCTAATACTGTATCTGAAGTCTCTTTTATATAGGCCTTAGTGGTCCCCTAATACTGTATCTGAAGTCTCTTTTATATAGGCCTTAGTGGTCCCCTAATACTGTATCTGAAGTCTCTTTTATATAGGCCTTAGTGGTCCCCTAATACTGTATCTGAAGTCTCTTTTATATAGGCCTTAGTGGTCCCCTAATACTGTATCTGAAGTCTCTTTTATATAGGCCTTAGTGGTCCCCTAATACTGTATCTGAAGTCTCTTTTATATAGGCCTTAGTGGTCCCCTAATACTGTATCTGAAGTCTCTTTTATATAGGCCTTAGTGGTCCCCTAATACTGTATCTGAAGTCTCTTTTATATAGACCTTAGTGGTCCCCTAATACTGTATCTGAAGTCTCTTTTATATAGACCTTAGTGGTCCCCTAATACTGTATCTGAAGTCTCTTTTATATAGACCTTAGTGGTCCCCTAATACTGTATCTGAAGTCTCTTTTATATAGACCTTAGTGGTCCCCTAATACTGTATCTGAAGTCTCTTTTATATAGACCTTAGTGGTCCCCTAATACTGTATCTGAAGTCTATTTCCTGAAATTCAGCCTTGGTGCAGAATTCCAGCCACTAGAGCCAGTCCCACAATGAGCTTTCCTTAGGACGTGTCATTTCTGTGTCTGTAGCTTTAAATGCTACTGAGGAGGCGAGAGGGGGGACAAGGTTGAGGGTGGGGGTGTGACCTTGACCAACTGCCATGCTTCGCTCGTTTGCAAGCCATGATGTCTCTCTCTCTCTCTCATGGGTGGGCCAAATTCTCTGGGCGGGCAAAGCAGAGAAAGGGGAGGTAACCTTGCTCCTTATGACCTCATAAGGAGAAGATTCCAGATCGGCCCATCTGAGCTTTCATTTTCTCAAAGGCAGAGCAGGATACCCAGGGCTCGGTTTACACCTATCACCATTTCTAGCCACTGGGGGACCATAGGCAGGCTGGGGGAACGCATATTAATGTTAAAAAACCTCATAAAGTGACATTTTCATGCCATGGGACACAGAATGGGCGGAGCATAAAGTATTTAAGAGCATTGTTGTTGTAATCACTTTTTTCGAAAAAATACTCTTGATGAAGGTCCAGAGAGACCGAAACGTTAGTTTCTTCATTAAATGGTGATGCAGGAGCCAGAGCAGAGTGCAGGATCTTCCTTTTGTAAGTCTAACGTATTTCAGTGGAAATGAGAATAATGATGCAAAAATGATCATTGCGGGCGCCTGGGTAGCTCACCTGGTAGAGCGCACACGACAAGACCAGGCTTTTTCACAGGCAGCTAGCGGATCAAGGAGAGATGCCTACGATTTGAGACAAAAATGAAATTGCGCTGAAATCATGCAGGAACTCATAGTGCACCTTTAAAGTTATTTGACTATACAGTATGTATTTAAAAGCATGTCAATAAACTGTACATGTCTTGCCCTTGATGTGATTCTCTTTTCCAGTCCTTAGTGTAAATGAGTTTGACCCCCCTGGTATACACCCTCTGAATTCACATTTTTCTTGATTGCCTTGTTAACTCATCGTATCGCCGATATATTTGTCCTATGACCCAACCCTAGCTCAGCCTTCGAATGTTGATTTAGAATCTGAATGCCAACGGTATGAATGAAGCTTTGAAGCAGGCCTGTGACATTTACAACTTAAGCTGGAATGATGCTTCCTTGAGCTTCTAGCGGGCGCGTGGCTGTTTCTACTTGTAAGCAGTACGTCTACAATTGTTTTTGTCTCCCTACCAAAACTCGCCTCCAGACGGGAGTTGAATCAACCAACCAACTTGCATGACGCACACACATCCATCCACAACACATAGAAGAGATTTAGGAGGTTTGCCGATTTGGGAGAACGCTCCTCTGCGACCTACATTTTACCCATAACACCCCTCTCTGTGTAGCTTTACACACACATAATTCCAGCTTTAGGAGCTGCCCAGTGCAAAAGTTTTAGCGCTTGGCTAAATGGCAACTCAATGGTAGCTACTGAGAAAGGATTTTAGCTACTTTCTTGAGATTTTATATCACTTTTCCCAATTATATAATTAAATATTGATATATATTATACATTTTTATTATATTCTTTCTTTTCCCTGCTCCTTTTTGATGATGCAATGTGTATTATGTTGTTACATATTGTAGCTAAAATGTTGTGTACACTGAAGTGATTGGAAAGAAACATGAATGAATGAATGGTTAACTTTATCCACCTTTAAGTATGTACTTAAGTATAAAAATTAATTTTCTGTTGTTAAATGTATTTAGTATTAGAGGTAAAAGTAAAAAAAACTTTTGATTATGGCCAAAGGTGTTATCTGTACACATGGATGTTTCCCATTGATTTATTGGCACTCAAGCAGTAGTATACTTCAAGTTAAAAATAATACTAATTTGATTACAGCAAAGACAACGTCGGCAGTATCGACGGCAAAATAGGCTACAGAATATTTCCTTCTGTACTGACAGGTGCAACATTTGAAAATCGATGATTATTTATTATAATTTTTTCAAATTACATTTATATCTGCATTTATGTCAAAACCTAGAGACTTTCAAACATCAAAATGTCATTTATTAAATGTATTGATGCCAAAATGACATATAAACATCTTTTCGTATTCTATTTGCCTGGAAACGCTTCCAACACGCTTGCATGTCGCGTGAAAAAGGCCGTTGGTCCTATTTCTAGCATGCACGCTTTTTCGTGTCACGCAGGCAGTGTGAAAGCTGTAACCTGTTAACATGGGAGCCGAAAAAAAAACGGACACGCCACGCAGCCAGTGTGCAGGAGGCCTTAGTTTTGGCCTATGTTTTTTTTTTTTTTTTTTTTTGCTTGGGCGTCACCAACTGGAATGGAGTGTACAGTAACTTGCAAAGCTTGTAACAAATTTCCTCCGATTTCATGTTGTAGTAACGAGTAACTAAGATACTTAAGGGAAATGTAGTGGACTAAAAGTATACATTTTATTTAGGAAATGTAGTGGAGTAAAAGTATACATTTTATTTAGGAAATGTAGTGGAGTAAAAGTAAAAGTTTCCAGAAATATAAATAACAAGTACAACACAGATATGTGAAAATTCTACTTAAGTACAGTAACAAAATATTTGTACTTTTTGTACATTACATTACAACACTGCACATATGTGCTTAAGATTTACACATGTGCTTTAAGTGATGTCACACGTTTTTTTAGGCTACAACATTTTTTGTCACATACAGCAAACATCTTCTCACTATCTGTTAGCTGCCTGTCCCCTGAACACACTGTAAAAAACATCTACTCACTATCTGCTAGCTGCCTGTCCCCTGAACACACTGTAAAAAACATGGTCTCTGTAGACAGCCCAGGCTCCACAAACCCCAACAAGAACAACCTGTGTCAACCTGCACCACCAAACATAACCGTCTTCCAGTGTTCTAGCCAATAACCGACTAAAAAGGATTTGGGGGTGCGCGGAAGCACGGAAGGGAGGGGGAGGGGGAGGGGACGGCATTAGGAGGAGAGAGGGGGGAGCTAGCCTCGTTTTGTTTGAAAATACTTCGAACGACAACAAGAAGCACCGTCACCCAACATCGCTTAGAGCACCTTTAAGATTTACGCAGCATCTTTCACTACACAGGGGATTTGAACTGGAAATCTTCTGGTTAAATGCCCCCGTCACTACCCTCAAGTATCATGTGTTTGTGTGCAGGTGTTTTACCCCCGAGAGATGTTCAACCGGCCCTACCTTCTCAATCTGTTATGTGAACAGGTTAGTGGGTTTACAGGTGTCATCATGTGTAACCTGATGTACTGGAGTGTATTTATCTACAGTACCTTCTGATCATTGCTCATTATCTGCCTTGTACATCATAGGCAGTAGACGTCGAACTCTTGACATTGTCAGTGTGTGGTGTGTGTTTTAGATTATGAGGGACACCTACTCTGACAGCTGTGTGAGGATCAGCAGAGAGGAGAGGAGGAAGATGAAGGACCTGCTGGGTGAGAGTTTTGACCCATCATCATAATGCTGGGTGCTTAAGTTGTTGCAATGTTGATTAAAATGTTTCAGACTAAAGTCATTCACAAGCGGTTGGTATAAAAACGTAAAGCCTCTGAACACCCACACAGGTGTTTCCAGTTATTCTGGCTGAGTAGACTCTGTTCAGGTTGAAGGTGGGCCATAGCTTTGATGGGAACTTATTAGGTCACAAATTTCTAACAATTAGGATGATAAAGGTGTCATTTGTCCCGTCCTAACACGTGCAACAACACTAACAGTGGACTCAGGAAGATGTCAATCACTCAGTCTAACCCCACCCACACAGTCCTGGAAAGGTCCAATCAGCCACATTAACTATAAACACCTGTGTGGGTATTCAGGGCATTTAAAGGTGCAGTAGGCAAGATTTATAAAACTAACTTTCTGTCATATTAGCTGAAACTGACCCTATGTTCCAGTAGAACTACATGAAGCAGGTCATTTAACAAGAAAAATCCAGCTCCTCTGGCTCCACCTACAGCCTGTAGTGCGATTTGCAAAAATCCACCGCTCCCTGTTCAGATGCACCAATCAGGGCCAGGGGGGGTGTCTAATTCTCCCTTGTGGGGGGAGGGACTTAGGAGACTGTTTTGGGCTTTAGCAGAACGGGGGCAGGGACTGAGAAGTTGTCGATGTTCACATTTTTTGGCTAAGTCCTGGATCTTCACAATCCTACCTACAGCACCTTTAATCACTGAATGTACACTGTATCCTAATTATTTCCCGATTCAATTACATTTTCAAATTGATTCGATATCCATTAGGTTAGGGGAATTTCAGTTACAATACCATTTTTGCTTGGATATAAAAGAGATTCTCAGAAAATCTGTGCTGTAGATTATACAAGCAAAGAAGCAACCCTCAAATATTTCTTATATATTAATTAATATTTACATTAAGAATTGACTCCCAAAAAGGGGGTCCATTCACCACATCCAAGGTAAAAAGGCATATTTTAAAAGATCGGGATTTTATTAATCGATATTAGATCATTCAAACAAAGGTCGATTTTAATTGGAGAATCAGTTACTTTAACCCAGCCCTACTTTCTGCATTAGTTTTCTGAACATTATCCCATTTTCCCATTTGTACTCTAGCAAATTTCAATGTGGGAATGACTATAAGCACCATCCAGAACGACATCATGAAGAAGAGGATTGTCATTGCTGCTCGAGACAACTGGGAGAACTACTTCACCCGCCTGTTCCCTGTGAAGGTGAGCATGACAAAAAGAGATATGTCAAAGTTGGAGATAATGAGGAGTGTAAAGCATCTAATTTCATAGTCTATATCGACGACGTTTCATTTAGGGAATTGTTCCAGTGCCGCCGACATTCCGCCGGATGTCCCTCATTTTCGGCCGGATGTCCATCACCTTCCACTTTCTTTCTTTTAAACGTACACATGTTCCACCAAAACAAGTTCCTTCCCGAGGCTATTTTGCAGAGACACCGTTGCTCTGTCCGGCGCTTAGCCCTGCCCATGACGATTGTGATTGGTTTAAAGAAATGCCAATAAACCAGAGCACGGTTTTCTTCCATCCAGGAATGCTGTGTGGACTAGCCAGACCCTCCTCCGCAGCGCTGTGGAGGAAGGTCTGGCAATGCGATAATTATTATTTATATATAATATATAATAATTTTATGACATTGCATGGCATTGCAGCCTTATTTGTTTAGCATATTTTAAACACAGAAGCAATTCAAAGTGATTTACAAAGGAAAATAAAAGCATTAGAACAGTCAAAAGCGATAAACAATGAAAAACTGAATTAAATCAATTTTTTTACTCTGTTCTTAGAACACTAGCCTGGCTCCGCCCTCCTACGTACTTCCGTTCAATTTTCATTTTCCTTCAGTACTACACCTGGGGTTGCAGTATATTCGCGGGTTTTCTCCGGTCAGTTTTTTACCTTTCCACTCAGCTGAGAACGATGACGTTGAGGTCGTGACGTGCTCTAGTTTGAGCTGTAGTTCTGTAATTGCGGCGGAGAAAGATGCGAGCGAAGCCATTCGGTCCGTTGTGACAACGCTGCCGAATATCCAGAAGTTAAAGCCCGAGCAAGAACTTTTTTTGCTGAGTTGTGTTGGTGGCCATGATGTTGTGGCCCTCCTCCCCACGGGGTTCGGGAAAAGTTAGATTTTCCAGTTCGCTCTGTTAGTGGTGAAGGAGTTGGCTAAGGCTAACGCTAGCGATGCTAAGCCGACGTCACGACCAAATGTTAGCGATTGGTTATGGCAGAACCAATAGTACCCGCCTTCAAGGAAGTTAACACTTGTCAAAATGACTCTCTGTACAAATGAAATGTACGAGAGTCTGGTAGGACCAGGCTAAGAACACACTTCACACAGGCCTGAAATACACACACACACACACACAGAGGTCCTATACTTGCACTATTTGAGAGATGTCAGAGTGAGGGGGCTGCTGGACAGGCACCCCGAGCTGCTGGGGGCTTGGTGCCTTGCTCCAGAGCACCTTGGCCATACCGAGGAGGTGAACTGGCACCTTTACAGCAACCAGTCCACACTCCGTACTTTGGTCCGTGCAGGGAGTTGAACCAGCGACCCTCCGGTTCCCAACCCAGCTCCCCACGGACTGAGCAACTGCCACCCACAATCAAAATCTCTTCAACCAGTAACTGGGAAACAGTGTACAGATTTAAGAACAGGTGTAAGGTCCTTTTGTTAGAACTCTGGCAGCAGCGTTCTAAATGAGATCTTTTTGGGAAGAATGGGAAGAGACCGTTACGATTGTCCACCCTGCTGGAAATGAATACGTTTCTCTCAAGCTTGTCTGGCCATGAGACCTCTAATACTTGCTATGTGTTTGAAATGATAAAATGTTGATGAAGTTATTGCCTTGATGTGGCAGCTGAAGCTCATCTGAGTCCATTACAACACAAAGATTTCTATCTTTATAGCTCTAAGCAATACCTTACATTCTTTGCTTTTTGTTGCCAAATACAATGACTTCTGTCTTTTCTTTATTTAGTTGAAGGGATTTTAATTGCGTCCAGCTATTTACTTGCTCTAAGCATTGAGAGAGTGAGTCTAAAGGACCATAGTCACTTGGTAAAAAAGCTACGTGCATCGTTAATTGTCTGCATAGCTGTGATTAGCAACATTATTGTCGTGTATGATTTGACCTAGATGGAGCATGTACAGGTTTAATAATAGCAGCCCATGAGTGTACTTTCTTTTTGCCATCTACTGTACATCATGAGGTTAAAAATACATTTTTTCATGTTCTGGGAGATGGGTCAATCCTAAGAGGGATGGATAGGCACATAAGAAGCTTTGTCCAGACTAGTTTAATGATAGCCAGACAGATTATTTTAAGAGGATGGAGGAATGAAGGGGTGCCGTCAATCCAGGAGTGGGCTTGTGAGAGGGCTAGGGTGGGGGCGTTTGAAAAAATGTCATATAAACGGTTTGCCAGATTGGATGTCTAGACTAGAAAATGGAGAAAGTAGCTGAACTTTCTGGAGGACTCCTAAGAAGCTTTGTGCTGGGGAGAGATGTGTGTATGATGGGCTTACGGTGTTGTCATTTATGTTTATTTGGTTTATTGTCTATTTTGTTACTATTTTCTTGAAATGTTGTAGTAACTTGTGTCATCTTTTCTTGATTTTTGTCTGGGTGGGTGGTGATGATGGAAGGGGGTGGATTTGTTCATTTTGTGAGTTATTTCTTTTGTTAACAAATAAAAAATAAATGTTAATCACACAAAAAAACTACACTACAATTACAAACTACACTTTTATGCAGAAGGGGGAAAACACTTAATGAAATCATTCTATCGTTATGTAACTTATATACAATATGTGTTTTGTGGGCTCTTACAAATGTTTGTGAGAAGAGTTCCTAAGTGTGTAATTTCTAAAACGGAAGACTCATCTTCTCATGTGATTTATCTTAACAACGAACCTCACAATATGTGTATATAATGAACACAATTGCTAACATGGTGGAAATTCTACAGTGCGGTGCTGCAGAATTATTAAGTGACAAGGTTATTTTATTGTGACAACATATCCAATATGTCCAGGGGCTACCAGCTGTCTCGTTCCAAGCGTTAAGGTCAATTAGTTGTTGCCGGACCACAAACCACCTACGAATTTTAACAAGCATCTCCTCTGTGTATGCGTTGCAGTTGGACAGTGGGGATGCTCAGGTTTTGGGTGTGTCTTATCGTGGGATTCGTCTCCTGAAAATGGTCAGAGCATCAGGCATCAACCCCAAACACCTCCATCTGCTCAGAAGCTACAGGTAAACATGCAGCCTACATACACAAACACAGCTGGAACGTCATTCCCTTCTCGGTTTCATCCGTGGTTCCATGTAAACTGGTTCAAGTCTTATCTCCAAGACGGGAAGTTAGTTAGTTAGTTAGTTTTTATTTCTGTGTCATGCTGAATATTTGGCCCATCTTCAGGGGCAGGGCTAGAAAGGCGGCATGGGGTGGTGACAGTCCTCCCTGAATTATGATTCCCCCATCCATTGGGCTATAGTGCTGTCAATCTGATAACTGTGATTTCCATTGGATTAGAGTACTTCACAGACCTAGTCACATGACCAATTAGGGTTTCTATGATGACTATCCAAAATTCTGATATAACAGAACCAGCACTGGAATTGTTGCAGACTGAGCCTATAGAAAACGTGTATTGTATTGGATGTACAATATACAATTACAATCAAGTTACTTTATAACCCTTCATTATTTTAGAGTTTTAAAGCTTTTTTGAAACTCAACAGAGACGTACACTTTTTCAACTCATTATTAAGTTCATTCCATAATTTAACCCCCAAAACTGATACGCATCTATATTTACATTAGTCCACACTTTACTAGTTTCAAAGATAGAAAACTGTCACAATTATAATTACCTTCTGTTAATTAAAAATAAATAAAAATGAATACAGACAGGAAGGCCATTGTTCACACATTCTGTTATTATCATTTTAGATTAAGTTGTCATGGACACTGTCTACTACTCATTCTCTGCTTTGTACTGCCTATCAGTTGTAGTGACTTTCAGCTCATGTTTCTTGCACAGAATGTTAACTCAGGTCTGCATGAATGCAGTTTTGCAGAGTTGCTGTCCGTTGACCTGCAGGGTGCAGACAGAGTGGAACTGGAGCTGAAGAGTGAACAGTTGGTGCTGCAGTCATCCAGAGCACCGCAGATCACCGCCATGATTCGCATCTTCCTCGAGGAGCTCATCAGGGTAATTCTTCGCTCTTAAATCATCATGCCATCATCTTTCTATTTGATGCTTTTCTAGAATATTTTGGCCACGTGACATCATTTTAGTCCACATATCACCCCCATCCCTGCTTTCTAGGACTCAGGCTATGTGGTTGCCCTGAAGAGCTTCATGACGGATGACAAAAGTCTGCTCAGATTCAGCAAAGGTGACATCATCAAACTGCAGCCAATGGAAGGACTTCAGACAGGTGAGGTCATTACTTGGATGCTAGACATATGTTTATGGTATTTTTTAGTAGGCTTGGGCTGGTGTTTACATTTTCAAACCTGTTTAATATCAAGCCAAACACTGGACCAGACCGGTATACTGGATTTTACCACTAGGTGTCGCACTTGTCTCAGCCGCTACCAAGTGAGACTGATGAGAGAGCCCATAATGAGAGTGTAGTGACTCCAGTCCACTTGGTGGCGGTAATGCACCTCCAAGCCATGACTTTTTACCTGCAGTGTTGAGGCGTTTACACTTTGCATCGTATTTGTTAAATCACCTCTTTTGTCAGCTTGATGAAAGAGATGAAAATGTTTCCAAATCCGCGCAGTTTTGGTTTTCTTTGAGACTAACTCTGCCATATATCATCCCATCACCTCAAAAACACATGGACGTTCTAGTAACAAACACAACATGTGCCGTTCCCTCTCCCACCGCTACTGAAATGTGATCTCCTTCATGGCCGCTCAGCTCTGCAGTAAATTTCCGTCAGCCATACCGTTAGTTTGTCTGTTAATAAACAAACAAACCATCACATTTGTATGATCCCTTAGGGTACCTTGCATCAGTTACTCTTCCAGCCAAGCACATTTTACGGTTTATGGTTGACTGACCTTAGAGGGCTTTCTATGTTCCAAGTGAACAGGTGTTTAAAACCATGTGACTTTGGACCACCTGTCAATGCCCAATTGCACCACTTTGCTGATGCTAGTGAAGTTGGATATGACATGGTAACATACCTGAGATTACAGAATAAACCAGGTGATGTACCTTTCATTCTTGGAAAAGTCAGAGTGGCCCCACTAAAACCAGGAACCATTGCTCGTTTGGAGCTCACTGCCGCTGTCTTAGCTGTTCGGGTAGACAAGATGGTAAGAGAAGAATTATCTTGTGGAAAGCAAAGGAAACATGGATGCACTGCAAGGTGGAGTCCACTATTGATGAAGTTGATCCAGAGGTCAAGAAGGAGATCTCTACAGAACAGCAGTGCAACCAGTCAGCTGATCAAGTATTACTCTGATTGGAAGAGACTGAAAACTGCAGTATCATGGATATTGAAAATCAAGAAGGCTCTGCTGGAATTGAGTCGATAAAAGGAAAAAACTTCTGTTGGATACTCCTCTGCATCTCAATTACATTGATTGATCGAAAGCCAGAAGCTTAATGGGACAAGATTTGTCAACAGATGACAGATGGCAGAAAATGCTATCATCCAATTCTGCCAAAAGGAAAGATTTAACGATGAGATTTGTGCTTTGTTTGGAAAATCTGTGAAAAAGAGTAGTCCCATCTACAAGCTCAACCCTGTTGTAGGAGACGGACTGCTGAGAGTTGGTGGAAAGCTGTCCAGGGCTGCTATGCCAGAAGAAAGCAAACACCCAATTATCCAGTCAAAAGATCAGCACATCTCCATGTTAATCCTCCGACATATCCATGAACAGATAAGGCATGGGGGGAGAGAGAAATCACATCCTCTCCAGGTTGGGGGAAAAATATTGGATCACACATGCCAATGAAGCTGCAAGAAAAATCTTGTCAAGTTATGCTTTTCGCAAGCGTCACAAAGGAAAAATGTGTGATCAAAAGATGGCTGACCTGCCCAAAGAAAGAACTACTCCAGACTTAACTCCATTCACAAATGTCAGGGTGGATTACTTTGGACCAATTGAGGTAAAGCAAGGCCATTCCTATGTGAAATGTTATGGAGTCATCTTTACGTGCATGGCAAGCAGTAGAGGTGTTGAAATTAATCAAATAATCGATGCATCGAATCATCGAATCATGGACATGGACGATGCTGCATCGATAATCGGCTGGGCCATAATCGATTATTTCTGTTTACAATTTAATGTATGCCTAACAACATTTCTGTTTACATATTCTGTTATGTTTTGCACATTCAGGAAGTGCCATGTGCTCAGTGCTGTAGTTTTATGTATCCAATTTATTTAGTGCTCTAATGAGCACTGCAGAATGTTTTGTTTTTGAAGCTTGAAAAGCTATGAATTAAATATCCTATATGGCTTTAATAGTAAAAATGTATTTGACGCATCGTGATGCATCGTGATGCATCGAGATATCGAATTGAATCGCTGACATGATAATCGTAATCGAATCGGGAGATCAGTGAAGATTCACACCTCTAGCAAGCAGAGCCGTTTATTTAGAAGTGGCACATTCACTAGACACAGACTCTTGCATCAGTGCGATTCGTCGATTTATATGTCGGAGAGGCCCAGTGTCACATTTCCGCTCAGATAATGGCACAAACTTCAGAGACGGAGCTAAAAAGAGCAATTGCAGAATTGAACAATGGGACAATTGAAAAGGCTTTGCTGCATGTATTTACTGCAGGACATCAAGTGGAGTTTCAATCCACCAACAGCTTCACATCATGGCGGTGCTTGGGAAAGCATGATCAGGCTGGTTAAGAAGGTGCTGATATCTGTTTTAAACCAACAAACTTTAGCTGATGAAGCTTTGGTCACTGTCTTATGTGAAGCTGAAGCAATCTTAAACCATCGACCCATTACCAAAGTCTCTGCAGATCCTAACGATTTAAAACCTCTGACACCAAACCATCTTCTTACATTGAAAAGGAAACCAAGTTTGCCTCCGGGACTGTTTGATCAAAAGGACCAGTATGTAAGAAGACGATGGAAACAGGCACAGTACATTTCAGATTTATTCTGGAAAAGATGGACAAAGGAATATTTTGCTTCGCTACAGGAAAGGCAAAAGTAGAACAAAACAAAACGTAATCTTGCAACAGGAGACATTGTTTTGTTTGCAGATGCCACAGCCCCACGAAATTCCTGGATAATTGGAAAAGTAATCAAAACATTCCCTGACAAGTCCGGCATGTACAGATCTCCAGACAAAAACAAACATTATTGAAAGACCATTGACAAAATTGTGTCTATTAGTAGAAAATGAATTGTCAGCATAAAAAGTTGACATGCTAAGCAGACTCTAAAAACATTTTTTGAATAATGGAATTTTGTTTAAGGTAGCCTAATTTTGCAGTTTTGAAAATGTTTCATTTAAGTTTTATATGGCTCCATGTATGTGTTTGTTTGATTGTTATGTCTTATATAGCCATATAAAATTGGAGCCATTTGATTGGCAACCAGCGTGTGACGCTGGGGGTGGAAAAAGTTTATTTTAATGTGTCGTAATTGGTTCAGCTGTGTTGCGCACAGCAAGGTTACAGTTTTTTGACCGTGGTTAGGTGTATGGTGAAAACGTGGTTAGGTATATGATAACGTGGTAAGACTAAAAGAAGAACTATTATTTTGTTTGATTATTTTTTTATTTAAAATAAATGGATTGTCATATCCAACTTTAAGTTTGAACTCTTGGACAACAAGTTATTGATTGGCATAAACACGCATCTACACCGATGCTACGTGTTAATTACCGACCAAACAAAGGAACAAATGTGCACCAAAAGCATTGTCATATTGCTTATTACCAGTGTTGGGCTGCTACCTGGAAAGTTTAGTGAGCTAAGCTAACATTACCAGTTACTATACATTAAATGAAGCTTTACTACACTAAAGCTAACATTAGTAAGTAAGTAAAAAGTAGTTTACTCCTAGCAAATTTTCTATAAATCCATATAACAATACATGTCTGTGTATGGCGGTGGGGTCAGTGATTCTCAGCAGTTTTATTTGAGACTGCAGCAGAAAGCGCCGCTGCGCTTGAGCAAAATTAAATCGTGACAAATGCCGGTTCAACCGGTTAGCATAAAAGCTAACCGGTTTAGCCTCGTACACTGGACCGGACCGGTGTAACCAGAAATCGACCCTATTCTAGTTTTTAGTTTTAAGTTTTTAGATAAATATGCCTTATTATGTTTGTTGTTTAATGGATATCAAAATCTCCATCACATCAAATAACATTTTTGTGTGCGGTCCATTAGGCTGGTGTTTTGGCTCCAAAGGAGGTCGCTCTGGTCTCTTCCCAGAGGACCTCACCCAGCCATCTGCGGCCCCAGACTACCACTGTATACACCTTGAACGACGAGATGACAGGAGGAAAAGCATGAGGGGCACTAGACCTGTCAGTCCATCCAGGGGCCCGTCTCCAGGTCTCATCAGCAAACACACGGGCAGCACTGATTCAGGGCGACCCCGCAGAGAGGCCTCGGCCCCAGGATCGGTTCAGAGATCAGTCCAGAGCTCACTCCAGGGCTCAGTCCTTGACTTGGAGATCCTCTCAGGCATGGCTGAATTTGCCATGAAGTACTTTAGGTATGATAGAAGAATGATAACTGTTGTTGTTGATTTTCTTGGTTTAAGTTCATAACTCTTCGTGACTTATTTTGGGCTACCATTATTTGTTTATTAAAGAGCGGGGACTACAGGTCTGCCAGTAACTGGAAGGAATTTTTCAGAGGCGGTTCAACACACAGGGGTAAGACTGTACAATCCCTCTAACATCATATATATTACCTCTTTAAATAAAGTGCTGTCAATTGGTTTTAATGGTTCTGCTTACAACAGTTGTCCGTGGTTTCAAATCAAGTCCCCAAATGGTTGTTAAAGGTGTCCTACAAGGATCGATATTAGGGCCCTCCACAATTTACTATGAACATACTGTAAATAATAATTATTTTCCAATCTAACATTTTATACTAATGATACTATCAGATCTACTATAGAACAGGCCTTCTTCAGAACACTTGCTTTTTACCTCCAGACTTTTATTCCTTTTAAAGCTTGTTATAAACTTCAAAATGATATATAAAATATCAGAATTTCACAAGAGCTTCGAGCTCTGATATTTTTACTCTGATCCAAACTCTTGAAATTATAAAATTAAAATATTTTCTTTCTTTTTGTAAAGATTATTTTTGTGCATGTTGTCTTTATTGGAAAGCTGATAGTGGCACCCATGTACTTAGAAATGTGGTTAAATAGCAGATTATCCTACAAATCTCATGTTGAACACCTCACTCCAAAATTAGACATTCTAATTGGATTATTATATTGGAACATAATTAATCTTATTGATGTCAATTATACTTCCTAAATAAATACATCTCTGACTTCATCGGGTTTTGTTCATCCAGGTTCCCATACAGGAGTCTCTCATTCTGTACAATGATCCTGAAATCAATGATTTATCTGTCCAGTGCTTCATGAGTGAGTGCATCCACACTAACCACACTAATGCACACTGAAACCACTGCTATTCTGTTCCTCCGTCATCCTCCCATTTATCTGTCCCTCCAGACCTGATGCAGTTCATGGATGACATGCCAATGAAGAAGAATAACACCCAGTTAGACTGCATGCGCCACATCTTACTGGTCAGTTCAAACAGTGTGTCTAATCGACTGCATTTATAGAGTGTCTCTGAGTTTGACAAACTTCAAATAGACTTTGATGCCATTTATAGAGTTTCTCTCTTCTGTTCAGTTAGGGAAGGAAAAGGAGCTGCTGAGAGATGAAATCTACTGCCAGGTCATCAAGCAAACCACCAACAACCCAACCAAGTAAGTCATTTATTTAGGTTGTAGGTAACCGTTTCAATACATGTTATTTCTGAGTATTAACAGGAAATAAATTAATTCAAATAAATTCGTAAATTAACCAAATATCAGTAAGTCAGTCTTAGTAGGCAACTGGTTAAAACTGATATTTTCAACAAATGAAATAGGTTTAAGTCCTTGCAAATGCCTCTGTGCTCATGACATACAAAAGTATGACATGCTTTAAAGCTGTTAACTATGGATCAAATGACTATGGCTAATAGGAACGTGGTCGCTTATAGTGACAGACACTTATCGCCAACTCCCTCAGCTGCACAGAGCTTTTATTTATTTATTATTCTTATTTTAGTTGGACAGATGACAGTGTAGAGGTAGATTTGAAAGTTGTTCATAAATAATTTTATTTATATGTGTACAGGCTCACCGACCGCTGTCTGCTCTGAGTGCATCCACCTCTCTCTCTTACGAAACGCTTTAGTCAAATATTTTCATGATATGGTCATTATTATATTATAAAAGTACGCTAGGAGCACACTCTCATACAAACTTTAGCATTGTAAGGGTTTAATTCGAATTCAAAATGTTATTTTCTGTGATGTGTTGTCTTCACAGATCTTCCTGTACCCTCGGCTGGCGGCTGCTCAACGTGACGACCGGCTTCTTCCTCTGCTCTGGTACTCTGCAGCCGTATGTCGCGCGTCACCTACGCGAAATCTCTCAGGACTACGAACATCCATACCAAGGTAGAAGAAACACAAGACAATACATACACAATACCAGGGTGTGAAATGAATGAAATAGCACAACGTGGTCTCAACATAAAACACAGCGTTTTCAAGCCGGAGAGCTGAGTTCACTTCGCAGCGAAAACAAAATACTTTCACCCAGGAAACGCTTGTTTGTTCCTCGGGAGTGTTTTAATCCAAATCCAATCTTTTTTACTAAACTTAACTTAGTCGATTTGGTGCCTAAACTTAAATGTCATCGCCGCGTGATGCTCACTTTTTCTGGCTAAACTCCACTAGCACGACCCCTGAAAGGAGCGTCATCTGGCGGTGCCAGTAGCCGGCTCACAGTCACCTATTGGCGGCTAAACAACTGCTGCTGGTAGACAGAGTCCTGGAGCTCTGTAGTGGCTAAATACAACCAGCAACTGCTGCTCAGATTTTATCGTTCTATGGCACTATGTGTTCACGTTACAGCGCTTTACTTAGTTTAAAAATACTTCTATTTTAGGTATATAATTTATGGTCTATTGGTAAAGTAGCATTGATCACTTTGAGGGGGGGAAACATTTTGTCTCCATCGGGGATACAAATAATTCAGCAGAAGCAGGGATATGTAGACCAGAAAGGCTGTAATCACACCCTGCACAATACCACAAAAGTTCTTCACAAGTCATTGTAATGTTGAAAAAAAGCCTGCTTTATTCAGATGTGTCTTTCAGTGCACCCACTCTTTATAACATGTGTCTACGCGTGTGTCCTCAGAGCTGGCGTGTGTGTGTCAGGATAACCTTCAGCGATCGCTCCGTTTTGGCGGCCGCCGTAACATCCCCTCACACGTAGAGATGGAGGCCATTCTGGCAAGTTAACCCACACACTCAAGCAAATAAAATCATGGTGTATTTCAACTGTCCCATTCCATCATCATTATCTGCATTTACAACCCCAACTGATTCTGAGTGTCTTGGCTTTCTGCAGGCTGGCAAAACATCTCGACGTTTTCCCATCCAGCTGCCAGGAGGAGTGGATTTCCCCGTCAAGATACGCAGCTTCAGTGTAAGATTTATTCATACCTACTGATTAGAGCCTGACTGATAAAGTATTTTTAAGGCCAATATCGATACAAATTTTGATGCTCTTTGGATGCATTTATATAGACTTAGTGGTCCCTAATACTGTATTAGTTTTTATATAGACCTTAGTGTCTATGTATCTGAGTTCTTTTATATAGATTGTGGTCTAATACTGTATCTGGTTTTATTAGGCTTAGTGGTCCCTATACTATCTGTTTTTTTGTGCCAATACTATTGAAGTTTTTTATTGCTTAGTGTCCTATATGTATCTGTTTTTTTATATTGTGCCTATACTATCTGAGTTTTTTTATATTGTGGTCATTCTGAAGTTTTTATATTAGTGGCTAATACTGTATTAAGTTTTTTATATAGCTTATGTCCTAATACTGTATCTAAGTTCTTTATTAGTTGTTATGTATTGTTTTTTTGTTGTGCCTATTGTATTAGTTAAATTGTCAATTCGTTTGTGGGGGGGGGGTGTGGCCTTGACCAACTGCCACTTTGCTCGTTTAAAAGCCATGATGTCTCTCTCTCATGGGTGGGCCAAATTCTCTGGGCGGGCAAAGCAGAGAAAGGGGAGGTAACGTTTCCCCTTATGATGTCATAAAGGGAAGATTCCAGATCGGCCCATCTGAGCTTTCATTTTCTCAAAGGCAGAGCAGGATACCCAGGGCTCGGTTTACACCTATCACCATTTCTAACCACTGGAGGACCATAGGCAGGCTGGGGGAACTCATGTTGTTGCTAAAAAACCTCATAAAGTTAAATTTTCATGCCATGGGACCTTTTAAGATATGAAACTTGTGCGTGGTTTGGTCAAATATATCTTTTATCAACTAGAAATCCTGATCATCAAATGATACACTACTGAAACTCAGAGACAACCCATACTGTGATTTCTGCCCAGACAATACCATTGCTACTTTTTACCATATGGTGTGGCAGTGTCCAGAGGTCAATAGATTTTGGCATAGTGTTTCATCTATCATGTCTAGTATCATTAAACGACCCATCCCTTTCTTACCATATTTGCTTCTGCTCAATGACACATCGTCTCTAAAGCTAACTATTAACAATAGGCGTCTTCTTTTGGCTGGTTTGACAGCCGCCAAAAGAATGATAGCTTGTCGCTGGAAACCACCACATACATTGTTAGTAAAGAAATGGCTTTCTTCTTACCGGGATATTGCTCAGCTAGAGCTCTCTACAGCACGTTTACATGATGCCAAAACCTCGAATATTGATTGCTGGTCAGAGCTATTAGAGAAAATAAATGAAATAATGTAGACAAGGTCAGACTTTTTCTACTGTTAACATTCTGATTGATTGATTTGATTTGATTAGACTTTATTGTCTACCTTAGTGGAAATTTGTCTTCGACTTCTCCGACAGATATACATCAATGACACCAATTTAAAATTACATTAAAATACACAGTTAACAGTATAACACTAATACCATCAACATGCAACAACAGAATGGAAAACAGTGCAGACGATTAAGATAAGGTAAGTTTCGATCCACAATTAACACATTTCAAATTTTAAATTAAGTTCATGTATGGCATGGGGAATAAAACATCTCTTATAAATGTTTCGACTCGCCCTTGGAACCCTGAATCTACGGCCAGATGGAAGCAACTCAAACTCTAAGTTTAGTGGGTGTAGGGTGTCTGCTGATTTGTTTTATACATTTGCTTTATTTATATTTTATTAAATTTTTTCGGAATGTGCATCTAATGTATACAATGTATAATGTTTAAATGTTGTGCATATTTTTCTAAATAAATATTAATTTATCAGAATAATTTATTTATCATTATAAATGATTCTGATAAATAAATATAAAAAAATGCCCATACCGATAGTTGGAAAATGCCTAATATCGGCCCGCCGATAAATCGGTCGGGCTCTACTACTGATCTATGAACAAAACCAGAGTTCTTTTGTGTATTATCAATATCTCTGTGGTTTTGTATTTTCCTCCAGATGGCAGCCAATGTGGTAACAGAGATCTGTAAAGAAATGGGCATCTCAAATCTCGCAGAATTCAAAGAGTTCTCCATCATCGCCAACCGACATGGAGGTAAATCAAACTGATAGTGTTTCTAATGAATATAGAATGTACAGTTAGACTCTACAATGATTTGTAGATGTGAGACAGTCTTTGGACTTTAGATTAAAAAAGGCTTTGTTTAGCTAGTTGTATATAAGAAGTCTCTATCCTGAGTTAAATGTGATTCCTCCTAGTTTTACAGGTAGATTCAGTGTCTTTTCCACTGACAAAACTTCCAGAACATATAACTCTAAAAAGATTTTTGTTTGTTTGTGTGAATTAGCCAAATATAAAGGGTCATGTCATCCAAATTACATAATTTTGCATTTTCTCACTAAGCTCTAGTAGTACCTATCAGAGGTGTGGAATCAAGACACACAACTTGGACTCGAGTCGGATTTAAGTTTGTATCTGATGACTTAAGACTCGACAAAATCAAAAAGACCTGACCTGACTTTTTGAATTGAATTGAAGTGGCAATTGGGGCAGCAGTGGCCTAAAGGTTAAAGAACCGAGCTTGTGACCGGGAGGCCGTCGGTTCACTCCCCAAATAAATAAAATCTGGGTGGGGAAAGTGAAAGAGCAGCACTTGTCCCTCCCTCATCACCACCACTGAGGTGCCCTTGAGCAAAGCCCTTAACCCCAACCGCTCCAGTGCAGCTGCTCAGTGGCCAGCAGATCAGACTGTGGTGGTACTGGGCAGCTTCCAGGTATGAATGTGGAACTATGTGAATGTGATCAGCACATTCTAACATGCGAAACATCCAGCTCAGAAATGACAAATGATTGTACAGACGACAGTAATACCACACCAAGGCTTGTTTTGAAATGTTGTAATTTTGATGGGGAAATACACATTTACATTGTTTTATTAAATTTAACAGCAACCTTCCTCCCTGAAAACAGTGTCCCCCTTACTCTGAATAACCTATCAACACTTTGAGCTCATAGTGGATCAATCAATCAATCAATCAGACTTTACTTTTATGGCACTTTTCATACATGTAAATGTAGCACAAGGTGCTTCATACAGTATCCCTCCCACCACACATACACACACACAAACATACACACACACACACACACACATAACACAATATCCCTCCCCCCAGCCCCATTCACCCACCTACCCCTAAATCGACAAAAATGAATTCATTAAAAAATATATATGCTTAAATATATAAATAAATAAAGGCTCTAAACAGTGGCTAATACGTACATGAACTGTAGGTTGTTAAAAACAATCCATAAAATACAGATACGTAGAATAAAAACCATTCACCTTTATTATGTTGGGGTGGCAGCAGAAATCTCAAAGAGAAACCTTTAGACACTTTAAAGATATTGAACATTATTAATTGAGGGAACCTCTTATATGCCATATTAGGTCCATGTTAAACAGATAAAATGATGAGAAGTGAGCCAGATGAACAGATCAGTGTCCTGTGCTCATCCTCTGTCAGATGGGATCATCCGTCCCCTCCATGCTGAGGAGTATCTGTTTGACTTCCTGCTGGACGACGGCTCCATCTTCCTGTCCCTGAGAAGAGTGCTGTGGAGTCAGCCTCTGTCCTTCAACAGTGACCTCTACGTGGCGTTCCACTACCAGCAGGTGACAACCACACACTGGAACTAAAGATGGAGGAAGGAGTCTACACTTCCTCCCACTGTACAAAAAGTGAAGCCCAAATCTCCTGAATATGGGCGCTGTCATCTTTAATTTTATTCCTTTTGGAGCCAGAGTCTGCGCTGTAGTAGTCTGTATTCATGACGCTCCACTTCCAGGATTGCTTCGTTGTCGCAGGAAATTCCGCCGAATGTCCCTCGTTTAGGCCGGATATCCGTCACCTTCCTCTTTCTTTGTGATGGCGTTCTAATGCTGCGTTCCAGACACCATTTTTATCCCGTAAGTTACAACTTCAAGTCACGACTCACGACTTGGTAGCGTTCCAGTCACAGTCACGACAAACCGCTTCTAGCCAGCGTTAGCTAGCAGCTACCTAACGTTGACGATAGCTAGCGCTAGCTGATACTAGCGATTTCTAGTCGGCGACATATTTTGGGCTTCATTTAATAAACATAACCTGTAGTAGTACACAATGGTATGTGTATTGTTTTGATGTGTAATGTTATTTTATGTTGTCTATTTATTTCTATTTCTCACCGTTAATCACCGGCGTCTGTACAGCATCAACAGGGGGCGCCATTGGTCGCCAAAATGACTGAAACCATCTTTGGAAAACATTTATTTGAAGTGTACTTAGATTTTTTTTTTTTTTGTTTTTAGCCCATGTCCCATCCGCTAACATGGAGGGGGCATGGCTTATGACCTATTACTGCAGCCAGCCACCAGGGGGCGATCCAGATGTTTTGGCTTCACGTGTCAAACGCCGGGCCAGTGCAGATTTTGATCTGGCCCACATATCAATTTAGGTTCACAATCAATTTCGGCCCATCTAGTTTTTGCCGCGTTTTCCAATGTTTATGTCACTTATGCGACATTTTTGTCACTTTCTCCGACCTATTGGGCACTTCTTTTCTATGTTGGCTGGGGAACTTTTCTCCTGACTTTTTTAGGACTTTGTGTTGACCAAACTGTAAGTGAGAAGACTATATGAGACATGCAACAATACAGTCAAAGATATTAGAATTTTCGATGAAATAAAAGCCTGTCAATAAACTGGTCTGGCCCTTGATGTGATTCTCATTTGATTCCGAGTGTGGCCCTTAGTTAAACTGAGTTTGACACTCCTGACTTATAGCCTGGTGACAGGAGCATTATTAGTACATCCACTGGTCCATCTCATTGTTATCTCTGTGTGTGTGTGTGTGTGTGTGTGTGTGTGTGTGTGTGTGTGTGTGTGTGTGTGTGTGTGTGTGTGTGTGTGCGTGCGTGCGTGTTTGTGTGTGTAGCTCCTGGGTGACTACCTGAGTGGGCAGCTGTCGCTTGCATCTGCTGCAGGTGGTTCCTCATCCGTCCAGCAGATAGCAGAGCTGGCAGCCCTGCAGCACGTGGCTCAGGGACTGAAGGATCTGCCCTCACTGTGAGTCCCACACACTGACACTCACAGTAACACAACACTGATCAGTTTAGAAACGGAAGACGTCGGGAGACTGGACAGCTCAACAGAAATCAATCCAACTAATGTACCACTAAGATATAAAATACACACATTCCTTAGTGACTGACTAAACTCTCAAACAATCAAATGTGTAGATAGTGGCTTCTTTGATTCCTCCCACAAATACATATGTGAATTGCCTAAGCCCAGGTTACTCCGTTTTTGAACCACTTTATGTAGGATAACTGTGTTTAAAGGTGCCGTAGGTAAGAGAAGATCCAGGATTTAGCCAAAACATTTGAACATCGACAACTTCTCAGGGAAAAACAGCTAAGATGGCTCTGTCCAAAGTTTAAAAAAACACCTACCAACAGCTCTAAAATTCACTGGTTCACACAAACAGAAATGTAAAAACAACAGTTAGTAGTTTTTAAGGGAGTTCCATGCTGGAGGTACAGTTCTAGTTGTAGACATTTTAATGCGTAAATGTTACATTCCAGCTGATTTAAATAGCTAACGTTACTGAATTGTGTGAACAGTTAACTTCATTTAAAATTTAATTTATTGATTTATTGCTCAGCCCAAACTAGCGTTAAAGCTAAGCAAAGGCCTCCGTTTTTGGCTAACTGCACATTCAGACAGTAACGTTATGTGAGCTAATGGTTAGAAATGAATCTTTTCTTATCGGTCTGTTTTATTAACATCCATCTTAACTGTTTACAACCTGGGAAAAGTGACCCGAAGTAACGTTAGAAGCACCTAATTCCAACTTTCTCATTGTAACTGTACTATTGTGTCTTGTGCTAGTGCAAAATCACGTTTGATCAGACAGCTTATTTGTTACTTGCTTGTAATTCCAATATTCTTTGGAGCTATACTGTAATATTGCAGATTACATTGTTATGAAAAATAAATGTATATTTATGTTCTATTTATAATACTGTTCATGTTTCAAGGTGCAGTAGGTAAGACTTATAAAACTAACTTTCTGTCATATTTGCTGAAACTGACCCTATGTTCCAGTAGAACTACATGAAGCAGGTCATTTAAAATCTGGCACCACCGCTCCCTGTTCAGATGAACCAGTCAGGGCCAGGGGAGGTGTCTAACTGCCTGTCAATCACTGCTCATGCATTCATTCTCCCTTGTGGGGGGAGGGGCTTAGGAGACTGTTTTGGGCTTTAGCAGAAAGGGGGGAGGGACTGAGAAGTTGTCGGATGTTCAAATTTTTTGGCTAAGTCCTGGATCTTTGCAATCCTACCTACAGCACCGTTAATGAGGGTTCCATACTATGCAAATAATCGCATGCTTAATTTTAATTGGAGTGTTATTTTGAAAGAATTATTATTATTTTCGAGAAGATTAAGATTTGCAAATAGTCTAATCATATGATAAATTTATTTTCCCTAAAAGGTCCTGGACATAAAGGGACATTATATATTAAGGTGTTACTTTATTAATTAAAAAAAGTGTTCATAATTTAAAATGAAGAACATTTGCATTTCATTTTGACCAGAATACAAAAAGCCATACATGTCGATGTTAGTCATTTTGTTAGCATTATCTGTGTTTTGGATTTACATTTCAAATATTCAGGGAAGATTGTCACAGAAGTGAAATAAATGCAGTAAATGCCACTGTTAACTATACTTTAAAAACATCCCAATATATCACCTTAAGCACAGTATCGAAATATATTGCAATATATTGAATCGTGACCCATGTATCGTGATACGTATCATATCGCCAGATTCTTGCCAATACACAGCCCTACTGTTGTCATCACTGAACGCCTAAGTTTCAGTTAAGGTTCTGGACCACAAATCACACCACATTCTTTACTGTTCATTGGTATATTTGAATTACTGTGCAGAGGTTTGGGGGCAATACTTGTGTAAATGTACACTGTAATCACTATCTATATTAAAAAAAAGAGCCATAAGGATAATTCATAATACATGTTACAGAGAACAAAATAAAAATAACTGAAATTCACTGATTCATTTTTAATGGGAACAAACAATGTATAAAGCAATAAACAGGGGTTCTGTTCTCACAGATGATTTATTTATTTGTTTACTTACATTATTTATTTTCTATGGTGAATATATATACATGGGTAAATATGTATGTTTTCTTTTTTATACACTCTATGGTGTAAATATAAATTTATTTAAAAATAAATATACATATGTAGGAAATAGTAACAAATGTGTCAAATATATGATATAAATATGAAGCCATTCATGATGATTATTATACAGGGGGGCTCAGGGAGGAGAAAAGGGGGATTAAACAAGCTTCTGCTTCTTCCTATTCCTTTTCATACATGTTAAATTAATATTTAGTTTTAGTTTTTGTTCTTTTAGTTTTTATTGTATTTTTTTTTTTTAAATAAAGCATTCATTCATTCATTCATTCATTCAAGTTGACTAATATGCCGACTCTTTATGTGGTCTAAGTGCTGATTGTATTTCTGTACCAGGCCGGAGATGAAGGAGTACCTGCCCTCACAGGACGGCCTCAGCAAGAAACACGAAGAGATCCACTCCTTCTGTCTGGCCCACATAGCTGCCATGCACACCCTCAGCCCTCAAGACGCCAAAATACAATTCATTGGTGGGTAGTGTCTCTTCTCTTCTCTTCTCTTCTCTTCTCTTCTCTTCTCTTCTCTTCTCTTCTCTTCTCTTCTCTTCTCTTCTCTTCTCTTCTTTTGTTTTCAGGTGGAAACACTAGCTTGGGGAGGTTTTTTCTTTGGAATTGTTCATTTTTGGTCCAAAATACAGAAAGCGAAAAGAGACTGTTCACATTTTATTGAACTTTTTTTTTTACGACGGCAAAGTTGGCCATCTGGCTAACACGCAGGAACCGGGCTCAGGGTGCTGGTAGTGTAGAGCCAGTGCCGGTTCTGGAAGGACTGGTCAAGGCCCGATTGAGGGTGGAACATTCCTACTACCAGATGATGGACAATTTGCTGGATTTCAGTAATTTGTGGGCTGTAGGAGAGGTGTTATGCTCCGTGGGGGAGGATGGAGAGTTGGTATTAATTTTTGATTAAGAAAAGCACATATTTGTTTACTAGGTTTTTTTTTTTTAAATTTTAAAATTTTGTTTAGGTTTGTCTTTGTCTTGTTTTTTGTTTTTGATTTCTGTGATTGTGAATCTTCTCTGAAAATGGTCCAATAAAGGGACTTTGAAAACCAAAAAAAACCTTCTCTTCTCTTCTCTTCTCTTCTCTTCTCTTCTCTTCTCTTCTCTTCTCTTCTCTTCTCTTCTCTCCTGATGATAATTGTATTTGTCTGCATACTCTGTCTTTCAGAGTTTCTGAGCACCCTGCCTCTGTTTGGCTCCAGCACTTTCTTGGCCCAGAAGGTGAGCCAGCGGGGCTGTCCCTCCCCATGCATGGTCAGCATCAGCCAGGAGGGGGTGCTGTTCCTTCACCCCAAAACACAGGTACTTTCAGCAGCCATAGCACTCAAACACTCTCCTACTAATTACTACTTTAATCCTAGAAAATCGTATGGCGATAAATATGTTATTTTATCAATATTAAAGATTATTTGTATGGAGTCATACTTGGTCCACGTTTAAATCTGGTTGACTGTGTGACTGGGTACACTGGTTTGACCAGTTCACTTTTTGACAGCATTGCTATAGACATCATTGGTGTTGGACATTTTTGCCATATTCATGATATTAAAATGTTACCGTTTTCAAACTGATGTGTTTATTAATTAATCGGTAAAGTAATTCATTATTATAAGGTATACATTTTTCTGCAGGAATGTACCTCTTTAAGGATGTCAATGTCACTTATGTGTTTTGTTATATATTTCAGTGACATTTTAGTTTGTTCACAATGTACCGCCGTACTTTGTTGCACCATTTTTGAATGATGAATCCAGAACAGCTTTAGGGGTACAATTTTCTTCCAACCTGCTTTCCTTAAAGGTGCAATATGTAATACTGACAGCTAGTGTTTAAAATAGTTACTGCAGTACAAATTCAAAATACTGGAGAGAGTCGTCTCCCCCGCTCCCTCCTCCCCAGACTCGAAGTTCAGTAGCTAATGTTAGATGCTGGCTATATTGTCATAAAAGCCCGTGCTCACGCGGAGCTCTGTACCCAACTGACAGGCACCCTTCCTAGGCTTAGAATTATGGCAGGAACCACTAAAAACAGCACAACCTCGCCGTCCTCTCCAGCCGACCTACAGACACATTTCCTCAACTTAGATTTACGATGGGAACCGCTAAAAATAACACTAACGTTAGCTACCTTGCCGTCCTCGCCACCCGACTGAACACACTTTATTGGCTTAGAATCACGGCAACAGTCGCTGAACACACTGCAAACTCTCTTCCCGATTTACAGCCCCCCTCTCATGGCTTAAAATAACTCACCGTTGTCGGCTACGGCTGCTGAACAGGCTACACTTTGTAAACAGCCGTGGCCCGCTTGCCTGGTCCTCCGGTAACGTTAGCGCTTAGCAGGGTTAGCATGGCGGAGTTAGCCAGGACCAGTCGGGATCACTTTACTGGCTGTGTCTCAATTGTTTTAGCGAGTAACCAACTCGGGTACTCTAGCTATATAATTCAATGTGAGTACACAAATGTTGAAATGACATAAAATGCCTGGCCCTAGTGGCTGTGATAAATTAGCCTGAAGCTAATGTTTAGCTACCTGTTCTGGAGGAAATTAGCCAACTCGCCATCCTTTTGGGCTCTTAAGCTGTCTCCATCTTTCAAATACATCTTCAATATTTACCAGGGTTTTGTCACGTCTCCGGTCACGCAACTGTTAGAAACCTGCTGTTTTTTTTAGGTCGGGTAGAATCTATCTCCGTTGATCCTGTTTGTTTGTTTGCTGCTTTCACGGCTGTCCTAACGTTACGGCTGTAGCATGCTGGGTTTACGTGTTTACAGGTATATCTGGCAACCACGCCTGGCTGTCAAACTGGGCCGTTGATAACCACACACAGGCCAAAACATAAACAGAATTTCCGTCACGGAACGGAAATTTCAAAAAGACAATACTGGCATTAAGCATTGTTGTCAGAAAAGAGAGTATTTCATCTAAGCATGTTTCCTTAATATCTGATGACACATTAGGGTCATCAGATATATTCCAGCAGCTGAAGTGAAGTGTATGACACGGGCACCTTACATACAGCCACCTGATTAATGTTTCTTAGATAGATAGATAGATAGATAGATAGATAGATAGATAGATAGATAGATAGATAGATAGATAGATAGACTTTATTAATCCCAAAACTGGGAAATGACTCTGTTACAAGCAGCATGGACATACATACATACATACTCACTCACACACATACAGCAAATACAAGAAATATACTAGAAATAATAAATAAGATAAAATAAGATAGCAAAGATAAAAATGCCAGAACTACTGAAAAAAATCTTCTTAGAGGGATGAAAAAGAATGTACACGTGTAGAATAGATTTTTCTAGCTACAAACATAGTATATATGACAAAAGGAAATATGTATAATATTAAATATGAAGTAACCAATGTGCAAGTAGCATAATAGTGCAAGTCTTTGTTCTGCAGGAGCGAGTGTTTCTGATTCCTCTGGTGGACGTGCAGTCCATGCGCACCATCCGTCCCAAGAAGCAAAGCAAAGTGCCAGCTGTGGACATCAACTATGGCGATCCAAGCCGACCCAAAACAGTCACGCTTCATCTCAAACAGGTAGCAACTTACAGTTGTGTCTACATATTCACGTTGTGTAGTTCCAAGCTCTTGTTACTTTGCGGATTTATAATATTAATGCAAAATAAAATCAGGGGGGAAGCTGCTAAAGCGGTATTGGGATTGTAATTGTTTCTGCAGCTTTGTTTTTCTTTTGTAATATAATGGTTGGAAACACACTTCCCTTTTCACAAGAAAACATTCACAAATATGGTTTAACAAATTGTAACAAAATATACATACAGTACAGCTATAATGTGGTTACGTATCCCTTAGCCCTTCACGTCAATCGACAAGCTTCTGGCAGAATGTAGGTTGGCTCTTTGCTCTGTCTTCAGACAGTACAAATGTAAACAGACACTTTTTTTTTAAAGATTATTTTTGGGGCATTTTTAGGCCTTTATTGACAGGACAGCTGAAGAAATGAAAGTGGGAAGAGAGGAGAAATGACATGCAGCAAAGGGCTGCAAGTCGGAGTCTAACCCGGGCCTGCTGCGTCAAGGAGTAAACCTCTATATATGGGCGCCCGCTCTACCAACTGAGCTATCCGGGCGACCAAACAGACACATTTTGAGGCATATGTCCACCAGAAATAAAAATGATGAAAATGTAATAACGTCCATGCCGGGAATGTCCCTTACAACTAATGCATATATAGACTTTTCAACTTACAAACTAACCTTAACTGTATATGTTTGATCATGTATAGCCAATAAAACATCTTTCTTTTTTGGTGTACTATAAGTGCTTTATGCTCGTTTCATGATCATTCTGTCCCCTTTCTTAAATGTGCAATTTCAGTTTGTGGCAAAAGGTAATGTTACTACGTCAATCATTTTCTATTTACTGGGTTTTAAAACTGAATTTTGAATTTATTAGTATTTTTTACAAATACAGCAGTGGGGTCTGTTGGACCCCAAACAATGTGAAAGGAAGGAAATGTCATCAAAACACCAGGGTTAGGTTATTACAGTTAGATACTGGGAATTCTGGTATATGGTAAAATCATTTGTCAAACATAATCTATTAATAATCCTGGAGATGTATGCAGTCATATCTGATGTAATCTGTTGATATCTCTTTCAGGCTAAGGAGTTGTGCCACATCCTTGCTCTGATAATGGAAGAGTTGATCCGACCATCAGTCACCAGCTCCATTTCAAATCACCAGTAGAGAGAGAGAAAGAGAGACACACACACACACACACACACACACACACACACACACACACACTGACAGACGCACACACAGAGACAGACACACACACACACACACATACCTACACACACATACACGTACACACACACGCACACACACACACACACAAACACACACACACACACACACACACAGACGTACACAGACACACACGTACACACACCTACACACACACGTACGTACACACACACACACACACGTACACACACTCACACACACAGTATTGAGAGCTTTTGTTAATCACTGGCTTCTGTAACTGACTTTTGTGTTTACCCTTTTTGTTAATTTATCTTTATATCTTCTTTTTGTGTAACTTCATAAAGAGTCATGATGAAATGGACCGGATAAAAACCCAAATATGAACACTCAATGCTGATTTTCTCTCAAGCATAATGTTATCTGAGAGGAAAGTAGCTGAACTGTACTACTCTGATTAAAGAGTAATTATTGTATCAATAAACCAATGCCTTAAAATTATTCCTTATGCGCATTCAAATTCTATGACATAATTCTTGAAATGTTAAGTTTGTTAATCATTATTGGAACATAATGTTGTAATGATGTCATGTAATATGTGAATACTTTATAAACGTTAAAAAATATGTTGATTAATTTAGTCTCATGAGTTTATTTTTTTATATTTTCTTACAAGTATGGACAGTTGGAGGAACAATGTTACTGTAAATAGGCATACCCTTATTTTTAGACTTGATCTATGTATGTTTATGTATGTCTATCCATTCACAGATCTATGTATGCATTTACAGATTTGTCTACACATTTACAAATCTCAATACATTTGCAAATCTACATACAGATTTAGAGATTCTTTTACACATTTATGAATCTTATTACGCACACATGGATCGAGATACAGTGACACAACTCTCCACACACATTTGCAAATAGTTCTGCTACAAAACAGTTTTTTACAATCCCTTTGCTACTAATTTCAGAACCTTGATGTAATTTTTCAAAACTCTAGACACAAAACTCAAAACAGTCCTCACTTGTAACAGAGGCTGTCCAATGTTCAAAACATTGCATTGTGCATTCATATCTATCACAGTAATCTGCAAAACTGTTCCCCAATAGTACACAGTACTTTACAGTATATATAAAGTATATATAACGTTTGTATCTCAATCATCAGTGACAAGTTGGCAGAATTAGACAAGCAGTTCCAAGGGCCTGCAAGCATACAGTACAGTACTGTCAATACTGTAAATGGTTTCAAAGGTGGTACATGGGACCATAGAAACAGTGTCTGATAAACAGTAGTACATTACAGTAAAGAAGGATGATGAAATATTACATCAATAGATAATGCAGTCTAATTGGTTAATACTCCAAGCTAATTGGTGACAATTAATCTCGTTATCTTGAAACTTTCATGATCTAAACATGGGATATTCTTTGTCTGTTTCCATACAACTATGCATTACGAGTAATGCAACAGTTACTTATCATTTTGAGCAGTTGTATCAATTGATAGTTAGATGATTGTAATGAAATGAATAGACAATCATCTGAAATGTAATGTGTGAATTGCCTTTTGAAATAGTAGTACTCTGATGTTAAGTTGTGTCATATTGAACAGGTGATCTTTGTTAAATGAACAAATGATCTTAGGTTTATGTGTTTCGTATCCAAGCAACTGAAACAAGTGTTAGAGTTTTGAAAAATGTGCATTTTAATCATTGGTTGTGACTTTTGTGTCTAGAGTTTTGAAGAATGATGTCAAGGTTCTGAAATTAGCACCAAAGTGATTGTAGAAAACTGTAATGGCTCCATAGACCTGTATCAGACTTCACACAGCTCCTTCTAGAGACAGAAAAGGCTCTATACACCTTTTGTACATACTGCAATGTGTTCCACTACTGGAAACACACTTTGATGTGTAAAATCAGTGAAGGTTTCTGTCAAAGGCCTTCTTCAACAGGAAGTGAATGAGCAAAGTAAAATAAAGACACTTGACAGGTTTCTATCCAAATTTAATTTTCAGAAAATTGACAAAACAAAATTTGAATTAATGTGCATTTCCATCTACTACCATTATGTGCATACTAGGAGTGGAGTGCATCAAGATAAACTGTCGGTGGCACTAATTCTCCAGTCGGCTGTCATTAAACCTAGTCTGTATCCTCACTTTTAATATTTCATTTTCAAGAACACAGGGTGGACTTCAGGTTGATTATATCTAGGCCCCATTGTTCATTGGATCCCACAAACAGGACTCATATTAAAGCCCCTTTAGGAGGAACGGTTATCTTTGGAAAGTGGAAAGTTGGAAAGCAGGTCCAGCCAGGGCTGACAGGTATTGATTTATAAACCGAGTGAAATTACGCTGTGGAAGTAGCCAGGCAACCTGACCTCAGTTTCTGTTGACGCAGTAGTGACTGCAGGGACGCAGCCTGAAGGTTACAGGAGACAAACTGCCTGTGTGTGTATGCAGAGTCAAGACTATCAAAATGAAGTGCAAGACTACAAGACTAAGTTGTAACCAGTGGTTTTATGAGTCATGTACTAATGGGTCATAGATAATACCTTAAAACTGTATAACCATGTGTGATTCTATTTATTAGCAAGTTGTTATTAAAGGGAAATGGGTCCACATTTTTAATAAACAATCTGGATCACAGGTTTCTAACTTGATAGTATGTTGTTAATATAAGGTTCTTACAACCATAGGCATAATTAACAGGGAGGATGGGGGGTTACAACATCAAAACTGGCCAGTGCAACGCTCTCAAATATCTAGTAATACTGTATATACAGTACTTTATATATAAAGGTTATATAAATTATATATCTCAATCATCAGTAACGAGTTGGCAGACTTGGACAAGCAATTCCAAGGCCTGCATCCATACAGTACAGTACTGTCAATACTGTAAATAGTCTCAAAGGTGGTACATGGGACCATAGAAACAGTGTCTGATAAACAGTAGTACATTACAATAAAGAAGGATGATGAAATATTACATCAATAGATAATGTATTCTAATTGGTTCATGCTCCACACTAATTGGTGACAATGAATCTCGTTATCTTGAAACTTTCATGATCTAAACATGGGATATTCTTTGTCTGTTTCCATACAACTATGCATTAAGAGTAATGCAACAGTTACTTATCATTTTCAGCAGTTGTATCAATTGATAGTTAGATGATTGTAATGAAATGAATAGACAACCATCTGAAATGTAATGTGTGAATTGCCTTTTGAAATAGTAGTACTCTGATGTTAAGTTGTGTCATATTGAACAGGTGATCTTTGTTAAATGAAGAAATGATCTTAGGTTTATGTGTATTGTATCCAAGCAACTGAAACAAGTGTTAGAGTTTTGAAAAATGTGCATTTTGATCATTGGTTGTGACTTTTGTGTCTAGACTTATGAAAAATTACGTCAAGGTTCTGAAATTAGTGCCAAAGTGATTGTAGAAAACTGTTATTTCCTTTACACAAATAAAGACATTTGCACCATAACAATGCAGAAAAGGCCCAAATTCTTGCAGAAAATTTCCCTAGAAAGCAGGAAATGAAGTGTTTGATATGCTCAAAAATGGCGATCTCCCCCAATGTTGAACCCAAAGTTATGCCCTTGCTTACAACAGTCATTCAAGTTTGTAGTTGTTATGGGGGTGTATTAGATGTTGTGCAGAATTTCAAGTGTGTGTAGGTGTGAGTGTGTATGGTACGTAAAGGAGCAGTAGGGGGAGTGTTAAAAAAAAAGAAAAACAGATCTAAATGGTTGGGGGTGGGGAGGTTGGGGTGCAATACATGTACACACATATTATGGTAATGAAAGAGAAAAACACACTTAAACACAAGAACACACAAAAACAGAGCAAAGAGAGGGGGACCTAGATGTGTTCGGCTCATGGAATTAGCAAGGTAGCTAACTACTCAGCCGCTAAATGAGTAAAATTGAATTTGTCAGTGCTTCATACTCTTGTCACAGCGTAGGAAAGCACATTCCTATCGCCAGATGAGTGAAAACTTTGCTCGGCTCATTTTCTGTAACCAGTGTAGCATGAAAGCATGGAGCAATTTGCAAGCTAAGCTAGTTAGCTAAAAATGATGCACCATGGCATCCAATCAAAAATCTCCTTGGTGTGGAGTACTCGAGTCCTGGACTCGAGTGCGACTCAAGTCGCTATTCTCTGGACTTGTGACTCGTCTTCGACTCAAACTCAGGTGATAGTGACTCTAGTCGGACTAGACTCAGACAGATCTTTGGTGACCCGGACTTGGACTCGAACACTGGGGACTCAAGACTTGACTCAGACTCGACAGTTGGTGACTCGACTAACACTGTGTGCCAGTCAGCACTACAGTGGCAGTCGTTATTTGCCCCATCCTGCACCATATCTCCTTTCTGTCTAGTTTTCTGGTCTACTGTGAGCTCTCTATGGAGCTGTGCCAGGCTGACAATATAATCTGTCAGCGGTCCCAGTCAAACACAGAGACAGATGTTATTTTCATTTGCTTTACTTCGGATCTATTCGCATACATTTTTGTTCAAGAGTATAAAGCTCATTAAAAACTGAATTCTGCCAGTCTAGCATAGATTAACTTGTGTAGTATTATCACACAGTGATCGAAGAAGTGTTCAGACCATTTAAATACAAATAGCATTATAACAATGTAAATGTACTCCATTACATATAAAACTCCTGAAATCAAGATTTTACTTCAGTAAAAGTACAAGCGTTTTTAACACTCTATGATATCTCCACTAATGCAGTTTTTCCTAGTGCTGCCTTTGCTTTAAATGGGACAATACATACCGGTTGAACAGGACATACAGTGCAGTTCACTCAAAGAAGCAATCAAAGTAAGTTCTTTTATTTACTGACATTCAGTTGTGTAAGATTTATTCATACTGAACATCATGCCATATCGTGGTTTCGGTATATGTATATAACGATGCAATATTCTGTAACGTTATGTTGGTCAAAATGTAGCTAGCTAACGTTAATATGAACAAGCTGGTGAGTAGCCTAAAAACAGGCTAAACCGTAGCCTGTAAAAAAAGAATACAGTCATAGGTTAAAACGTAGCGGCTACTTAATTATGTATGACAGCTAACAAAACATTTGTAATAGTTGTAGTTATAGCTATTACATTATTTTTATTATATTATTATTATATTACTCTCCAATGACGGAGGGTCATGAAATGGTAGCTAGCTACAGTAAATATGTGAGATTTCCTACTTCAAAATAGAACCATAAACAATCTTACAAAATATAGCTTCGCCCACTCTAGTCTCAGCCAATCAGAGGACAGAGTACTCTAGCACTGTCCAATTACAAAACACTTCTTCCAGGCAGAACGATCACCAACATGGCTGCTGTTGCTGCTGTACAGTAAGGCTCAGAAGTGCATTTGTATTCGAAAGAAAAACATAATTTTCAAAAAGGATATCAATAACGACCTAAAAAATTACGAGGTGAGTTTGCAGACTAATTAATACTTTACATTGACAGGCTGTGTTGTTCTAGCGAATATTGCAACAGTGTTAGTCCAGTTTGGTCGAAGCTCCACTCTGTTAACGTTAGCATAGCTATGCCTTTGACATCTATGGAAGAGGACGTAACGTTAGCAGCAATGCCAGCCACTGCTTCTCTTGTTATTTCCCTCAGTCGGTCACAAAAAACAACGTAATTAGTGGGCAGTAGTTTGAGCAATTGAAGTTGTGTTGTTTTTGTTCTAATGCTTGAACATTATTTGCACTTGGATGCGACATTTCCACATGTAACACCTGCCTGATATCAGCTAACGTTATTCATTTAAAGTTGACGTCTTTAAGGCAATTTCTACTCTTTATTTCAGCACTGTGACTTATATTTTATTTCCAAGCGGCCTGTAGGAAGGAAAACAAAGCAATTTAAAACCGTTGAGCTCGGCTGACACGGATTAGCTTGCTAAATTTAGCTAGTAGTAGACCAATTCGCGACTGCTTCTCACCCACGCAGTAAGGTTTATTTGGGTGACAGTTGTAAACATGGCTAACGTTAGTACCAAAGTACCGTAACGTTAGTTGTCTGAACTGGAGACGCCTGCTGTGGTGCTGTAACACAATTATCGGAGTTCGACAATTCCAGGTAAAGACGATAATAAGCATCAAAACAACACGAACTTCTGCCATTTATTGTCAAACGGTGAGCATGTCACTAAAGTTTACTTTTAAAAACTTGGTTGCACCTTTTCTCTGATGACATTTTGACAGGTGATAGATGAAAAGCACCTTAAATTCCATTTATCTGATTTAGTTTGAGGCTCTTGGTAATGTGCACGCTAGTTCACTGTCATGTCTTTACTGGGACCCTTGAATCCTGTTGACTGTGCTTGCATTACCTACACTTCTGACCCTTCAGTAGGACTGTTTCGGTGTTTAATGTTACTCGAACAGACTTACTTAGTCAGTACATTCTCGCCTCTCACCTTTCAGTCTGTCTGGCTGTTTTTCTCTTCTGTTTGGCTGAGCACTGTCACCTCTTTGCCAATGGAGACTGCTGACTCTCGAGTTCAGTGGGTTTTTGTGCCAGACGAAGCTGCTTATGTGGTCAGAGTGAGAGCAGTTTGTCTGCTTTTCAATAGAGCTATTATGCTAACATCTGTGGGCTCTCGCTGTAGCCCCGACACCATGCAACATGACAGCATTGAAGCTAACTAAGCAGCTTAAATTAATGTGGAAATAGTAAAGCCTGCCAGCCATGATGGTATTTCACAACCAATGTCTTAATATTGCAATGTAGACCAGGTTCAATGTAGATCCAGGGTTTCCCCCAATCTATTGCAAGCCTGGTGGCTCACTGGGCCTACGTTGTCCCCCACCAGACCTAAGCCAATGGGAATAAAAAAAAAAAACCAACTTAGACATAGTCATATTTTCAAATCTCCAGTTAGCTTTTAGCTCTGGATTAATGTAGGGCCCATTTGAAGTCTGTCTTATAGTTCTTTTAAATTCTCAATTTCACGATTTCATCAATGATTCTGTTATCACTGAAACTATTGGGCTCTAAAATAATGCAGCCACCAGGCTGTGACTTTCGAGAGAAGAAAAAGACACCTACCGCCAGGCTACAGGGCTCCAGACTAACTTTTTTCACTAGGAGCACAGTGGCCCCCAACTGAAAATTTTAGGGGCGCAACCACAACATTTAGGGGCACACACCGTAAATCAACATGCTAACCAAATATTCACATTTATACTAATTTCCACTGTATTACTAATAACCACTTTGATAATAGATGCAGAAATTACAATGTGCTGTTTCAAATTTAGTTTCACATTTTATTTTGCACTTTTGAAGATGCAACATAGAAGGTAAACCGACAGCACCATCGCTGTCATGACAGTACAAATATTTAAAAAATATAGCCTACCAGCTCTGGTCTCCAGTGTACAATTACAATGAATTCAACTTAAAATTAAACATGCATTGTTTAGGCTACTAAACTAAAATAAAAATAAACCCCTCCCTCTCTCCTCCCAAACCTGCCCTACAACCTTGAATTGAATAATTATTAATTTCTTACTCACTGTAACTTCTATTCTTGTATTTATATTATTCTTTTTTAGCATGTTTTATTTTCATCATGACCGCTTTTAATTGCTCTTATTAATGTAAAGCACTTTGAATTGCCTTGTTGCTGAGAGGTGCTGTAGAAATCAAGCTGCCTTCAGCCTGTCAGTGAGTCCCCAGGGCAGATAAACCAACGTTGTGCCTGCTTGACTCACAGGAAGTGTAACGTCAACAGCCCCGCGACCTCTTTCGCAACCACACTCGAAAAAACTTTATCGGCATTTCCGTGACTAACTGTGACTTCAACAAAACTGCAGAGCCGACGAGTCTGCTCCGTCCGCACCTCTGCGCGTTTGTGCGCGTCTGTCACTATGCAGAGAGGACCATGGATACATTAGGAGAGGGCAGATAAGCTTTGTGCTTACACGCTCTCAGGTAACGAAATTTCCACGTTTAACGTTTTAAAAAGGGGGCAAATTTACTGGTCGCACATTTGCGACTGGATGTAAAATTTAGTCGCACACTCTAAAATGCGACCATTTGGTCGCAGTCTGGAGCCCTGGGCTATACAACTTTTCTGGGGGAAACCCTGAAGTCAATGTAGGTAGCATTCCAATTACTGTACTTGTACCAGACCTGTTGTGATTTGTCATTTTTTCACAGGCCTCTACATGAATGTTATGAAGAGGATCCCTGTGCAGCACCTGAGCAACAATTAACCCTCCAAACAAAACCCCCACAGTTCCCTGCTTCTCTCTGCTAGTCCCTCCTCCTGTCACACTGGCAGAGGAGGTGGGGCAGGAGGTGTTGCCAGGTGGAGGACCAAGGCTGCACCCTTCTGCCTTCTCCATTTTCCTCCGTCCGAATCTGAATTACTTCATCTGCAGCTTCTACAGGCAGCGGGCCGAGAGGGATCTGGCCGAGAGCCTCCAGTGTGCGGTGTCCAGATTTAGACACTGCAGAGCGGCACTGACGGGGCTCCGGCAGGTGGTTTTGGCTGGTTGAGGAGCAGAGCATGTTGAGTGGTTGCGGTTGCCATGGAACAGCAGGATAAGAAGCAGGTGAGTTCGGCACCTGTCTATACTATCCAACTGTCCCTGAGGCGGAGAGTTGTTTACTGAACGGATAGGGCCACCGAGAGACTGCCCTGAACAGAGTGTTTAGCTATGTCTCCTAGCATCCGTTTTTTTTCGGTTCTCTCCAGGGAACAACACGCATAAATTGAATTGCTCTTAAAAGAGCAGAGTGTTTGCAGAAATATTGCTTAAAGGCCCCTATACACTGCGATCTGGGGCTGTCTCAGACCAGCAGTGGCAATTATGAGAGTAGAGCTGCAGCAATAAGTCAGTCGATCGAGGGGCGACCTCTAGCTCACCCAGTTAAGTGTGCGTCCCCATGTAGGCTGAGTCCTTTGCAGCGGCCCGGGTTCGAATCTGACCTGTGGCCTTGTGCTGCGTGTCATCCCCTCTCTTTCTCTCCCCCCTTTCCTGTCTATCCACTGTCACTATCAAATAAAGTGAAAAGCCCCCCCCAAAAAATCAATCGAACGAAAGAGAAAACTAATTGGCGACTATTCTTATAATCGATCAACTGTTTCAGTAATTTTTCAACATCCACTGATTTCAGCTTTTTTCATTGTCATATGTGACATTAAATTGAATACTGTAAGGTTTTGGACTGTTAGTATGACAAAACAAGTTTGTGGAAGACATCGCTTTGGGCTCCTAAAAAATGTTGAATGCCATTTTTTAAAAATATTTTTTAACATTTCATAAGGTTAGCGATTAATTTAGGATGACATAATGAAAATAATGGTTAGTTGCAGCCTTGAGATAAATATGGTAAAATCTGTAGTTGTCAATCTGAATAGGTGGTCCTAGATTACACTGTGAGACGCATTCACTAAGAAACATTTTAGAGTTGCTTTCAAGAGAGGTTTTGAACAAGCTAGTTCGTAAGAACGTCTGAAGGCAAAAATGTTTATAGCTGTCTTAAATACCCACACTCGAAAATAGGGCATAAAGTCTGCCGATAAAGACGCACACTTTTTGACAATCTCTTTTCGAAGGCATTCATGGTGTTGTCAGACACAGCCCCCTTGATTCTACCATCAGAAAGAAGTTTTCAGATGCTGCAAGATGATCCAAAAAGCCCTTATTTCTGTAGTGCTGGGCTGTATGACCAAAAACTTTTATCATGGTATTTTTTAAGATTCTGGCTGTTTCACTGTATATCCCTATGGATAGTTGGAGTAATAATTTTGCATTTTTATCATTTTCACTTTCCAAATAACTTGGTTTAGCTTGGGATTTGTGTAGAATATGTCTGATTGTCTTCGGTAAAGCACAGTGTTGTCATAACCGATAGAAACAAAAGTCAAACAAACTAAAATAAGATCCAAGCTGCAATAAACCATGATCCTTTAATAATGCATATGGTAAAATATTAAAAATCGCCAATTCAAAGGAAATGTAAGTGCTATACTCTAGATATAAAATAATTGTATTGCATTGTTTTAGATCTATGGGCTACACTGCCTCATGATTTGCTTCTTTTTTTTTTGTCCACATTGTAAAACACAGCATCACTTCACGTTTTCCCTTATTCACTATTTCACCTGAACTCTCATTGATTCTTTTCTCATTGAATCTCATTTGATCATTTCTGGTCATTTCAGTTAAACCCATCTGAACAGTCAAATGAGCAAACTTCTTTAGATACGATAAGTTAGACTTTATTAATCCCACACTGGGGAAATTCGTTTGTCACAGCAGCTCAAAAGAAAATTCACACACACCAGAATAAGAGAGAGATTCTTCTTCTTCTCAATGGTGTTGGATGTAGCGCTCCTGTAGCAGGTTTTGTGCCCATGTGATTTCAGATTCCGTTTGGATGACTCGCACAAACCGCGTTGGCAGTCTGAGTGCTTAGCAGCCAGTCAAGCAGCGCAGCAGAGAGGAAAGACAGAGAGGCCTAGGACTGGGTACCGAATTTGATACTTTTTAGGCACCCACCGAATTGCCTCCTTAGTATCTATCACGTATCGAAAAATGCCTCGTCATTTAATACCCAATTTCAGAACCTACCGAAAAAGTCTCAACAGCGTCCATAAACATGCAGCATGCTTCTACCAAGATTGAATAATGCTTGTTATTGGCTGTCTAACTTTACACGTCGTAGAGACACGCAGGAAAGACTTACGTTACGCACAGAGACGGGGCTCACGTAGTAGGAGCTGGTAAAAAGAAGCTTTGTGCCGTAACGTGTAATAAAGAGAAAAAATAAATAATCACTTGTGAGAAAATGTGATTTCTTTTTGTTAAAATGGATTTTATGAAATTGGTATCGTTCAGGAACTGGTATCAAAGTCACTGTACCGGTATCGAAATTCTTTGAACGATGCCCAGCCCTAGATAGGCCAATACAGATGTGCATCATAAGCACACTGGGAATAAGATGCCTGAATATTATATATAATATTCATATGAGTTTTTAGATTGTTAATGCCAATTCGGTAGACATCACCTAACCCTACTATGCATCTCTACATCACTGCTGCGACGCTAAGCTCGTAGTAATGGAAAATAGCATAAACAGCGTTGTGCAGGCCAGGTTGGCATTGTTCCTTGCATCAAAAGAGCCCCCACCCCACTATGTCTGGCCCCCTCCCCCTTCTCTCTGTAGTCAGGGTTTTGTTGCATAGTTTCCCAGCCAGCTGCTGAACTGAGTTGAACTGAATGAGGCTCAGTCCCTGCCAGAGAGCCACCCACACTTGGTGCTTTTGAATTAAAGTCCAGCTGGCAGGGCTCTGTTGTCTGCAGCCCAGTGACGAGGTAAATTTGGGGTGAGGTTTTGCAGCATCTCCAGCTCCCTCCCGACAGTAGACATGAACAAGCTCCAGTTAGGACTTTATTCACGTCTTGAGAAGTAATTTGGAATGTAATGATTTACGTCACGTAGCGCGGCTGTCGTTGGATATTGCCCTTGTAGCCCAGCAGCAGTAATAGAGATTTCAGTGAAGCAGAGCTGTCATGGTGCTGAAGATGGGAGAAGGGATCTTCCTCAGGAAGAAGAGCCTTGTAAGTTGTCGTGCTTGTTTCTGTCTGTCTGTAGCTGAACACATTCTCCCCTGAGTGAAGACAAATGTTACAAGACTGTTAGTTGCCTCTTTGAGTGAATGGCTTTACTGTACTGTAGTTATGGTATTTAGAGTTTATGTTTGCATGTTGGCATAATGCTCTTGATTTGTTGGTGAGCACCCAAGGTTAATCATGATCCTTCCCAGGATATGGGCATGCTCTGATTTATTAAGGCTGTTAAGGCTCCTTGTGGCTCTGTGTCTGTCTGGAGGATTTTTGTTAAGGCTTCGTTATTGTGGGGAAATGGGAGGATATTTATAGCCTGACTGTGTGGGATGCAGAGCTTGAAAGCTGAACCCTGTGTGTATATGTGTGTGAGTTTTCATATTTGTGTACGTCTTTCTGTTTGCGTATGTGCAGGCCTTTGCAGACACACACATCCTCACAGTGACATGGTCTCCCACTGACATTAGATAAGGCTCTGTTTCCCTTTCTCTATTATCAACATGCTTTTTAACGCAGTATAAAGTATTGTGAAGGTAATGCCATAAGTGTTGAAAAAAAATCTGCAGTTGTCAGAAAAAAAAGACAGCATTTTTTATAAAAATGCCATTATGTGGAAAGTTTGTCACTAGAGAAATGTTTTGACATTCCTCTCCTAAAGGTGGGATTTAAACCTATCCCGGGCAAGCTTGATTAGGCATGTCACCTATGCGGAAATCAATTGCTGTCTAATATTGGGAACGATTTTGACACAGCTCAGTGTTACCCACAGATTAGAAAGCAATTTGTGGCAAGGGGGGGGGTTGCCACGTGTCAGACCTGGGGGGGCGGGGAATACTTATTTTCCTAACAATCAAGTATCAAAAACTGAGGAGGACACGCTGTTGGATGCTGTCCTCCTCTCCTACTCTTTCTTCAGTGTCTAACGAATCTATCTCTATCTCTTTCTCTCCCTGACCCCTTCTTTCTGCGTGAGCAGCACTGGTTGAAGCCTGAAAATATTGGAAACAAATTAATAACATAACTAATTCCACTGGTCGGACTGTTAAGCTCTGTTTCAGACTGATACCTCCGGTTCAGGCTGCTCCTCATCCTCAACACGGGCCTTTTTCAGTTGCGGAAAATACTACAGTGTAAGAGTAAAAAAATGACATAACATTATTTATGATAAGTTTATTTGATTCACAGCTGCTACGTATAGTGTTTTGACCTCGACAACCCAACTGCATTTTACCACAAACTTGCGACTAGTTAACTTTCTAAAGCGGGCACAATCGCTTGTTTGCTAAGAGTCGGGTGGGGACTCTAACATTAACACACTGACAACATTGTATTCAGAGTGATTGTGTAAAGGTGTTCACGAGATACCAACCTTTCGTGAACTTGTGAATTTCGCCAGCTGTCTTCTCTCGTTTTCATGGAGACTGTGTGTGTGTGTGTGTGTGTGTGTGTGTGTGTGTGTGTGTGTGTGTGTGTGTGTGTGTGTGTGTGTGTGTGTGTGTGTGTGTGTGTGTGTGTGTGTGTGTGTGTGTGTGTGAGATGGAGGAGAGCAGGGAAAGGAAATGCAGCTGAATGAATACGCTACGTGTTTTGAATAGCGTTAAAAATAATTTTATAACGAAGCGCAATATTTGGCGGCCGGTGTTGATTGTATGGCGCACCACCACAAATAAGTCTATGTGTGGGAAAAACTGCAACTACGGAAAAGACACCTGAAACCTCCAGCGCAGAGCTAAATGTCACTTCAGAGAGCGAAAACACACTGTCATCTTAGCTACCAGCCACTGCCAGTTACAAGCTAACAAACACCATAAACTAGGGATGCACCGAAATGAAAATTCTTGGCCGAAACCGAAAACCAAAAGAAATTATGCCAATTATTAGTACCATTGCATTTATGGCTATGACTGTGTACTAACTTTACTAAAATCAAGGCATTGCAATTGTATAAATTAAGATTAAAGTTTAATTAAAAACATATCTAGCAGAAATATGGCTACAATCTGATAGTCACATACAGTATATAGTAGCCTAAGAACAGAATAGCTAACTTACTGTTATTATTATTATTATTATTATTATTTTTTGAGGCACTTTCTTGCAGGATTTCACTGAACATATCAGACAACGAGGGTGCATGCCCCTCATCTGGTGCAGAGAGACGAGTCTTTTTTTTCTGCGCTCTGATCTCCTGCGCTGGGAGCTGCTCCGTCTCCGTCTCCACGCGGGTTCTCCGCTTCCATCGCGGCCTGGATCATTTCTCGTGCGCCCTGCTTTATTTCCGCATCCAAGTAATGGTCTTTATAACGCGGATCAAGTACAGTCGCGATGAAGTGCAGAGGATCCGAATAGATCTCAGTGAAACGTGTGCTGACAGACTCTAAGAGCACTTTTCATTGTTTTCACTCCGTGGTCCGTCTCAACCTCTTTGCTGAGGAGACGCTTTGCAGGTGGAACGGATCGGGTACTGACACACGTGCAGGTCGCAGTTTCTGTTTGCGTCATCCCAACATTTCGGCCGTATTGTTTCGGTGATAAAAGTATTTCGGCCGAAAACCCAAAATGCCCTTTTGGGCCATTTTCGGCCGAAAGTTTTCGGTGGCCGAATATTCGGTGCATCCCTACCATAAACAAACTAGAAAACCCAATTTCTGAAGGTATTGCGTTGTGAATGCTGAAAAAGCTTGATGCTACACTGAATTGTGTAAGAAGCAGCTGAAGAATCTCAATCAGCCGTGTTGAACAGAGAGAACATGAGAGAACATGCCTGATTTATTGCTGACAAAACCAGTGTATTTGTAGGTTAAACTTAAAAAAATGGGTTGAATTCAGTTTGCTCAAAAAAGCAAATATAGCACAACAATATCAGTCTTAGAATTGATTGATTGATTGCTTGCTGTAGGCAGTGATGGTAGTTATGAGATGAGTCGGTACGTGATATACACCTACATGTCACAATATTGTGCTGCAGGATGCTGTTTAATTACTTTTCAGTCCTGGTAGCAAACAATGTCGCTGTAGCGTTGAATTTAAAGCCCAGTTCAGACCAAAGATTTGCGACGAGACGGGGAAAGTTTCAGCGGTCTGAACCGGCCCGTCAAACCAGCTGAAGGTGACGCTGCGACTCAGCTGGTCGAGTCTCGAGAGGCTGCTTTTAGAACGTAAGGGACAGGGTGGCCTCTAGCTCACCCAGTAAGAGTGTTCGCCCCATGTTGGCTGAGTCCTGCAGCGGTGCAGGGTTCGAATCCGACCTGCTTCCCTTTGCTGCGTTTCATCCCCCATCTCTCTCCCCCTTTCATGTCTATCCACTGTCCAATAAAGGGAAAAGCCCCAAAAAATAATCTTTAAAAAATAAAAAGAACGTAAGGGACGTCACCTGTTTCAACAGCCAATAGAGAAGTCACTGGTAAAGTCAGCTATAAACTCTAGAAATAAAATTATCCATAACATTTTTATTTTAATGCTACAAACAGCTGGTCGAAGTGGTAGAGTTTCAGACAGAGCCTCAACGACCGGCCGAAAGCACGGTAACGTTTTATGGTCAAGCGAGACTGACCAGAGGGAGTGCCCAGCGGCGTTAGAACAAAGCAGTGAATCAGAGAAATAAAACGTGTTTTTGCTGATTCATCACTAGCAATGCAACTGTAGCAAGCATCTCACTATCACTAACGTTATCCACATTCGTATTTAGATGAAACGAATGATATATCCAGCTACAAAGAAGCCTAAAAGTCGGAAGTTAGAACGGAAGTACAAAGAGTCGTTGCTATTGAGGTGACACACCGTCTCGCCTCGTCTCATTGGTGTGAACTGGCAGGTTTCAGAACGCTGCAGACCGACGCGTTGCAAGAAGTTGCAAGTTTACAGTAATCTCGTCACAAATCTTTGATCTGAACTGGGCTTAAAACAAATAAAAGGAAATCATTTCCAACATTCTTTTATTGAACAAATTGAACTAAATACAAAAGGCAGAACTAAGAAAAAGAATGACCGTTCCATTTTAAAGTGCAGTTCTCAACTCATATTTTCTTTCAACTAACACAAGAAATCTGAGTGTCTTTTGCGATATGTCGCAGTGTGTTTATTGCGCCAGTTGATAATGCAATGACGATTAAAAAAACGATATGTTGTGCAGCCCTGTTATCTATCCATTTGATGCTGTTTATCTACATCCAGGTTGTGTTGAATTAAAAACTATTGTTACATACTGCTGGGACGGAGGGGTTGCATGTGATATAATAATGAATAATTCTAGGTCATATCATCATCACTGGTTTTCCACCATACGTTCATACAGTGGAACAGGTGTCAAATTGCATTTGTGGCCGGGTTGGCTCAGTGGTGGAGTAGGCGCACATGTACTGAGAGGTTTATGCCTCGACGCAGAGGTCCAGGGTTCGGGTCCGACCTGTGACGATTTCCTGCATGTCTTCCCCCTCTCTCGCCCCTTTCTCACCTAGCTGTCGTATCAAAATAAAGGCAGAAAAAGCCCCAAAAAAATAATCTTTATTTTGCCTTCAAAGTGGTATTAATATGTGGTCTTAATAACTCTGCAGAATCCTTGAATACAGACAGCTGTCACCCATGTTATGCAAGGACAGCTTGTGTCAGTGGCCCAGGTCATAGAACAATGCTGTTAAAATCTAATAATTTTTTTTTTAATTAAAAATGAGTCAAAGAAATAATCGAATATTAAGTCTTCAAATCATGGGGATTTTATTCACTATTCATTATTGAGCAAAGTACTTGTCATTATCTTGCCAGCCAAATTGTTGATGACTCTTTTTTTGTGTGGGTCAGCCAAGGCTCTGAAAGGGTTGTTTTGTGTGTGTTTGTAGGAAGAGGATGCTGGGACTCTGGGCCTGTCGACAGGCCAGGCTCTGGTCAAACTCCGGGACCAGCTCAGCAGCCTGCTGGAGCAGCACCAAAGGGCTGCGCGCAGACGAGCCTCTGCGCAGGTAAACATTTGGGCTGCGCGACTATGGAAAAAAATCATAATCACAATCGTTTTGGACCACATTGAAATCCCGATTCTTTAACACGATTGCTCGTTGACTTTTGGAAAGATGTTGCATTTATTAAACTTGAAAACAGTTAAACAAGTCAACAGTGGAAACACCTTGAACTGTGAAGTTTCCCTTCATACTTTTCCTGTTGAACTTTTTGATTTCCCCTTAAAATAAATAAATAAAAAATATATTCAAACGTTGGCCGAGTGAGTTTAGCCTTTGGGAGGGGTGAAAGTGTGCTTGTCATTCAGAACACACGACAAAATAAGAGTTTTACTTGCAAAACTGAATGTGCAGAATAATAGTTTTTCTCAATTACATCGAGCCGAAATCGCAATCAAAATTCAGTTAATTGCACAGCCCTAGTACACATACACATGTATACACATTTATATCAGTGGTCTTCAATTAGGTACAATTACTCCCTAAACTAAATCTAAATCCTAATTCAAATTACCCTGATCTAAAAATTATATTTATTATTATTAAACCTAAACCCAAATTAGCAAAGTGAGGACTGACAAAATAAGAGTTTTGTCATCATGACCTACTTGTGAGGATGTTTGCTCCTCATGAGTGTGAAAACACAAGACATACAGAAAGCTACAGCATCTCACAAAAGTGAGTACACCCCTCACATTTTAGTAAATATTTCATTATATCTTTTAATGGGACAACACTGAAGAAATGACACTTTGCTACAATGTAAAGTATTAAGTTTACAGCTTGTATAACAGTGTAAATGTGCACCATACCTAGAGACTGGCATGGGGTACTTTCCATAAAATCATCTCTCAATGCAAATCAAACTAGCTATTAGGCTAACTGACATAAAACCATGCCAATCTCTAGGTATTGTGAAGGGTATGTGATGATGTGGGGGGCTATTTTAATTCCAAAGGCCAAGGGAACTTTATCAGGATGCATAGTATCCTGGATACTATGCATCCTGATAAAGAGATGATTTTATGGAAAGTACCCCATGCCAATCTCTAGGTATGGTGAAGGGCATGTGATGATGTGGTGGGGGCTATTTTAATTCCAAAGGCCAAGGGAACTTTATCAGGATGGATAGTATCCTGGATCCATGAAATAACTGGCCTTTAAAAATAAAAATCTGCCTGCCTCTATGGGAATTTAACATAGAGGTGTACTGACTTTTGTTAGACATTAATGGCTGTATGTTGAGTTTTGAGGGGACAGCACAATTACACTGTTATACAAGCTGTACACTTAATACTTTACATTGTAGCAAAGTGTCATTTCTTCAGTGTTGTCCCATTAAAAGATATAATGAAATATTTACTAAAATGTGAGGGGTTTACTCACTTTTGTGAGATACTGTATGTGCTCCACATGGCCTTGATCCCATCCCCTAATAGCAACACAGTTCCTTGATCATTATTTAAAGCCCCCCTCCACTCCAACATGTGATTTTCTTATGTTTATGTCTGAACTTTACTATACTGAATTGTATCTGTGAAAATTTCAACAAAGCTTTAATTTAAAAACACTGGATTAAATACTGGTATCTGAAAAGTTTGTAACTAGAGAGGTGCTTTCACATTCCTCTTCTAAAGGTGGACATGTCTGTGCACTTCTCTGAAATCTGAGATTCAAACATATCCGGGGCGAGCTTGATTAGGTACGTCACCAATCCATAAACCAATCGCTGTCTAGTACTTAAAAGCCAGCAAAGAAACCTGAAACCTCCATCGCAAAGCGGACTCTCAGCCACTGCCAGTTACAAGCTAAAAAAACAACAGAAAAGATGCTAACTACTCTTACCATTCTGCTACTGTTGTGCAATATTAATGCACAACAGACTCCTCATCTGAGTCTGGGTCTGACGGGGAGGTTCAGACGCCCAAACTACTGTTGCAGAATGTGAGCTCGTGAACCTGAGCAAGCGGGCTCACCGAGCAGGCGGCCATGTCGCAACACTGCTGTTCTGCTGCCTCCTGTCTGAACCCAGCATGAGAATCAAGGCTGAATCTTTACAATGTTTTCTAGTCATCTAGATGTGCGGCGCTCTTTTAACGGACAACCTAAGGTAGATGCTAGAATGTAGTAACCGAACGAGATTCAACCACCCACAAGCAGGATCGGCTGGGCGAGGCCAGATCCAGGATTTCTCAATGAGGGAGAAAGGGTAGATGTGCGTCCAGCCACTTTTCAGACTTTTATTTTACTTCTTATTTTTTTATATATATATATTTATCTGTCACATGTTAAAAGGCTTACATAACACACTGCATATTGTTTTGCATTGTTGATTTGTCATGGTTTTTATAGGAACAGTGGGTGAATAGCTTCCTTTACCATGGCAACCGTCACTCCTGTCTCCATTGGCCAGGAGCTGCCCTCACTCTACTGGTGGTGCTGGGACTCTTTTGTTGCCATGGCAGCCAGCCAAAGGGCAGGTAGGTGCCCCTTTTTAGCTGAACAGTCCTGTTCTGGAACATCTATGATGATGATGTACGCGCAGCATCAATAAAAATGTTTGTACAGTCATTTATTATTTTGGTTAGGAAAGTCTTATGCTTAGGCAATTATTAGAATATTTGAGAAGGCCTTGCCCTGTCTACAGTTTCCCCACTACCATCGTGTCTGAGGCTACATTATCCAACAGTCACACCACCATTGTTGTAAAAGTAAATTATTTTCAGAGGACACTATAGACGAAATCTGAAAATTAGGAAATTCTTGAAATGCCACATATTAAATTCTGATGTCAAATTAGGGATGTCACCAGAACCTCCAAGATAATTTTTGACCGAATACGCGTGTCAGTCTATAGGTTATAGCCGTCAGTCGGAGATAAATGGTGCTAAGCGAATCTTGGGGGAGTGGCTGGTCACTAAACTGAGAATTGTTGGTCCACTTAAAGGTGCAGTAGGTAAGACTTATAAAACTAACTTTCTGTCATATTTGCTGAAACTGACCCTATGTTCCAGTAGAACTACATGAAGCAGGTCATTTAAAATAAATCCAGCTCCTCTGGCTCCACCTACAGCCTGTAGTGCGATTTGCAAAAATCCACCGCTCCCTGTTCAGATGCACCAATCATGGCCAGGGGGGGTGTCTAACTGCGTGTCAATCACTGCTCATGCACACACATTTATTCTCCCTTGTGGGGGGAGGGGCTTAGGAGACCGTTTTGGGCTTTAACAGAAAGGGGGGAGGGACTGAGAACTTGTCGATGTTAAACATTTTTGGCTAAGTCCTGGATCTTCACAATCCTACCTACAGCACCTTTAAAAGGTCACTCCTCCTTAAGTGAACCAGTAAGCGAGTTATTGCTAACTTCGGGGCTAACCCCTTTGCTTGAATTTACGTGGCTAGCAAGACACAGGAACTCGGCTTGGTTCTTAAGGAGTTGTAGCATTTATTTACTGACAAATAGCATATACTGTACACATGCTACTGTTTGCTACACATTTGAGTTCAAAACGCATCTTAAATGTTTTTTTTTGTTTTTTTAACATACCGGAAATATATACAACAAACTCAGGAACAAATGTAACTTATTTTTTGCAAAAAAGTAAAAGTACATGTTGAACATGTTCAAGATGAACAAAAGTGAGAAACTGTAATGAATTAGCAGCTACACAAACACCAGCTGTCTTTGTTGCTCTGTGCCAGGCCATCTTACATTTGCCTGGACTGTTCTCCTTCCTGTCTAATACCATTTGATTGGTCAACAGGGAAAAGTTTATTTTTTATTTTTTAATGGTTTATATCTTTGCATGAACTTGAAGTATTTTATTTTATGTGTACTAACTGACCAATACTGACTGACCAATTAAACACTGATTTGCTTTTAAAATTGGATATATGCATTTGCTACAACTGTAGAGGGTTTCCCCCAAAAAAGTTGTTAAGCCCGGTGGCACGTGTCGACGTCGGTCCGGCTCAGGCCAGTCACAAGACTGATGGCAAGCCCAATAGTTTCTGTGTTCATAACAGGATCATAGATGGAATCGGGAAATTGAGAGAGCTGTTCAACAGATATCTTAGGGCCCTACATAAAGTCTTTGCTAAAAGCTGACCTGGAGATTTGAAAATATGACTAAGTCTAAGTTTTCAACCGAGCTGCCCCATTGGAACTGTAGTTTAAAAATACATAAAACAAATAATTTCCAGTGGCTTAGACCTGGTGGGGGGCAATTTAGGCCCGGTGGGCCACCAAATTCTTGTTGTAATATTTGGTGTAACTTCACCACTTCATCAGTGCAAGATAGTTTAGAAATGTGTCTCTGAGTGTGCTGGACCTGTTGAAGACTGAATGCTTGCATTTCTTTTTAATTTGTCACATATATGTCTGCCGATCTCCTTTGCACCTCCACAGTTCTGGTATAGAGCTGGTGAACGCTGCAGCCCTCCTCCTTCTCTTGATGCTGAACGTGCTGCTGGTCGGGCGCCAGGAGCGGCTGAAGAGGTGCGAGATGGTTCGGCGTCTCAAAGGCATCATCACACAGCTGAGCGGTGAGTTGGGCTTGTTGAACGGGTCCTACTAGCGCTGGTATTAATTAATTATATTTAACCTGTCACTGGCTCAGTGTGTCATGCCAACGTGCTTCAAGAAGTCCACCATCATTCCTGTGCACAAGAAAACAAGACCAGCCTGCCTGAATGACTACTCAGTGGCACTCACCTCTGTAGTGTTGAAATGCTATGAACGACTGGTCAAGGATTACGTCTGCTCCTCACTACCCAGCACAGTGAGTGGACCCATCAATGGAAGCAGCATAGCACACATCCTCCACACCACCCTATCCCACCTGGAAGAAAGCTGTGAGATTACTGCTCATTGATTACAGTTCAGTGTTTAACACCATAGTTCTCTCCAAGCTCGTCCCAAAGCTCAAGGACCTGGGATTAAACACCTCACTGTGGATCCTTGACTACCTGACAGGCAGACCCCCAGGTGGTAAGGGTGGGTGGACCCACCTCTTCCTTAACACTGGAGCACAACAGGGCTATGTTCCGAGGACCCCCCCAGTACTCCCTGTACACACACGCGACTGTGTAACCACTTTCGACTCCAACAGCATCATCAAGTTTGCTGATGACAGAGCTGTGGTAGGCCTGATCACAGACCACATCAATGAAGGCCTACCCGAAAGAAGTACCAAACAACAAACGAGAGAGAGAGAGAGAGAGAGAATCCCAAAGGGGAAATTCAAGATCCCAGTAGCTTAAAGACATCACATACATCATAAACAAGATGATGACAGGGCAGGGACTGACTGACCCTGTGATTCAGTCTGCATGGTAAGGTGCTCTATAAGAGTACAGTACAGTCCAAAAGTTTGGACACACCTTCTCATTCAATGCGTTTCCTTTTTATTTTCATGACTATTTACATTGTAGATTCTCACTGAAGGCATCAAAACTATGAATGAACACATATGGAATTATGTACTTAACTAAAAAGTGTGAAAGAAGGTGTGTCCAAACTTTTGGCCTGTACTGTATGTGTCATGGTGGTAGTGCAATTAAGTCCAATTTGTACTTCCTATACAAGATAATCCCTTTTCTTATTCATGTTGACATCCACAATGAAATCTGTTGCAACATCCTTGCTGGCCTGTTGTTTGTTAGTCGGATTGTCAAATTCAGCACTACGGGTCCACAGTACTTTGTGCAATGGGGCTAATCTTCCTGTGAATATACGCAACAGTTGGCTAACAAACAAACAAACACATTCTACTGTTGTTTCTATTCCAGTTCTCACTTGGGCTGGGAATCGTCCCACTATTAATGATACCAGTATCAATACGGCTGCTTTGATTCCGATACAGTTACTAGTGTTGCAAGCCAATGAACCATGGAGCAGCGTGAACAAATAATAAATTCCAGCCACCAGCAACCTCACTCAATACAAATGTCAGTCTTTAGTACTGATTGGTTTGGCAGTGTGACAATACTAGACTGTGGGGTGCTGTATCTAAAGCACCACTGATAATTAAGAGATGATGCATCTCACTACAGTATTGTACAGGGTTCATATGTTTTGAAAAAACCTGGAAAAGTTATGGAATTTGAAAAATGCAAATTCCAGGCCTGGAAAGGTTTTGGAAACATAAAAAGACCCAAAAAGTTTTGGAAAAGTCATGGATTTTTTTTTAACACAGCATAATAATATGTCCTATGTATTTTCACGTCATCTTAACCTCAACGTTCTATTCGGGGAGCGATATTACGAATCCCACTATGAACCACATAAATTGTCATTCATTTTATTGTTAAACCTCTGAGGGTAAACTTTAACACAGATTTTTATTCTTATTGTATAATGTCGACTGACATTTTCAGGAACACATAGTCATGGAAATTTGCCGAAAAAGTCATGGAAAAGTATTGGTTAAAATGCATATGAACCCTGATTGTACATTTCCAAAATAACCCTGATCAGTTCAAGGAGGGCTCCGCATTTTTTCGTAAAACATATTTCTTACTGACATTTATAGATCATAATTACATGACATTCGCTGTCTTTATATTCAAACTTGTCATGCTCCCCTCCCCTCTTCTCTTCCTCTTTCTAATTGCATCCTCACTTTCTTTGCCTGTTACTCCAGACTATCTATCAGGGTGTGTGGCTGACGTGCGGTGGTCTCCATCTATGTACCCTGATCTGTACACACCCTCGTCCACATCATGGTCCCTGCACTGGACCTACCGTGACTCCCAGTTGGTTAACCTGCCTGTCAGTCTGCTGGTGGAGGGAGACATCATCGCTCTGAGACCTGGCCAAGAGGCGTTTGCATCCCTCAGAGGCATTAAGGTTAGTCTGTGTGTAGACACACATATATATGTGCCAGGGTTTCCCCATGAAAAATTGTTTAGCCCGGTGGCAAGTGTCTTTGTTTTATTTTCCGACGAGGGTCCGGCTGGGGCCAGTCCCAACCTGATGGCAGCATTCATGTAGAGCCCAGTAGTTTCTGTGATCGCTGAATCATGGACGGAATCGCGATATTGAGAATTTAAAAAAGCTATTAGACAGATTCCACAGGGCCCTACATAAAAAAATTAGAAAATATGACTACATCTAAGTTTTCAACCGAGCAGCCCCACTATAACTGTAGTTTAAAAAAAACATCTTTAAAATAATTCCCAGTTGCTTAGGCCTGCCTGGTGGGGGCAACTTAGGCCAGGTGGGCCACCAGGTTTCTAATACACTGGGGGAAACCCCGGTGTACTGTATGTGCACGTGTGTTTTGAGATGCAGAGGAAGTATAATTTGGTACACGAGGGAAATGTGCATAATGGTTTGTATTGGATTAACTGAATTTGATTCCACTACAGCTTAGGGAATACACTATACCAGGAATTTAGTAGTCGATACCAACAACCGTGAAATTCCACACTTCTTGATTCCCAATTCGACACCATGGTTAAAAAAAAAAAAAAAGTAAATCCCATTTACTCTACTATAATGTCTTCATGTACAAGGATTACAAGAATAACACTTGTGTCATGCCACTCTAGCTCAACTGTCTGTCACTATTTTGGCATGGAGTGGTTTGAGGGGAGTTGGGAAAGAAGGAGGGTGGGATTTATATGTAATCTGGAGAAAACGTCAGTTGAGTGCCCAAAATTTCATTTAAAAGCCCAATAATTATGTCGATACACAAGATCCCCCCTCTCGCCCAACGTCAGTACTCCTCTGGTCGTATTGTGTGTATGTTGAAATGAGCTTGAACAGTGATATTCAACAACAACAACAACAACCTTTTTTTATATACACCTAATTCAACTTTCTCATTCATTTAAAATTCACTTTAGGATGTTCTTTATTCAGAAATGTATACTGACGTGACCTTTTATAGACTGAGTTGAATTTTGATTTATGAAATATTAATCCTAGAAAACAAAAACCTAAAAAACCCTATTGTTCTGTACAATGTTTTATAAATGTATCTTTTGGGAAATAACAAAGTACAATGTTATCCGTTATTTGTCCTAGATATTCTGTTGAAATTGATATCAAGGTACCAAATACCAGAACTGCTATTGGTACAGAAAGCCAATATTTAGGTATCGACAACACAAACGCATGGACACACTCCCAATCCTGTGTTGTTGTCCTACAGCTCACAGCTTCACACTGGCAGGCAGGAAACATGCTGTCCTCGGCCCTGCTAGCACGTACATGCATTAACACTCACTGCTGAGGGAAATGGTTGATAATAAGAATAGTTACACATGAGACAGTTGTTTCAAAATAAAATCCCACTGAGCCAGAATCGGTTAAGGTTTATTTGTCTCTTACACAGCCGGGGCTGGGTATTAACAGCAGATTCTTTTCAGCGCACACAGAAAATAAAGAGAGCGGTGACCGTGAGGAGATATTCACTGATATTGACAAAAAGTGTATTGGATTAACATCCCTTACTTTACCTTTTAATCTACTCTTCTCTCCTCAGGATGATGAGCACATTGTGTTGGAGCCAGGAGATTTATTCCCCCCTTTCTCCCCTCCTCCTTCCCCACTGGCCAATGAGAAGAGAGGACCCCAGAGCCCCCAGCAGCACCGTCTCTTCAGAGTGGTACGGACTCCAGTACTGGACATAGTCAGGTAGGGAACCTGCCCACAGTGGGCCTGGTGGTTGAGAAATGGATTGTGTGGCTTACCTGGGTGTGTTATCTATGAGAGGCAAATTCATTTAGAAAATGCGCCCCCTATGAATTTCCGTCTTAAGCAATTGCCTAAACCAGTTTTCAAAGTGGGGTTGTTGAGAGGTTCTAGGAGGTCCCTAGCAAAAAGGGGAATACTTTTTTTTTTTTTTCCACTAAAATCCATTATAAATAACACAATGGCAGAATGTATGACTATGTTAGTAATGGGTTTCATACACTTACTGTAATAAAACATCTTAAAGCAAAAATCCTATCCGATGAGGCAGCCTGGGACAAAATCTAATCAAATGGGGATCCGTGGTTTTAATGTGTCAGTTTAGGGTTCCTTGATATGAAAACATTTGGGAACAGCTGGCCTTTGTCACCTATTCCACAGATGACAACTACCTTAAATCATTTCAATCAGGAGAGACTTTATTAGAATGAAAAATAAGTGTATTACATTGTGCAAAATAAAGTGAACTGTGAAGAGTCTGGCGACTAGACCCCAATAGTGGTATATTTAGGGGGGTAGGGATGATGTGATTAGGAGGAGGGTTGCATCGGTTCATAGTGAAAAGACAACTGACAGCAGCAGAGAGGATAAGAGGATTTGAAGTGCTCATATTATGCTCATTTTCAGGTTCATAATTGTGTTTAGAGGTTGTACCAGAATAGGTTTATGTGGTTTAATTTTCAGAAAACACCATCAATTTGTTGTACTGCACATTGCTGCAGCTCCTCTTTTCACCCTGTGTGTTGAGTTCTCTGTTTTAGCTACAGAGTGAGACATCTCACTTCTGTTCCATCTTTGTTGGGAGTCGCACATACCCAGTAAGCACTGCTAGCTTGTCAGTTGCAGAGTATGAGGGCGTGCCATGCTAGCAGCTAGGTGAGCATTATAACGTGTGTTCCAAAGTGACCACGTTTGTCTCTGAAGTAAAGGCTGGACTACAATAGAGCTGTTTGGAGCAGTTTGTGAACAGTGTTTTCTGTTGGAGATGGACTTTGGGCTTTTTCACTTTGTAAACCTATAATGTGCAGAAAAAAAGATATATAACACAATAAAGGAAAAGGGAAAAAGCCAAAAAGCATAATATGAGCACTTTAAAGTTTGACAGAGATGGTACGATAGGGTTAGGGAGAATCTGGTTGGTTAAACTAAGAGTGAACGCCCATAGTCGGCTGATGAAGTAGAAGCTGGACAGCGGGAGACAGAGAGATTGTGAATGAACGAGAGCGTAAAGAGTCTTCATGACTGAACTTTGGCTAAGCTTCATTAAAGTTTGTTTGACATGTGGTTTGCACACAGGGTTTACAAAGATAACACAGTGAAGGCTCTATATTATCTCTATATATTTCCTGTATACAGACATCCGTTCTCAGACCAGAGAGAGTATATTGATGAATAGTTTTCTTACAGGTAGAGAATGCTACATAGTTACATGACAAGAAAACATATCTAGTTTAAAATAAAATAAATCTCTAGTTATTTGACTAGAGTTGAGGCACTAAATGGCAACACCTAGACGTTATCAGCTCCTTATGAAGATGGTATAAAATAACGTTTTTGTCCCATGTCTTTTTTTCCAACAGGAACAGTTTGGAGTTGGCGTTGGCTCGACCAATCACAGTGCTAGATAATGAGAGGTTTACAGTGCAGTCAGTTATCGCCAAGCTGGTCTGTCCAGTCGTTCTGGTGAGCAATTAACATGGAGTTTCTAATTTGTCTCTGCATTGTATTTGGAATCACCGTTTCTCTACTTAAAACAACCCAGATGTAATGTATGCCACCTTTGCCGCTCTGGTATCTTAATAATCTTTCCCCTTAGGTGGCATTCCTGCTAGTGAATACTGTCCGCTACTTTTGTGATGCACCCAGCCTCACCCCCGCCTGCTTCAATTTCTTTCAGCTTCAGGTACAATTCAAAACTATAAGTGTGCAGCTAACCAAGGAGTGTATACAGTATTTTTTCCATCACGTTTCCTGGGTTGGCATTAGTAATGTGATATTTGAATTATAATCAGCTGTGACACACACACACACACACACACACACACACACACACACACACACACACACACACACACACACACACACACACACACACACACTTCTTAATGGTAATAAACCTACTGAATGACACATTTTGCACAGTGGTTCAAAAGGGATCATTACATGAAAAGGAGATGACTGGACAGAGATATAATTGTGTGAAATTGTATTTGCAGTTGATGGGTGTTTTGCCCATCTTGCCCTTGCTCTTCCCTGTTATGTGGGTGCTGTTGAATGCCTTCGGAGAGGCCAGGGTCCTCGCGGAGTTCAGCCGCGCAACACCAGCTGGTCTGGTGAGGGACACACACACACACACACACACACACACACACACACACACACACACACACACACACACACACACACACACACACACACACACACACACACACACACACACACAAATGGCGGAAAAGACAGATGTAGTTACTAACATGGAGGATTGTGTTCTATGTTTTAATTAATAACTGCAGACACACATGCTGTAAGGTTAGACTGATATGTGACATCTGATATTTTACAAGGTAAATACCAACAGTAGTGTACTCCCATCTGTGATATGCTGCTAAACAGTGTGATTAAGAATTGCATGTTAAACATTACCATTATAAATGTTACACAGGTATAACATTTAGAAATACTACAATCAGTCAGTGGTCAACCATTGCCAGTAGTTTTTACAGTGTTTTTGTGCTAATTTCCCTTTTAGTCACATGCTATGGGTTTGAGTACAGAGACAAAAGAACAGAATATTTGTTTTTAGAACTTAATGTTTACTGACTACACTTGATGCTGTTTCATATGTTTTTCCATGCTGGCTATTGGCACCTTCCATTTAAAAAATAATGATAGAGATCCTGAAACCCATATGGGTCTAACTGTAACACACACAAACACACAAACACACAGAGGAGACACAGCGAAGGCCTCCCTCTGGGTTTTAACTAGACTCTTCTCTTGCTCCAGCTTGCTAAGTTCTCTGAGGACACTCTAAGCAGCTACACCGAAGTGGTTTCCTCCCAGGTATAACCTCTCGCTGTCTCGCTCTCCCCTCCTCCACTCGCTTGGCTCTCCCACCTGAACCTGCCTGTCTTCACTCGCTTGCTGTCCTTGCCCTTTTGCAACTCCCTCTTTGGAACTCCCGTATACAGCCCTCGCTAGCCTCCCACCTCCACCCTCTCACCCTCAGTCTCCATTACATCTTTGATTTCTTCGCCATTGAAATCTTCATGGACATCTTCTGATCAGACCACCTCTCTGATTTTCCATGTATATTCATAACCTTTTTTTTTTGCTTTAGTACGAGCCCTTTGCTTTGCTTTCTGTTTTTTTATTCATCTCGTCAACATGTCTTGACCGAGCACCTCTGGATGTAAGTTTACACTCAGATGTCTCCGGTCATCTTTGACATGTTATCTCAACAGTCAATCCTGTCTCTTTAAGATCATTTTCTCACCTCATGGATACCACTTTATAATCCCACGAACTCTCACAGTTCCTGACCAAACCTAATCATTGTCCTCCATTGTTGCCGGGCTTAGTGCTCAAAGGAAAAGTCATCAGCAGATTACCACCGATCTGCCTTTATGAAAACATCAGTGTTTTATTTCTGGCTTTGGCGTTGCTCCAAATGAATACAGAGCAAGTGTTAGATGTAGGGAAGATGATCTGGGATGGACTTTTACTTGAATCTGTGCCTGATCTTCCACCTCTGCTTGTCTGCCTGCACTGCATGTCTGGACATCAGCCCAAATATGGCCCTATGGTGGTAGTTCTCTATGGTTTCCTCTCCTAGTTTCCCTTCCTTATCTCCTTTTGATATTATAATGAAACTATTTTTGACTTGGTCACAGCATCAAATGATGATTGAAATCTCTATTTGGCAGATCAATTCGTAATAGTCACTCACCATACTGCTGTTGCTAGTATTGCGAATGCTTTTGGTTTGAACAGATTTTGACCTATTTTAAGACATTGTCCCTGCTGTACACTCCGACTGGACTGAGCCAATCATATCCAACATGCTCCTCATTGATGCCTGTTGCAATACTCTAATAGTAGTGTGCAACATTTGTGTCGAGTTGGTTAATTTATCTCAGTTATTTGTCACATTATTTCCAGGCCCTTCATGGGAATTTCAGAGTTGGATGACTGAGGAAAGTGGTATTGCTGTGTGATTTTGAAATTGATAATTTTAGCTGGTTGGTCTCATGTATGTACAGGATGTAACTGAATACAAATATATACAGTTGACATTTTTAGCATCAAACTAACCAAAGTGATTGTTGGATACAGATACTAGCTCTGTGTTAGACCCCTAATGTACATGTTTCCTTGGTTAACCAGCCCTCGGCCAAAGATCCGAAAAGTTCATTTTGGAAGCTGCCTGATGATAAACAAAGGAGGCAATGAAGGGCAAGCTGGGATTGTTTTCAGTTTGTACCTCTCTGAAGCGGTCGTCATGGATTCCATCCAAAAGAATCAAAATGCATGGATTATTTCAGACCACTCACAAATAGCTGCAGCTTGCACTAGCACCACTCCCCTCCTCGCCTTGTGCCACTAGCATTGTAGTATAGAATCTTTATCTCTCTTTACAGCCCAATCACAGAGCTTGTTTTTTATAGCTGGTTTGCTCAATCTACTTTCTTTTTTTTTTTGTTAAATGTCTATTTTACTTACTGAATCACTATATTTATGACTTAAATATTACTTTTGAATTTTATTTTCATAATTTGTATGTATTGACACATTTCTGTCTTCTAGTACGTAATAGAAAGCAATCCTTTAACTTAATTTGTGTGTGTGTGTTTATTTGTGCAGGAGTTGCTGCGTTGTGTGTGGAGACACCTGCTCGGCGTCCTGAAGGGAGAGTCGCAGACACTCTGTTATACTTCCAGCCTTTTACACACTCTAGGATCTGTCACTGTGAGTATTATGGGGGAGATAGGGGACAGATATCTAATGGCAATTTTCAATTGTGACTTTTATTTTTTTTATTTTTTTCCGTAACTTAAAATCCAGGTCCACGTTGACTGTTACATAATACATTAAAGAACATAAGCTTGTACCAAGTAAAAATGTTGTTTTTAAGGGTAAGCACTTAAAGGGTAACTACCGTTATTTTTTCAACCTGGACCCTATGTTCCTGTGTTTTTGTGTCTAAGTGACTGATGGGAAAAACAATCTTTGACATCGGTCCAGTATTAAGAGAGATCTCTGCCGTCGGCAGTCAGCGAAACAAGCTACAATGTAAGTTAATAGGGCAGTTGTCCAGCTTGTATTTATGTTCACAGAAGTGCTCGTTTTGCCGCTGACAGACTTAGATTAATATTCTAAGTGTCTGACAACATTATGGAAAGGATTTCTAAGGAGCTCGACCTTTCTGTTAAAGAGTAAGGTCCTTTATTTAAACATAAAAACATCCGCGAAATTGCGTTTGCTAAAGCCAACAGACCGCATGTAAATAAACAGTAATTTTAGCATCGTAAAATACACTTCATTCAAAGTCGACAGAAACAAAATAAAACTATGAAAAGCCGTTTTGGGTCGTCTTTCCACTTTTCCAACCATCACAACTCTAGTTTTGGTTGAAATAAACACATAGAAAATATGTTGGCTCTATACACGCTAAAAGTATTGTCTTTTTGAATGGAGTTTGGTGGGTTTAGCGCTAGCGACTTCAGAGCTGTTTCTGCTTAATCAAAAAGGTCTTAAAGAGGTTTTAAAACGGCTGTAGGGATCCTTTCCATAATGTTTTCAGACACTAAGAATAATAAAGATTGTTGCTCCCATCAGTCACTTACACACAAAAACATCGGAAAATAGGGTACAGGTTGACAAAAAACGAAATTACCCTTTAAAGGGCTGCACACCTCCAACTCTTCAGCGAGCTAACTAGCTTCTTTTACTGTGCCCTATCTGCGGTGTCCTATGTGGGAAAACTACTCGCAGCATGAAATCAGAAGGAGGATGCAATTATTTTTGACTGACTTCTTACAGTGTTTGTCTGGCTGCACTGGAAACAGATACGCGAGCTGCTCCTCTGTTTCTTAAGTAGTTCTTCTAAAGTAGCTGCTCAGTTACAAACGACAAACATGAATATACCAACTATCTATGTACTTACATTAGAAACTATTTCATGCGTGTACGTATTTGTGTGTATGTAGGTGCTGTGTTGTGTGGACAAGCAGGGGATCCTGTCATGGCCTAACCCCAGTCCAGAGACTGTGCTGTTCTTCAGTGGACGAGTGGAGCCACCTCACAACAGCCAGGATGATCTCCGAGACGACCTGTCTGTCAGCTCCTACTGCCGAATGGAGACAGATGACGACAGGGATGAGGTGTGTATGTGTGTGTTTGTGTGTTCTCTTATACAGTGTAGCAGCCTGATGGTGTTATTTTGTAGTCAAGAATCCTTTACCTGATAATGCACAGTATTGTATCCATCCCTGACTCCTCGTGACTGCTGCACAGGCCCAGGAGGCGGAGGCTCTGCTCTGTCTACCAGCAGAACCCCGTCTGGGGGACGGGCCGGAGCCCAGTGAGACGTCCCATGACACTGCTCGCTCGTCTGACACATTCCGGCTGCGGCGCACCTGCCAGCCTGCACACACTCGCACCAAACACCACTCGGGATCCAATGTGAGCTTCAGCCATGACGTCGAGGGAGGCGAGGATGACCAGGCCCAGGTAAAGACTGGAACTGAACCTATCAACTGTATGAAATAGTTATAAAAAAGTTCAAATTAAAGACTTCTTTGACTTCCCAATCTCTGCTGTGTTGTGATGTTGTTTTCTTTGTGTCATTTCTGTCCCATATGTCTCCAGGACTTTGCAATGGGCTGCCCGGAGGCGGAGGCCGATGACTTTGTGTGCGACTACCACCTGGAGATGCTGAGCCTGTCGCAGGACCAGCAGAACCCAGCCAGCATCCAGTTCGATGACCTCTCCTGGCAGTGCCACCTGCCGTCCCTCAAGCCGCTGGGCCTCAACATCATGCTGAACCTCTGCAACGCCAGCGTCACCCAGCAGCTCTGCCGCTTCTCTGACCACCTGTCCAACCTGGCTCTGCAGGAGAGCCATGGCACCGTGCTGCCCGTCTGCGTCCCCTGGGGGCTCTGTGAGCTCTCCAGGCTCATAGGTGAGCATGCAATGATGGTGTTTTTTTTTAGGGCTGCTTTTGCATCTAGTTAATGTAGAGCAAGCGTTTTATACCATGGCCTGGTTTTCCCCCTTAAGCCCCTTTCACACAAGCTTTGCAAACCTGAAATTATCTAGACATTACCTGGCAGAGCTGTATGTGAGAACGCAAACATCCAAATCAGTCCAATCGGATATCAAATGGTCGTTACTCTGTCAGCTCCCTTGTACAAAGTCTGTGTTATCTCTGATTGAGCCAAAACTGTGAGAATTAACAGCAAGCGAGTGGGAGTGTTGATGACGTTTTCAATTGGCGCGCGCAAACCCACAACAAAAACAAACATCCGAGGGTGAAGAAGGAGGGGGATTTACACGAAAACGCCAGTTAAAATGTCTTACTGGAGAGACGACAACGTTCAGGAACTTCTGTCGGTAAGGGCTGAGGCCCAAATCGTCAGACAAATTCCTGGAACGGCAAGAGACTTGGTTGTTTATGACCAAATTATGAGCCGGCTCCATGACGCAGTTTGTTGTTTGCGGCACGCTCTGAGAACTGAGTCCTCTTTCAAGTAAACTGAGTGTGAATGCAAAAAGAAGTCTCTTTTTTTGTTGGTCCACTTTTTGGTTAACTTTAAGAGGACTGAGTTTGGTTCGTTTAAAGAGGACTGTATCCGAGAAGAAAGTCCTATCCATAGAGTAAATGTCTGAGCAACTATGAGCAAAGATCTACCCCTATATGGTTTTAATAAGTTAGAGTAAGCCCACAAGCTGTTGAATTGTTGTACTGGAATGGGAGTATTTCATCTGGCAAAATGGCAAGAGAACCATAATCCTTTTATGAAGTCACTTGGGAGCAAAAATTTCTTCTCTGGTCAGAAAGGTAATAAATGAAAGGGCTTTCCATGATGTAAAACCTGTTAATTGTGGTAAACCGATTTATTGTTCAGTGGGATTATTGACTGATAAGAGCCTAACTAATAGAATATAATTCTAATAAAAGTCCAACTAAAATGGATGTACATCCTTAAAAATGTTTTATATCAACTGAACTTCTGGGTGTGTGTGTTTGTGTGTGTGTGTGTGTGTGTGTGTGTGTGTGTGTGTGTGTGTGTGTGTGTGTGTGTGTGTGTGTGTGTGTGTGTGTGTGTGTGTGTGTGTGTGTGTGTGTGTGTGTGTGTGTGTCTGTCTCAGGGTTCACTCCTGGTGCGAGGGAGCTGTTTAAACAGGAGAACCACTTGGCTCTGTACCAACTGCCATCTGGAGAAAAGACAAAGGAGTTCACTTCCCGCCGCCTTCATTACTTCACCAAACGCCAGCCTCCCATCTCCCACCTTATCTCCCTGTTTGTCCGAGACTCTTCCTCCAGTGAGTCCACACACACACACACCCTTCAATCTACCCAGGTTTCTGTCCCACTAGTCTGGTTTGTTTGATTTAGATTTTTTAATGAAATGATAAAAGCTAACCCTGATTTTCCACCGGGCACGTCTGTGCTGCGTTCCGGCTGCGCCACGCACCGTACCACACCTGGAGCGTCTCAGAAGCAGAGCATCTTGCCTGCACGACTTGCAGATTTTATTGTCTCTACAACTACTTGAAAAAACAATCACGTATTTATTAACTAGTATCTATCTTCTAGGGATGTCCCGATCACCGGATCGGATCGGAGCTGATTTTGGCATTTTTTTTTACCTGATCGGGGATCGGCATTCACTCAAGTTACCTTACCCCAATCATGTACATCAGCTTGTAACAATCGCTGCCTTTAGTCACACACGCCCTGCTCCACAAACGCACCGCCAGACTGCCTGGATGCTGGCACTTTCAAACCAAGATGGGCGCGGCCACTCACCAGTGTCTGTTCAGAGTCTCTGTCGCTGTCTTGTAGCTTGCCAACCCTTGGCAACAATTTTAAAAAGTCTGTCTTTTTTAGTCACCCGTTTTTTACAGAAGTGGATTATGGTAATTCTCCACACTTCTTCCGTGATTCCACCAGGAAACCACGCTTTCATGCCGTTATTCCCTGGAGCCGACATCGGTAAACACAAGAAGAAAATCAAACTATTAACTGTTAAGCACAAGTTAGTTTTCGTTGTCCAGTGGGGAACTTGAGACTTGAGGTTTTCTGGGATCCTAAAGAGAACTGTTTTGGTGTTAAAGTTAAATGCATTAAGCTTAAGACATATTTCAGTTACTTTGCTTACCTTGTTTTCTTTTGTAAACAAAACACGGTGTGCAGCTCTATTATCTGAGCAAATACAGATACTATAGATACTGATCAGGACATCCCTACTACCTTCTACTCTAAGCACTCCTGTAATTAAACTCCATGCCTTCTCTTTTCAGGCGTTGTCCTTATAAAAAGCATCTGTGATGTCTATTATGTTTTTCACCTCTAAGATGAATCTTTTGTCGTCCGTGGTGTTGTAGAGGAGACGTATACAATACTGGGGGATGTGTTTTGGATAAAGTCGCTTGTTTATCTTCCTGCCCGGCTGGCTGAACGCCCCGCGGCTTGCGTAAGAATAGACCTGGTGCGTATCTTTAGCGTAGCGGGGACCCGCTTCGCGCACACTTCTGGGACGTGCCGTGGCGCAGCTGGTGGAATATCAAGCATTGACTTGAATGGCCGCTAATGCTCGCGGGGGTCGCGGCACCTCTGGAACGCAGCGCAGACGCGCCTGGTGGAAAATAGTGGTAAGCCCTTTTTTACTTAAATGTATTTGTTGCATTTTACTGTGTTAATTGTCCTTTCCCTTTCTCTTCGAATTTGCCCAAAGAGCAGAGTAAGTTAAAAAGAGAATTCATTTCTTTGTTTAATAGACCTTTTTCACGGCAGACATGTTGACTTGTCATAGTAGGAAAAGCACAGTTGTATTCAAAACCATTACTGATGGCTGCATTCCACTTAGGAGAGGTCCTGGTATTGTGCATGCTGACTCACTGAAATAGCTTACTGGGACACTTGATGGAATTGAGGCATCGTTAAGGTTATCAATTTCAGCTGTGCTTTTCCTACTTTGAAGTCAAAATGTCTGCTGTGAAAAAGGTCCATTGCTAGCATTATTCACTCTGTGTCATGACCTCTGACCTTTCTGTTGCAGATAACGTCCAGATGCTGTCTCATGGCTCGGCCGACCTTATCCTGGAGTCCTGCACTGACTTCTGGGATGGAACTGATATCTATCCCCTCTCAGGCTCAGACAGGTGCAGTACAGTCACACTGATCATTCTCACTTTGCTGTAAATCTTAAGTCAAACATAAAGTATAAAAAAAGAGTTCACAATATTAATCACAAGCCGATATCATCCATATTTCTAGCAGTCTGTCCAGTCTTCCGCCTATTGTTTGTTTAACCCGTCCCTTTGCCTGTTACAGAAAGAAGGTTCTGGACTTCTACCAGCGTGCCTGTCTGTCAGGTTACTGCTCTGCATTTGCCTATAAGCCCATGCAGGTATCCTTGTCCAGCCAACTGAATGGGAAGTGTGTGGAGCTGACCTGTGGTCCCTGCCTCTTCTCTGGAGTGGAGCTGCCCTCCACCACCCCCATCAAACACAACTCCTGCAGGAACAGCTGGAGCTCCGACGGTACGACTTATTGACAGAGGGACATAGGTCTGGGTACCGAATTCAATACTTTTTAGGCACTGACCGAATTGCCTCCTTAGTATCGAGTATTGAAAAATGACAGTGTCATTCAATACCCAGTTTCAATCCCTATGGAGTAAATCTCATCAGTGAGCCAATAAACACGCAGCATGCTTCTACCAAGCTCTAACAATGCTTGTGATTGGCTGTTTAGTGTTAGATGGCGTAGAGGCACGCAGGAAAAACGCTATGTCACGCACAGAGACGGGCCTCACATAGTAGGAGCTGAAAAATAAATAAAAAAAGATTTGTACCGTAATGTGTTAATGTTTAAAATTCTTTTTGTTAAAATGGATTTAGTAAAATTAGCATAGAAAAAAAACATTGTTCAGGAACCATTATCGAAGTCACAGTGTTGGTATCGGTACAGGTATCGAATATGTACACTATAGCCACCCCTAGAAGGACGTATAGTTAAAGTAATGATACAACTTTTTTCTCATTCTGTTTTCCTTTCGATGTCTTTTCCCTTCACGTCTACAGAGGGTATAGGTGAGGGTGTGGAGCGCGACGACTGTGTTCAGGCCCTCAGTGGGCAGATCTTCATGGGCATGGTATCGTCCCAGTTCCAGGCGAGGCTGGACACCGTCCGGCTCATCGATGCCCTCGTCACCGCCTGTATCCGGTTTGTTTACTTTTCCATGGAGGACGAGCTCCGCAGCAAGGTGAAGACTCATGAGCTTGAATGAACATTCGATAGTACACTATCTAGTTGGTTACGGTGGCGCTGGCAGCCGTAATCCTGTACGCACTGTGAGACATGCAACGCATCTAATGCGTAACAATGCCTAAATGCGCACAGGAGCAGCAGCCAACAGCAACTATGTTCTCCTCTCTGCTCTGTTCACAGTGCTATTTTTTTCCATTAAATATGCATTATTTCACCAACAACCCATCCACTATTAATCATAAAGTTAATTTTTATGACTCGATCCGTAGATAAACTGGATGCTGAGTATCGCTAAACCCACGGATGGAGCTAGCATGTTGTTTGAATCATGTGTGTCAACATGGACATGAATATTGCAGTTATGAGGCTTAGGGCCTTATTTTAACGATCTGAAACGCAAGTATGAAACGCAAAATGCAAGTAGCTTTGTGGGCGGATCTCGGGCGCTGTTGCTATTATACCGGCGGGATAAATGAATCTAAAATGGGTTGGTCTGAAGTAGCTAGGTGTGGTTTGGGCGTAACGTGAAAATAACCAATCAGAGCGTCATCTCGCATTCCCTTTAAGAGCAGGCGCGCTTGTTCCATGGTGGATTGCGATTATGATGGCTGATCTGCCTGGCGCACGCCAGCAGGAGCTGTCCGGGATGCGGCAAAGTAATAAATGCCTGTCTTGGCTGGGTGGCGATGTTGCTGCGGCCTCTCGGGCGCGTCTCCTCAAGTCTGGAGAGGATTGCTGCAACCATGGAGCGTGGGCCTCCAAACCCACCACCTGCTCCTGTTGTGCCCCTTCCTCCTCCCCCCACTCCATCTCCGTCCACCCGCTCCACCAGGAGCGCATCGCGCATTACTCCCGGACCAGATTCCGCCGGAGTGTCCAATCCCACCGTAGTTCAACATCACGTCTCCTTAAGTCCTCTAATATTTCCTCATTTATGTCATCAACACATCCATGATTCATGGAAATGTTGTGTAAAACACAACAAGCCACAAAGAATGCTGGGACTTTTTGAGGACTGTACTGTAAAGTGCCTCCAAACACCTGAAGCGCATTTTCAGTAAAATTTTTCCTTGTAATTATGTATGGTTTGCAAAAATGGGAACTGCTGCGTCAGTGTAGATGAGGGAAGCAAAGTGTATGCACCTTGTGCACACGCTACATTATGGCCAAGCATGTGCCCCTAAAATAGCATCTGAATAACGCGCTACTGACTTTAGACTAGCACCACTGACTTTAGACTAGCACCACTGACTTTAGACCAGGTTTTTCCTGGTCAGTGGCGGAATTGTTTTCTGAAACTGCAAAATAGCACCACGTAATGTTTGTGCCGGAAAACTCCTCCTCTTTTCGCAGAACCGCCCCCGGGAGCGCGAATACATTCCCTAATTTACCGACGTGCGTCTGTGGAGGGAAAAGTCCGCTGTGCGTCGGGTGCAAAATAGGAATGATACATGCGTCGGTGTACAAAGGCAATTGCGCTGAGTGCAAGATAGGGCCCTTATACCATTTTTTTTAATAATATTTGGGATATGATGTTTACATGGCACACAGATAAATCATGTTCTTTATAATGAGTATGAGCAGGGCCTGAAGTTAACTTTTTTCACCACCTGCCACAGTGACTTTTTACCAGCCAGTTTTTTTTTTTGCCTTTATAAAGGTGAAAAACAGGACTTGCTGTGTCGATATGATCCCATCCTGTCCTATTCATGGTAGCCTACTACTGATAATCCTGCATAGGATTCACATAGACAGTGAAAGTTGCAAAAAGTAAAAAAATAAATTGTATAGTTCTTTAAAAATGAAAAGGAAACTTGTTTTGGGGCAAATAATTATTACTTTATTACATTATGAATTACTCTGGCTGAGATTTCCTAGGAACCCTACCAAAAAAGGCTCAGGATGCTGCAAATGTTGGTATAATATGAAAATGGCTGGTGGATTTAAGACAAGAAAAATTATAATTTATTGAATAAATCAAATATGAACATATCTGTCAGTGGCTTGTTGATCTTGACATTGTTAATTTCCTATCCTGGCCTGACACACACACACACACACACACACACACACACACACACACACACACACACACACACACACACACACACACACAATTACATTATCTTAATGCAGTGCAACTACTTCAGCATATAAATAATGCACCTAAAATACAAACGTGGGCGAGGGCGTTCAGCAATCGCTAACGAATCAACAGCCACGTGTAATTTAGCTCGCAGGTGAAGAACACAAACAACGAAAATCACCAGCTAACTTAATTTACATTCGCAAGACCAGGCTTAAATGAACTGACAACAGAAGTTATACGACTTACAGTTCTCAAGGACACACACACACACAATCTCAACTGGCTAGTTATCCTTGTGTGTCCACGCTATTCTCCGACATGCACTCTAACAATGCAGCCTTATTTCTGATACCGTGGGGGGCAGAAATGTTGCCGTGGGGGGCCGCCACAGTCAAATCAGCATAGAGGAAACACTGCAAATTTCAATAAGGTTCAAATCTCTATTTATTAAAATTGTTTAACACTGCACTGTTCAAGTAAAATGAATTTGTAGTGCAAACTGAAGCCAGATGTAGGCTATCAATCCAACCACAAAATAAAGTCACTTAGGAGGAATACAAAAATAAAAACTTAAAGTAAACAGAGCAAGTGCAAAAAGAGTGGCCTGTATTTGCTTTTTTTAACAGTAGGTAAAATAACGAATAAGCTCTTGTTTAACATCAAAGCTCTACTCACTTTAATTTTACTAATTATTTGTATCTAAAGGCTGGTTAAGCACTGTAGGGAGGAGAAGTTGGACTGTTTTTTTTGTCTCGTTCCAGTAATTGGGACATCTAGGTGATGGCGTCGGATATGCGTTAGCATGTTAGATGTATTTCCACTCACATACCCAACAACTGCTGAACAACTGTAGCCTACTACTGGAACTGACCCGAAGACCGACGTTTTCGAGGCGGGGTCGGCACCAGGCTGCAGCCATACAGTCTCGAAGTTTTGCCAAACTTGCTTTGTGTCGACGCATTTACGTAGTCGACTACGTCGACGAATCGTCCCATCCCTGATTCATACGGTTTGATAAAGTACTTATTGGACTTTAACTTATCATTGCACTTACAATAACGTAGCTGTCCTCAATTTAAGTCGTCCTGTACGTCTCACACTGTGTGTGTGTGTGTGTGTGTGTGTGTGTGTGTGTGTGTGTGTGTGTGTGTGTGTGTGTGTGTGTGTGTGTGTGTGTGTGTGTGTGTGTGTGTGTGTGTGTGTGTGTGTGTGTGTGTGTGTGTGTGTGTGTGTCATATCGCGGGGAGAACGGAGCAGCAGACCCGCCCGCTGCAGAGAGCCGACAGGATGGAAACAGCAATTTATAGTGAAAAATCGTTAGAGCGTACAGTGATGTAAAAATGTATACATGTTGGCAGGACTGTCTGAAATGTTGTCTTTCGCTGTACGCTTTGTTGGTAAATGTGAGATATTCGAGTCACACACACCTCGTCTTCATAACCGAAACAAGGAAATTAATTTGACCCGTTCTCACTCCCGCTTGGTCAGTGGCTGCACGTGGGACTGCTGCTGCCAATGTGGCAGGTAGATTGACAGTGTTACCCGCCAATTGAAAAATTCACCCGCATTTGGCTGGTGGTCGGGTGTTAATTTCAGGCCCTGGGTATGAGTATGATACTCTTTCCTCAGGAAATGAAATTACTCTTATCTTTTGTCTCTCGATGTCTCTGCCGGCAGCATCATGGTCATCCAATAAATGTATATAATGTATATCCCAGCATGCATTTGATTCCAGTCCACACTCTGTGACACACCAAGGGCCCGTCTTTGTTTTTGTTGTTGTCGTTGCAGTAACTGCTACATAACACTACAATAATTCTTAGCAGTAGAACTATTATTCTTAGCAAAAAATGACAAAATCCCATCCTTCAAAAAGAATAGACATTACATTGTCTCAGCAACTCCTCAGACGTAGTCTAAAAATCATCAATGGCACATATTAGGACAAATAAATAAATGAAAAATGTGTGCATGAAGAAAATACACAAAAGATATAAGATGTCACAAGCAGTGTACTGCACATCAGAAGAAAAGTGTGAGTGCTTGAGTTAAATGGCTACTTTTGTGTCTATGCAGGTTTTTGCAGAGAAGATGGGTTTAGAGACAGGCTGGAACTGTCACATCTCTTTGACTCCAAACGGAGACGGTCCTTGTGATGGAGCTCCATCCAGCCCCAGTCACGGCTCCCTGCATGAAGGTAGGTACCACACGTATTCGTACAAACTCAGCTTAATATTCTTTGTATTCAATTTACATTAGGGATGCACTACATGTCTCTTCTACTGACTGCAGGTTTGATTTGTACATCAGTATGGATTTTTAGAGTTACTGTTTATATTTTGTGTGGCCTCAGGAATTAAATTCTTAAAGGGAACCTTCACCAATTTTATGCATCAAAGTGTGTTTACAGGTGTGGGGGAGTACTACAGCATACATGAAAAAAATAAATGTAAAGCATTTTGCGAAGACTACAAGTTTGAAAATTGAAAAAATCTAAGGGTTTACCAGACCTGTAGCTCGCTCCTCATCGCAGCTCGAGGCTGCTGCTAGCATAACGCACCCAAATCTCAGAACCAACTGTAGGCAGGTGAATTGCATTGTAGGTAATGTAGGCACTAGGTTATGACGAGAAAGAAGCATGTGTGGAATAAAAACAGTTCTCTGGTTCAGCTGCATTCATTTTGATCCTGAGTATGACAATCTTATAGGAGTGCAATGCTAAATCAGTGGAGTAGTCTTTTAAAGTCTCGTGCTTATTAATAAAAGTCTCGCTTTGCCAGACCATCCACACGCTGCAGAGCAAAGGAGGGTCTGGATAGTCCGGTTTATTGGCATTTCTTTAAACCAATCACAATCGTCATGGGCGACTCTAAGCTCCCCAAGGAGCCGCTGCAAAATAGTCGTGCGAGAGAAAACTCAGATTGGACAGATAGTCTAGCTAGCTGTCTGGATTTACCCTGCAGAGATCTGAGGAGCAGTTAACCATAGTCCTCACAAATCCACCAGAGTTTAAAACTCCAACACAAAGAGAGTGGAAGGTAACCGGAGCAATCCCACAAGTGTAACATCAAGGATATAGACTAATTAATACATGGTTATTATGTGCATCTGTAGGGTAGAGCATGGTAAAACACTGGTGCATTTGGAGATGCTCTTCAATACACATATAAATACCAGTAATAGTATCAGTTGGAGAGTTTTCAAACCCATGTACATTTTAAATCACATCTTGTCAAATCATGACATTTCCCTGTCCAGTGAGCTGGCTATCAGATCAGATGTGAGCAGAGACTGGAGCCAAAAGAAAAATCCAAATCCTCCCCTCCATGTTTGCTAAGCCTCTGGGTTGTTTTAATTAGACTTCCTAATTACGTACGGTGTGTGTTCCAGTCAAAAACATGTTCCTTAAATTAAGGCTCAACAAGTGAACCCTGTGAAAGCTAGTTCTAAAATGTGTGAGTGTTTGACAGTCTCTCTTCATATGTGATCCAGATTCCCGGGATGAAGCCGAAGGCCCACTGCTGCCAGAGGAGGAAGCCCACTCTGACCTGGCCAGTTTCCAGCCCACAGACAGCGACGTGCCCAGCTTTCTGGAGGACTGCAACAGGGTAATTTTAATAAAAGGGTATTAAGGGTATTTATTAAAACCAATGAAACTATTGCTCAGTTCTCTTTACAAAAGAGGAAGGATCACTATCTGTTTGATGTCAACCCCTACATTACAGATGGATTTCTCTGTCCTTTGCTTTCTGAACCAGCAGGAGATAAGGGGTGGACGATATATATTGTTTACAATAATATCGTCATTGTTGTGTTAACGATGTGCAAATTGACATTAGCGAGTATTTAAATTACTTAGAAAAAAACACTTCAAAACACGCATTGGAACGCTACACATTCACTAATGTCAACAAAGATGGTGGCGCGCGATTGTGCAGCGTCTACTAGGTCTCCTGTCGGTGTATATTTATACAAGTACAGCCACACTGAACTAATCAATAGGACTACGATACAACACAGCCGTTACCAGAGCCTTCCAGGTGGCTCATAACATCCCGGAGGACATAGCCATGGTATTGCTGCTTGTAGCTTACTCCAAATCCATTGTAGCCCAAAATACTTACAGAAGGACCCCAAAGCACTTTATATGCAACCACACTGTGTTGTCTACTACTGACTTACATTGTACTTCTAATTCAGAGGAAAACATTGTACTACTAAATATCACAATTAAAATGTGGAGTAATCGCAGACATTTGCCTTATTGACTCATGGCGCTGCGCCATGTGACACTTATCTGGCCCGTTATGACAAAATCTGCGTTAATCAACCACCAGAACCGGGCAGACAAACTCACACTCCCAATAAGGGAGTGAGAATGATCGGAGTGAAATTAAGTTGGGCTTTTATTGTGAAGGGTAGACAGCTTTTTTTATCGAGTTTCCTCTTAGCAAAATGCTGAGTGAATTTAAGCTGTGCTTAAACTGCACAGAAGCAAGAGCCAGTTATGGCAGCGCGTTTTTTATCAAACTTTTTCCTCAACCTTTATTGTTCGGTTGTTTAGTTCAATTCACAGTTCATTCATGTAAAGCTTGTTTAGTTCAATTCACATTTTATTAATATCCGATATCCAACGCTATCCAAACTGCTCCAAATTCCAAACCCCAAAGTTCATTGGGTACCCAGGAAACCAACTTTGAAGTAGATCGGATGAACAGTTTATGAGATATTTCAAAGACAGACGCACACACTCATGCACGCACACACATACAGAGATTCCCTGATTTATTAGAAAGATGCACTGCTGATATTTTGTCTAATAAAGAACTCAAATTATTGACATTTAGTCTAAACATGTTTTTTTTTTTTTTTGTCTATTTCAATTTCCAATTTTTGACTGTTCCTGTTTTTCTGTCCCTGCTCTTTCTTAGGCCAAGCTACCTCGTGGCATTCACCAGGTTCGTCCTCATCTGAAGAACATTGATAATGTGCCTCTTTTGGTGCCACTCTTCACTGACTGCACCCCTGACAGTGAGTTTTTTTCACACTCACAATGCGTAATTCCACTTTGTTTTCTACACTTTTTGTATTTCTTTTTCAAGTTGTCCTTTGTCCCCATTGTCTTCATTTGCCCCTCAAGAGTGATTTAGATTCTAATGAGGAAAAGTAGTGATGGCAATAATATGATATGATATGATAGGCTATATCCACAACGTTCCACTTCTGGGACTGCTCTTGTTCTGCTGGATGTCTGTTTTCGCATGTCCCATTGCCTTCCTCTTTCTTTGTGTTGGCGTTCTAACCTCCAGTGGATTTGTGAGGACTATGGTTAACTGCTCCTCAGATCTCTGCAGGGTAAATCCAGACAGCTAGCTAGACTATCTGTCCAATCTGAGTTTTCTGTTGCATGACTAAAACGACTTTTGAACGTACACATGTTCCACCAAAACAAGTTCCTTCCTGAGACTATTTAGCAGAGGCACCGTGGCTCCACTCGCCGCTTAGCCCCGCCCAAGACGATTGTGATTTGTTTAAAGAAAAGTCAATAAACCAGAGCACGTTTTCTCCCATCCAGGAATGCTGTGTGGACTAGCCAGACCTTCCTCCGCAGCGCTGTGGAGGAAGGTCTGGCAATGTAAGATTAACATGATAGTAATATTTATACTAATGTTTATTTTCTTGACAGCCATGTGTGAGATGATAAAGATCATGCAGGAGAACAGGGAGGTTACATGCTGTCTGGGAAGCTCCGCCAATTTCCGCAACAGCCGCCTGTTTCTACAGAGTAACCTCAGGTACTTTTTTTTTTTTATGTGTAAATTGATGTTCTTTGGATTAAGGGGTTCGACCGGTGTTGATTTGTAATGTTAATGTTTGATTTTTTTTATCACCAAAAAAATTAGAACCACTAAATGTTTATTCTTAGCGGATTGGGAAAGACTGAAGCAGCATGTAGAATTTGTGGAATCCAGCTAAATGCTACCTCTTGTGGTATCTAGCCATGCAGTTAGTTTTAGTTTGACTTATTCAGGTTTTGAGATATATCTCTCTCTGAGATTTCTACCTACCCAATACACTCACAGCACTGAAGAGTGACATTCAAAAATACAACAGCCACATCTCAATTAAGTCAGTGTCCCCATTTTGGACGATCCACAGAACGTCAGTGGCTTAAGGTCGTTCATTAAACACTGATCACACAATTTACAGGTACAGTTCATTACATAGGGAATTAGTTGTCACCAATTAGTATTGAAAAATAGAAGGAATAAGGAACAGTTAAGTGTTCAGTGCAGATCCACATTCACGTTAGCAAGTACTGGATCCCAGTCAATTTGGTCTTCTTTTAAGGATAGAAATTTAAATCTTTACAACAAATCCTGCAAGTCAGTAAATAAGTTTAAGTAAGTTTCACAGGCTTGTAGCCACTATCACACTTACCCCACTTGCACGTTCATCTTTTTTTTATTTTTTTATTTTATTAATATACAAGCGTGGCTTCATATAATTTTTTAGAAATGTAGCTATAGAAAATATGCAGTGTCATTTTTCAGTACAAATGATACTACATTTGCCTCCATTGCACTTGTGCGGAGACAGAACCTGGTTAAAAAACATCTTCACGGTTAGATTCTACAAGAAGTTAGTGAAGAAACGCTTCTTGTAACTTGGCTATATTGACCCTTTGTGGGCGCAGTATTATGATCCTGATTGGCCCATATGTGAACTTTCAACTTCCTTCCTCCACAGCATCGCTCTGGACCCTCTGTACCCCTCTCAGTGTTCTTGGGAGACGTTCGGCTATGCCACTGGAGGAGGATTTAACGACCGAGACGCTGAAGGCCTGTCTCCTCTGAGGCTCTCCGGACAGCTCAACAGTCTGGGCTGCTCCGTCACCTTCCACCAAGGAGAGAGTGTCAGCATGGTCAAGCTCATAGAGCAGGTTAGACACGCAAGCACTCGCACACTCGTTAAGTCAGAGAGAGTATTCAAATGTATTAAAGAGCCCATATTATACTCATTTTCAGCATCATATTTGTACTCTTGGGGGTCTAATAGAATAGGTTTACATGCTTTGATGTTCAAAAAACATATTATGTTTCCCATACTGCCCATTACTACAGCTCCTCTGTCTGAAACACTATGTCTGAGCTCTTAGCCCGCCTTCCTGAAAAACCCAGTCTGCTCTGATTGGGAAGCTGATCCACCCTGTTGTGATTGGTCAGCTGGCCCACTCTGTTGTGATTGGTTAACCAGATTCAAACAAGCCACTGGGTGGGATGTGCTTGCTCAGGCAGCACATTTGATAAACTGGGCTGGCATTCTCAATTAATGACATGCAGCACGGTGGCTCAGTGGTTAGCACTTCTGGCTCACAGCAAGAAGGTTCTGGGTTTGAACCCAGGTCGTCTCGGCCTTTCTGGGTGGAGTTTGCATGTTCCCCCGTGTTTGCGTGGGTTTCCTCCGGGTGCTCCGGTTTCTTCCCACCATAAAGACATGCATGCTAGGCAACTAGGACTACAGTTGAAAATTAGCCGACTGGCTAACACTGGCACATTTACAGAAATGTTCATTAATGTGCATTGTCCTAATCAAATAAATAAACAAACAAACCTCACTAATTAAAGAATGTTAAACAGGCAGATTTTAGACAGTTGAGAAAAAGTGCTGTCTGTGGGAGAGAAAGTTCCATTTGGAGTGAAATGTGTTTTTTTTGTTCTTTATACATCTATTACATACACAAAAGAAAAGCATAATAGGTGCTCTTTAATTATTCTGCCTTTGGGTGAATCTGTTTCAGGCACGACACACAATCTACGGGATCCGCAAGTGCTTCCTGTTCCTGCTCCAGTGTCAGCTCAGTCTGGTCATCATCCAGGTGAGGGAGGAGACCTCATATGGATGTTTACACTGCACTAGGCTAACATTTTATGTAAAAATACATGTGTTATTAATGGTACTGTGAGTTAAACGCGTTATTAACGGCGTTAACGCAAACCCATTTTAACAGCGTCAATTTATTTGATTGCGAGATTAACGTTCTTTTTGGCCTAGCAAACTTTGTAGTTTTTTTCACATGCTGTTGCAACAACTAGTAACGTTAGAAAAACTACAACACCACACCGGATCTAGCTAGACCGGAAACACAACAGGCACGCCGCACACACTTGTTTGGGCTTGGAGCCGGCCAAAGAGTAGCAGGCTAACGTTACGTTTTGAGTGGATGGCGAGCGTGAGAAGCCGAAATGGATGCCAATAAGATTCTGAATGGTAAGTTTACTTTTTAAAAAGTTGCCAAATGGTTCCATTGACAAGACCAAAGTGATGTGTGTGTTTTGTCGTTTGTGAACTGAGCTATCATCGCAGCACGTCCAGTCTGAAATGCCACTTGATGGCAGCACACAGCTGATGGCCAAGCACACAGCTGATGGCCAAGCACACAGCGATCCACTTTTCCACGTTGATAAGAGCATTAAAATGAGAAAAAATAATGGGACAAAAAGAAATCAAGGGACATTTAGAATAGATAAAAATGTGCGATTAATTGCGAGTTAACTATGACATTAATGCGATTAATTGCGATTAAATATTTTAATCGTTTGACAGCACTAGTTATTAACACACATTTATTATATTGTATAAATAAATGGTACCCTGGTTTTTTTTCTGCAGTTCTTAGCCTGTCTAGCTCAACTTCCTCCTCCCATGAACACCACTGACATCCTCTGGCTGTCCTGCTTCAGCTGCCCACTGCTAAGGTACACACACACACACACACACACACACACACACACACACACACACACACACACACACACACACACACAGAACATAGTAGGAATCTAGACACTAATAATACAATGTTGCTGTGCCATACAGCATGTCACGCTTATGGTCGGTTTTTGTTGTGTTGACAGTGTGTCATTTTTGGGGAAGCCACCAGACAGTTCAGTCATGAACGTTGCAACAGGGAAGAACCTAGATGCAATTCCAAGGAAGGTAGGGTCACATATCAGTCACATCTTTCACACTACTTACTGATGTGTAAACATTTTTTAGTCTGTCATTCAGCGGTGGATGGGTTACCTAGTACATACTAATACTAACCACAACCTTTATAGTAGTGGACGGTGTCAATAAAACACAAGATTCATTAAAGGTGGAATTTATGGCAGAGCTTTTGTATTAGATCTCATTAGACTGTACAGGGTTATCTAATGAAAAGGACATTAAGTGGTGATGATTACAAAATGATAATCCACAAGATTCTTTCTTTACTTGATTTGTGTGACACCTCAGTTCATAGACCTTTGTATCCAGCATACATTTTGACAGGAAAAGCACAGGTGTTATTAAAAACATTAATCACGGCTGTGTTCCTTTTTAGGTGTGCAGCTTTCAGGGCTTTGATATTACACATGATGGCTCACTGGCTTTGCTTACTGGGACACCTAATGGAACAGAGACATTGCTAATGCTATTATTAACACCTGTGCTTTTTGTACTATGACAAAGTCAAAATGTCTGCTGGGAAAAAGGTCTATTGCTTTGGTGTTGCAATTACAATAATATAAAACCATACTCAGTGTAAAGCGCAGCTGATAAACACAACAGTAATAAAATCTATCAGGAGGAATCATTAACATTCATTTTAATGCAAAGGACAACAAGGGATTTGACTTGGATGTGAATAAATAAGAAGCTAATGCCACTGATGGATCTTTGACTAAATAGATTGGAGGCTGGTAGTCTCGCATTGCCACACCTTCCTCCACCTCCAGGAAGGTCTGGCTAGTCCACACAGCATTCCGGGATGGGACATGCTCTGGTTTGTTGGCATTTCTTTAAACCGACTACAGTCGTCTTGGGCGGCACTAAGCGTCGGACGCAATAGCGGTGCCTCTGCAAAATAGCCTCGGGAAGGAACTTGTTTTAGTAGAACGTGTACGTTCCAAGGTAGTTATAGTTGTGCAACAGAAAACTCAGATTGGACAGATAGTCTGGTTAACCATAGTCCCCATAAATCGACTGGAGTTGAGAATGCTAACACAAAGAAAGCTAAAGGTGACAGACATCCGGCCGAAAGTGACGCACATCTGGCGGCACCGGAGCAATCCCGTAAATTAATCGTCGTCGATATAGACTAGGAGGCTGGACAATCTGAAAGCCTGTAATTTGAATTAGTCTGACTTACTCATCATGTTTTCCTCTTTGACCAGACCCAGAACTACTTCCTTGGCTGTTTCCTGTTGAAGTTTGGCCTGACAGCGTGTGCCTACCTGCTGGCCTTTGGGTTCACCCTGCAGGAGATCTGCCTCAGGAGCAGCAACTCCACTTTAGCTGACAACAGCACTGTCAACTGCCTTTATATACTCTCAGCCAGGTAGGAGAAGCAGTCCGCTGTCATAAGGCCACCATTTTTTCCTTTCACGGGCTCATTTGTTGACAGCCATTTAATGGTATCTCGGCCTGTAACAATTATGACATAATTATCTAATTGTCAGTTTTTTTGTTTTACATAATTGCGGTCTTTGTTTAATCGCAATTAATTGCTAACATTAGCTAAGTTCTTAAGAGGTATGACTGTTGATGGTAATTGTTGATGTTGTTTAGATTTGCCAAATTGTAATTATATAAGTGATTATTGGTTGGACTGTTGAGCTAAAGCTATGATAGTTGTTGGCACTTGACCCAATACACATTGATAACAACAAAAATGACAAGGGGGGGGGGATACAGTTAGAAACAATGTTTTGTGATAATAAAGAGGCATGGTTTACTTCATAGGCGTGTACCTGTGTTATTACATTATATGGGTCACATGACAATGATATAACCAAAATATACAGTGCCTTGCGAAAGTATTCGGCCCCCTTGAACTTTTCGACCTTTTGCCACATTTCAGGCCTCAAACATAAAGATATAAAACTGTAATTTTTCGTGAAGAATCAACAACAAGTGGGACACAATCATGAAGTGGAACGAAATTTATTGGATATTTCAAACCTTTTAAACAAATAAAAAACTGAAATATTGGGCGTGCAAAATTATTCAGCCCTCTTAAGTTAATACTTTGTAGCGCACCTTTGCTGCCGCATTACGAGCGTAAGCCGCTTGGGGTATGTCTCTATCAGTTTTGCACATCGAGACTGACATTTTTGCCCATTCCTCCTTGCAAAACAGCTCGAGCTCAGTGAGGTTGGATGGAGAGCGTTTGTGAACAGCAGTTTTCAGTTCTTTCCACAGATTCTCGATTGGATTCAGGTCTGGACTTTGACTTGGCCATTCTAACACCTGGATATGTTTATTTGTGAACCATTCCATTGTAGATTTTGCTTTATGTTTTGGATCATTGTCTTGTTGGAAGACAAATCTCCGTCCCAGTCTCAGGTCTTTTGCAGACTCCATCAGGTTTTCTTCCAGAATGGTCCTGTATTTGGCTCCATCCATCTTCCCATCAATTTTAACCATCTTCCCTGTCCCTGCTGAAGAAAAGCAGGCCCAAACCATGATGCTGCCACCACCATGTTTGACAGTGGGGATGGTGTGTTCAGGGTGATGAGCTGTGTTGCTTTTAAGCCAAACATAACGTTTTGCATTGTTGCCAAAAAGTTCGATTTTGGTTTCATCTGACCAGAGCCCCTTCTTCCACATGTTTGGTGTGTCTCCCAGGTGGCTTTTGGCAAACTTTAAACGACACTTTTATGGATATCTTTAAGAAATGGCTTTCTTCTTGCCACTCTTCCATAAAGGCCAGATTTGTGCAGTATACGACTGATTGTTGTCCTATGGACAGAGTCTCCCACCTCAGCTGTAGATCTCTGCAGTTCATCCAGAGTGATCATGGGCCTCTTGGCTGCATCTCTGATCAGTCTTCTCATTGTATGAGCTGAAAGTTTAGATTTGTAGTGGTCTGATACTCCTTCCATTTCAATATTATCGCTTGCACAGTGCTCCTTGGGATGTTTAAAGCTTGGGAAATCTTTTTGTATCAAATCCGGCTTTAAACTTCTCCCAACAACAGTATCTCGGACCTGCCTGGTGTGTTCCTTGTTCTTCATGATGCTCTGCGGCTTTACACGGACCTCTGAGACTATCACAGAGCAGGTGCATTTATACGGAGACTTGATTACAACACAGCTGGATTCTATTTATCATCATTAGTCATTTAGGTCAACATTGGATCATTCAGAAATCCTCACTGAACTTCTGGAGAGAGTTTGCTGCACTGAAAGTAAAGGGGCTGAATAATTTGCACGCCCACTTTTTCAGTTTTTTATTTGTTAAAAAAGTTTGAAATAGCCAATGAATTTCGTTCCACTTCATAATTGGGACCCACTTGTTGTTGATTCTTCACAAAAAATTACAGTTTTATATCTTTATGTTTGAGGCCTGAAATGTGGCAAAAGGTCGAAACGTTCAAGGGGGCCGAATACTTTCGCAAGGCACTGTATATTCTGGGATACATATTTTATTCATTATTCATTAAAAACTTAAATTTCTTTGATTTGGCAGAAAGAGACAATGACTGTATATTGTTAATTGCAATTATTTCTGAGACAATTAATTGTATAGAAAAGTTTGGAATTCTCACAGCTCTAATGTTAATAGTTAATTTCAGGATGATTTGATTATGAAAATGATGAAATGGTTGTGTACAGCTCACTGAAAGTCACATCTAATGGAGAAGACGCTCGATGGTGTTTTAAGCCCCCAACGTCAACTTCAAGATTCTTGAATCAAGACAACGTTGGGGGCTTAAAACACCAAACACCGGAGAAGACATAGTGGAGAAAATCCAGACTTTATTAATCCATTAAATCAATTGTCTTTCTGTGTGACTGCAGCTCTTCGGTTGACTCTCCTCACTGGTACAGTGAGCTGTCCAATGGCCTGCTGCTGACTCAGAAGGTCATGACAGGGTTCCTTGTCTTACACACGGGTAGGAATCCACTCTAACATACAGTATGCAGCATAAATGATTGTCCACGTCACCCATCTTTTGACCAAAAAATCAATCCCTTTTTTCTGTGTGTCGTTGGTCTCATGTTCTCAGTGGTGATCTCCCTCAGCTATGTGCACCGCTCTCAACCTCTGTGGAGAAAGAGTCCCCTCAGCAATACCTGGTGGTGTCTCACTGTTCCTGTGGTGTAAGTGATCATTGGTCATTTGTATGCTCTACAGATTTAGAGTTCATCTGTGCGTATATATCAGTTTGCCCCACATATTCATTCTACAACGGCGCATCGCCGGCACGGAATGGTGAGCGCCGCTGCTAAAATTTCAAACGATCATCAATGTCCAAAAACGTGCTCTCGTTTATTGGCATTCTATTGGCGTTCTATTGGCGTCTTGGTAGCGCTAAACACTGGATGGAGCCACAGTTCCTTTGCAAAAAAAGCTTTGGGAAGGAACTTGTTTTTCAAAGGTTGTTTTAGTCGTGCAACATAGCACTCAGATTGGACAGATAGTCTAGCTAGCTGTCTGGATTTACCCTGCAGAGATCTGAGGAGCAGTTAACCATAGTCCTCATAAATCCACCAGAGTTTAGAACGCCAACACAAAGAAAGAGGAAGGTAGCGGACATCCGGCCGAAAACAGGGACATCCGGCGGAATTTCTGGTGGCACCGGAGCAATCCTGGAAGTGGAGTGTCATGGATATAGACTAGCTCCATAGCTACACTAAAAGCACTTAACCTGCAGCTCTGAATCTGCAACCTCCTTATTAATTTCAATAAGACCACTGTGTTGATGCAGCAGCGGTGGTGACACAGAGGGCTCCAACAAAAGCCTTGAACTTGGCTCAACATTTTACGCAATTCAATGCAATTTCATGCGCCAACACACTATATAGGTGCACGTGGACAGTCCTGCTGGATATGTAACGGAAACTGTATTTATACTAATAATCTTACAGTCGTCACCACAGAGGATCAAGTTCGAAGTCCTTTGTTTTTCATGTGCACAACAATTACAGTGAAGCAGTCGTTGGCAATAAAATACTTAGTTCTCAGTCTCGTCCAACAATGCTGTTAATGTATAAAAAGAAAATCACACCGGTAAAACTAATGAGAATCTAAGACTAAACTAATAAATGAATAAAATAGAATAGTGTCGCTAACCCAAAACCGTTGTTTTTCAGTAAAATTAAATAAAAAAAAAAGCTAATTTGAAAACATTTCATTGAGCTGTTTACCTCAGACAAAATTGTCTCTTCAGGTTTTAAATATTTATTAACCCCTCAAACAGACTGCTGAAAAAAGAAGAAAATTAAAATGACGAAATATGGAGATATGAAGTTTCTGCCCGACAGCGACAATATTATAAAATAGAGTCAAATAAAATAGAATATAAAATATATACACTACAACATATACATATTAAAAAAAAAATATATATATATACGATAAATCAAATAACCTTGCCTCAACCCTCACTGTCTTTTCTCCCCTGCAGTCTGCTCAGTCAGGTTGTTCAGGCCACAGTGGATTACCAGTTGTGGTGCGACCGGAGCAGCCTCCTGACCTTTAACCTGGGTGACATACCCCTGCTGGCCTGGCTGCTGGTCTCTCTGTCCCCGCTTCTGGTGGTGGTGGTCAACGAAGTGGTGAAGCTACACGAGATACGGTAGGAACCCAGACACGGGGAACTGAAGCAACTAAAGTTTGATATATGGTTGTGCGGAGGCTCCATGCAGAGCTTTCGCCGTAGCCTACGTAAGTGGCCTGAAGTTTATACTTGTGTGCGCGTTGAGCTCTTTAAGAGAATAGCATGGCCGGCATGGTTGTGTGCATGGGGAGTGTGTGGGCACGTCTGTGCTGCGTTCCGATTTTGTTCCGTCCTCCGCCACGCGCCATACCACACTCAGAAGCAGAGCGTCTTGCCTGCCCGATTCGCAGATTATATTGTCTCTACGAGTACTTTACAGGACAATCACATGTTTATTAACGCTTTAGTGCGTAACTTTTTTATATTAACCCTCATGCCCTCTTCGGTCATTTTTGTACATTTTTCTCAAGTTTTTTTTTTCATTTTGTGATAATTTTTGCTGTGTTACTTCTTATGGCATGAGATTTTGTAGGAATCCTTCTTTTCAGTCAACTTTTTTAAATCCAGTGTTTTTTACTCTTACATGTCTTTTATACTTAAATGATTCATTTTGTACCCTCTGGACACCTTCGAGGCAAAAATGTCCACGCACACAAAAACTGTTATTAAATCATCATATATCAATATTATTTTCTGCTTTTTTTCATAAATCACTTAAACAACTTCTTACCTAATCAAAACCACCAAACATTCAATCATTTTCAGGATGTTAACCCTTTAAATGCCAGTTTATGTATTTGAAGTATGTCATTATTTATAAAAAAAAAAACACAAAAAATGATTTCTTTCCCATATAATGAATAATATGTAGATGGGGCTTTGGTGGTGATTAGAGGCTTGGATATGTCAAAGATAAGCAACAAAACTGATTTGATTGCATTAGTATTTTTTATGTAGTTCCAGATACTCCCTCTGGACACCGCGGGGGAAAATGGCCCCATTGACTTCCATTATAACCACATGTTTTGATCTCACTGCCTTTACAGTATAAAACCATGCATTCTGTAATGTCAGCATTTCATTTGGAAGAAAACTAGTCATATTTGACATTTTTACAGTATTTCACCAGATTCAACCATTTTGCCCTTGTAGGCCGATGCATGAAATTATAGTTATATTATGGAGCTCTCTGTGTGTGTGTGTGTGTGTGTGTGTGTGTGTGTGTGTGTGTGTGTGTGTGTGTGTGTGTGTGTGTGTGTGTGTGTGTGTGTGTGTGTGTGTGTGTGTGTGTGTGTGTGTGTGTGTGTGTGTGTGTGTGTGTGCCAGCATCAAGTCGTGCTTGTGTGTGTGTGTGTGTGTATATGTGTGTGTGTGTGTGTGTGTATATGTGTGAGTGTGTGTCTGTGTTGTGTGTGTGTGTGTGTGTGTGTGTGTGTGTGTGTGTCTGTGTATATATGTATATTTGTGTGTGTGTCTGTGTATATATGTATATTTGTGTGTGTGTGTGTGTGTGTGTGTGTGTGTGTGCGCATGCATGTGTGTGAGAGAGAGTTTGTGTAAATCTGTAAACAAACAATGATAATTTTAGTGGTGAAAAAAGCCCCTTACTTTTGCCAGTTATATTATGGAGCCGTGTGTGTGTGTGTGTGTGTGTGTGTGTGTGTGTGTGTGTGTGTGTGTGTGTGTGTGTGCGTGTCTGTGTGTGAGAGAGTTTGTGTAAATCTGGGTGAAAAAAAGGGCTTCTTTTGAAGGATGCATTTAGTTCTTTGGGTGATTGCAATAAAAACATTGTCTCCTGCATTTGTTGTCCATAGTGGGAGACCCGTCTTCAGGGCCACCATGTCCCACAAACGATTTGAAATGATAAGCGCCAGTTTACAGCAAATGCAGGAGACAATGTTTTTATTCAAGCACGTCTTCAAAGACACATGAAATGCATCCTTCAAAAGATGCCTTTTTCATCCCTAAAAAGATCATTGCTTGCTTACAGGTTCCCGCAAACTCACACACACACACACACACACACACACACACACACACACACACACACACACACACACACACACACACACCGCTCCATAATATAACTATAATTTCATGCATCGGCCTACAAGGGGCAAAATGGTTGAATCTGGTGAAATACTGTAAAAATGTCAAATATGACTAGTTTTCTTCCAAATGAAATGCTGACATTACAGAATGCATGGTTTTATACTGTAAAGGCAGTGAGATCAAAACATGTGGTTATAATGGAAGTCAATGGGGCCATTTTGCCTCGAGGTGTCCAGAGGGAGTATCTGGAACTACATAAAAAATACTAATGCAATCAAATCAGTTTTGTTGCTTATCTTTGACATATCGAAGCCTCTAATCACCACCAAAGCCCCATTCCCCTACGATTTATTTTATGGAAAATAATTAATGTTTTGTTGGGTTTTTCATAAATAATTGTTACTTCAAAGATTTAAAACTGGCATTTAAAGGGTTAAAATCCAGAAAATGATTAAATGTTTGATAGTTTTGAGCAATTTAGAAGTTGTTTAAGTGATTTATGAAAAAAAAAGCAGAAAAAAATATTGATATATGATGATTTAATAACAGTTTTTTGGACATGTACATTTTTGCCTCGAAGGTGTCCAAAGGGAGTATCTGGAACTATGTAAAATATACTAATGCAATCAAATTAATTTTGTTGCTTATCTTTGACATATCCAAGCCTCTAATCCCCACCAAAGCCAAATCTAGATATTATTCATTATATGGAAAAAAAATCTTTTTTGTAATAAAAAATGAAATACTTCAAATACATAAACTGGCATTTAAAGGGTTAAAATCCTGAAAATGATTGAATGTTTGGTAGTTTTGATTAGGTTACAAGTTCTTTAAGTGATTTATGAAAAAAAAGCAGAAAAAAATATTGATATATGATGATTTAATAACAGTTTTTGTGTGCGTGGACATTTTTGCCTCGAAGGTGTCGAGAGTAAGTTTTTTTAAGGAGGGCATGAGGGTTAATGAACGTCCGTTACATTCAAGCTGTTTCCAAACGAGTTGCTACAAAGCTAATGAAGACTATCAGCTCCACACAACTCTCTCTGGATCTCTCAGTAGGACTATGTTCAGAAGATTGTGGCGTCCGGCGACTTTCCCGCGCAGAAACTCGAGTGAAGATTATGACCTCTTCTGAAGAGTCCATCATGTTGTTTTAATTCTCCGTGTCCTCCTTGGCTACTAGCAACTGCGTTGTGGAGGGTCGGTGCGCGTTAACGGAAGGCTTGTATCATGTGGACGCGCCAACAGTGTTGTTGTCATTACTTAGAATTCCTCATGGGGGCGACAGAAACTACGCACTGTAGCTTTAAGCTAGTATCTACCTTCCACTCCAAGTACTCCTGCAGTTAGACTCCATGCCTTCTCTTTTCTGGCGTTGTCCTGATAAAAAGGATCTGCGGCACGGCTGGTGGCATATCAAGCATTGACTTGAATGGCTGTGATTGCTCGCTGTGGAGGTGAGATAGTGACAGGGATTAGCTTCGGAGCGAGTACCGACTCTAGAGGCGGTTCTTTCTGACCGTGGTGGGAAATCTGTAGCAGGAAAAGATTACCCGCTCCTTGATTTGATGTTGTTTATGGAGAAGGAGAACCAGGGAATGAGTAGGGAGAAATGCAATGCTACCAAGCCACGGCCGAGCAACGTGCGTCACCGCGATGTGTAGTTACATTTCTGGAGAGGTGATGTCAGGCTACGGCGTAGGGTCAGTATCTCCACGTAGGTACCAACGGCGTCGATTTAACGCAGAAGCATAAATTGGCCTTAAGCAGTTCTAGATGGGTGAATAGGGATGGAAAAGAGGAATTAAAGTGGAATATTGGAAATGGGTTGAACCCGTTCACTCAATGACTTGGACTCGTGGGAGATTCTTGAGCAACAAATAGCAGTAAGAAGCAGGGGATCAGTGTGGATTATTCAGGATTATTTAGTAATCAGACCAGTCTTTGATTTTCTCTCGTTAGGCAGAACGGGACTGTATTGTGAAGCAGGAAAAATGCAGCAGTTTGTATCCCTGTCTTGATCGTGACCTCCGATTTGTCACCTCTTGTCACTTTCAGGGTGCGAGTTCGCTACCAGAAGAGACAGAAGCTGCAGTTTGAAACAAAGCTGGGGATGAATTCTCCATTCTGATGCGTTCCCTCTGAGGAAACTGGTGACGTGGCAATACTGGGAACCACTGGTTCTGGAACCAGGGTAGGGCAGGGTGCAAACCCTGCAGAACCCTCTGTTAACACTTCAACCCAACAGCACAGCAACCATCAGCTGGAGCAGATATCAACCAGAGGTCACGGTGGGGGCTTTATGACACAACTGTTTAAGCTCCTGGGTCTGTTTTCTTCTAACAGTTGAAAACAGTCACCCAATGAGACACAAATAAATCAGTTATCTGAAGGACAGGGTAAATTCCAAAGCATTCATTTCCATTTACCGTAATAGAAAAGAGTCAAAAAATAGGCAAATATTAATTGTCTGGTTATGTTCGTTTTAATGGCATGAGGAATGTTTTCTAAAGAGGTTTATGCTTTCTCACGAACACTTCTGTTCAACACTCTCATCTCCAGGAACACCCCAGGCCCACACACAAAGGATGTTTTAGTGGAGTTCCTTTTTTAATGTCACCCAGTGAGACACAAATAAAATTGTCATATCATTTGAGCAGTCCAGCCTTCATTCACAGGAAAAGCACATAGTAACTGCGGAGCCCCAAAGTATTCAATATGAAATAAACAAGGCCCCCCGGCCTCTTAAGCTGGCAAGCTCAACAACAGCTACCAGATGTAGCCAGTTAGCTCCTGTTAGCTAAAGCAACAACAAAGTAATTCTGAATAAATTATCTAGCTGCTGTAAAATACACAGACACATTAACTACCATCTCCTTTTATTTACAGTGCCTTAAGTATTCGCCCCTGCTTTTGCCTTTGCCATTCAGGCCTCAAACATAATTACTGTAATTTTGTGGTCACCAACAAGTGGGACACAATCATGAAGTGGAACGAATTTAGCATTCAAATAAAAACGATGGGAAAATTATTCAGCCCCTTAGACTTGAGCCACTTTGCTGCATTACAGCTGAAGTGCTTGGGGTGTCGTGCAAGGCTGACATTTTGCCCATCTCCTTGCAAAACAGCTCGAGCTCAGTGAGGTTGGGGAGGCGTTTGTGAACAGCAGTTTTCCGTCTTTCACAGATTCTAGATTGTTCAGGTCTGGACTTTGCTTGGCCTTCTAACACCTGGATATGTTTATTTGTGAACCATTCCATTGTAGATTTTGTTAGTTTGGTTGTCTTGTTGGAAGACAAATTCCCCAGTCTCAGGTCTTTGCAGACTCCATCGGTTTTTCAGAATGGTCTGTATTTGGCTCATCCATAGCTGCTCATGCTACTGGCTGCATTGGCTAACTAGCTAGGTGGGGTTGTGAGCTTTGTTTTATTACTGTGCATGAGACGGTGTTAACGGCAGCAGCCAACGTTAGCCGGTTAATTCAGAGGAACTTCTGCCACATTTTAGTTCGAAAGGTGGTCCTGAGAAAAAGCACAGAATGGCAGGCAGTCTCACAGGAGCTAGCTGCTACAGCTAACCATGGCTTTCCACTCACACACGGAGTCCTAGCTGGTTAGCCAGCTAGCTAGGTAGCATGAGCACACACAAAAAAGTACTATGAGCGGCTTAAGAGCTGAAGAGGCTAAAGAGGTTTAGTTTCTGTGTACTGTGTTTTTTTTTTTTATTTATTTATTTTACAGCAGCAGCTAGTAAATCGATTCACATTGACAACAGGCATGATTTGGTAGCAGTTGTTGAGTTTGCTAGTTTAAGCGGCAGGGGGGCTACCTAAAAGGTGAACACTGTCACTACCCGATGCGAGTCGAGTGCAGATGTGAGTTGTGCATGCTCAGATTTAAACGGTTTACGGCTGAAAAGTAAGCCACAGGGGAAGAATGTGATTGGTCAAAAGTAAGTCACAGGGGAGAAACGTGATTGGCTAATGTGGGCTTCTTTTGGGCTTACTTTAGCGAAGATGACGGGATACAGCGAGAGGTAGCAGGATCGATGCCCGCATCCTCCAGCTTTTCTTTTTACCGAAACACCACCACACTTGTCTGGAAAATAATGTTTTTTAATTAGTTGCAATTATATAATGTTCTCATATGCTGCTTGTGCTAATAAAATAATGTCTTTAATTATGTAAATATTATTCAAAGATTATTATCCAACCGTTATATCTGTATAACTTGAACAAGCCTCACAAGTAGTCCTTTGCGAGGCTCCAACACCTGCTCCAAGCGTGTAGATGTCGCCGCGTCATTGTCGCAAAGTGACACATGCGCAACTCACATCTGCACTGGACTCACATCGGGTAGTGACCACACCACTGTCTGAAAAGTGACCGAAAAGAATAAAAACTTGACATGAAATAAGAATACTATTAGGGAAAATGCCATTATGGAGTAACAACAGACTTTTGAATAGGGCCATTTCTATATATAACATTTCAAATGAAACTGTTATTACCATAAAAATTATATATATTTTTTTTATTATTCACAAATTGTTGGTTCATTTATATATTTTACACAATTTATTCATGGTTATTTCATATTGCCTTTTTATTGATTTAATATTAAACACTTCTGGGCTCCATATGTAACAGGGTGTTTGGCCATTACTTGGCATCTACAGAATAGGGTGTAACACTACCTCTGAAAGAATGTGACAGACACTTTTCTTTGCTTGCTTTCTGAACCATTCTGTCATTCAACCTTTGAGCCACATGTAATATTCACTGTGATAGCCTGCAAGACAACGTTCCTTAATATTTAATTGTGTTTGGCAACAAATGTTCTTTGTTGTTACTAAATTAAATGTTCTTTGTTGTTATACTAAATTCCTGAGTGAAGCCGATCCTGTTGATTCAATTGGATCGGTCACATTTTCTACACACACGTCTACATTTAAATGTATGCTACTATCTAACTGAAGAATGTGCCAGCATGCCACTTTGAACTCACGCAGCTGTGCAGTCCCTCCCTAAGCGATGGATTTTTACTGAAAATATATATATATATATATATATATATATATATATATATATATATATATATATATATATATATATAATGATGATTATTCTGGTGTGTTAACATACCAGAGTCTTCTGAAGGGTGCTTCATGACATTCAGTTGCCTTTTCTTCTCAGCCTGCCTGGCTGTTTCAGCTCGCAACACCTCGACAGACAGGAGCTCAGGGTACTGTTTGTTTTAAAGTATAGAAAATGAATAGTTAGACCAGATTTTCATAATTTGATCTGCTGACCATCATAATCCAGAGATTTGGATTTATTTCCTGATCATCCTCAAGTGTCCCCATTGATCTGCTATGTCCAGGCCTTTTGGATTCCTACAGTTAATGTGCAGCATCAGCAGCAGACGTCTGTATCACTGATGGTCTTTTTCAATCAGACCAGCCTTCTTTGTGGTGCTGTCATTCTTTCAGATGGACATAATATTAATATTGCTGCTGTATACAAGTGGGATGATGGCATTTGTTGGTAACCCATGACTTCAGAGCGAAATACCACGCTTTCATGTCACTTGTAAAATATGGAACAGTGAAAGTCAGTCTTGTCAGTGCTGGATTAACTGCTAGGAGGTCCTGGGGCAAAAATGAGCCAATTAATTTTCCAGAAAATTAATTACATCTTGATATTTATATTGATATTGTAATATAAAAATATATATACTGTAATATAGGATTCTTTTCTATTTTTTCCCCCCAGATTTTATTTATGTGGGAATTAAGTCACATTTACATATTGCGTTACAATTTTTACTCAATTTTTAGAATCTTTTCTTCTGAAAGATTTTTTTCCCACATCGCTTATCCCCTATTCGAAAAACAAATTTGCAGCCGATGAAATGACGGCCAAAGTGGACCCGGGGCTTTTTGGGACCCTAAGGTTCTGAGATCTGTTGCTTGGTTATTCAGCCTCGATACTCGTCCACTTGTAGTCTTCATCTTCTAAAGAGTGCATCAAACATGATGGGGAAGGGGGGCTCGTAGCCTCAGTATCTTTGATATCCTGGCTACGGCCCTGTTTAACCTTTGTTCACTTTTTTTTTTTAAACTTTTTTTTTTATGTGTGCCTGTTTTAGTGATTCCATTGCTACAAATGCTTTTTTTCAGTTTCACATTTTAAAGTGGGGTGCGTATGTGAAAAGGTACAAGCAAAGAAGTGCAATAGCACAATTTAGTTTCGCGGCACAAAAATAATCCGCATGGAACTACTGAAGATGGTTTTGAGACAAACGTCAACAATGCAGGAAAGGAAAGCATTTAGGGTTTTATTTTTATTGGCCTCGTTTCATACTTGTGTTTTATATCATGACACACATATGGACTATGCTGCATGAATAAGATCCAGTGAATGCTCTGTCTTGATCAATGTACATGTTATCTATAGTTCTACTGTTCTGTTCATAACCCAAATGGACTCAGCCAAGCATGGACTTGTGTGCTGTATGTCAGCAGGCCTCTGGTACAACCGGTTGACGCTCGGCATTTTGAGAACATTATCACGCACATGCTCTGAGCTTGAAGCCTCTGTCAGTTGATTTGTAGGGTGGGATGGGGGTGATGGACTGTGATACAGTTGTTCACAAGATACGTAAATGTATATTTTGTATTTTTTAAAGTGTCTATGTTCAGGACTTTTGACAAATGTTTGTGTATTGATTATGCCATGTTAATAAAGACGCTCTTTTATTTATGAGATTGTTTTGTTGAAATATTGTTGCACACAGCAATTCGGTACAGTAAGTTCCAAGAAGGAATGAATGGAAGAAAAATAAAAAATTCTATAATTTTTAAGGAAGAGTAAGTCTCAATACCAGACAAATTTGTGTTTTCATCTCACGCACACACACACACACACACACACACACACACACACACACACACACACACACACACACACACACACACACACACCGCGGTTGTTCTAGGTTTATATTATCATAAAATATTCATGGAAGACTCGGATAAAACTCCACGAGGAAGGGGCGAGTCTAGCCTAGTGTAGTGTACACTTAAACCAATCGCAGCCGACATGGATGTTTACGTCCCAAGCGTGATTGGGATAAGCGCGTCAAGGTAGAACAAAGAAGTAGAGTTCCGGTTGACCTTTCAAAGTAAATGTTAAGTTGTAGGCTCCATAAATAAATCTATGTACATTGTTTCGAGAATAGTCTGTTTAGTGGCATTAACCCTATTTCTGTTTCACATTGTTATTAGTCTTACAGACATATTGTTGTAACCATAGGTTGTGGTTGTAACCCTAAACGTAAATGTAGTTTCCGGTGGGACGTTACGTTAGTACTTAACGCTTCCTCCGGCGAGCTTGACGGGTGTTACGAATTCGAAAAAGAGCGAGGGTGTATCTGTAAGTGTCATACATTATAACACTTAATTACTGTTTATTTTGAATTAGGTTAGACCTTCAAAACATACAAAAGCTGCATTATCAGAATATGTGCGAGTGATAAGGACGTTTGGTTCACTTTTCTAAATCTATGACTTGCTTGCATGTGTCAACCCGCAGCTAGCTATTGTTAGCTTGGCTAACCGCTAGCTAGCTCAAAGGAGAAAGTGTATCTGCGGTCGTTTTGACAGCTCGTTAGAAAGAGAATAGCTACATTTGGGCCATTTGGAGGTTAAGCTATACTGGTTCGTGGTTTTGTGTTGACGCAATACCATTAATAAGTCCACAATTATATGCCTTAAAGAGTTTAAAAAGCCAAGGTTAGCCAGCCTGTCGCACTGCGGTCGTTATCAAAGAAAACTGGTCAAGCCAGCCGCCCGCTTGGGTTTTGATGATGCTAGTCTATTCGTGATGTTACGGTACGGGTGCTTGGAGCGGCCAAAAAGGACGAAAGACCTGTATTCAGTAATTTCTCACATTTAATATACCAAGTAAAAATCAAACACAACATATTGCACGTTATATAACATTCAATAAAAACAAAAATAATACATTTTGAAGTTCTTCTACTTTACTGTCTAGTATACAGTATTTGAGAAATGTAAAGGGAAAGTCACCTCAAATTACATTATGTAACATTTATAATTTCCTCATATTAGAAACCTATTAAAGAGTTTTTGATTAAAATTATACTATTAGGAATTTATAAGTGTTTTTAATGTGTTTAGTGATGGGTGAATTAATATGTGTGTGTATATATGTGTATATATATATATATATATATATATATATATATATATATATATATATTCACAGGAGTGAAACAAGCTACGTGGTTTCGGTAAACTTTCCATTTCATATTTTTCTTAAAACCTGTACAGTAAAATCTCACAACATTTTACATGGACACAGTCAGGCTCATCCTTAACAGGATTTCTTAAAAAAATGTCATATAACCTATTCAAGATTTTTTTTTCTTTAGTGACCATTAAAATGTAATAAAATGTTGACGTGATGCCAACCTCAGTTAAAATATCTCAACATTTACTCTAAAGTTGCTTTGGTTATCCTCAAACATAGCTTCTTGATCTAGGACTGAAGCCGCTGTACGTATGAGTGGGAGAGCTTGTCCATTCGGTTTCATTATGGTTTGGCTAAAAATCTATCAGCTATCCAGCTATTTCCACTAAACCACAACTTGTTGGCGGCGATACCAAGCAGCATAACCATTTATGACATTTGGCCTTTTTTATTAAAACAATTTGCTGTTTGACATATCTATTAAATGCCAAAATCCACTTATATCTTAAAGGAGAAATCCGGCACAAAATGAACCTAGGGGTTAATAACACGTGTACCAAGTTGACCATTCTCTGGGATATGTTTTCATGCTAATCGAATGTGACCAGTTTTAGCGCAAACCGCTAATTAGCTTATAACGCTAGTCGTCGGGGCACGGGTAAAGATAGCACCGCACTTCCACGGTAGCATAATGAGGGTCCCTACGTGTAAACCGAAGCATTGAGAACTTTGTAAGTGGACAGACAGTTTATTAAAACGATAGTTTAGAAAGACAGTACCGTTCACGTATACAGGCGGGCGCCATCTTGGGAAAACAGTCACGACCAGTCGAACGTTGAACGCCGTGCATATATTTTAATAAACCGATATAATTCATGCATTTCCATGTAATTACATTTCACAAACGTAATTCCGATCGACCCATTGGGAAACCACGGACCATGGGAGATTTCAAGTGACGGTTCAGCTCACGTTGCACGGCGTTCGTCGGTCATGACTGTTTTCCCATGATGGCGCCTGCATGTATACGTGAACGGTACAGTGTTTATAAACTATCTTTTTAATAAACTGTCCACTTACAAAGTTCTCAATGCTTGGGTTTACATGTAGGGACCCTCATTATGCTACCGTGGAAGTGTGGTGCTAATTTGACCCTTGTTAGTGGTTTTAGTAGTAGTAGTGTTAGTGTCTAGGCCTGTCACGATAAGAAATTTTGCTGGACGATAAATTGTCCCAGAAATTATTGCGATAAACTATAATATTGTCGTTGAGAGACCATTTTCATCTAATATAATGATAATGGCATAATAATGCAGGTACACCTTTTTAAAGATCAATAAACTTTTATTTCTAAAGAATATTTAACACTGGAACTGGAAGACATTTTAAATATCCACAATATGTCTCTGATCTCTTTAGTATGTCGTCTTTCACGCTGTTGTTTGCCGTTTGTGACCCGTATGTTCTCCCAGGCAATTCATAGCCTACTGGCTGTCAAAAGTTTGCTGCATTCCTCGAGTGTTGTGTGCGATAGACCTCAGACTCTGTACTACATTTAACAATTATTTAACACTAAATATTACATTTAAATAATATATAATTAATAAATTAAATCTATCTATATGGCTATCTGCCACACGGCGAGTAAATGTTTGTAGCAAAATAGTTCTGTTTTTCAGTCTTCATTTTGGCGAAGGTGCGGCTTCTGCTCCTCTGCAGGTCGGAGGTTCGTGGGGGCGGGCCGACACACACACACACACACACAATAGCGCAACTCTGACATACTTTCCACACTCCGTGTCCGCGGACAGCTGTAGGCTTGTACCGGTTAATGTTCTGTGCATTGTCGAACACATGCAGCCACTTTCCTGAAACCGCTTGCGAGACTGACACAAGTCCACAGCGGTGTGTATGTCCGAGCCTAGTACCCGATATTTATCCGAGCCTGTCCCCCCCCCCACCTCCACCTGCAGGTTGTCAGCTGTGTGGTTTGGAATGAAAGGGAGAAAACGGGACGCCGAGTAACACAGTTGATATCGCTCATATACTTTTATTTTTTTTTGACGGCGCCTTAACTGCAAAGTGACCCTGCTCCAACTCTCAACTAGTGTTTCTCTCTGTCTCTCTCTCTCTCTCTCTCTCTCTCTCTCCGTCCGGAGTCCCGCCCACACAAAGACCATGCGCCTGACAAAAAGGGTTGACTCCTCGTTACGCTAAGGAACCGAGAGTGGTCCTCCAGTCTCTCTGGGAGAGAGAGAGAGAGAGAGAGAGAGAGAGAGAGAAAAAAAAAAAAAAAAAAAAAAAGAGAGAAAAAGAAAAGAGAGAGAGAGAGAGAGAGAAGGAAAACAAACAAGCATGCAAATGGAAATTATCGCGGCCATAAAAATTATTGAGCTCATTTTTTTTATCGTGCGATTCATTGATTTGACTATCGTGACAGGCCTACCCATGCCCCGACGACTAGCGTTATAAGCTAATTAGCGGTTTGCGATAAAACTGGTCACATCCGATTAGCATGAAAACATATTCCAGAGAACGGTCAAACTCGGTACACGTGTGTTATTAACCCCTAGGTTCATTTGGCGCCGGATTTGTCCTTTTACAATTTTAGAAGTTATGTTTATGTTTCCCGCTATTTGTACAGCCTGTATTGTTAGGGCCACTTTATGTCCGTTTGCAAAGCATACCACAGCGAAGAACTGCATTAAGTAAGTTGTTGATGATTTCTGATGAATTGATGATTTTTTTTGCTCTCCAAAAAATGACATCAAAGTGCAAAGAGACTGACCAGTTGCTGTCATGTAGTGACTTGAAATGCTGAAACTTTCCTCTCCTTTTACCTGTCTGTCAGTAGTCTTGAACGTGGATATAAACACAAAAAACAAACTGAGCCAGGATTGGAGAAGATTTGCGTCTTATAGTCGCGGTTCTTCTGAGATGGACGTTGGGGTGTCCAAGTCCCATGTGTTTCTCAACTACAGCCCCAGAGCCCTCTTCTCCCAGTGAGACACGCATCGGCATGGTGGTGCTGTGTGCTCCTCGGCCCTGCGTTGTCCCGATCCTCTCGATTGTTGGCTTACCTCCAGTGCATTCTGTTTCTGTGTGTGAGTGGTAGTTTTAGCAGTGTGACACTAAAAAGCCTCCGAAGAAATTTGGCTGCAAGTGTTTGGTGGTAATGGAATGGCTGGAGGTCGCCCAATTACACTAAATGATATGCAGTATGCGCAGCAGGAGCAGCAGCTTTCAGTGCATTGCGTCCTGCAGCCAGGGTAACAGCCGCTGCAGTTTGGCTCAGTGCTGTTTGTGTATGTACAGTAGGGCTGCACATAGGGCTGGGCGATGTGGAAAAACCAAACAAATATCACAATATCTTTGACCAAATACCTCGATATTGATATTGCGACGATATTGTAGGGTTGACAATTTGTGCTTTCACAAAATATTTACACAATGAGATTTGTGATAAGTAATCATCAGTAATGTGAATACAATGACTAAGTGGGTAAAGGCAAATAATAGAACAGCTAGAACAGTCTGGAAAGTTCAGAAAATGACATTTCTCTACTGTAATGCAGCCTTGTGTCATATCATATCACCATTTTACGATATCCAAAATCCAAGACGATATCTAGTCTCATATCATGATCTTGATTATAATGATATATTGCCCAGCCCTAATTTGTTAACCGTTCACTAGGGCTGCACAATATATATATTTGTTTTTTTTATCATCATCGCGATATCAACTGGCGCAATATACACATCAAGAAAGGCTGCGACATATCGCGATAGACACTCAGAGATTTAGTTAGTTGAAATAGATTATCAGTAGAAAACTGCACTTTAAAATGGAACGGTCATTCTTTTTTTAGTCATGCCTTACACTTAGGATTGGGCATCTAGAACAGATTCCTACTTGGAATCGTTTCAAAAATTTCGATTCCAGTAGAACCGTTTCTTTATTGGAATCGTTCAGAGGATTTGGTTTCAGATCCGATCATCACTTCCCAATTTAATATGTGCAAGTTTTGGTTTCCGTTGCCAGGCGCTTGTTGTGTTGCAGCCTTGGAGCACAGTAAGCAGCGCTCTAGTGTGGCTTTATTTTCTGTTGAAAAAGCCCCGTCAAACTGCAAACCACCATAAAACGTTCCTCTTATTTGTGAAAATAGGCATGTGACCTGTTTCAACTCCACCCCTCAAAGAATCAGAATCGAGAATCGATAAGAACCGGAATCGAAAGGAGGAATCTGAATTGGAATCACTATTTTTAAAATCAAAACGATGCTCAACCCTACTTACACTGAACAGTACACTTTAATATCTGTTTATTTATGGCAAGTAATATCATTATCGCAATATTTAACAGTGTTATTGCATATTGAATATTTTCCTCTTATCGTGCAGCCCTAATGTACAGTATATACACTAAATATTCAATCATTTAGGGGACTTTATTGGGTGTATGTGACTGCTTCTGCATGTTTTTGCAGGCTATCTATTTTTGGCAAGTGATGTAGTCTGAGATAGTGAAGGGCTACATCACAAGAATCTCTTGCAGTGGTTCTCAAAGTGGGGTCTGGGGATCTCCCGGGGTACCTTTTGAGTACGCTCATGGAGGTCCCTAACAAAAACAAGGAACACTTACAGTTCACTAAAATTTAGGCTACTTAATTGGAAAGTGTCTCAGTTATATAACTATATACTACTGAAATAATGAGTTTCACTCTCTCCAACTACCATGCAGTTGAGAAAACAATCTCACCACAAGGTCAGTTTAGTAGCTGCTCTGTAACTTTCAGCCTTATCACATGATCTTCATTAAAAGATGGAGATGTTTTTGTGCTGATGGTTTCTCAACTGCTGTTTCTGAGATCAGCAATGGTCTTTGAGCCCCAGCAACATGGATGTTAAGTCCTTAAAGGGTAACTACCTTTTTTTTTTTTTTTTAAACCTGGACCCTATTTTTATTTGTTTTTGTGTGAAAGTGACTAATAGGAACAACAATCTTTGAAACTGGTCCATTCTTAAGCGTGGACGCTGTAACCGGCAGCCACAGACCGGGCTGCAATGTAACCCTATGGGGCAAATGTGCATCGTCAATTTGGTCCACTTAAAGTGCTTCATGTTGCCGCTGACAGGTTCAGATTATTATTCTAAGTGTCTGACAGCATTATGGAAAGGATCCCTACAGAGATAGACCTTTTTAAAACCTCTTTGAGACATTTCTGTTTAACCAGAAACAGCAATGCTAAACCCACCAGACTAAAAAACAATATAAACAATATTTTTAGTGTGTATAGAGCCAACATATTTTCACATGCAAATCTGTAAACTATGTGTTTATTTCAACCAAAACTAGTTTTTCATAGTTTTATTTTGTTTCTGTCGACTTTAAATGTAGTGTATTTTACGATGCTGAAATTACTGTTTATTTACATGGAGTCTGCAATTTCGCGGATGTTTTTATGTTTAAAAAAAGGATCTTACTCTTTAACAGAAAGGTCGACCTCCTTAGAAATCCTTTCCATAATGTTGTCAGACACTTAGAATATTAATCTGAGTCTGTCAGCGGCAAAACGAGAAACATTTGGGAAGGTAAATACAAGCTGGACAACTGCCCTATTAACTTACATTGTAGCTTGTTTCGCTGACTGCCGACTGCAGAGATCTCTCTTAATACTGGACCGATGTCAAAGATTGTTTTTCCCATCAGTCACTTAGACACAAAAACACAGGAACATAGGGTCCAGGTTGAAAAAATAACGGTAGTTACCCTTTAAGTGCTCACCACAACTTGAGCCCCGGAACAGCTACTAAATGGACTATTGGGTGAAATGTTTTTTCAGCTTCTGTTTTCAAGGTTAGGAATTAACTTTATCATCTAGTTTGACAAAAAATGTATCCCAAGGTCCGCTCATGGTTGAAAGCTTCATGGGGAAAAAAAAAGCGAGTAAGTGGATCTTGATTCAAAATGTATTAGGCTAATTTGTTTTGCCAAGCAACTGTTCCCAAGGTCAAAAAGGAACCTCCCTGTAAACTGCCATCTACCCTATGCGGTTACCAAGACAGTTAAACGGTGGGACCGAAGCCAACCTATTTGGGTTTCCACAGAGAAATCTAATTTATAAGTGGTCTGTAATGTGGATGTTTGAGAACACTGATGTGCTGTTTTGAATTGAGGCTGGCTAATGCTTTAAGCTTTGTGCTGCATGACTGTACAGTTGCCCACTTTTACATACAGGATTGTACATAACACCAGCTAATACATTCTGATTGCATAACACGTTTTTTGCAAAAGCAATAACAGAGGCCTGATTTGTTGTGAAGACATTTTTCATAGACAGGAGTTGAGAAACAGGACTGGAAAACGAGCCGTAACTTGCAGGACAACTGGGAAGGAGACTCATTGTGTCTGTGTTTAGGTGGAGCATCCCGCTGGGTGCACGGGGTGTCATGGACGCAGTGAAGGAGGGTCACAAGAGCACCCTGAGCTCGGGCAAAATGGTGGCTCTGGCTGCGGGGCTTTCCGTCGGGGCCACAGTGGGCTACATCGTCTATCGCCACATAAGCAGCACCAACACCAGTGAGTATCTGGCGTGGAAAAGTTATTGTGCCAGTGTTCACAACTATTTCCATTAGGGACCGACCGATACTGTTTTTTTCAAGGCCGATACCGATTAGTGAAACCGATAATCGATATTTGGAATCGATATGCATTTACAGTGAAAATGAAAATCTTAAAGTAGGGATGCACCGAATATTCGGCCACCGAAAATCTTCGGCCGAAAATGGCCCAAAAGGGCATTTTCGGTTTTCGGCCGAAATACCTTTATCACCGAAACAATACGGCCGAAAATGTTGTGATGACGCAAACAGAAAACGCGACCTGCACGTGTGTCAGTACCCGATCCGTTCCACCTGCAAAGCGTCTCCTAAACAAAGAGGTTGAGACGGACCACGGAGTGAAAACAATGAAAAGTGCTCTTAGAGTCTGTCAGCACACGTTTCACTGAGATCTATTCGGATCCTCTGCACTTCATCGCGACTGTACTTGATCCGCGTTATAAAGACCATTACTTGGATGCGGAAATAAAGCGGGGGGCGCACGAGGAAATGATCCAGGCCGCGATGGATGCGGAGAACCCGCGTGACGGAGACGAAGCGGAGCGCCAAGCGCAGGAGGAGATCAGAGCGCAGAAAAAAAGACGCTCTCTCTGCACCAGATGAGGGGCATGCACCCTCGTTGTCTGATATGTTCAGTGAAATCCTGCAAGAAAGTGCCTCAATTAATAATAATATAATAATAATAATAACAATAGGTAAGCTATTCTGTTCTTAGGCTACTGTATACTGTATGTGACTATCAGATTGTAGCCATATTTCTGCTAGATATTTTTTAATTAAACTTTAATATTAATTTATACAATTGCAATGCCTTGATTTTAGTAAAGTTAGTACACAGTCATAGCCATAAATGCAATGGTACTAATAATTGGCTTAATTTCTTTCGGTGTTTCGGTTTCGGTTTTCGGTCTTGGTTTCCTCTTTTTTCGGTTTTCGGTTTCGGCCAAGAATTTTCATTTCGGTGCATCACTATCTTAAAGTCAAAATTAAGATTTTGGAATGTTACAAACTCCAACACAAAACTTTGTTTAAATGCTTTAAGCAATTATTTAATTAATGAGAAACGTTACACATAATACCCTAGGGCTGGGCGATATGGAAAAAATCAAATCTCAAAATATTTTTGACCAAATACCTCGATATCGATACTGCAACGATATTGTAGTGTTGACTATTGGTGCTTTCACAAAATATTTACACAATGAGATTTGTGATAAATAATCATCAGTAATGTGAATACAATGACTAAGTGGGTAAAGGCAAATAATAGAACAGCTACAACAGTCTGGTAAGTTCAGAAAATGACATTACTGTAATGCAGCCTTGTGTCATATCATATCACCATTTTACGATATCCAAAATCTAAGACGATATCTAGTCTCATATCATGATCTTGATTATAATGATATATTGCCCAGCCCTAATTTGTTAACTGTTCACTAGGGCTGCACAATATATATATTTTGTTTTTTTATCGTCATCGCGATATCAACTGGCGCAATATACACATCAAGAAAGGCTGCGACATATCGCGATAGACACTCAGAGATTTTTTTCTGTTAGTTGAAATAGATTATCAGTAGAAAACTGCACTTTAAAATGGACATCACTTTACTGTAATGCAGCCTTTAGAACCCTGCCATATTACGATATCCAAAATCTAAGATGATATCTAGTCTCATATCACAATATCAATATAATATCGATATATTGCCCAACTCTATAATACCCAGTAACAGAGAGTCAATGGGCAGGACATTAAGTCGGACTCAGTGGTGAGTGAAACCGAAGCAGAGGGACAGACACAGAGCTGTAGCAGACCCAAAGTAGAACACTTTTTAATTCATTAACTCTATCGGTTATCAGGCAAATAAAACGCTGATACAGATGATCTGCAAACTGCCCAAAAAAAGGCCCGATAATCAGCCGGGTCGATAATCGGTCTATCCCTAATTTGAACCCTTGCCAGTTTTGTTGATATTTGCGTGTATGTGACAAACTAAGAGTTTTAGTTCTTTCTCTGATGACCTTATCTGCGACTGACTTTGTGTCCATTTTGCCATTAACAGGTCAGGAGCCCAACGCTGAGGTGTCCAAGATGACCCTTCCAGTAGAAGTTTATAGGAACATATCCAGATACCAAGCCAAGTTTTTGGACATGGTGAGTAACTCAATACTAGATAATGACTCTTCATCTGCTCATAGTCAAAGTAGTGTGCAGTATTATATAATGGGATTCTAAAATAGTAATAAAAATAGTAATTTCAGGCTCTGCTCTCCTGCTCTCTCTCTCTCTCTCTCTCTCTCTCTCTCTCTCTCTCTCTCTCTCTCTCTCTCTCTCTCTCTCTCAGGTGACCCAGAAGTCTGGCGCTCATGTGAGGGTTTTGCCAGACTCCGGGGAGCCTGGATGTAAGACGACTGTATGTTTCCTGCTGCAGGGCTCTAAGGAGCAGGTCTTGCTGGCCCGCTGTGTCTTGGAGAACCTGGTCACTGACTGTGAGCCGGTGACCGAAGCTTTGGAAGTTCCCCAGACCGCCTTTGGACGTATAATAGGTAGCTTCGAAATGTTTCCTAGACCTTATTCATTTGCCCTCGCAAGCTTTTTGCTTTCAACACTGGTGTTGAGCTAGTGCTGTAGACTGATTTTTAGCATATTCGTCACATTAGCATGCATTCATTTGCATGCTAAAAGCTCCACTAATCAATACATTATGAGCAGTGGATCAAATGGCAATGTGAAAGATGTCATTTATACATGTAGTGAAGATCTTCCAGAGATTTATCACCCAGCTCTGCAGTTCCCCTCTGCCCTTCACTGCTTTTTAGCCTCTTTTAGCTCATTGTTTTCATTTTCTGGGCTGTAAGCTCTACTCTCAGCAGCAGCAGGTAGCTGTTTTCAGTAAATAAGTTCTGATAAACACAGTGCACAGCAACAGACGGACTCAGTTAGACATCTGCTGGTAAACATAGTGGAGCATTTAGCAGCTAAAGCGACAGATATCTCTCCCTAACGGTTAGTGGAAACTAAAACGGAGATAAAAGGAGAGTGAACATTCATCAGGTGGACACAAACACAACTCAACAGATCGGATCCTACAGAAACTGAGGGAGAGACGTCTTCGCTCAGCTAACAAGAACTAATATGTGATAATATGTGAAAAGCGCCACGCATTGTCATTCATGTCAGAAGCATGCCAAGAGAGGGGGCTAGATGTGTTAACAACTGTTTGCTAACATGCTGGCCATATCAACTTTACAAGGTGATGACATTGGTGATTTTGTGTTTTCCAATCGTTCCAACTGTCCCAAAAAGTCTGTTCATGCAGCTTTAAGATTTGAGTGGCAATGATGGTCATTGATGTGTTCTGAATAGTTTTAGGACAATAATGAAGTTCAATGGCACAGAGGAATACAATAGATATATAGAGGGCCCTATCTTTCACCCGTATCTTTGCTAGTTTAAGACAACGCAGTTGTCAGTTTCCCATTCAGCGCCCGCGTCGTTTAAATAGCAAATGCACCTGCGCCCATGGGCGTGCTGGTCTTACACGGAGGTGTGTTCAGGTGCACTTTTGGCATATTGCTATCTTGAGGCAGCGGGAAGTGATCGCGCCATTGACCAAGAAAAACCTGGTCTAAAGTCAATAACGTAGCATTTCATTGTTATTTTAACCGCAAATTAGTCAAATGTGCCTAGGCTTGTGCACAGCGCACGCACACTATGCTTGTTACACACACACACACAGGGAAGCGCAGCAGCACACACACATGCAGAAGATTACAAATAAAAAAATGACGGTGCAAATCCTCCATCATAATAGCAGTGCTCCAAGGTCCAAACGTGCCTGGCTTTTAAAGGGAATGGGAGATGATCTCTGATTGGTTTATTGCATGTTACGCCCAAAACACACCTATGGTTAATGAAGACACTAAGTACAACCCTTTTGAACCCGGCGCACGGACCCTTTTGTCTGCCGTCAAACTAGCAAAAGTGGATTTGGACACGCCTTAAACGCACCTGCACCAGGCGCTTTACGCCGTGCGCTTAGATCGTTAAAATAGGGCCCAGAAGCTTTAGATGCACACAAAGTACACAGTAGGATAAATTCAATGTTTGGTTTGGCTCTGCACTCAGAATTTGTTGACGGTGAGAAAAATCTAGAACTGGTTTTGTGTGGCTAATGTTGCAGGCCGTGGTGGAGAAAGTTTGAAACTGATCACCAGGACCACAGGGGCCAAAGTGGCTTGTTCCAAAGAGAAGACGCTCGGCCCTGGGGCCAAGGGCAGCGTGACAATCACAGGGACCAGACAGGAGGTGGAACAGGCCAAGGTGAGTAGGACTGAGTCACTTCGATTAGGGATGATAGGGTTGGTTACTGAATTCAACACTTTTTAGGCACCGACCGAATTGCCTCTTTAGTATCGAGTATCGAAAAATGCCTCATCATTCAGTACCCAATTTCAATAAGTATTACCTGTATGCGGCAAAATTGCAAATCCCACTGACTATGGCCACGCCAAGACCCGCCCACGAAGCAGCTCGATTGGTAGGGGTTAGGCATAGTAAATCTCATCAGTGTCTGTAAGCCAATCAGCACACAGCATGCTTCTACCAATAATGTGCAATATTTAGTTGAATGGTCTAACATTTGCTTTAACATTATTTAATCCTCTTTTTATTATTATAATTACGTTTTCTTTTTTATAAGATAAATGCTGGAATAATGTTACATATCACTAATTCATATCTGTGTTCTTCGCATAAGATATAGAGCAGTTTTGATGGTGTCATGTTATAATGTTCCATGACATTTTTATCTGTTAAACAAACAATATTGAACTTAAGCTAAACTTTTTTTTTAATTATCGCTTTTTGAATTGTAATTGCAATATCTGGCAGAAAAATCGCAATTAGATTCTTTCCTCAAATCGTTGAGTACTAATTTTGATTACCCGTGGTGGTCAGTCCACTTATTTAAATGCTGTTGAGAATAAATGTAACTTTCATGATCTGTTTGCAGGAGCTGATTCTAGAAAAGGTCCGCGAGGACATGATGGTGAGAGCAAAGATCTCCCAGTCCTCTGCCCTGCGGCAGAAACGTGGCCAAACGGCTGCGAATCAGAGGCCGGGCGGCACAGAGACTGAGGCGCCAGTGGGCTTGAACAACAACGGCCCCTACTCCCAGACAGAGAAAAACGGGCTCATCCATGTCAATGGGACCAGAGGACAACCTGAAAATCAGTTTGACAAGATTGTGGAGTTGAAAATCACCAACACACACCACAAGGAGGAGGAGGAGGAAGAGGAGAGTGTCTCCACAGATTCTCTCTCTGAAATTTCCAAGTTTGAAAGTGAGTTTGCTTTCTCTATAATTGATTCTTAAAAAGACTAACCACACTTAGGGTTGGGTATTGTTTGGGTTTCCGATACTAAAACGCTACTTTTAAAACCGTGCCAGTGCCTGAACCGATACTTAAAATAAATTAAAATAAAAAGAGAAGCACAAAACAACGTCCTTACCTAGGTACTGTCAGGGCACGCCCTCATACTCTGCTTCTGACTGGCTAGTAGTCCTTACCTAGGTACTGTCAGGACACGCCCTCATACTCTGCTTCTGACTGGCTAGTAGTCCTTACCTAGGTACTGTCAGGGCACGCCCTCATACTCTGCTTCTGACTGGCTAGTAGTCCTTACCTAGGTACTGTCAGGCGCGCCCTCATACTCTGCTTCTGACTGGCTAGTAGTCCTTACCTAGGTACTGTCAGGGCGCCCCCTCATACTCTGCTTCTGACTGGCTAGTAGTCCTTACCTAGGTACTGTCAGGGCACACCCTCATACTCTGCTTCTGACTGGCTAGTAGTCCTTACCTAGGTACTGTCAGGGCACGCCCTCATACTCTGCTTCTGACTGGCTAGTAGTCCTTACCTAGGTACTGTCAGGGCACACCCTCATACTCTGCTTCTGACTGGCTAGTAGTCCTTACCAGGTACAGTCAGGGCACACCCTCATACTCTGTAGCTAAAACAGAGAGCTCAGGGTGAAAAGAGGAGCTGCAGCAATGTGCAGAACGACAAAAATATTGTTTTTTTTTTAAAATGAAACCATGCAAACCTCTTCTGATATAACCTCTAAATACAATTATGAACCTGAAGATGAGCATAATATGAGCACTTTAAAGAGCGGCTTGTTTATTGCTAAGGCCATATGGTCAAAATGAAATTATTTATTAATAATCTAATAGTCTAATCCTTTTGGGATGACTCCCGCAAGGAAATTAGATTTCCAGCAGCAGATTTCGGCTTACAAAACACTTAGAAAATAAAGAGGTATATAAAAAAAAACAGAATAGAAAATACAGTATAAGAATAACAATAAAACTTGTAGCTAAATATAGGAAGTAAACAAAAAGTAAATAAACAGTAAAAAAACAAACTACAGATAAATAAATATAAATATATATAGGACTGTGTATGGCATTGTGTTATTATATAGTGAATAAATGACATTTAGCATACATAAATTAGCAGTTAAGAGCAGTTAGTGTCCGGGTATGTATGTGAGTAGATTATTAATTAATTGCACAGTGAATGAGTGGCTACCACTCCTTCCCTTCCTTCCTGTTCTGTTCTGTCCTCTTTACTTTATACTCTATTTCCTCCTCCCCCCGAGTGAGGAGTTGTAGAGTATGATGGCATGAGGGACAAAGGAGTTCTTGAGTCTGTTGGTCCTACACTGAACACGCTCCTCTGGTTGCTGATGACGGTGTGCAGGGGGTGGCTGGCATTGTCAGTAATGTCCAGCAGTTTGTCCAGTGTCCACCTCTCTGCCACCGTCATCAGTGAGTCCAGCTTCATGCCGACCACAAAGTAATAATAATAAAATAATAAAAATAAGAATAACTTATAACAATAACTTATTTCATCAGTGAATTGCTATTAAACGACAAAAACAACCACCAGAAGGGAAAAGGGTATATTACAATAACTTTGAATGCACCACGAGGCTACCAGTTTCAAGTGAACGCATCGGCTGTGTTGTTCTTCAGCCAAAGGCAGCTGCAGACTGTTGGACGTCCCGCTGTTGGAATCCTCTTCCAGGGTGGCCGCGGGTCCTTAAAAAGTTTTAAAAAGTCTTAAATCACTTTCCCTAAAAATAAGGCCTTAAAAAGTATTAAATTGTCTTAAATTCAGATTGGATAGGTCTTAAATATGTTTGTGTCATGCAACCGCGAAAATGCAGGCAATCTGTTCTGCCAGCCAGGTCGAATATTTTTTACGCAAGGTAACCCCATTTGTACATGACCTATCCCCTCACCAATCGGCTATCCTAACCTTAACCTTAACCGAGGTCAAATGCCTAACCCCTACCAATCGAGCTGCTTCGTGGGCGGGTCTTGGCGTGGCCATAGTCAGTGGGATTTGCAATTTCGCCGCATACAGGTAATACAGCAATGGTTGATAATTGTTCAATTACAAATTGCTTGAAAAGAACGAGTATTATTGGTTAAGGTCGGTGCCTGGGAATGTTTATGAAGCGAACTGCGTTATGCGTCGGAAGAATTTCAAATTTGGTAAACTACGTACTACGTAAAGGCTCGCCAGCAGCCCGTAATTGCTAGTTTCTGCTACACCATTTCTACCGCTAGCAACGATGTCAACGCTACAACGCTGGATGTTAGGATGGGAAATCCACAGCCAACAATGCCAGCTGACCGCCGAGAAATTGTGGCTCTATGCCAACTCTCCGAGCAGAGGTGATTTGGGTGCTGAGGACTGTGACAAGCCACAATTCCTACAGGTATAATGACAGGATTGAAGAAGTGTTCAAAGCAATGTTTCCAGATTCGGGGCTTGTACAGTCATTTACCTGTGGAAAGGACAAGACCAGATACGTTACGCTAAATTTGGACTGGCGCCATATATCAAAAAATAACTCATCACCTAAGTCCAAAAATGCGGTGCGTTTGTAATTATGTTCGACAAGACACTGAACCAGACAACCAAAAGCAAACAACTGGACATGCATGTGCATTATTGGTTAAATGACAAGTGGTGCTCATAAGTCTGTGAACCCATGATAAGTTGACTAAAAAGAGGAATACAAAAATCATCTTTTGGAAATTGATCTTAATTCCTTAATTAAAAAAAGTAGGAAAAGTCCAACCTTTAAGGACACCAATTTTCTTGGTGAATAAATAATGTATCGTAAATAAATAAATGCCCTTCCTTAAAATACAGGGGGCTACAGATACAATGCATCCTGATAAAGTTCCCTTGGCCTTTAGAATTAAAATAGCCCCACATCCTCACATACCCTTCACCATACCTAGATATGGGGCACTTTCAATAAAATCATCTCTCAATCAATCAAACCAGCTATGAGGCTAACTGAAATAAAACCATTCTAATCTCTAGGTGTGGTGAAGGGTATGTGATGATGTGGGGCTATTTTTATGAGCAGCACTGTATACTATTTATAAATATTGGCAGGTAAACAGCACACTCTAATACCATTCTAAAATTCAATTTGGCTGTTTTTACTTCATTCATTTTAATTTGTCTAATTAACATGTAGTGCCCTATCCATAGTTGTTATTCACTTGACAAATCAGTAAAGCTTAACTATATGATACACAACATACAAGAGGTTAGTTAATAAATATATTTATGGCACACTTACTTTGAAATGCTGAAGTAGATCCTGGGCAGTTGCATGGCCCATGAACTGCTCCATATAATCTTGACTGGACATGGTCATTTAACCAATAATGCACATGCAAGTCCAGTTGTTTGCTTTTGGTTGTCCGGTTCAGTGTCTCGTTGAACATAATTACAAACGCACCGCATTCAAGTCTTAAATTTCATTTAGAAGTGGTCTTAAAAAGTCTTAAATTTAACTTGTTTATACCTGTAGCCACCCTGTCTTCAGTGAAATACAGTCACACTTTACACCTTTTAGCTGTCAGCATTTTAACTGTGTTTAATCCAGCTGCTAGCTAACGGTAGGCTAACGTTACCTGCTGTTAAGTGTAATGTTAACTAGAGTGACATGCAGCGATGCTTCTGTTGCCTCTAACGTCCGTTTCGGAGCATCAGAGAGCAGCGCAGGCATTTCAGTGGCACCTAAATAAGACACCGAAATCCATGCTGCTATTCGGCCGTTTAGGCCCCGGTGCCATATTAGCACCGGGGTTTCGGTACCCAACCCTATCACACTGCAACTGCCTCAGTGCAATCTGTTTTTAATCACAGTCAGATTATACTGAAGGTTTTATTTCTCTCTGTCGTCAAGTTCCCAGCCCAGACCTGAGCTTCCAGCCTGATGAACATCTGGAGGTTTATGTTTCTGCATCGGAGAACCCAAACCACTTCTGGATCCAGATCCTGGGTGTTCGTTCCCTTCAGCTGGACAAACTGACAGAGGAGATGAGCCGCTTCTACAACAGTGGCAACCCAACCGTAAGTCAAGGGGAACTTTATTTGTCCCAAGAGGGGCAATCGGTTAACAGAAAATACCACAAGATCAATTAAATACAACATATAATGATAAAAAAAGTAGTGAAAACATACAGCAATTCAGCAATGTGAGGGTATGAAGGACTTTTTATATCTGTTGGTTTTGACTAGGAACCAGAAGACAAGGTCTGAAACTCAGGGGGTGGGTGCTGTCAGACATGGATGGATTCTGCATTCTTAAAGGTGCTCTAAGCGATGTTGGGTGATGTCACTTCTTGTTGACGTTCAAAGTATTTTCAAACAAAACGAGACTAGCTCGCCCCTCCCTCCTCCTCATCCCGTCCCCACCCCCAATATCCTTGTTGGTTATTGGCTGGAAGGCTGGAACACTGTTTGTTATGTTTGGTGGTGCAGGTTGGAGCAGTTTGTTTTTGTTGCTGTTTGTGGAGCCTGGGCTTTTTTTTACATTGTGTTCAGGGGACAGGCAGCTAGCAGATAGTGAGGAGATGTTTACTGTATGTGACAAAAAATGTTGTAGCCTAAAAAACACGTGACATCGCTTAGAGCACCTTTAAGCAACTTAGACTTTTCTGTTGGGTTCCTGTGATAATGCTACAGACCTTGGTCCCTTTTGTTCATGCATTTTTTCTGTTTTAAATTGAGAAAAGCAAACCAACAGATGAAGGAAAAAGTTAAAATGGACTCAATAATAGATCTATAAAACAAAGTCAGACCGTGTCAGAGTTTAAAACCCCCTGCTTTATGATGTCAAAGTAAAAACAACATGTCCCTCTTGGACCCCACATTTTTTAGAAATAAGTCACTTCTCTCGTCTCTAGGAACACAGGGTGGAGTCCATTGTGGTGGGGGACATTGTGGCGGCTCCGTACCACGACCATGGCACATGGAACAGGGCCAGGGTGCTGGGAGTCCTGGCCTCTGGACTGGTGGACCTTTACTATGTCGACTTTGGGGACAACGGGGAGCTGCCCAGAGAAAGCCTCTGTCGTATGAGGTAAGAGACAAGTCCATAGATGACAGTAAAGGCCAATTTATGCTTCTGCGTTAAATCGTCGCCGTGGGTACGTACGTAGGTACATGGAGATACCGACCCTACGCCGTAGCCTGACGTGCACCTCTCACCCCTGCTGACGCAGACCGCAACAACTGTGACTGGGCCGTGGCTTGGTAGCGTTGCATTTCCTGGTTCTCCTTCTCCATAACAACATGAAATCAAGGAGAGGGTTCACTTTAACTGCTCCAGATTTCCCACCGTGGTCAGAAAACACAAGGGAGACACTTTGTTTCTCTCACTATGACTCTAGAGTCGCTACTCGCTCTGAAGATAATCAGTCACTCTCTCCCTCGCTCTACCACATACACAGACACACATGCCGGCCCTGCTATTCTCTTAAAGAGATCAACGCACAAGTAACGAACTTCAGACCACTTACGTAGACTATGGAGAAAGCTCTGCGTGGAGCCTCCGCACAACCATAAATCCCGCTTAATCCCTCCACTGCATTTTCTTTCCATTAGATGTTCCTGTCGTAACTATTGTAACATGTATATAATGAAGATCCAGTCAGTCAGAAGACAAACTCTGGTTTCAGTAGAAGATCTACAGCATCACACATTGATTAATATGTGGAAAGTACCACACCACAGCATTGAGTGCTTCAAGTGGCTATATAACGATATGTTTGGGATGACAATGCATCAAATGACAATGTGAGAACAATACAAAAGGAGCCACTTGTGTGGCCAATCCTTGTGCAACTTAGTTTTCAGAGATTTGTTTTTTTTTCTTAGTTCGTGCTCATCTTAGTTCGTGCCAGCCAGGGATTAGTCTGACAAAATAGTTGTCACAGAGTCGCCCACACAAAGGATGTACCCAATACTTGATTGTCACACATGCCACCGCAATAAAATACCGCATACAGAAATCTGTTTCAGTTTTAAATCAAAGGGGAAATGTATTGCCAGCAAAACAATGTAAACAAGCAGGGTGTGGTTCACAAACAATTATTAAAGAAACAAAGTAATCAGTCCTCGTTGGATATTCACACTTAGTATACAGTTTCACTGTCCAACAAAACGTGTGGCAAGAGCTCAGATGGCACAGAAAACACAGTTGATTGAGGTCACAAAGAGGATAAGAGAGACTTAACAAATCTGAACACTTCATTTTAAACTAAATATGTAAACCAAAATAAAGTTCAAAAAGATAACCTCCTTACGTTAACAATAAACTTAAATAAATAAAAATTATAAGCTTTTCTGCTAATCAGAGAATCGTACTGTGTTTACCTTTGAAGAAGATATCTGTGTCTTTAGGAAATGTATGGTTCTGACATACAGAGTGCATATTATTGAATGTGGCACCAGTTATGAAATAGCACAGCTATGTTATTAACAGCTTTTGCTTTTTCTGCATGAATATTTCAGGAGTGACTTCCTCAGCTTACCATTCCAAGCTATTGAGTGCAACTTAGCAGGAGTGAGACCAAAAGGTAAAGCTCTTTTCTTAAAAACTTGATCACACAGCACAAAGGCATATAACTAAGACAGAGGTGAAAGTCAAAAAATGTTGATTGATTGATAATGTTGATTGATATTGATTGATTGATGGCCTTTTTTTCCCTTAATTTTTTTTTAATTCTCTAAATGTCCTGTTCCCTCAGGAGAGGTGTGGACCGAGGCAGCCCTGGATGAGTTTGAGCAGCTGACGTGCTGTGCCTCCTGGAGACCCCTGCAGGCCAAACTCTGCAGCTACTCCCACTCTGAGGTCTCCTCCTGGCCCACTGTCAAGCTCTACAACAACACTGAGGGCAAGGTCAGCTAGCGTTCTATCTGTTAATATTATATTGTGTTGGAGTTGTTTTATATTATATTATCTGTTTGGATTGTTTCTCATCCTGTCTGCTATGTCTGTACAATTAATTGTCTCAGAAGTATTTGCGAATAACAATTTAATTGTCTCTTTCAGTCAAATTTAAAAATATTTCTTTATTTATAATTCATTTTTAAACAAAATAAAGTTTTAAATGGATCCCAGGATACAGCTTTTGGTTATATCGCTGCTATGTGACACAGATAATGTAGTAACAGAGGTACACAGCCTATGAAGTAAACCACCTCTCTTTATTATCATAAAGCATTGTTTCTAACTGTATTCCCCTATCGTCATTTTTGTTGCTATGAGCATGTTTGGGGACATTTGCCAACAACTAACAGTTGAAATAATAATAAAAATATATAGTCCGACCAATAATCACTTATATAATTACAATTTGTATATCTATCTGTATATCTTAACAAAAGCAACAATTACCAGTCATACGCTTTAACAGCTAAACTAATGTTAGCAATTAATTGCAGTTAAACAAAGAAACTGCGATTATGTTTAAAAAAATGACAATTATGAAATAACTGTTACAGGCCTAATATCAACACATAGCACTGGTACAACAGCAGGAGTGCAGCAGGCACACAAAAAAAATCACGGAATAGAGTTTAGTTAATATGGACTTTTTTGCCAAGTGGAATGGATTTGAGGAAGCAGCAGCATGGAAGTCAAGGCTGTAGCTGAAACGCGGAATGGAGCTTAATTTATTTGGGCATTCCTTAAGTGGAATGGATCTGACTGACGGTGCTCTGAAAAGTGAACAGACAGATGCGCTGGATTAGAGACGGTAAAAGGGAGTGGGTCTGATATCATCGGTCTTAAAAAGTGTGTGGGTCTTGTCCAGGGCTTTAAATTAACTTTTTTGATCACTAGCCAACATGGCTAGTAGATTTTTAAAGTTACCAGCCAATCAGATTTTCCACTAGCCATGTTGTTTTTCTTTCCTAACTAACTTTATGTCTTAATTTCAGCTCCTCCGGTTTGTTTGGCTCCGTTCGTCTAGCGTAGCTCGTAATCAGTACCATGCACACTAGGCACGTAGCCGACGGTTGTCTGATGCGTCACGACTTAAGTGTTCATGGGAAATGTAGGATTAGTGCTACAAGCTGTGTTGCCAGATAGAGCTGCACAATATATATTGTGTTTTTTATCGTCATCGCGATATCAACTGGCGCAATATACGTATCGCAAAAGGCTGCAACATATCGCAAAAGACACTCAGAGAGTTTTTGTGTTAGTTGAAAGAACATTTTAAAATGTTACGGTCGTTCTTTTTTTAGTTCTGCCTTTTATGTTTAATTCGATGTTCAATTTGTTCAATAAAAGAATGTTAGAAATGATTTCCTTTTGTTGGTTTCAAAATCAACCAGCAATTGGTTGTATTTTAGAAGAATACTGAAAGCAGCAGAAATGCAGAACTGAGTATACCATAATATCTGTTTATTTATTGCAAGTAATATCATTATCGTGATATTCAACAACGATGAACGCATATTTTCCTCATATCATGCAGCCCTATTTCCAGATAAAGATTTCCAAGCCAAAGACACACAAAACTGCCCAAATGTTTTGGCAGAAAACAGGCCGATCTGGAAACACTGACTTGTCGCATCATTTCTGCAGCCGGCCGATTCAAACAGACGCTTCGCTTCATTCATCACCGGCCAAATTGGCTAGTAACTTTAAAATGGTACCCGCCAAAGTTCATTTTTACTCGCCTTTGGCAGGTTGCTGGGTGTCAATGTAAAGCCCTGGTCTTGTCCCACCCACGTAAAATGGTTCCGACGCCCATGGCCCTTGCCATCTTGCCATCTTGTAAAACAATAGGGGTGTGACGAGACACTCGCTCACGAGACAAGACGAGACACGAGATTGGGGTCACGAGAGCGAGACGCGATTTTACCACTAATTTAAAGAAAACTTCAGTTAAGAAATATGACTGGGAAAAATAGTCTTTACTCAGAGAACCAAGGTTACAAGCTAGGGGTGTGACGAGACGCTTACTCCACGAGACGAAACACATCACGAGATTGGGTTCATGAGAACGAGACGAGATTTCTCGTCGAGGTGAAAAGTTGTCTCGTGAGGCGATGTGATGTCAGCGTGATGGAGCGTGGAATTACTATTGAAAATCCCCCTGCCACTTTTAAATCATTTGTGTGGCAACATTTTGGTTTTCCTGCGGAAATAATAAACGGCGAAAGAGTGACAGACAAGACGAACACAATATGTAAACATTGTAAGAAAGAAATGCCGTATACCGCGGCTAACATGAGCACTATGCAAAAACACTTACAGCACCACCACAGCTCTCTACTAACTACAGTAGTTAGTAGTACGGCATTTCTTTCTTACAATGTTTACATATTGTGTTCGTCTTGTCTGTCACTCTTTCACTCTTTTCACCTCGACGAGAAATCTCGTCACGCGAGATCTCGTCACACCCTTATAAAACAACTGTCTTTTCTAGACTGTAGATATTGGCGAGGAGCTCGTACGCCTGGGCCACGCTGTCAGCTTCCAGGAAGTGGTGAACGGGAAGACTGAGGGTGACAATCTGGACTGTCTACAGAGGATGCTGGTGAGTCACTCAACACAGCGACATTTCTATTGGCTTCATTAACACTAGGGACGAAAAGGATCAACGAAAAACTGTTGACTATAGTTTTATTTCTGGACAATATTTTATGCCACTGTTTAATATCTTTTAACCAGATTTTCATTCTGGTCAGGTTTTAATCTAGATTTAAGAAACACTTATTATTTTTATTTAAAACCAGAGTTATAATAAGTAGAATCATTTTTACCCTAAATGTTTATGCAGAATTTTATATAGAGCTGAAACGCTTCATCTATTGACAGAAAATTATTTGGCAAGAATTTTGATATTCCTATAAGTCAAGACTCCAATGTGAGGATTTGCTGCTTTTTTGCTGATTTATGGCATTTAAATGTTTAAATGTTATATTATATAGTTATTTGGACAAAAAGGGCATGTGACATCACATTGGGCTCCGAGAACTTTCAATTGATTTTTTCACTAACGATACATTGATTTATCAAAAAAGTAATCAACAGTAAACCAATGATGAAAATAATTTTCATCTGCAAGTTTCATCTGATCAAAATTTTACATAAGAATGATTGCAAATTATGAGAATTGGCAATGAATATCTCTCTCTCTCTCTCTCTCTCTCTCTCTCTCTCTCTCTCTCTCTCTTTCTCTCTATGTGTACAACTAACCACATTATGTCATATCAGACAAAAGGTTTTATCTGAATGGTGAATTGGCCTCCTAAATCAGTTTAAACCTAGACTGAACAATTTGAAAATATCCTCTAATTGCTTTTTAATTAACTGTTTTTATTGCAGTTAGTGAAACAGCTGTTTTAAACGTTTATCAAACCAAGACAATTATACTTAGAAGATGTGAAAATGAAAACTGGACAGAAGGGTATGACTACAGTATTTTTATGCTGAATAGTTCAAGCAAAATCAAAGTATGTTTCTCAGGTGAATGAAGATGCTAAAAATTGCGCAGAGCATACATAAACATACAAGAGTCTACAGCCATGCTAGCAGCTCTGGAACTGAGGCAGTGATGCTTTGAGCCAAATGCTAATGTCGACATGCTAACATCCTTACAATGACATCTGTGGTTCAGATTTTATTTTACTCTCAGACCACACATTGTGGTATGGAATCTGAAACATCAGCACAAAGGTAAATAGCCAGACTGGATCTTTAACACATTTGAGCAAAAGGTCAACCCTAAGCAGTAAAAAAGTGGTTCTTTTAAAAACAAAAAATGAAAAATGTGCTGCATTCTGAAATAAGATGGCCATTATGAAATTATGTTATCAAAAAGTAGAGCTAGAGTAAAGATGGCTGCAGAGCCTCATATAACTTCCATCAATGGGAAGACTATTATTCATTTTCTCTAAACTGAAGTGAGCCTGTCATCCAGTCACTACTTTTCACTGACGATGGTTTGAAACATAACAAAGTTAACTATTAGCTAGATCTTATCTGAAGTTATGAGGGCAGCACAGTAACTCTTATATGGTGTATTAAAACACCTTACAGCATGAACAGATGAACTTCACTTCACTTAAGAGGATCTTGTAATGATCTTCGTAGTTGAAATTTAGAAATGGATCATTTTTGATGTTGTCCCTACCAAACACAATGTCGCTTACTCAATACTGTCACTACAACATGCTCTTAACACTCCAACATCTTTGTTTCTTGTCCTCCTATAGGATGACGTGATAGGAGCATCATCAGAGAAAAGTCTCTCCTGTATTAGCTTATCAGGTAAGCACAGTATCGGGAAATTAGCCAAGAAGTGACTAAATCAATGCAAATATTTAAAAGGCGCTTGGCAACACAGTGAGGATTGGTTGTCTGAGCAGATCAGTGTCATCTTCATGTTATCCACATATCCTGAGATCTGAAGAGCAACATGAAGTCAGCGTGAAACACAGTCCCTCAGCTTTGCCCACTCAGGCCCAGCCAAAAAATTATTCACATTATTGAGTCATCACTCACACTAACCCACACCACCAGCTGCCCTAATTCTGATGTCGCTGTGCCAGTGCTGCAGCTCACAAACTCACAACTTCCCTTTCCCTCCTAACTTCATATTTGGTGAGTTCTTAACCAGTGAGAAGATGATTGGGGACAACACCATTTTAGAAGGCAGTAGTTATGAAACCCAGTCAAGACCGAAGATTTGCGACGAGACGACTGTAAACTTGCAAATACTTGCAACGTGTCGGCCTGCGGCGTTCTGAAACCTGCCAGTTCACACCAATGCGACGAGACGGTGTATCATCTTCATAGCAACGGCTCTTTGTACTTCCGTCCTAACCAAGGGGGTAAGCGAGCATCTGGAAAGCGTATCTCCTAAGGGAAGATTCTGAGGCTAACAAACCATCACCTCCCATTAGCATCCCATTGACTCCCATTCATTTTGGCGTCACTTTGACAGCGAATAACTTTACATCTGAAGCGTTTAAAGATTCTGTTTGTCCGTTGTTTATTTCTAAAGAAACACGACAATGTATAAAAGGCTCCATTACCTTGTATCTCACGTTATGGCTCCGTAGCAACCGTTGTTGTAAAAATAGGTTTGTGTCATAACCACACGACTTTCTGTCGCACAGTAGAGAAATTACCGTATAGTCCGGAGAAGCTCGCAGGCGATCGGGGGAAGGGAGAAGCCTGTTACAGGCCTAATATCAACACATAGCACTGGTACAACAGCAGGAGTGCAGAAGGCACAAAAAAAAAAAAAAAACACGGAATTGAGTTTAGTTAATATGGACTTTTTTGAGCCAAGTGGAATGGATTTGAGGAAGCAGCAGCGTGGAAGTCCATAGAGAGTCCATGAAAGCATCGGAACAAAATATTTCAGCAACGTTTTGATGGATTGGAAGTACTTCGGTATGTGGCAAGTGAATTCATATGAAGTAACATTTATTGGGAATGATTGAGATTTCTCTTGGCACAGCTACCAGAAGACTTACAACTTTCAGACAGGTTGCTCACATCACATCTATGTTGTCAAGCTCAGTTTGAGGCTGCGCAGTAACGCTCAGCCAGCACCGGGAAAGTGACTTCACTGGTCTCCGTCGAAGTATATGGTGTCGGTGTGACCATTTATTTAACTGTCTATGGTCCTAACTTCCGACTTCCATGCTTTTTGTAGCAAAATATAATATTTGTTGCGCCAAAATATGAATGTGGATGACGTTTGTGATAGTGAGATGCTCGCTAGAGTTACATTTCTAGTGATGAATCGGCGAAATACATTTTATTTTTCTGATTCACAGCTTTGTCCTAGGCACTCCCTCTCTTCAGTCCCTCTCTAGCTCGCTCCACTGTACGTGCTCGCTGGCGCACGTTGAGCCTCCGTTAACAGTTTGTAACAGAAATAAAGTGGATTATGGATCATTTTATTATAGCTGACTTTACCAGCTGACTTCTCTATTGGCTGTTGAAACAAGTGGCGTTACGTTCTAAAACCAGCCTCTGGAGACTCGACCAGCTGAGTCGCAGCGTCACCATCGGACCGCTGAAACTTTTCTCTGCGACGTTGTGAAACGCTTTCGTCTCATCGCGAATCTTTGGGCTTAAAGGAGACCCCGAGAATGAAATGTTGAGTCCAGACAGAACCACAGAAAGCTTTCACTCCTATCCTGACAGTTCTGCATCAGCACAACCTCCACATCTGCCCACGCCCACACTAGCTGGGACTGTCAAAGTGAGGAGTACGGAGAGAACATTTGTGAACCAGGAGATGAGGAGGATAAAGGAAGAGATGACGGCAGAGATAACAATGTGATTGTGTCGAGTGCTTGCTGCATCCGCTGTTGTCAGTAAGGAAGCTGCTGTGATCTTATTTACATGGGACTCAGTAATACTCGTGGAGACATATTTCAGCCCAATGACGGAGAGCAGGATGAGCTGGGGAAAAAAAACACTGAACCACTGCTGTGTGCTCACAGCAGAAATGAAGATGCTAGAAGGCGTGGGAGGCAAATGATGACCTGAATAGAGCTAGATTGGATGAGAAAACAATGTTTTTTTGGGGAAAATGTTGGATAAAGATAAAAACCACCCTGTTCTGACACAGCAGGTAAAACATTTCATACAGAACCAGAAGAGGAAATGGATCGTTCATCTGAGCGTGATGGGACATCCAGCCAAGACTCTTAACGGAACAGAAACGTGTGACTAACACTTTTACAGACAAGAGGCAAACAGGACAGACAACAGATTTCAGCATTAACCCTTGCCCATTTACATCAAATTATACTTAATTAACATGCTTTGGGTGAATGAAGACGTTAAAATAAGGCAGACCTGCCACATAAGTTATTGGTGCAAGTTTGAATATCAGTTTTTTTTAATTACCATGATTTGGGCAGAAAACAAGGAAGCTCTCCACTTGACCCTGCAGTTCCCCTCAGCTCCACGGAGCGTTTTAGCATCGCTTAGCTCATAGTTTTGGTTTTAACGCCTTCACTTTTACTGTTGTGGTTCAGTCTGACAGCGCTTATCGACCTCATTTCCAGGCAGCTGTTTTCAGTGAAAAGGCTCTGATAAACCCTCTGTACTCTACCTGTTCAGCAGCAAACAGCAGACAGACACAGTTAGAGACCAGCTGGTGAACAGAGTGGAACATTTCGCAGCCAGAGAGACAGAGGAGTTGGTGGAGACTTAAACTGGGAAGTAAGAGCTAAAAGGAACATTATCTCATTGTATTACATTTTCAGTCAAATTAGAGGGGCTTTGTTATTACTTATCTGGGGTGGTAGTAGCTCAGTCCGTGTTGGGTTGGGAACCGGAGGGGCGCCAGTTCAAGTCCCCAAAATACAGAGTGTGGACTGGTAGCTGGAGAGGTGCCATTTCAGCTCCTGGGCACTACCAAGATGCCCTTGAGCAAGGCATCGTACGCCCAACTGCACGGGGCGCTCCTCCAAGGAGCAGCCCCGTCACTCTGACATCTCTCTATTAGTGTGTATAGCATGTATAGGTCCTGAGCATGTGTGTAATTCAGTGTGTTTAGTGTGTGTGCAACTGTACTAACAGTGAAAATTGTGAATTTCCCCTTGCGGAATAAATAACGGCATGTCTTCTTTCTGTAAGTCATTACATTGTGATTCTGTGCCAATAAATATAAAAAAGAAAGTCCAGTTGTAATGTTGTTGGTAGAATGATTTTCTTTTTTTGATTTTTTTTTTGTACCTCAGAAGCTGCTTCAATCTCAGGAAGCGTTGATGATGTCATAGATGATGAGCTGCTCTGAGTCCAAAGATGTACATAAATATCAAGGTATTGTTTCCTGGCTTGATGACTGAATGAGTTTTAACATTCTCTGAAGAATGTATTTATGAACCGTTATGTCTGTGAAAGCACTGACCTCTCCTCTTTTTTTTCTTCCAGCACTGACCACCCACTCCTCAGCATTAGCTCAAATAAGATGTTTCCTTGTCTGACCCAAACTCAACCGCATAAATCCTCATCGTGAAGCCTTACCAACAGTTCTTTCAGCCATATAAATTTTATTGTTGAGTACAATTCTTATGTTTTAACTTTAAGCTGTTCCGTTCTGTACCCAATGCTGCTTTGCTTAAATGTGTTGTTACTATATTTTGTGTTCAAGACATGAAGAGAGGAACAAAAAAAACAAATTGCCAGTATTATTTTTGAAGCACTGTGTTGAGTCAGTGGATTGAGAAGGCAGCTGTTAAGCTAATGTCTACTTTTGTTTTCTACCTGTATGCTTATTGAGATTTAATGGCCTAAATATTGGGCTTCACAAGTTATTATATTTTGGAAATAAAAACCATAGTAGTATTGAATGAGGTCTGCAGATTATGTCCAGTATAAACAAATGTGGCATCTACTGTATAATTAACTAAGGACGAAGGAAAATAATAGTTTGTCTTCAGGGGTGTAATAGACTGCACAATATATAATAAAGGATTTATTTTATGTCAAGGATTTTCTGTGTCTTTTACTTTGAAATGCTATTCATACTATAAATATTTATTTCAGAATTATAGTGCATTAAGAGGAGCAATGAGAAAAAATTAAGCTCATTTTCCCCGGGCGCTACCTTTGTACTTAGAGAAGGGCAGATTCTCAGGCGTACCAACCTTAAAGTTATAGCATGCATGTTATTGAGCGATATCAAACTGATACGACTGAGGTTAATGTAAAACAACTAGTTCTAAAATGAATATTAACTCTATTTATATGGGTGTTGGTTTGACACCAGTGATATGGACAAATTTGAATGTATTATGTTGTAGCCTATTAAACTGAAGTGGCCATTCATTCATTTCCATTGCCGAGCCTACTGTTTTGTTTCTGTGGGGGTCGATGACCTCCATTCCGGATTGACCAATCACATGAAAGTAGGTTACGTCGCACATGCGCAGATGCAGCAGAGTAATTTGTTGATATCCTTCTTGGTAGTATTCATTTAGCTAGACTTTGGTTTTTCAAAGCCGAATTTATCCCCAGCCTCGGGGTTTTAATTATTTGCATTTGGCAGCAAAGTTAACTAGAACGTTATCTATATGAAGGGCTAATGGAAGACACAAGGGATTTGGTGAGTACATTTGAAACATTTTAGGGCCGCGACTCCTGTTACAGAGGATTTGCTAAGGCTAGCGCTGCTCCTTTGTTGTTATGTTTATGGTAACATTAGCTAGCTAGTGGATCAGCCAGCGTTAAATATTAGCAAGTTTTCAAAAAGAACAAAACCGGTATATAAATAAAATAAGCATACACTGATTATACTGCATATGTGTAGTTTGCTGGACAGTTGTGGTATGCTTTTGCTAATTAAAATTGGAAAAACAGGTTTCCGCTAGCAAGCTGTGCTAAGGCTAGTTAGCATTAAGAGCTATTTCCAATAAGGCCGCCCCCTTATTTTATCTTATGTATTAGCTTTGTATGTATATTGTATATCTTACATACAGCATAGTAACGTTAAATCTTTGCTGGCTGGTGCATTGTGTTTTTTTTCTTTCAGCCTTCTTGCTGGCTAAATGATTTTTGTTAGCGCAGCCAGTTCGGGTGTCACCTGTGATGCTCTGAGGAGGAAGTAGCGCTAGACAGGCTATGTGATGTCAACAAACATTTTAACACTGGTTAGGATCATGCACACCTAATGAGTAAGAGGTATTTGAATTTTCAGGTATTCACGGCAATAACTATAATTAGATTTAGCTTTGCAGAGCATCTTTTTTTATTTTTTTATAGCAATTTCTCATAGGCTTCTACAGCCAGCTTCCCCGGTCACATTGCAAAACATTTTAACGAGACCAGAATATCATCTAGGGAACAATTGTGAATTGAAAATAACTACAATGGTTGACTTATATATATATATATGGGCTATTGGCATGACAGCATGCACACATTCTTAAAATGACAGATGAATTGTAGTTTGTATGTATATTTGTATATATTTTGTTTGTGTATTTCCTGCTATGGACCTACTTGTGAGTCTGAAATAAAGATTTATTATTATTATTATTATTATTATTATTATTATTGTTGTTGTAATTGTTGCAAAAGCAATACAGTGCCCTAATTTGTTATTAATATCACATTTTCCTTTACAATATCAACTGGTCTTGCAGCACTACTGTCTGTTAATTGCTTGTTTACTATGTTTTGTTTGTACATTTGTCTTTAAAAAAATTTAATAAACAGAATTAAAAAAACAACAACCATCTGAGAGCTGAAACAAGAGTGTAAGTAAATTTTTAAGCAAAAATTGCAAAAAAAAGTCACTGGTCCCTGCTTCTCAAATGCAAATATGGGCTGATTACCTTTTGAGTTCGATGAAAGTAAACTGAATATATTTGGGCTTTGGATGGTCTTCGGACACAAGGAGACATTTAAAGATTTGATGTCCCTTTTGGTTTTGGGAAACTGTGATGGACGTTTCACAGTTTTACGACATTGTATTGACCCTAGGGCTGCACGATATTCGGAGAATATCTAATTGTGATTATTTTGACTGATATTGCGATATGATTCACAATATTGGAGGGAATTATCATTTTTGTGTCATTATTCTCATTTTCATTGAAAAATATAATTTAAAAACAGTGTGATTTTTTTTTTTTTGTGAGGATCTGTACCAAACAAAATATTTTTCTCTAGTCTGTAGGATAGGGTTTGTTGGCCGGGACGTTTCTGCAGCACCACAATACTTTATTTTAGAATGGTTTGACACATATTTTGCCTTTAACAAATATTGCGCCCCCCTCTGCGATTTGGATATTGCACTAGTTCATATTGCGATTTTGATAAAATTGCGATTAATTGTGCAGCCCTAATTGACCCAACAATAAATTACATCAGAACATAACCAAAAGGTGAATTGTTGACGAAGAAAATTGTTAGTTGCTGCCTTTTTAAAGTATTCCGTTCATTTGGACTCTAATGCCTTTTTGTCATTTCCTTGATTGTAAAGGCTGAACGCACCCCGCGTTCAGAGCGAAAGCGGAGAGACTCGTTCGGGATGTTTGATGGCTATGACAGCTGCAGCGAGGAGTCTACCAGCAGCTCCAGCTCGGATGACAGCGAGGATGAGGTAGTGCCCTCCATCCCTGCCAGCCTGCCCATCATCAAGAACAATGGTCAAGTCTACACTTACCCTGATGGCAAGGCTGGAATGGGTTAGTACATGGAAATGTGTTTGAAATGTATGCTTCCTGTGGTGCTCAGGAATAGGGCTGGGTAGCAATAATTCAATATGATCATTTCAATGGAATCCTTTCGTGATTAAATCATTTATCGTGATATACAATACATTGCCTAAATTGATAACAAGCACATACTAACTAAATTGTCTCAGAAAATCTGTTGTGAAACATTTTGAGGGAATATCATTTGAAGAATTTCAGATTTTTTTTTTTAACACTATTTTTGTGCATGCATTTACATAGCTGGAAAAAATATATAAATTTGTCCTCTATAATTTAACTTGAAACCACATTATTGATGGATTATTTATCTAAAATGTTATTGTAAAAAATATTTTGTGAAAGCACCCATTGTCAACCCTACAATATCGTCGCAATGTTGATATCGATGTACAGTGCTAAGCATAAGTGAATACACCCATGCTAAAGTTGTCAACTTAAGCATGGGTATGTTCACTTATGTTTAGCACTCTATTTGGTCAAGAATATTGTAATACCTGATTTTCTCCATATCGCCCAGCCCTAGGGTTGGGTGCCGAATTCAATACTTTTTAGGCACCTACCGAATTGCCTCAAAAGTATCGAAAAATGCCTCGTCATTCAATCCCTAAGGAGTAAATCTCATCAGCTAGTCCGTGAGCCAATCAGCATGCAGCATGCTTCTACCAAGATCTGATAATGTCTGTGATTGGCTGTCTAATGTTACACGTTGTAGAGACATGCAGGAAAAACTCTACGTTACACAGAGACGGAGCTCAAGTAAAAATATATAAAACGATTCGTGCCGTAATGTTGTAATTTCTTTTTGTTCTCCAAAATTGGTATCGAAATAGGTATCGTTTGTGAACAAAGTCACGGTATTGGAATCGAACATTTTTCGAACGATACCCAGCCCTACTCTGGAATATAACCCTGTGTGTGAGGATAAGAATGATTTGCCAGCATGATGTAGTCTGATCATTTTAACGGAGTATATGTGTCTGTTTTGTGGTTCCACAGCCACTTGTGAGATGTGTGGGATGGTTGGAGTACGAGATGCTTTTTATTCCAAAACCAAGCGCTTCTGCAGTGTGTCCTGTTCTAGGAGTTATTCCTCAAATTCCAAGAAAGCTAGCATCTTGGCAAGACTCCAGGTAAGTATGCCTACTACAACAAATGTTTTCTTTTTGTTTTACTCTACAACAAATTATTTAAGATCAAACCTATATTATTGTAGAAATATTGATTTGTGCTTTGTTTTGCAAGGGCAAGCCACCAACAAAAAAGGCGAAAGTCTTGCAGAAACAACCTCTTATGGCAAAGTTGGCCGCTTACGCCCAGTACCAAGCAAGCCAGCAGAACCAGGCCAAATCGAAAGCTGGTATGTTATCAAAAAGCAGTAACGAAGATTAATAGGGTAACTGTGCTGCTCTCGGTTTAGATATACTCCTGCTTTACACTCATTTTTTTTTTTTTTTTTTTTTTGTGCCCGCCAGTGGTCCCTGCAGAAACCTTTGAATGGGGTCGGTATATCTGTAGCAAAAACACGATTGGAGCTCCAGTTAGCTGTTTCAAGCATGTAAGTAAAAACTGGAGTTGAGTAGGTAGGGACCTTTCTTGACTGAATCACTTCACTGCTTCCTCTGTTCTACTTCAGGCCCCTATGGGGAAATGCTGGGGAGACATAGAAGAAGGAGTGAGGATTGAAGTGGTCAACACTGATTCCAACCTCTCCACTAAGGTGTACTGGATAGCAGAAATCATTAAGCTAGCAGGTAAGACTACTTCTCCCAATTTTTATTTATTTATCATTTCTGTAAAACATTGGTGGGAGTAGCTGATCTGGTTGAAATGAGTATCACAGTACTTTTGTTCCAATACGGATGTATCACAATATAGCAAATGCATAGAAACTCGCATGTAAAATAATCCCACTGAGGTGCAATACAGTGAGCTGCCCCCCCACTGTTCAATAGGGTTGGGTATCGTTTTTTTTTTTTTTTACGATACTGGTGCTAAAAAGGTGCCTGAACCGATAAATAGGGTATTTTACAATAACCGTGAATGCACCATGAGGCTTACTAGTTTCAAGTGAACGCACCGTCTGTGTTGTTTTTCCGACAACGGCAGCTGCAGGTTGCTTAACGTCCTGCTGTTGGAATCCTCTACAGGGAAATACAGTCATACTTTACACCGTTTAGCTTTCAGCATTTTAACCGTGTTTAATCCAGCTGCTAGCTAACGGTAGGCTAACTTTACCTGCTGTCAAGTGAAGTCTTAACTAGCATCACATGCAGCGATGCTCCTGTTGCCTCTAACGTCCGTTTCAGAGCATCAGAGAATTTAATTGGCACCGAAATCGTTGCTATTCAGTCCAGTAGATAGATACCGGTCGTTTAGGGGTTTCGGTACCCATCCCTACTGTTCAGACATAAATCATTAAAGAACAGGTTAGGATTTCTACCTTAATACAATAGTCACATGCACATTTAAGACAAGGCAAGGCAGCTTTATTTAGTTGTGCTATATTTGTATAGCACATTTCAGGGCAATTCAAAGTGCTTTATGCTCATTGTAAGAGTTATTGGTAGCTTTCATCATTCCTCCTGTTCATACTCGCCGTGAGGTGATCCAATTCCAAGTGCAACTACACTGTTAGAGATGGGAGACAAAGTCCACAGTCGTCATCCTGTGTGAAAAGCATTCTTAAATTCAGCTGAAATGAATACGAATCAACCAAGCCAAATCACATCGGTTTCTTTGTATTGGCAGTTTTGTGTGTATTTGTTGCTGGTGTTTTGTTCCTGACGCACCCCCGTTTTTCCAACTGCAACTATGCAGTGCATTGAACTCCAGGCACCTTCGCCGCTGTCAGCAGACTCCGCTCATACCGCTATGGAAGGTTCATGTGAAAACACAGCCGAACCAGCCCACTGTTCGACTCATTTTATGTAACCAATGCAGCATGAAAGCATGTCGGAACCAGAAAGCCAGGCGGCCAACCAATGGGTGGCTGGCTAGTTGCTAGCTTGCTAACTCCTCTATGCCCCCGTGCCACACTGGTCACAAAAAGGGAGCCGAACAAAGTTGTCGGAGTGTTTGGATGAAGCATGAAGTTGTTAAATTTCACTAATTTAGCGGCTGGCTCTCTGTGCCTCGTAACGATACTACTTCACTGCTCGTTTGGCCGTTACTGCAAAACCTCACCTCCGAGACATTCCACAAGTCGGTTTATATGAAAGTTAGGAAGTTAGTCAGTATTTATGTGCTTTTTAATTTAATAATCTGGAGGTTATTGTTCCTTATACTCTTTTGACATGTGTTTTCAATCTTGGATATATATATATATATATATATATATATATACCCACAATTAATACGATTAATGTACTTATCTGTGAGTGCCGGAGTTTTTTTTTTGTTTTCTTTTATCCTTGTCACTGCCCTGCACCCGATGCACTGTCTGAGATTTAGAGCCGTGCAGGCTGCTCTCCATTATGTCTAAAGTTCCATGACAACAGAGCACACTTCATTTGATGATGAAGACCATGTGCTAGAGTTAAAAGTCTGGAAGAAGCAAGTACTGTAAATGGCCAATGGGCATTGCTGTGTGTCGTCATGCAGGGTTCAAGGCTCTCCTGCGGTATGAGGGCTTTGACAACGACAACAGTAAGGACTTCTGGTGTAATCTCTGCATCCCTGAAGTGCACCCGGTGGGATGGTGCGCTTCAAGTGGCAAACCCCTTGTACCTCCAAAAAGTGAGTCTTGTGCCAAATTTGTTCACAGTCTTGTTCTTGAATGCCTGTGTTTTTAGATGGTCGGTGTTGTTGCTGTAACCAGTTGTTACTGTTATTTTTGTAATCTCCTTTACAGGCATACATCATAAATACTCTAACTGGAAAGCCTTTCTTGTGAAGCGTCTCACTGGAGCTAAAACACTGCCACCTGACTTTAACGCCAAGGTGAGACTCACAAATGCCTTTGTTTTAATGAGACTGTTTTTGATGGCCAGTGCCAATATCTTTAAATCAGAACAATCTGGAAGCTGATGTTTTTATGTTAATTAAACCTCTCCAAATTTGATAAGGATTTCAGGAATGATTGGACAAAAGTACTTACTCTTAATGTTCATTTGTGTTGGACATGGCATTACTCTAAAACTCACTCTATACATAATAAATATAACAACTATGAACAACAATGAATCAGTTACATATTTCCATCTTCTGGTTTTCAATTTAATTTATAGTGTCAAATCATAAGAGTAGTTATCTTTACATACACTTTACAGATAGAGTAGGTCTAGACCACACACTGTAACTTACAAAGACCCAACAATCCCCCATCAATGCTACTTCACCAATAGACCATTATATTATATACCTAAAATAGAAGTATTTAAAACTAAGTAAAGTGCAGTAACGTGAACAGTCTATAGTGCCATAGAAAGATAAAATCTGAGCAGCAGTTGCTGGTTGTATTTAGCTGCTACCAGCAGCAGTTCTTTAGCCGCCAATAGGTGACTGTGAGCCGGCTACAGGCACCGCCAGATGACGCTCCTTTCAGGGGCCGTGGTAGTGGAGTTTAGCCAGAAAAAGTGAGCGTCATGCGGCGTAAGTATTTTTTTCCCGACGCGAAGTGACTTTGGCTTGAAAGCGCTGTATTTTCCATTAACTATTGAAGTGCAAATTTAAGTGTTTGGAATACCTGGCACTATATCCATTGTATTGCAAGGGGGGGATTTCATTCTTGCATGTTTTGTTTTGTTGTGCATGATCAAAAAAAAGAACTTTTTTCACAAATGGCACCCTGGATATACAGATATAGAGAAATATGATTCATAGTAATTATAGCAGTGGGTATGATGGAACAGTGGTTTTGCCTTTGTTAAATCAATGTACGATTTGTCACCATAGGTACACGAGAACTTGCAGTACCCCTTCAAGAAGCTAATGCGGGTAGAGGTGGTTGATAAGAACTACCTGTGCCGGACACGGGTGGCGCTGGTGGAGCAGGTAATCGGAGGTCGCCTCAGGCTGGTCTATGAGGAGAGCCAGGACGGGTCGGATGACTTCTGGTGCCACATGTACAGCCCCCTCATCCATAATATAGGCTGGTCGCGCAGCATCGGACACCGCTTCAAACGATCCGGTGAGTTTGGAAAAAATCCAGTTACACTTAAGTTTAGGTGGTCTGTGTGTGTACAGTATTGTGTAAAAAAAAAAAAAAAAAAAGATTTCCTTTTTCAGGATAACTGGTATAAGCAGGGTGTGATAAACACTGAGGATGCAAAACATTGAAGATGTTGTATACTATATCTAAAATCTGTATTGTTTTCTATCTTTTGCTATTTGAGGGCTTTTAATGTGTTGATCACCCAGCATGTAACAAGTTTAATACTGAAAAGCTTTAAAGGATAATCCTGGTAACATTCTATATTTTTGCTATTGTCAACAAATCCCATAAACCAAAACCAAGAGTGTGTTAATCTGTCGGTCAATGCTTCCCGACTTCCCTACCCTGTGGCTCTCAGCCACAGCAGAAAATGTACCAAGACATAAACCTTTTAAAATCGATTCGTTTTTTAACAAACCTTACTCAAAAAGGAGGAAATAGTGCATTTGTTGGGGGTTGCTTTCAGGTAGCAGGATGGTTTACATTGAGTTGTTTAATAATAATGAGACTTGTTGAAGAAAATGTATAGAAATATATTTTGTCAGACTCTTTTAGATAAAAAAGCTATGGAAAATGGTGAAAGATTTTACTTGAACTAATTTAGTTTTGCACTTTCATAAAGCTGGGGGGACTTGGGAGACAGATTTTAAAAAGTATGGGCAAAATCAAAGCAGCAGAGGCCTTTATCCTAACTTTTAGTCACTACTGTAGTATCATTCAATCTTAAAAGAAATGATTTGCCTCGAAGCTCCGTTTTAATTAATGTTACCAACGTTGTATCGCTCAGTGTTTCCACAAGGAGGATTATTACTGTCGCTGCTGGCGACACATGCCATGAAGACTGATTACAATAGGAAGAAAGAGCGTAAGGGGCTAAGAGAAGAGACAGGCTGGAGAAAACAACAGAAAGGGTCCAAAGTATGGAATCAGTTGAAACGTAATTAAAACGAGAAAACTGTACAGTGTGTCTACTGCAAAATCAAACTAGCTTACCACAATAATAGCACAACGTCAATGCTTCACCATCTCAACAGAAAAACATTGAGTCTAAATGAATCCTCCATTCCACGAAGCGGACCAGACAAAAGTGAATCACAGAGTCATATGGACGATGAAACTACACCAAACACAACTACCAAAATCAAAGACAAGAAAATACGTAGTGGTGACCACAGTTTGATCTAAAGAGCCGGAAAAACAGCTGATCTGTTGCGCACCATTTTCTCTCACTCTCGGTCTTCACGGAGAAACAGCTGATCAACGATCTAATAGCATAAGTGTAACAGAGCTGTGTGACATTGTAATCAAATATATAAATGAAAATAGGTTGAGTATAACTAATATTTACATATAGGCCTATATACAGATCAGTCTCAGGTTGAAACTTTTAGTTCTGAAAGTTAAGTTGCACAACTTGGGGTAATGTTTATGTATGTTTAATGCCTTAGTTTGAGGTTGTTATTGCATTTCAGAAAATGTTTTCCTTAAAAACAATGTAATATGGCACTTAAATGCATTAAGTCTTTTGAGAGATGATTTTGTAAACAATGTAGGCAATAAAAATGTTGCTTTTTCCAAAAATTAAACCAAACTATTGTATATTATTGCTCTTCAATAAAACAAAAGTATTTCTTATCCGATTAATCGATGAAATAATCGGTAGAATACTCGATTACTAAAATAATCGATAGCTGCAACCCTACTCTGAGTAGTACAGATGAGTAAACTGACTGGCTTCTAAAAAAAACTTTATTTTTAGCTGCAGTTTTAAATCTGTACTGTAACTAAAAAGCAATGTGGATGCTGTCCATTAATGAAAGTTACTCTTAAAATGTTGTGTTCACACTGGCCACTTCCCTGAAGCCCAGCTCATTCTCAGCTTCATCTGTCTGTATTCTCTAAACCATTTAATGGTCATGGAGTTCTTTTTTTTAGGGTTTATATTGCTGAAGCATCTTCAGCTCAGGCAAGTAATTTTGGTATCAATTAATTTTTTTCAGATGTTACAAAGAAAATTGAGGGTCAAGTTGATGCTCCTGCACTGTTCTTCCATAAGGTAAAACAAAACATTTTTTTCCTTTTGCAATCCTAAAAGCCTTTCTTTAGAAACCGTCCTACAGCTGTTGTTTTTAAATTGATAATCAGTCATTGCAGACCTGGGCCCTGTTATTCGTACATGGATAGCTAATTTATCCTGAATAGAAAATTGAGGATTTTTCGGTTCTTCAAAGCTACTTAAAGTTCATCAGCAACTGTTGTCAGAGCAACAATTTCTTAACCCCAGAACTTGAAAAGGTGGCAGACTTGTTGACAGTTAGCTGGATCATGACCCCGGCGTTTTACGGCGACCCCCTTACATGAATTGATATTAATGGCTTGCCAACATGTAGGTCATTGAAAAGTCATTATGATCCATTGGTGTACTATCACAATTAAATTTTCATAAATGAAGTTACCTATACTATACATGATAAAAGAACCAATTCGGATGTAGTTACTGCAGATTGAGATACTGCAAAAAGACCAAAAACATTGACTGTTAAGACTAATGGGGCCACACGGCAACCTATTCTAACCTTAATGGTTCGAGGTCAGTGACTAACCTCCACCATCTCGGGAGAGATTCTCCAATCTTGGGTTACCATCTAGACACTACCCTACTTTATGTATTGCAATCACATGTTGCCTTTATTTCAAAATAAGAGCACACGGTTATTCAAAATAACCTTCAATAGATATCCTTTATCCAGGATTAACAAATCAATCTTCAAACTGTGTTCAAAGAACAACCTAATATTGATCAGAATCAACAGGATTATTTTAGCCTGATAACAGCATGTTAGTCTGGATTAGTTAAACCACATTTGGGCCAACAGGGCCTGATATTCAACTGATGCTGTGTTGCTTTTCATGATCATGTACAAGATAATATAAGATAAGCCTTTATTGTCTCCTATAGGAGAAATTCATCTTGGGCATTCGAGAGAAACGAAATGGCGACACATCGCGCATAAACACACAATAAACATACAGTTAACCTACATAGAAAAATGATCATACATTATCTCATCCAGTGCTTCAATGAACATCTAATAAACCTCATACCATACCCCCCTACCTTTCCTCACAATCACAGAAGAGAACCCACAACACATCCTCCCCCTTGTATTGCACTTAATTTTGATAATGATTGCACATATCCCGTTAACTCGTGCTGTGGTCAGTAACTTCAATTGCATAATATTATATATGGCCAATATTTTTACAGCCCTTTTATCAAGTTTTGGAGCTGTGATTTGAATTTAATGGACAGGTTACCGAACCAAGCTATAATGCCATAACGAACAATGGATTCAATGGCTGCCTTCTAAAACGGTTGCGTGATATCTTTGTCCACTCCATAAACTCTAAGTCGTCTTAAAAAATATAGAAGCTGACTTATATTTGAGCAAACATACTCCACTTGATGGGACCACTGCAACTGACAGTCTAATTGTATGTCTAAATACTTATATGTTGTTACCTGCTCAACAAGTACACCTTCAATTTGGAGTGTGCATTGATCTCCTATAGACCTGGGGTCAAAAATCATTTCTTTGGTTTTATTTACATTAAGTGGCAGGTTATGCATGTTGCACCCCTTCACTACCTCCTCTATCTCCTGTTTGTAGATAGCAATGTCTGAATCTTTTGTAAGTAGACTGAGTATGGCCGTGTCAGCTGAAAATGTAATAATGTGGTTATTTCTATAGATGTTTCTGCAATCATTTGTGTATATCGTAAAAAGTAAAGGAAAGCTTACACAGCCTCGAGGGGCACCTGTTCTTATGTTCAGAGTATCAGAAAGAGTAGAGTTGACTCTTACCTGCTGCTTCCAGTCTGTCAGAAAAGAACCATACCATCTAATAATGAAGGGGGTTCACCTCCATCTGTTGTAATTTACGTAACAGTGTCTGAGGGAGAAGGCCTGGTGGGCTTTTAGATCTAATATTGAGTGACAATTGATGCATCTAAATGACAGGTTTCCACTGTCCTTAAAAAACGCAAGACTTCCCCAATGTTACACTTTTTAAACATGTCCAACTGATGTCATTATTATGGCATGCTAATACAATGCCTGATTAAACCATATTTTAATAAATATCCCCAATTTGAATTTTTTCTATCTGAATGTGTTTCAGGTAAAAGATGTGGACCAGAGTGGTGATTGGTTTAAAGATGGAATGAAGTTAGAAGCCATTGACCCCCTAAACCTCTCAGCTATATGTGTAGCCACTGTAAGAAAGGTACGTGTGTTTAGGGACTCCACATTAATGAAATGTGATGAAATCTTGCTTTGTGGAGTAAAAGAAGGATTAGTTCTTGTTGTTTATGTTAAAATGTCTTTCACTCGACTGCTCCAGACTGACTTCAGCCATTTTGGTTTTCTGTAGGTGTTGGCAGACGGGTACCTCATGATCGGGATCGATGGTTCGGAGGCAGTGGATGGATCAGACTGGTTCTGCTACCACGGCACCTCCCCTTCCATCTACCCCGTCGGCTTCTGTGAAATCAACAACATTGATCTTACGCCCCCTAGAGGTACTTGACACTCATGTCTTTGTTTCTTTAAGCTCTTCATGAATGAAAATAAGCATTTGATCCTATTGAGAGGACCACAGAGGTATGGAAGATTTAAAGTGCCTAAATGTGTCTAAATCACTTAAGGAGTTTGTAAACTTGTCTAGCTCAGTCCACACAGTTGGTGCAGTTCAAGGTCCAATCACGTTCTCGCCACAAACGAACCGCTCCAGAGTTCGATTGAAAGCCTACCAATTTTGGTGCGCATCTGAGTGCAATTGCCGCATTCCCACTTGCCAACAAAACCGCGCAATGGGGGTAAACAAACTCTTGTGGGATTCACCAGAACTAAATGAGGCAGGTGTGAAAGCACCTTAAGTTTAAGAGGTGAACTTGAATGCACCATGGAGTCCCGTCAGTGTTGTTTCTGTGACTCTGGCAGTGGCCTTGGTGTTTCAAAGTGGAGCTAGGCTAAACTGTGTCTTTAGCTGCAGATCGTTGAACGCCCCAGTGTTGGAATCCTTTTGAGTGAAATACAGCCACAGTTTAGCTGTCAGCACCAGAGGACAGCGCAGGCATTTAAGTGCGTTGCTATTCGGTCGTATATGGGACCGGGTTTTGGTACCCAACCCTATTAATAACTAAATGATATAAGTTTTCATGCCATAATAAAATCTAATAACAACAAATAAATAAAAGTTTATTAGACACTAGCATTAGTTTTCATAAGGAGATGCAAGGGAGCTTTCTCTTTTTCACAGTATACTCGCACCAAGCCTTATTGATATTCCTTAAAAGGGCCAATCACAAATGTAATTAAATGTCCAGTTAAAAGTAATGTCCCTCCAGCTGGCTAGCCACAGGAAACAGTTTGAATGTGAGAAGCTGTCTGCCATGGCTTCAAACCGATTGTGTTGGCGATGAAAAGCTTTGTCCATCGTTCCGCCCCCAAGCTGTGATTGGACAGTTGATTTTGGCATGAACAATGTGTCTCCATCTCAAAAAGGAACATGTTCCCTTGCATCTCCTGATGAAAACTAATGATATTTAGGCAGAAAACAAATTTTATTTAGGCATTCATACATAGCCTCTACACTGTACTACATTTCTCTTTTAGGTGAATTTGTTATGGTTAGAAGTAGTTTGATAACATCTTCTTGCATATGGTTTTGTAATGTTCTGGTCTCAACACTGGTTCTCTTCCCCAGGGTACACTAAACTGCCATTTAAATGGTTTGACTACCTCAGAGAAACAGGTTCAATAGCTGCTCCTGTCAAGCTCTTTAACAAGGTAGGCTTCATTGATGGTTTCTCCACTGTATTTGTGTTAAGCTCTTATCATTCTGAGTTTTAATGTGTTTGGTATTATTTTTCTGGTTATTAATAACAGCAACAGATAAAGAAATCAAAAAAAGCAACAGGGTATTATACCACTACATCTCAAAACCAAAAGTAGCAGCTTTAACAGAGTACCATGATTAGTTGCATTGGATGAAATCTTTATGATTAGGGATTTCAGTCAATTTATTTAGAACATTTAACACACCACACAAAATAAAACTCCTCCTTACACCCTTCTTACCTTCCAAACCCATCCCTACAACCTCCAGTCTGTCACCAGGGCATAGAGAACGCTGTTGTGCACATCTTAGAGGAAGTGTAACCACACTTCCGACCTCTTTATTGGCATAAAATTAATTGAAACCGATGGGCCTTTGGTAGGGAAACACATTCAAAAATGACACTTGTAACAACTAGTCCCTCGCATGAATTGGGAAATTGATGTCAAAGTTAATAAAACCACTGGTAGGGTCTTTGAAAGGTACCTCTAGAGTTCTTATTGCTGAAAGCTATTGTGTTCACCCTCTCCTTTTCATATAGCCCCATATTTCTTTCCATTGTTCCGTCTGATTAATGGGATTCAGGATTTATGAGTGCTCCTCCACTGTTTGCAGGAACATATATTTTCACCAGTAGCTTAGTGCTTACTAATGTTTGTGCTTTGATTCGATGTAAATTAGTAAAATTGTAAGTTATTTACTGTCCCGCGTCTTCTAGGAGATTCCCAATCACGGTTTCCGGCAAGGCATGAAGCTGGAGGCTGTTGATCTGATGGAGCCGCGGCTGGTGTGTGTTGCCACGGTGACGAGGATTGTGCACCGGCTACTGAGGATCCACTTTGACGGCTGGGAGGATGAGTATGACCAGTGGGTGGACTGCGAGTCACCTGACCTCTACCCCGTGGGCTGGTGTCAGCTGACTGACTACCAGCTCCAACCCCCCGCCTCACAGAGTAAGAACACGAACACACTTTCAACTGGGTAGCAGAATTTATTTCTATTGCATTTTAGATAACACTCACGTAATTTTAATGCTTATTTTCAAGGGATGCACAATATATCGGCAATCCCATCGGTATCGGACGATGTTAGTCTTTTTATTTATTTTTTTATACATTGGCGGCATCGGTAAGATGGGGCGACGTTCGGGCAGGGAGGGATTCGCTGGGCGTGGTCATGAACCTATCTCTGGGATCGCGTCGTGATGAACGAACAATTCGAACCTTCGCGAAGCCGATCCTTCGATGCGGGAGGTGGCGCCAGAGCGTCATCATCATCTATCCCGTTCATCTAATGCCGACATTCTCTTCGTCTGATATGCGCATCCCCCTCCGCTTCCGCACTCCATCCGGCTTCAGCCAATAAAAAAGTTCGGTAAACGCTGGGCGGATATACCTCGCTGCGGCAATTACTTCTTCCTACAATACCGCCGCCAACCCCGCACAAAATACTAAATAACTTTCGCTCCGCACATCGCATTCGAGACACCAGTAAAATAAGCGCAAAGGCGGGTTGCTTCAGCTCGCGCCATCCGCCAGCGGCATTTCGCTGCGCTGAATCTCGCTTCCGGGCGTAAAACAGGAAGCCGCTAACTCGTCGCGTGTTTCACCGACAGGATCATGGGCGTGTTGATGGATCTTCAGACCAGCGATACCGGGTTCTGGGACGTGAAAATTGGGGCGAGGGATGATTTAGAATGGAAGGTGGGACGATCATTCAATCAAATCGATGAAAATCGATCCATGATACCTTCAAATCCAATGATCTTCGAATAATTACTGAAATAAAATGGATTATAAATGATTCGCCAGAAACGAAACTTCGAACAATATCCGGCGAAATATCGATTTCTTCGCGGGCTTTCAATTCAGAATCATACTTCAAACGTTCGAATCCGTTTCAAATTCGTCAGAATCTATGGGCGTTGAATCGGCTCCATTACTCAAAATATTTTCATAAATCGAATACCAAAATCCTTCATCAACAAATCTTTCGCTTCGCCATTCTTTCCATCATCCGCGCCACTGAAGGCGGTGGAAGGTTTCACTAAAACCCGCTACTGCGCTTTCCGAAAAGGAATACAAAATACCGAAATCTTCTACCAAAATACCGAAGATGACGGCATAAAGATTCATGCCGGATTGCATGGAAGATAACCAGTTGGTTTCATCAGACGCTCCAAAACGCGTAACGCTTCAATCGAACCACCGGACGCTGGATGGAAATACTGGAAGATAAAAGGAGAACCACAAGATGATGCGGCATCTGGCGGCGAAAAAACATATTTATCGCCTTCAACAGTCAACAATGCGTCTGGCGTACTGTTCAGATGGTCGTATTATTTCCGGCGAATTAATTAACAGGACTAATTTCGAACAAATCTTCGCATCGCTGCCGCAACCAGCCAAAACCAATATCTCCCCTCAACTTTCGTTATTTCGCATTCATCTTAACCAAAACGAAAATGCATTTCCGCAAATTAACGTTATTCTTCAGGACCAACCGTTTCTCTGGAATTGAAGACGAAATAACGCGGCTGATACCGTTTCCACCAGCCATACCAGACTGCGCATATTTCACCGACTTCGTCAGATCGTCAGGTTGGCGTTAACCGGCGTTACGTTATCGAGGACCAAACGGATCGTTTCGGATCTTCGAGAACATGGATCAACAGGTTCCGGAACTCTCAAAGTTTCTTTCATCACTCTCATCTAAATGGGAGATATTTAATCTTCAAGATCGGATCAGGACGATAAAAGATTTGGAACTCATTTCTTCAAAAGACAAACGTACCGGGCGTTGCTGAAACTGCGCATAACCAACAGGATACGGCGGCTCAGAAGATCACCCGCTCTTCGTTTCACCATCATTTCTTCGTACCCTCCGGCTCGTAGCTCCTTATGAACTCCAGCGTTTCAGAATCTGTAACCACTTCGTTTTCCGCATAGCGTTCAGATCTGAGCAGACTAAAACGGCATCTCTTATTGGACTTCGCACCACTACCAAGAACTTATTTCCTCACCGAAATGCTCAAAAACCATCATGTATCCCTCTATGCTACCCCAGATTGATTTTTGATAAAAATTAACTGCTCTTCCCCGAATACCAGCAGGATCTGATACTAATACTCCATCTTCGGAGCACAATCCATGAATAAGCCGTTTCTGACCATTCTTTTTTTCCAAATTGAAAAAGTATTGGGACGGTGCATCCATCTGATCAATGCTTTGAAAGCGTGAACGAACCAGAGCCCCCTGTATTTTATGGCTCAGTAGATCAGCTAACTGAGCTTTCTTCTTTGAACAGGCTTCTAAATAATGAGTCTCGCCGGTAGATTGTGCCAGATTTTGAAATTCAATTATCTCTCCCTCCAAAAGCTCTAAAGAACGAGTCAACTCCTTAGTAACGTTATGAGTATACTGTTGAGTAAACTGTCTGATTTTATCTTACCAATATCCCACCACTGTTGCAATGAATAAAAAGAAGACTTCTTTTCTCTGTGAACTTCCCAAAAGTACTTAAATGATTCCTTAAAAAAATTATCACTTAACAAATTAGTATTAAAATGCCAGTATGCGCTTTTTGGTTTTATTGAGCTTAAAATAAGCTTACAATGCACCATACTGTGATCTGAAAAACTTACTGGTGTTATATAACATTTATTGAAAATACTAAGATGGTGATTAAAACTATAAAGTGTGTCCAGCCTAGCTAATGACATAACATTATCACGTGTGTGAAGCCAAGTGTACGGCCTATCATTACCATTTAAAGATCTCCAAATATCACATAAATCATTATTTTTACTAATATGAATTAAGCGTTTACGCGAAGCCAAATGAGGCTCCATGTGATTCCGATCTAGATTATGCTCAGTACAATTGAAATCACCACCTAGGAACAAGAAATCTTCAGAGCAACAGTTTTGTAGAGTTGAACATATGTCTAAAAAAAAAAACATTCTTTCAACTGGTGCAGTTGGAACATATACACAAATAAAAATAAACACATAACTTTCAACAACAGCTCTTACTTTTAGAAGCCTACTTTTTACTATTTCATCAACATCATAAGAGATAGGACTAAAATTCTTTGTGAATAAAATGGCAACTCCCCCACTTATTGAAGTGTTATGGCTTAACACAGGGATGCCATCAAACTCCCTCGCCCAGTCGGCAGCATTTTTCAAGTCACTATGAGTTTCTTGTAACAAAACATTGATTTTCTTTTGCTTAATTACTTCATATATAGTAGCTCTTTTTCTAGAATCCCTTGCCCCATTCAAGGGGTGATATAATGCAAAACTGATTTTACCTTGTCATAGTTGAATAATGACAGTTTAGTGGGTAACTAGGACATACATAGAACCTCTAAATCCCATTGACACCTCTTTTCTCTGCAAATCTCACTATTTGAAACTGCCTCTGAAAACGGGCGAATCTCAACGAGGCCCATAGTTGACGTCAACTATTGCGGCTCCTCCTCATTTGGCTCTAGTCTCTCTCTTTGTCACGCCCCAACATTTGCATAGGCTACACAACCCACCTGAGATCAGTTAGTCTTCTGAATCTAGGTCGTGCAGATCTCAGAAATTGTATACATTGTTCATATGCTATTTTACCATTAAATTCACTTCTGAGACTTTTTTATGCGAGAAATCAACTATGTAGAGGTCAAATATGGGCCGTTTTAAGAAAATTGATGTCTAATTGCAAATTTTGTCCGACTGTGTGTCGGAGTTCAGAGGCCGGTGCTGCCTGTGTAGCTGCCTCGCCGCCTGGCCTGCCTTCCTTCACAGACCCCGGCCTGCTGTGAGGTAGATGGAGCTCAGTCACGGCTGGCAACCCACAGCACTTCATACCCGCGCAAAGTCACCGTTTTGGGCTAATGAACTACGAAACGCCGCTGCTCTGACAGAGTTCCAGGGCCTCCAACTCCCCTCTTCCTGCTAGCTAAATGCCCGGTGTATGTGAGTGAAAGCGCGGTCAGTGAGCTTGTTACGCCAGCATTCTCTTACCACAGGTTCCAGTTACTCTTTTAATGTGTGTAATTATAATGTGTTGAGTTATTTAAACAAACGATTGGGGAAATAAACGCCGCTTGTCCGTGAGTCTCATTGATAGAGCCTGTGGCTGGATGGAGCTCTATCAATGAGAGCTAGCTAGCTAGCCTCCTCTTAGAATTCCTCTGGAATTCAAAAAAATTCATTAACATGAAATCTGACACCGTTGTTAGCTTTATAAGACATTTAGTTAAATGTTGTGTAAGTGGCGTGACGAAATTCAAACTGTAAATATACTCAAATTAAGGCGAAAAGGAAGCTAACTATCCGTGATTTGTAGCTAGGATTGAAGGGACAGTCGCAGCTAACGAAACACCTAGTCTTCACAAATATTAATTAACTTGAAATCGGACACCATTGTTAGGTTTATAAGACATTTAGTTAGATTTTGTATAAGTGGCGTGACATGTGTGTAACATGTGGTAAGAGATTGCTGGTGTAACAAGCTCGCTGACCGCGTTCTCACTCTCACACAACGGTGTGAGAGTGACAACGCGCTAGCAGGAAGAGGGGAGTTGAAGGCCCTGGAGCTCTGTCAGGGCAGCGGTGTTGGTAGTCCCTGCTGTGGGCTGCCAGCCGTGACGGAGCTCCAAGTACCTCATAGCAGGCCGGGGTCAGTGAAGGAAGGCAGGCCGGGCGGCGAGGCAGCACCGGGGGGCGGCGAGGCAGCACCAGCGGCTGAACTCCGACACACAGTCTTACCAAATTTGCAATTAGCCATCAATTTTCGTAAAATGGCCCATATTTGAGCTTTATATAGTTGATTTCTCGCTTAAAAAAGTCTCAGAAGTGAATTTAATAATGAAATAGCCCGACAAACAATGTATAACTTTGCAGTGTCTGAAATATGAGGCCTGCTGCCGAGTCTCCCATGTGTTTCTATGTAGTTTGCTCAAACCAATCAGCGCGTAGCTCATTCTGAATATTCATTAGCATACCATATTTGGAAGAAAAGCTCTTGTTCCAAATAGAGCCATATTCACAGGGTAGTTAAGGGCCTAATAAAATAGCATTCGGGCAATTTTCAGCCCAACCAATGTTACATACCCCATTAGGAGACCTTAAGGAACAGTGTAAAATACCCTATATAATCATTCTATCACCCCTTTAACATTCAAAGTAGCTACATGAACTTCACTCATAATAAAAAGGAAAAGAAAAGCCACCCAAATAGGTAAAAAAAAACATCAGCCATTCTACTTTCACATTTAACCGACATCGTTGTTTAAATCAGTACTGAGACTCCTCACAATTTTCTTAAGTCGATAGACTTCTTTATTAGTAAAGCAACTCTCTGCCATTAGGCTTCTTGCCTTTTCAGCGAACTGCTTAACATCAGGGAAATATTCCTGCACACGCACATCTTTTATTTTTTGTTGATCTAAGGAATAACTTAATATCAAGTTCATAATCCCGACCACTAAGATCCCCCTGAGAAAGTGTCATACTAGAGTCAGAAGACCCACCATCACTTTCCGTTTCCTGATCCACATCTTCTTGCACTTCACTCCTTTTTACTTATTTTGGCATCAACCATTTTATCAATGATCTTCCTTTTATTAGAAGGTACTTTTAAAAAAAAGTTCTTTCTCCACACCATCCATTCCACCTGCCTCCTTCAGAGTCACTGAACTATTCTCACTTTCTATTTGTTCATCACGTTTAGAAACCGGTGCCACGCTCGGTAAATCCTCAACACTAGCCTCTGAAAGTGTAGTGGTGTGTGTCGTCTCCGAGTGCTCACAGTGCAGCGAAGTCGACGCAACCACACTCTCACCGAGAACACCCGCAGCCGTCACCGCCACAGCCGAGCTCGGCCCCGGCAAAACCTCCTCAACTATGTCCGCACCACCATCGCCTTTAGTGTTCCCATTCACTGCGTTTGCTTCCCTGTCTGAAACTTTGTCAGGACAGTTGCGAATTAAATGTCCAGTTCTACCGCAACCAAAACACTTTGATTTCGCGGTAGTGACAAAAATAACATATTCAAAGTTGTCAAATCGAAAATTGAGCGTCATATCTAGCTAGATATGATGCTCAATTTTCGAAAAATCAATAAACGAAACAATGTGTTTCAACAACGGTGATCCGCAATTGATTGGGATCTTTATGATCGGAGATACCAATTTTCCATAGCGAGATAAAGCTTGCGTCAACATTTCATCACTTACGAACGGTGGAACATTTGATAAAGTGACTCTCTTAGCTGGCAATGAAAGCGGAAGAACAGAGACAAAATCACCACCAATGACTATTCCATGTTCGACTACTTCATTGACTTTATCAACGCTATTAAGAAACACCACAACGGCACCATTCATTCTGGAGGCGGATAACACGCTCTCATGCCCCACAACCTCACCAATAGCAAGACAACATTCCTCCACACTCACTGCAGCGGCTACTTTAACCGCATTACGCTGCGTAAGTGAACTCAAAACCTGCCTGCGTGGGACCGACATGCTTCCCCTTTGAGCCTTGTTAGTGGTGTAGAAATAGAGATTTCTTTTTACTTTACCCTCTGCCCCGACGACTAGCGTTATAAGCTAATTAGCGGTTTGCGATTAAAACTGGTCACATTTGATTAGCATGAAAACATATCCCAGAGAATGGTCGACTCGGTACACGTGTTATTAACCCCTAGGTTCATTTTGCGCCGGAATTGTCCTTTAAGCTGCTCCTCCAAGTTTTGCTTTAGTGATCTCTCCCTCGCCAATCCAGGAAAAGAAAACAGTAGTCATCAAACCTAAACAGGATGTTTTGTTTTATGTTCCTTAGTTATTGATTTATGATTCAAACTTTTTTCACAGATGCGAGTTAAACAGAGGTGGGCCGTCAGAGGTTGTCAGAATCAGCAACTATATTTGTATAAGTTTATTTATTTTTATTATATATATATATATATATATATATATATATATATATATATATATATATATATAAAATATCATATTTGTATGTCTGTACCCATGAGTCTGAGTGCTGTAATTTCATTGCTACTCTCTCGGTTGTGCTGCTTCCAGTGCATTTGATAAATTAGACCTTTTATCCAATCAGATTAGCTGTGTGCTGCCTCAGAGTGAAAATCTACTCTAAGGCCTTCAAGAATTTCGATTAAACCCCTCTCCTGTTTAAGCAAATAGGGACAGTGTTGTTGATTGTCATATCTAATTTCATGTTTGCTATGTTGGGCGTATTCTTTGACAGTCAGGAGCCTTCTAGCTGGCCTAGCCAACAATGTCAGCATTTTTTGGGCCAGTTAGCCAACTGAAGCAAGACTAGCTAGCTTCACAATACCGTAGGCAGTAACGTTACTTCAAGTTTGTTTAGATGTAAAGTTATTGAAAGAAAGGAGAATGGACTCTTTCTTCAAATGATGGGCAAGATGAGCAAGTTTAAGGGATTTTTATGCATTTTAAGCCTGTTTGATTCCTGATTGTGTAATTTGTGTTTACCGGGAATTTTTGATTGCTTTGTGGTCGTTGTATGAGTGGATGTAGTCTAAAACCACAATGTTCCCCTTCCTGGTTTGCTCCTGTGCTGTTGGAAATTCCACCAGATCACGCTCTTTTCGCCCGGATATCCGCCACCTTCCTCTTTCTCTGTGTTGCCGTTCTAAACTCCTGTGGATTTGTGACGACTATGGTTAACTGCACCTCAGATCTCTGCACGGTAAATCCAGACAGCTAGCTAGCCTGTCTGTCCAATCAGAGTTTTCTGTTGCACGACTAAAACTACTTTTAAACGTACACGTTCCACTGAAACAAGTTCCTTCCCGAGACTATTTTGCGAGGCTTGTTGGGTGCTTAGCACCGCCCATGACGATTGTGATTGGTTTATAGAAATGACAATAAACCAGAACACATTTTTCCATCATGTAATGCTGTGTGGACTAGCCAGACCCTCCTCCGCAGCGCTGTGGAGGAAGGTCTGGCAAAGCGAGACTAGAGTGAATGTGACTGGTTGTTGTGAGTTTCTATTGTTTTACATGAATTTGGAGTAGCATTATGTGATGCAGCATCCTTCCATACTGCATAAAAGTGATGGTTTCAGTCACTGTGTATTCATGTCTCTGCAATAGTGTATTGAAACTGTCTAGGTGTTGAGCCTTGTGTTAAATCACTTTCTTCTACACAATAATGCCCTAATGTCATGGTGAGATTATTCAACAGTGGTTTAATTGCTGCAGTTGAACTAGACTTTCATTCAGTTATACACTTCTATGAGTTGTAAAAGTAGCCTAAAGCTTTGTGTTTTTAATGCTGGCTATAACTTGTTGAGAGGAAACAATGCGGTGAATCTATGATTTATGGGCTTCTCCAAATGTTGTGCAAATAAAGAAAGACATTGCTTTTCTAAATGTACAGTGTTTACACATGTTTCAGTATTTATAACATGATTATCATAGAAACCTGTTTTATACAGATCATATCGCCATCGGTAAATACCTTGTAATCTTTGTTATTGGCCAAAATTTTCATATCGGTGCATCCCTACTATTTTCCATGTCAGTCTTGTGTCTGAGCATGTCTTCTAGTCGGTTTTCTGTAGAAATTGCAATGGCAATGTCTCTAGATAACTGTTCTTAATACTACCAACATGGTCACATTACCAGAAAAGGTTAAATACACAGAGAGAGATAATGTATAAAATGCATGTCATGTATGATTTATTGTTTGTTATAGCTACACAAAGAAAGGAAAATCTGTTTAAAACAATAGTTACTGTGAATGAGCCAGTCTTGAGCTGTTGAGGAGTAGAGCTACAACGTTTCATCGATTAGTCCACCAGTAAATTTTATGGCAACTATTGGGACAATCAAGTAATCATTTACGATGATAAGGCCAGTATCCGCGTCGATACCGATCCGACATATTGGATCGAGGCGTCCCTAATTGTAGGTTGTGCTAGTATATGCTCTATTTATGATACAATTTGTTTACTTGGTTTGTGCCTCACCTCACTTTACCTCACTGTCCACAAATGTGCTATAGATTCCTGTCTGATGGTCTTCTTTCAGGTAACAGAGAATTGCCTCAATCTGTACCCAAGCAGAAGAAAAAGGCCCAGCAGTATAAAGGACAAAAGAAAAGTGAGTAATCTGCATAATCATGCACTGTCGATTTGTTTCGCTTCACTCCTTCCTTCTCCTTATCCTGTTCCTCTAACTGCCACTGGCTACACTCGTGGTAGAAACTCTGCTGCTGTCAGATTGGCCATCTGCTCGGCGTGTCAGGGGTATTTTCATCGGACCTCTTGTGTCACATTGCTGGGTGTTGTAGAGAGACGAAAGTTCTGTCTTTTCCCTTTTGAGTGGGATAGTTTTTAACAGTGCCTGCACACTTGGGTGCAAAGTGTTTGAGATACTTCAGGTATTTAAGAGCAGAAGGCCTGGTGTTGCATCCCAACGAGGTCCACATTTTCACACACAAAAGTCGATGCTAATGCTAAATTGGTACATTTTTTACTGAACTTAAGCAGTAATATGGAAGTCTATGGCTGCCAATATAAAAATGAAGTACTTTGATCAAATTAAAATGCCATTTGTGTGTACAGAATGTATGACAAAATCCAAATGAATTAATGAAAACTTCACTGACAAATAGTTTCATGTGTACTCGTAAGCTTACCATTCCCAATAATGATAATGCATTTGCATGTGGAATGGACTTGTGCAAGCTAAACTTGAAAATATTATTGCAAACTGAACTTTTGAGTTATAAGGAATTATGATTTTGGCTCATTCAAATGTAACCTTTTTCATTTATTTTTTGAAGATACTTGGGAGAACTGCCATTACAAAATGTACAAATGAAAATGACTTTTCTGTAATAGAAGGATCCTCCCAGGTCTCTTTTGTCAAATCTGTGGAAGTCCAGCATTATGAAGATGATCATAATGAAAATAACCACTGACGGCCATTTCCATTTCAATTTTACTAGAAGTCACTCAAACATCAGGAGATAATATAACAGTGTAATTTGCATATAGTTTAGGTTGCACATTACGCTTTCAATTTAAAAATAAAAATTATCTCTCTTGTTCAATTAGATTTTTCTTTTGGCAATGTTATGCTTAGGTGTACACTAAGAAGTTTTTTTTTTTTTTTTTTTTTAAATTTTTAATTGGCACTAATTGTGATTTATTTATTTATTTTTTAAGACATGAAAATGGAAATTTAGATTTTTATGTTGCCATACCTCATGGCCATGCAAATGGAAAATGCTAATTGAATTATTAATTATTTAAATATTGGCAGCCACAGACTTTCATACATTTGTTATAGTTGCTTTAGCCTTGTTCTTGGTAGCTAACAGTGTATTTGCTTACTTGGGCTTGGCAGTCTGATTACAGCTAACCAGGGGCTTATTCAGATGGGCATATCGATGCAAGTAATAACAGTGTGAGGTTAAATAAAAAAAATATCACCCTAACCTTTTTTAACAATACATATTCTAAACAACAAGAACGGTTGAATTGAACCCCTGTGTGTAATAAGCCCCTGGTAGCTTACCCGAGTCTGGCTTGGTGTTTAGAGAGGAAGATTCCGGTTGGTCGACGGCCCTTCAGTCAGGCAGGCAGGAGGAGGAGCAGCTTCTCGGGGGACGAAGAACAGAGTCCGCCCCCTTATCCTGCCCAGGGGCCCTCTCGGCCCCGACCCCGAACCCACCTCCACCAAACCCACAAATCAGGTAACGTCACACTAACGATAAAACCAGCACGGCGCCGAGCCTTCTGAAGCTCGGCAGCATTTTTAACAGAAGACCGTCCTCTTGAGTCCAGCGCACAGGGCCTCGCCGTGGAGCTGGATGCTGCTGATGCTGCATGTTCTACTCTTAAACCAACCTCGTTGTCGTTGTTTTTCACATGAATATTTCCTTGTGTCGGTGAAGGTCTGTTCGTTTAAAGTGCTCATATTATGCTTTTTGGCTTTTTCCCTTTCCTTTATTTTGTTATATATCTTTTTTATGCACATTATAGGTTTACAAAGTGAAAAAGCCCAAAGTCCCCCCCAAAGGGACTTACCATCTCCAACAGAAAACACTGTTCACAAACTGCTCCAAACAGCTCTATTGTAGTCCAGCCTTTACTTCAGAGACAAACGTGGTCACTTTGGAACACACGTTATAATGCTCGCCTAGCTGCTAGCGTGGCACGCCCTCATACTCTGCTTCTGACTGGCTAGTAGTCCTTACCTAGGTACTGTCAGGGCAGCCCTCATACTCTGCTTCTGACTGGCTAGTAGTCCTTACCTAGGTACTGTCAGGGGCACGCCCTCATACTCTGCTTCTGACTGGCTAGTAGTCCTTACCTAGGTACTGTCAGGGCACGCCCTCATACTCTGCTTCTGACTGGCTAGTAGTCCTTACCTAGGTACTGTCAGGGCATGCCCTCATACTCTGCTTCTGACTGGCTAGTAGTCCTTACCTAGGTACTGTCAGGGCACGCCCTCATACTCTGCTTCTGACTGGCTAGTAGTCCTTACCTAGGTACTGTCAGGGCACGCACTCATACTCTGCTTCTGATTGGCTAGTAGTCCTTACCTAGGTACTGAGCATGTGTGACTCCCAACAAAGATGGAACAGAATTAAGATGTCTCACTCTGTAGCTAAAACAGAGAGCTCAACACACAGGGGGAAAAGAGGAACAAAAATATGGTGTTTTTTGAAAATGAAATCATGTAAACCTATTCTGGTCCAACCTCTAAATACAATTATGAACCTGAAAATGAGCATAATATGAGCACTTTAAGTTTCAAGCAGTCATATGGCATGTTTTGTTTCATTTGATATTTGTTGAAGTAGTTATCTTGATGCTAATCGTGCATGGGAAGTTAACATTAACACCTGGAACAAAGACAGGCCCATCCAGGATTTTACTCCCAAGTACGCAAACACAACTGTCTCACCTGTGCCGCTGTTGTCTCTCATCTGTCTCTGCCCTGTCTGTAGAGTCTCTCCTGCGAATGAAGGAGGAGACGGCTGAGGTGGACGAGTTCACCTTCTCACAGGGCACCTCCGACCAGGAAAGCAACGGCTCCGGCAGCTACTACATCAAACAGGAGCCCTGAGGTCGGGGCGGAACAGGACACACCTCTGGAAAACCCCAGCAAGGTCAGGAACTCGGAGAGTCAAACTAGTCTCAAATCTCACTCAGACCAACGCCACAGGCCTTCTACGGAGTCAGTACAGGAGAAATGCCGATGACGAGCAGAAGGGGGCACTTTCATGCTTCTGAAAAATCCTGAAGGGAACATCCCTCTGAACCATTTTCTAACCTTGTAGCTGTGTGTGCACATAATCACTCGCAAAACCTGGGCATTTTCTTTCCTACCACCCATGGATGACGCAACATCATTCTCTCCTCTCCTGTCTGGAACTTCCAATCAGACGATATATTTGGATGGATTAAAAAAACAAAAATCAACCCTTTCTCTCACAGAAACGGGAGTCCTGCAAGTCGACACCAGCCCACCCTGCCACAATCTGGGCCGCGCACAGAGACCTGTAGAAACTGTGAGAACCATTTATTGAGCCAGGTCGTGTGTGTGTGTGTGTGTGTGTGTGTGTGTGTGTGTGTGTGTGTGTGTGTGTGTGTGTGTGTGTGTGTGTGTGTGTGTGTGTGTGTGTGTGTGTGTGTGTGTGTGTGTTTTGTTTTTTGTTTTTTTTGTGTGTGTTTTTTTTTGTTTTCAGGTCAGAGAGTCAGCCACTGAACGAACGGCCTGAGGAGAAAAGAGAGGCTGGGAGTAAGAGGAACACAGTTGTGTATATTTTGATTATTTTCTTCTGAACAATATTGCCAGGTGGACTTATACTTTGTTAATAGTACTTGAAGTTTTTTTTTTTTTTTTATTTTGTAATGATTTTGGACTTGTTTTTGTCTTAATGTACTTTTTTTCTTTTTTTTTCATTTACATTTTTGGTGGCTGTGTGGAAAACATAATGTGCTTTGTTCCATAAAAGTGATTATATTCATATAGAATGTGGAGACCTATTCAGATAGAACTACAGAGTATAATTATAAAGGATTGTGATTTGAAGAGAGATCTTAGTACAGTGCTGCTCAGCATTACTGACATTTTTTAGTTGCTTATTTTTCTTCCAATATTGGCCAGAAGATTTCCACAGCTGCAGTCATTTCTGATTCAACCATTACAGAGGCAAAATCTTATTCAGTTTCAACAATATCATTCATATTAGGGCTTTTTTTTTAATTATTTTTTTATATATATATATATATATTACCACCTATGATTAATCAAAGTCACCGTAATTAAATAGATTCTGCAACTAATTGTTTATATGTTGATTAATACTTTGAAATATATAGTTATGTGGCATTTCTCAGACAGCGTCTGAGGGGTGACATTAACATTCTCTCTCTATTGTAGAACCAATTTGATTTTATGGCGTGTGTGTATATATGAAAAATTTAAATGGACATGGTGCAGCTTTAAATAGTAATCCATGACCATTGTTTTATTTAATTACAGAAATCCTCTCGCACATTCCATTGGGCTTTCACTAACACTGCCCTTTTGAATATCTGAATATCCTTCAGCTATATTAAGTGTGCATCGTGGGGAAGATCTGGTTTTTGTTACTACAACTACTTATATGTCACAAAACTGTGACCTTCGCACAACATTTCCTTTACTGTCCAGCTGGTAAACCTGCCTGTAGATTACTCTAGTAGATTGCATTAGGATAAGCTTAATCAGGAGAGCACATATCTAATGTGGCAACAGTGTACGGTGGCTTGATACCTTAATGTGGAGTTTTATAGGGACCTATCACAGAAATCAGAGCTCCCACAATGCAACTAACTTGCTGTAGCAAGAATTCAGCCGTGCTTATGAGCCCTGGAGTGGCCCTCGCTGAAATGTATGAGTCATTGGGAGTATTTCACTATCTTTGTGCTGTAATTTTGAACAGAAATGATGAAGCTGTGGAGATGAGCTTTTTTCCATTTAAAAAAAAAAAAAGAAATCATCTTAGTTTTAAAGAAATGCTAAATGAGAAACAAATGGCATTGGGTGACTGTAAGTGAGCTGCAGGGTATGTTGTATAAAAGCGAAACCTTACTGGTATGATAGGGTACACTCTGACATGTTATTCTCACTGTCACTGTCCAACCCTACAATATGTACTTTGACCTTTTACAGTTTGGATGTAGCTGCTGTCAGGGACGAACCTCAGTCTTATCGGACAGACAGACGCACTGACCGATGTTGGCTTCAAGTGTCAGCCAAACCGTACAGTACAGTATATTCAAATATTGTAGATGCTGGCAGGTACTTCACTTACATACTGTCAAAGGTTTTACTACAGCAGTGTTTGAGACTGCAGATGCGTGTGTTTCTGTTGTCTTTTGGACCATGTCTGCTGTATATATATACCCAGAGGAGGACAAAGCTCAAAGTTCCATCTGGAACTCCTCCTCACCTCTATGGAGTCTGAAGTATGCCATCAGATTTATAGACTTATTCAGTATTAAATTATAGTCAATTAATACATTTTAGAAAAGCAAATAGAAATAGTTCATTTTTTATTTTGATAATGCATTACAAATTGAAATTGAAAAAAAAGGAACATTACATAAAAATATCCTTATTTTGTCTGTAAATGATGTATTGATAGTTGGATTTTAAAATGCAATGGCAGAAAACATTTTTATTTAAAGAAATCCCAACATACAACCCACATAGTGCCTTTCTCTACAGCCAGCTGTTTGCTGGACGGCCTGTGGATTTGAGGTCCATATGTAATATTGAAGTAACACTGTTATTCTAGTTACTTATAATAAGTAATTTAAAGATGTGTAAGCAAAGTAAAATTGAGAAATCATTTTGTGATTTCTTTTTTTAATGCATTACTTAAATTCAAATTCAATTAATATATAATTGCTTTTCAAATTTTTTTTTAACTTATTGATGAATATAATTAAACAATTAAAAAGTGGCACACTTAAGACTCCATACTTCAGCAAGTGTAGCGTCAGACTTTGGTTTCTGTTATTGAAAATAAGAGGTTGGACTCATCAAACAGTTTAGTTGTCCATCTGCTAAAAAGAATGTTAAATATTGTGTTAGGGTAATATGCAAAGCATTCATGATTTTTTTTTTTTTTTATTGCTTAGGTTGTTTTCATGTCAGAGCCATATGTATGCAAGCTAGTTTATGTTTCACCTGAGCCACAGAATAACAGGTTTGTTGTCAATAATGAAACATGAAAATGCACTGCTTTTCCAATAGTCTTTGAGGGCAGCATTCACATAACACGACAGCATCTAAAAGTGGCATAAATACATAGATTCTATATATATATGCTTCATAACTATGATGGTATGGAGTTACAAATCCTGATTAGTCAGAAATCCATGCTTGGCTGTGGAAAAGACTAGACTCCTTTCATTCTTCTTAGAGCTAAATCTTTGCAGCTGTTTATCTACTACCTCCTGATGCTAGCCACGTTTAGCTAAAACGAGAAAAAATAAAAACAGTGTGAAATAGACTATGGCATTGTGTTAGCATATGCAAATGAAGATGATTACCTAAAACAATCCACTTGAAGACTAGACACCAAACATGGAAAGAATTTTATCACAGCACATGAGGTAGTCTTCTAATTAGAATGATATGCAATAATAATAGATCCCATATTATTTTGCTATGTTAAATAAATCGTATAGCACCCTCAAATGTCATGATCACTACATTAATATAATTAACAGATGAGATAATTTAACAAAATGGTATTGTATAACTGTGATTTTTGTGAGCATGGGTTCACATACAGAATACTCACTGTATGGCCAAAGGCTGTATTGAAATGCAGAGCAGATTTAAAACTTCTCAGTGACGGTAAAAGATCCATCATTTCTCTTTCTACCAGTAAGGTTCATGATTAGATTCTCAGGAAGTTTGTTTCTTTCTTTTTCTTCTTTTTTTTCTGTTTTGGTTGTAAGGGTCGTAACTGCAAGTCTGAATTAGCTGGGTTTGAAAAGCTCAAAGGCGTTTGCATCATGTGCATCTTTATGGTGAAAGAAAATACGTGTCGTAATAACTAGAAACCTGTTAAGCAACTGAAATATAATATAAATACCATTGAATTCATAGGAGCTATTTAATCAGCTGGTGGTTTTAATTTCCATCTTTGACATTTCCAGTAGGTCATTTCAAGTGGTGCATATTTTTTTTTCAATTGTTGAATGCACAAATTCAGATAGAAATTCCTTTAAAATGATACATAGTTTAGTTCATTTTTATCTGAAGTCCTGTGTGCAATTATTATCATCTTGAACAAGTTAATTATATATCTCATCCTGACTATGAGGATTTCTTCCTATTGTTTTAGACATGCATTCGACTCTTTCAAAATCAATAAAAAAATGTTTGCACCATTTTAAATGAACCTGAAATACATTTTAAAGACAACAATTCAAATCACAGCAATTCAAATGGATAGTTTTCAGAGTTGCAGTGCTGCTCATGAGTATAGGAACCCATGCTAAATTTGACTAAAAAGGAATAAAAAAAAAAAATCATCTTTTGGAAATTGATCTTAATGCCTTAATTACAAAAATGAGGAAAAATCCAACCTTCTGCCTGCCTCTATGGGAATTTAACATAGGGGTGTGTATACTTATGCCCCCTGTATTTTAAGGAAGAACATTTATTTATTCATTCACAAAGAAAATTGGTGTTCTCAAAGGTTGGATTTTCCTAATTTTTTCAATTAAGGCATTAAGATCAATTTCTAAAAGATGATATTTTTATTCCTCTTTTTAGCATGGGTTCCTATACTCATGAGCAGCACCGTGTGTGTATGTATGTATATATTAATACTCTCAATTCAGTGGTATTTAAAATTAAGTATCCTGTAGTGGTTACATTTCACATTAAGGTATTCGTTTGCTTTCAAGACTAATTATTAGGCCCATTTTTTACTTCCATACTGTTCAAACAACAAAGGTCTTATCTCACTAGCTACTTCGTGTATTTTTGTCCATGTTTTGTAGTTTTTTTAATCTGTCTTCATGTTAAATTCTACATTTAAATGAGTCACAAACACATGGATGTTTGTTGCTTTTTGTAGCTTGTTTTTTTTTTTTTTTTTTTTGTGGCTTCCGGTTTTTCTTTTATTTCTTAACGGGATATAAGATTTGTTTTCTACCAGTTTTCCTTTTTAATTTGTCTCCTGATCAGATTGGATACAAAGCTCAGCTGAAACGCTAAGCTTCTAAGACCAAATGAGCAATAAAAGACAGTGTCTCACAATCATTTGAAGCAGACCGGTTTCAGGTTAGGATCTGTCACAGGAGTTCTTTTCTTCTGATGTTGGAGGCAGAAAGACACATAAAAGTACTTCATGACCAAACTGCATTAATATCTTAGTACAAAAAAGAAAAAGAAGACTGTTCTATGGACTAACTGCTGCTACCCTCTTCTATATTAACCCTAAATAATCAAATGCACAATCAACACTGTTTTGGATCTGTTTCTCATGTTTCCTTGTAGATATTGAACTTTATTGTTTCACCTTGATCCCCAAAATCTAAAAAATGGAACAAGTTTGTCCTCCATCCACGGGTAGCTGTGTATTTTAAGTGTTTGGGCATCAGTAGCTGGAGGTCGAAGCGATGAGTTGATGTGAGAGTGGGTGCACTGATCAACTTAATGCATGTAGAACAGAACACGTTGTGCCGATGTTGTGCTGAGCTTGTTTTTGTTGTGACCGTCATTGGTTGTTCTTCAGTCTGTGTTTTTCCTCTTCCGCTGTAATCAATGTGTGGAAGCCCATTTCCGCCAAAAATAGAAAGAAAATATATTAAAGTTGGGCTTGATATAAAATACTCATGCAAAACCCACACTTTTAAGAAAAGGTATGAGATACTAATTAAAAATTCTGACTTGCTAATGCAAAAGTATAACAGTCAAAATAGTGTCTACTTAAATGAAACATTCAAACACAATTAAACATTTTTCACTATTTTCAATGTTGACCAAATTTTCATATTTAACTTAATTTTGGCATAGTAAGTCAAAATTGTGGCTTAGTAGGTCAGAATTTTGACATAGTACCTCACAATTTTGACTATCATACATTTGATGATTTCATGATGTATGTATTATCATAATTTCGGTGTCAAGAGTTGAGGTATCTCATAACTGAAAACTATATTTTGACTTTGCTCTCTCATGATTTTGACTCACCATGAGTATTTTTTTTTTTTCTTTCCCTGGGAGTAATGGGCTTCCGTAGAAGGACTCTGTTGTGGTTGCAGAGTTCCTCCTGCACCTGAACTGGTTCTGCCAGATGTGCGCAGTGGTGAGGAGCAGGCTGGAGTTGGATATTTGTTTTTTGTTTTCTTGGATACTAACACGGGTCTTTTGTATGTGATAGCCCCCCTGATTATATTAAACCATTATATTGTGGTGCTATATATATTTGATAAAAATGACTTAATGTATTGGGATTACTATTGTCTGAAAATAATTGTGAGTTTAGAGGGTTATGGTGCAAAATTTATTTTGGATACAAATGAAAAAAAATCTATGTTAATAGTTATAAATCTATTGATATTAACACTGACCCCTGAGGTACATTATTAGATTGCAGTTTAAAGTTTGTACATCTTTTTGATAGTGTATACCATTTTCCTTTCATATGGTAAATTTGTGCTGTGATCAAGCTTTGATAGACTTTGTAAATAAAGCCAAATGTTTGGATCATATATTGGTTGTAATGGATGGCTTCTTTGTTTACAAGCGTTGCAAACTGTTTCCGCATGGCTGTGAAAGTTTATCTGGTGGTTTTTGTAAGATCTGACTTTTACACTGAATAAAAAGGCTTATGACTTCAAACACTGTGGAAATCGTTTTTTCAGTGTCAGCACTTGAGTTTTTCAAAGACACTTTGTCCTATGAACACAGGCAGCTTGGCTCTAATCCAGGCATTTAAAGGACAAGTGGAGGCAGTACCAGACAGGGGGATTTGAAGGACCAGTGGGCATACCTGAGCTTCTTCATACAATTCTTCATCAATAAATATGTGTTTACTCAGACTCACATAGTATGTTGAAAAAAGTGATTTAAAAAGCCATGGTAAAGTATGTTGAAAAAAGTCGTTTATCAGTGATTTTTGGCACCTTTGGGGGCAACGGGTTATGGTTAGGGTTAGGGTTAAGGTTACGGTTAGGTGCCTTGAAGGCAGCGGTTGCAGCGCTGCCTGGAAGGAGCAAAAAAAGTCGTAGTATAGTATGTCGAAAAAAGTGATAGTTTAGTATGTCGAAAAAGAGTGATAAAAAAGTCTTAGTATGGTATGTTGAAAAAAGTGATAAAAAAGTCATAGTATAATGTTGAAAAAAAGTGAACATTAAAAAAAAATTAGGGAAATGAACAGTGGAAAAACACCAGGGCCTGACAGTCTGCTGTCTGAGTTTTACAAATAATTCTCCATTCTTTTAGCCCCTTTATTACTAGATATGTTTAACCATTCCCTGTCTATAGGAACATTGCCAAAAACTTTGACGGAGGTGTCGATTTCAGTTATCCTTAAAAAGGATAAGAATCCTGCTGAATGCAGTTCCTATTGACCTATATCACTTCTAAATGTTGATGTAAAAATACTAGCAAAAACATTGGCGAGAAGATTGGAAACATGTCTCCCGTAAATATTCTCTGAGGACCAAACTGGCTTCAGAGGTCATCAGTTATCCAATACAAGATGTCTATTAAATATTATCTCTGCCCCATCCAATGCGATAAAGCCTGAAATAGTGCTCTCATTAGATGCAGAAAAAGCCTTTGACAGGGTAGAATGGGGGTACTTGTTTAAGGTGCTGGAAAAATGTGGGTTTGGGAAACAATTGATAGCATGGATACGCTTTCTTTATTCATCGCCCTTTGCCCGTGTTAACACAAACAGGCGTACTGCCTATACATACTTTCCTCTGTCTCGTGGAACCCGCCAAGGGTGTCCACTGTCACCTCTTCTGTTCGCCCTTGCTATCGAACCGTTTGCCATTCTGGTGAGAACATCAACACATCTGCAGGGTATCAGACGGGGAAATATTGAGCATTGTGTTTCCCTATATGCATATGATCTATTCATTTATATAACAGATCCCATCATCTGTGCTAAAATCATACAGCTACTAGAGGAATTTGGTACATTTTTAAGCTACAAAATCAATGTCCAAAAAACAGTGTGCTTCTTAATAAACTCTAAAGCCAAAACACTCACACAGGAACAAATTCCTTTCAATCTTTCACCAGAAAGTGTTCAATATCTAGGGATTAACATTACCGATTCATTTCAGGGGTTACATAAAAATTTACTAAAGTGAAAGCCGACCTAGAGAAATGGTCCAGGTTTCCAATGTCATTAGCAAGCAGAGTACAAATTATAAAAAAGAATGTCTTGACAAAATCATTTTTCAGGAAGCTTGACCAAATTATCCTCCCATTCTTGTGGGCAGGCAAGGTTGCCAGGATTAACAAAAATGCTCTGCAGGCAGCAAGACAAGAGGGTGGCCTGGGCCTAGCTAATTTCATGTTCTGTTACTGGGCAGTACAACACAGAATGCATTTCAGCAAAGCCAAATTAGCGAAGTTTTTCCCTGGCACCAGCGAGGCCTGTAATAGATGTGCCTTTGTCCCATCCGACCTAGGCCATACCTTCTGGCTATGCTCAAAGCTAACAGGATTCTGGAAGAACTTTTTCAAGATAATATCTGAGGTTCTAGATACAGGTATCACTCCCTGTCCACTTATTGCCATATTTGGAGTTCCCCTGAACCATTCTGAATTTAGTAAACAGAAATTTTGAGTTTTGTATGTTTTCTTTTTTTGATTGTTATTATTGTTGTTGTCTTCTTTCTTCACTGATGATGGTCAGCATGTAAACATACACAATTTGTCATTTGATTGGGTGTGTTCCAATAAACAAATTTATGAAGAAAAACAGTGATGAAGAGTAAGAGTATAGTATGATGAAAAAGGTGATAAAAAAGTCATAGTATACAGTAGTATGTCCAAAAATGTCATAGTATAGCATGTTCAAAAAAGTGATAAAAAGTCTTAGTATAGTATGTCGAAAAAAGTCATATATGTTTCAAAAGTCATAGCTATAGTGTATTAAAATTATTAAAAATATTATTATTTATTATTTTAAAATAAAATAATTTTTTTTTTTAAATTTTTTTTTTTTTTAATTTTAAATTTATTTTTTGTAAAAGAGTCTCATAGTATAACAAGTCAAAAAAAGTAATAAAAAGGCATATTTATAGTATGCGGAAAATGCAAAAGTGTTAATTGTATATTATAGTATAGAAAAAGTTATGAATTAGTCATAGTATAGTGTTAAAAAAAAGTCATAGAACAGCATGTCAAAAATAGAGATAAAAAGTCATAGTATAGTATGTTGAAAAAAATGTATATAAAAGTGATAGTATAGTATGAGGAAAAAAGTGATAAACGTCATAGTATAGTATATCGAAAAAAGCCATAGTGTAGCATGTCAAAAGTAAAAGTATAGTATGTCAAAATAGGTGATGAAGAGTTATAGTAAAATATGATGAAAAGTAATTAAAAAAATCATAGTATAGTATGTCGAATAAAGTGAATAAAAAGTTATAGTATAGTATGTAAAAAAAGACACAGCATAGCTCGTTCAAAAAAGTGATCAAAAATCATAGTATAGTAAGCTGAAAAAAGTGATAAAAAGGTCATAGTATAGTATGTCGAAGAAGTCATAGTATAGTATGCCGAAAAAAGATATTAAAAAGTCATAGTATAGTATGTCGAAAAAAATTATATAAAAGTAATAGTATAGTTTGTCGAAAAAAGTTATAGTATATCAGGTCGAAAAAAGTGATCACTCAACCGCAGTCTGCAGACGGGTGTCTGGTGCCAGAGAGAGGGCCTAAGAGAGGTGCTGATAGAACTAACCAAAACTAATGTTCATACGTTTACGTTCAAATGCTGGGTTTAACAGAACTCGGCTACCGCTCTGATAGGCAGACTAGTGACCACCCAGACTAGTGACCACCCAGACTAGTGACCATCCAGACTAGTGACCACCCAGACTAGTGACCATCCAGACTAGTGACCACCCAGACTAGTGACCATCCAGACTAGTGACCACCCAGACTAGTGACCATCCAGACTAGTGACCATCCAGACTAGTGACCATCCAGACTAGTGACCACCCAGACTAGTGACCATCCAGACTAGTGACCACCCAGACTAGTGACCACCCAGACTAGTGACCACCCAGACTAGTGACCACCCAGACTAGTGACCATCCAGACTAGTGACCACCCAGACTAGTGACCATCCAGACTAGTGACCACCCAGACTAGTGACCACCCAGACTAGTGACCATCCAGGCACCCGCTGCCAGCAGACTGTTCGGATATAAAGTGAAGCGCCCCGCTTGCTGTTGTTGAAGCTAACTGTGGCGATCCTAGTTTTATACAGCGTACAGGGAAAACCCAGCGTAAAGAACACTGAGACAAAATGTGACGACTGCCCCACTGTCATTTCCAACCAATCCCATAATTCATCCCGCCCCGGCTGCTAGCGACCCAGGTCGTGCGCAATTCACATTGAAATCGACGCCAGCCCACCCTGATCAAACCCACCTGGCGATCTGGGTCGCGAAGCCGAGAAGCTGGAGGAGGGTTAACAGTCAACCTGGGTTACACCCTGATGGAGCTGGTTTTAGAGTGGGCGATGACATCACTAGAATGGGGAGCCTTGGAAAAGTCATCTTAAAACCTTCTCTATAACTGGCTCTCACACACAATTTATATGAATATATGATATTCTTGTCTATTTTCAGCCAATGTGCTCATTTCAGCAATATGACTTTTTTGAGTTTTTGAATTATCTGCCTCAGAGCAACAACATACCCTTCTTAACTTGTCATTGACTCCTGTGTTATTTCTACCCTATTGTCCCAGCCTATAATTACACACGTATGAATGGTATCCTTACAGGAAGCTAAGGATGAGGTTTTTTTTTTTTTTGTGTTTTTAAAAAAAATAAAAAAAAACCAACAGCCACAGTATGTTACAGTTTTTCTCGATTGTTTACACACATTTTCTGAAAGCATGCCTCATATTCTCAGAACTCTACACACAATTCCAAAAAACACACACACAATGGGCAAAACTCCTCAATGCTCCTGCAAAATTAAACTTTACATTCAAAATAATGTCATTTCTTCTCAAAAGGGTATTTTGTTTTCAAATGACACACACAAACCATCATATGAATAGACATTTATAAGAACCAGTTGAACACTGATGTGCTCAATGTAAAACACTGAAAACACTTCTCCATTCATCATAATGACTTAGGCCTTTTTTTTTGGTTCAGTGTTACACTTGCTACAGACAGTACATAAGTGTGTTGTAAAAGAATTTGAGAATATTGTTCTTATACTCAAAACACAAATACACGGTAACAAATATATTTTTCCCACAAAAACAATGTACACCGTGTACATCCCATTCCAAACCAACACAAAGTTTCACATACAGTGGTCTACATACAAAACAGAAGAATTTACTGTATACAGTTACATAAAATAATACCGTAAAAAAAAACAAAAAAAACTATGCTGCATCCTCTCTTCTGTTTCGGTCTGGCCACAGCACCTCATCCACGTCACAAGCAATGTTTTCCCTGGCCAAGCAGCGGGGGAAATATCGCCTAGCATGGCGAATCCAGCCATGAAAAGCATCAGCTGCTATATCTCCACATGCGTCTTCCATAGCTTGGAGAAGAGGTATACACATTTGTGGATTTCTGTCATATACTTTCCATCTCCAGGCAGAAAAAAATTCCTCAATAGGATTGAGGAATGGAGAATATGGAAGGAGATAAAGGACTAAAAAGCGTGGGTGGGCAGTGAACCAGTTATGAACCAGAGCAGCCCTGTGGAAACTTACGTTGTCCCAAATGACAACATACCTGAGCTGCTCTGGGCCATCTACCTGATCTGGTGGAATGAGTGTGTGGTGTAGGGTGTCCAGGAACGTGATCAGATGGGCAGTGTTGTAGGGGCCAAGGGTAGCATGGTGATGGATGACGCCTTGGTGGGTAGTCGCTGCACACATTGGGATGTTCCCTCCGCGCTGGCCAGGGACTTCAACAATGGCACGCTGGCCGATGATATTCCTTCCCCTCCGTCTTTTTGTGAGGTTGAATCTCATCAATGAAGATGAACTGGTGCTCCACTGCAGCCACCTCCAGCTCGAGGACTCTCTGTAACACACATGACAATATCAGAAATAGACATGGAGTGGTCACTATTGTGGAGCACAATCATTATGATTACAATACTGAAATATGTATAATTTATACAGTGTTGAGAGTATGCATCAATTGTGGGATTGTATAGGACTCACTTGCACATAGTAATGTCGCAATTCTTTGACTCTTTCTGAATTGCGTTCAAATGGCACCCTGTAGACCTGCTTCATCCTCAGATTATTTCTGCGCAAGACACGGTCCAGTGTTGATAAGCTTACCCTATCAATATTTTGAAACATCTCATTGTTTTCTAGGATTTCTCTTTGTATTTGCCGTAATGTTATGGCGTTATTTTCTAGGACCATGTTGATTATTTCAGTTTCCTGTTCAGGAGACAGAAGACGTTCCCGACCACCTTGTGTTGGTAATCTTTCAGTTCTGCCAAACAAAGTAGGAATACATTTCCCAAATACTTGAAACATACTTTATTTTTACAGTCCTACAGAACAGTCCACAGGCAATACTGTACTACTGTACTCACTGAGTACTGTATTGATATGTAGTATTGCAATTTTCTGGTGAGAGTATTTCTTACCTATTCTCATTTCGGAAAGTCTGGATGATGGATGCTACAGTGTACCTGCTCAAATTTGGCTGTACTCTTTGCCCAGCTTCCCTCATTGTTAGACCATGGTTGACCACATGATCAACCAAAGTGGCTCGGATCTCATCAGAGATTACGGTCCTTGGCCTTCCCCTTCCTCGTCCTCCCCGTCCTCCCCGTCCTCCTCTTACTCTCACTCCTCTGGCTCTGCCTCTGTTTCCAATGTTGGCATCCATTGCTCCAAAACAGAAGAGCACACCTGTTGCCCTTTTATGCTAAAGCTCTGATTGCTAATTGTAAAACTGTGTGATGGGTGTTTGCCCATGTGATGAGTCAGTGTTCATATTTGAATGTCAGTGTGTTTCTTGTGAAAACAAGAGATTTTCTGCATGAAAATTGTGCCAAATGCAGAGAAATTGTGTGTAGTGTTTTGAAAAAAGTGTGTTTTAGAACAGCAATTTGAGTGTAAAGCAGGAATTGTGCTTGTAGTTCAGCAGAATTGGTTAAGGGGGTTGGTGCATGAGTTACATGTTGTGGTCATTGTGTCTCAAGTACCAGTAATTGTGTGTAAACAATTGAGAAAAACTGTAACAGAATACTAGGGATGGACTTACTTTTTCAAATGAAAGTGCTTATAATTCAACTCTTGTCAGGGTTTAGACCTCATCGGATGTTTTATCCTTATTCCAACACATTCCAAGATAATTTAAGGAAACCTTGACTTCTCTTGAGCACACTTGAGCTCATTTTCCCATTTGAACTTCTTTCATTGCTTAGTCCAGGGGTCTTCAACGTTTTTAAGTCAATGAACTGAAGGAGAGATGGAGCAGGGACCCCCTACTACATATATTGTATGAAATGTAGTTGCATATTAAACTGGGCCTACAATAAGGTGTAGGGCGGCCTAAAGCCTTTATACATACCTTTTTTGCATAGAATACTAAGCTATTAAAAAAGCCTAATAATTGTTATGATTTTATAAATCATGTTTTAATGTTAAACATACATGTGGCACAGGGAATCCTCAGGATGAACTGTATCTGTGGATGGCCTTAGTGACTACCTTACCCATAGGGCAGTAAGCCTATCATCAGTGGGGAGTTATATTTGACAATAACATGTAGGATTCATTTTAGGACTTTTTAATTTTTGAAAAAACTTAACAATAATTTAGAGGCCTCTCTGCAGTGATGCTGATGACCCCCTAATGGTCCCGGACCCCCTGTTGAAGATCCCTGGCTTAATCTATATTGTGCATCCTTGATCACTTTTCCACTTTTTCGACTATACCTACTGCTTCGGTTGCTTTTTTCATCATGTTCAACTGTTTCTAGTGATTCATACTCCATTCAAACCTTAAAATGTGCAGATGGGTGGATTATAAAACATCATGGCAACCATTAACGGAGTTTATCGATATGAGCAAAATAGTGCAGTTTGTGGCCGGGTTGGCTCAGTGGGTTGAGCAGGCGCACATATACTGAGAGGTTTATACCAGGGTTCAAATCTGACCTGTGACGATTTCCTGCATGTCTTCCCCCCCCTTTCTCACCTAGCTGTCCTGTCAAACAAAGGCAGAAAAGCCCCAAAAAATAATCTTTAAAAAAAAAAATAGTGCAATTTCATACACACACACACACACACACACACACACACACACACACACACACACACACACACACACACACACACACACACACACACACACACACACACTGTCATTTCTGATATTCCAGTTACTAGAAAGTAACTGTATCCTTACAGGAAGCTCAGATGAGGCTTCCTTTTTCAAAATAAAAGCCCCCAATGTGTTAACAGAAAACTACGGATGGACTTAGTTTTTCAAAGTGGTAATAGTTAAACTCTTGTCAGGGCTTGGACCTCATCTTATGTTTTATCCTTATCTTCACAAAGACAAAATAAGGACACCTTGACTTCTTGTTAGTACACTTAAGCTCATAGCTTAAGTGAAGCTCCCATTTGAACTTCTTTCATTGTTTACTCTATATTTTTCATCCTTCATCCATTTCCCACTTTCAAATATATATCATGTCATACCGCTTCAGCTGCTTTTTCATGCATGTTCAACTGTATCTACTGCATACTCCATTCAAACCTTAAAGTGTTTCACATCTTTCTTCATACACATTTTAAGATTTTCCAAAAAAAAACAATACTCCACTTTTTATACATTATTGGCATAATTCAACATTTCAATGATATTCATACTAATTAAAACCACTCCCATTTTTCCAACTATTCTCACTACTTCACCTTCAACATCAGGAACATGTAGTTAAAAGTACTTAATGCAGAAGAATCCTATTTTAGAAAGTGTAAAGGATCCAAACAGTTGTGTGTTTAATGGTCTAATCATGTCAGCTGGACTTGTAGCAGTTATATTGTTGGCTAGTTTACTTTAGAATAAAACTTCAGATTTTATAAAACTACATGTGTTCTGTGTGCGGGAATCTTAATGTGTAAAGTAACTAAAGCTGTAACAGATGAACGTAGTGGAGTAAAAAGTACGATATTTCTCTCTGAAATGAAGCGAAGTAAACAGTGGCATGAAAAGAAAAGTACAAATAACCTAAAATTTGTACTTAAGTACGATACCTGAGTAAATGTAGTTAGTTCATTTAACCTGTGTCAGTATCACACATTGTATAGTTCTATTGCATCTTTATTTTCCTCAAACATATGCAGCAGTACCCCCGGTTGGGTTATATGCAGTGGTGTGAAGCAGGGATTCCAAAACAGGGGTACTTGGAAAGATTGTGGAGTAGCTTAACTAATTTGAAGAAAATATATCCACGTTAACATTAAGTTAACACCTAAATGTTGCAGTTATGTAAGAGTGTGAAAACTAGTTAGCAAGTGAACAGAAGTTAAACTGGTAGCTAAAAGTAATGCAACGATTAGAAATACTTAGCTAAATGTAAAAAAAAGTTTACAGTTCAATGGAATGAGAAACTTAAAAATAAAAAAAATAAAATAAAAAAGTCCTCTATATAATAGTTTTATACATTTGACATTTGATGAAGGGGTGTGTGAGTTTCACACAAGGCTTTTGGGGGGAGGGGGGTGGACCCCCCGACGTGGAAGGTTGGGAACCAGTTTAAAAAAAAAAAAAAAATCTAAGTACTTTAACATTTTTTGTGCCGCCCCTTTACCAGCTGCAACATTAAAGTGATACAATAATTCATTCTTCAGGAGTACTTGCCAATACTTTGACCTGCAGGACTTTTATATGTAAAAGATCTACACTGTAGTACTTTTACTTCTACTTAAGTCAGTAATACCACTGCACATATGCACGTTTATTGGCTGCGGTCAAATCAAGTTCCCTTTATTTAATCATTTGGACTGCTAAATATTAGATTAGATATTAGATTTAGTAAATAACAAAAAGTGGATTCTGAGAACAGACTTTTAAAAAAAAAAAAAAAATCATGCTCCCTCCAATCCTGCCAGGCATCAGATATGAACCACCACATTATACATTCTATCATAACTAGACCCTTCCATTGGAGTTCAGAGGGTCACATAGGATTCATGAATGAAGAGGCCGTGGGTATTGTGTGCATTTTATTGGAAAGCAGATCACCTTTAACAAAACCAACAGCCAAAGTCATTAACTGTACATGTAAGGATTGATGGAATGTTCCCTAAAGGAATGGGACTGAGGAATGAATTCAGACTAGACATAGATCTCTGCAGGGACCAGATCCAAGTACAGTATGATGAGTAGGGGGGGCAGGGGGAATGGACAACTGAGGCATGAGAACTTCAGTTCTTCTCCTCTAGGCTATGGATGAAAAGAGGGAAATCTGAGGCAAATGTTTTACTGGTCTCCAACCAGCGCAAGGACTGCTGCAGGACCCAGAGTGCTCAGTAGAGCCAGCTGACGGCACAGCTGGTGTAGTGGACCAGCTCGTCATCTTTAAACCACAGGGCAATCTCCTTGTTGGCACTCTCGACGGAGTCACTGCCGTGGATGATGTTCCTGTGGAAAAAGGACAAAGCAAACCGTGAGGAATGACTAGAACGCATCAGAGAGAATTTGGTCCAAAGAAACAAACTTAATATCCCACAAAGTTCTGTCCCGACTACAGAGTTGATGTTTTAGGGCAGTGGTTCCCAACCTTTTTTCCTTGGCGCTCCCCTACTCATGTCTAAGAAAAGCTGAGCCCCCCCGAAACCGAAGTTGAGGTAACTCTCAAGCTAGATCCTTACTTTTTTGATACAGAGGAGTTATCAGCACTGTAATGTTTCATTTATAAAATAGTGATGGAAAAACGAGGATACAACAAAATATATAGTTTTCATACAGACTTTTGTATACATTATATATATATATATATTCTAGTGTATTATCATAATTTAACATGTGCAAAAATGTTTTTTACCCCAACCTCAAACCAGATAAAGACTTGCACCACCACCCCCCCCCCCCTGTGATCTTTGCCGCCCCCCCGGACCCCAGGTTGGGAACCACTGATTAAGGGCTCCTCCGAGGTCAAAAATCACTCACTTGCTGACGTCGATGCAAAAGTCTCCTCTGATGGTCCCGGGCTTGGAATCGGCAGGGTTGGTCTCACCCAGCATCACCCTGCCGGTCTTCACCACACCTTTGCCCTCCCACACCTGGAATAAAATAACCGAGGGATGAAGCCAGCTGCTTTGTTAGCCCTGTCCCAGTACTCCTCGAAGGAACACATTTCTCCAAACAGCTGACAAATTACAGGTATTATTTTGTACAACAGCAGAGCAGGTTTAATGTTCCATAAATTGTCTTCTGGGCAAAAACACCAGTCTTGTACCCCTTCCACACTGAGGGTTTAACCAGGGTTCACTTTGCGTTTGATGGGTGAACCACATTGACCACATTGACCGACTCCGCGTCGCGATCTGGGTCCAGAGGGACACACACACACTTATTTCTCCAATTCACAGGTCCGCCTTGCTCTTGTCGCACAAGCTCGCAACATCTCTGCAGCAGTTCCAACTAGGGATGGGCATGATTACTCGACGATCGATAATTGATTAAGAATTTCAATCATGTTAATTTGTTAGATTAAACTAATGCTGGTTGCGTTGTGTAGTGAGAGTCTTGAAGCAATGAAATTAACTTCACAGTGTGGCAGCAATTAAACATTTGACCACCCGGGGGCAATATTTGACTCCATACTCAGTTACCTGGCTGAGAGTTTCTGTTTTGAATTCAAAAGTAATCATGAAGAGGACACGGCGAAGTGTGGCGTGGGACGATTTTGATTTATTTTAAAAGACTTCGATCACTGCAAATACTGAGATGCCGTGTATAAGTACAACGCGGCCACGACTCAAATGATGTAGCCTACCACTAAACAAAGTGCACCCGACCCTGGTTAATGACGTGGCGGCCGCGGTGCATCCTGCTCTCAGTCTCAACCTAGCATCAACTCAGCGTTAGCACAGAGGAGCTGCGATGCACAACGAGCAGAGAAATGACCCAAGGGACCTGCAAGTTCATTGACATGGATAATGGAACCAGCATTTGGTCACGATGTACCGTCAGACTGGTAGAAACTCACTACGAAGGACGGAGTAAGGTTCCCCGGGCTGGCCCAGTTAGCGCGGAGGTACCTGTGCATCCCGGCAACGCGGCTGTTTAGGGTGGCTGGACTGACTGTCACCAGGTAGCGGTCTTGTCTGACCCCAGATTAGGGCTTTGATTTTTGCCCAAAAATCATATTTGAAGTTCGTTTGTATATTAATATTCGAACATATTTGAAAATAATAATTTAGTAATTTTGACCATTAAATGCCTTCAGTTTAAAAAAAAAAAAAAAAGTCAGACCGTGGATTAAACCAACCGTAGGCTTTCAACAGGAAGTTCAGAGCTTTCACCGTAGCCTACATAAGTGGTCTGATGTTTATACTCGTGTGCTGCCAACTTAGAGACTTTTTACAAAAGCGACTAGCGACAAATCTGGCGACTTTCTGTAGAAAAGACCGCGACTTTCTGTAAAATAAAAAAATAAAAAGAGTCGCCAGTATTGTCCAGCGAGCACGCAATGCATTTCTTTCCTGTGGCCGCCAAAACGGTCAACTTTCTCTTCTGTTGTGTGAGTGAGGAGCAGCCCCCCCCTCCCCTCGGTGCTCTCTCATGTGCAGCAGCACTGAGCAGGCAGGTAGGAAGGGGAGAAGGGACAGGGTGCGGCGCCGGTGTAGGTAGGAGAGACAGCGGAACGCGACGGGAGAAAGACGCCGCTGAGCTGGCCTGGCGCTGGCCTGGCGCTGGGAGAGCCAGCCTTCTTTGAGAAGAAGGGGGAAATGCAACGCTACCGAGCAGTAGTTACATTTTGAAATGCGTGAAAAAGCCTCGGAATCTGAACTGAAAACGTTTACAAGCAAACTCATTTACAAAAAATAATGGCCATAACAGCTTTGAATATCAAGGGCTGGCTAATATTCGTTTGAATATCATTATTTTTTTAAATATTTGAATAACGAAGTTCGGAGTCAAAGCCCTACCCCAGATCATGTCAACATGCTTATCTTTCAACAAACCTCAGTAGACAGGTGCAGAAGTTGTATGTGAATTAGCCTACTGGTTATTTTTATTAGGCTTTGTCCGTGCCTTTGATAGTTTTGAGTCAGATCCAAGTATTACGTTTTTGGTTAAGTTATTATTCAACATGATTCTTTTTATTTATTATTTTGGAACAAACGAGAGGCTATGTTTAAGAACACCGGCTCGCAGCTGCAGGTTCTGCTGCTTCAGAGCACCGCATACATCTATAAACTCCAGTTTCACTGCCACAAGTTGTTCTTGTAATTAAGATCTCAGGAGGAAAAAAACTGTATTTTTGCATTTTTAATATATTAAAAGTTAAATAATGAATTTTAATATAAAAATATGAATGATTAAGCGATAGTCGACCGACAATCTACTAAGAAAATGTAATCGAATGCCCATCCCTAGTTCCAACTCTAGCTGGACTGGAGTTTGCAAAGTTAGCCGTTTACTGAATGAGTGTAAACCCCGCGCCCGTTACCAGCAGGTTAGTGTTTTGGTCCGCGTCGTTGCCGGGTTGTGACCATGTCGTATCTGAATGTCATAACCAGGGATCAACCCGCGTTGACTGGCACGGTTAGAATTGAAAAAAAAGAAAAAAAGTGTGAAATAGGAATTTATTTTATCTGTTGTCTCTCCTCTTACCATGGCAACAACTGGACCAGAGGTCATGTATTTCATGAGGGTAGGAAAGAAGGGCCGGTCCTTCAGGTCAAGGTAGTGCTGCGTCAGGAGGTCCTCAGAGGCCTGCAGCAGGGAGACAGCGTGGACAGACATCAAGCATTGGACATGTGAAACCATTTCACCAATTATTGGTCCATATTGTAAAATTTAAACTACTACAGCAAATCCTGACCCCATGCTAACATCAATTGAGGGTGGGGCACTGGCATCCGATCAGTACACTGCAGCAGCTGCCTTGATAAGTGTCAGAATGTAGACTGACTACTGCGATGCTACAGTCTTGTGATGCATTCAATGACCTTACATCCGTTTCATTGAAAAAAAACCTGTCCACGCCATTAGTTCCAAAAACCGAGATTTTCATGTGCAATTTATATAATGCTTGGCGCCCGTGTATCAGCACAAAAGTATTGCTATACTATGCTGTATCGATTTCCCCTACCGTTTGTTTACCGTTGGAACATGGTCAATCCATTCTACTCCAATACTAAACTCTAGTCCCTCAAGTTGAATAAGCAGAAATCCTGATCTGACTGCTCCGACACGGCAGGACCAAAACAGGCACACATCCAACTACTCAAAGTCAAATCTGACCAATTCAGTAGGAGTCATTTTAGTGAAGCGCTTTCTGTTCTGATGTCAGCCAATAAGTGAGGACATTTGGGGCTCTGGTAACTAATGAAATAAACTTGCTGCTCTACATTGAATAATCTGCAGTTTCTCAGGCTGTGCTCTTCTTCCAGACTGCACTTGGCTCCCTTTCTCATTTCACTTCCGACTTCTCCACTAACACCGGGAGCTAATTTGAGCAATTACGGTTAATCTACTTCACCACCATTATACAACATTTTTTGTATGAGTTCTCACATAATGCAGGTTTATAAATGAAGCATGCTTCATGGTAAGTGTTAGAGGATCAGGAGACCCTTAAACTGTGCTAATCTATGCTGCAGTCAGGAATAGACACGCAGCAGGTTAAGCTCACCGGAGGTCGGTCAGTCGGCACACTCACAAGATCAAGTGCATACACTGTAGATGGTTAAAAATACCACTGACTTATGAAAGCTGCCAATTTAAACTTTGTCATAATGTAAATCTAAGCCAAAGCCTTAAGAAAAATAATAGTTTACTTACATGTTGCATCTTCATGGCCACAAGTTTGAAGCCTTTGGTCTCAAACCTCTTGATGACCTCTCCAATGATGCCCCTCTGCACACCATCGGGCTTGATGGCAATGAATGTGCGCTCCTTCTGCTCGGCCATGATTCTACAACAAAGCAGAAAAAAAAAAAAACAGATTAATGAAATATAAAAAACTCTGTAGGAGGAACACAGCTGGAGAGTCACTCACGGGTCTTGGTTGCATTTGGCACAGTCAGCGGTGGGGCGGGCTGTAGAGGCCCCCGACCCCATTGTACAGCGAACACATAGACAACACGCAGCTCCGGTCAGTGTGGATCTGACAGCCAGATCACCTAAAGTGAACTACTGTGACTTTGGCTTCCAGCCCCGCCTACACAGTAAAGACTTTTATCCTCACCGTTTCTATGGTGCACTGGACCAACTCTACTGTCAGTTTCACCAAGTCAAGAGACTAGAATCTAAGGGAACGCTTCATTTTCACAAATATTTACTTCACTACCAATTCCATATAAATTTACTGGGAATAGAGCTGTAACAATTCAAAATTTTTTTTTTTTTTTTTTTTACAATTAATTGTCTCAGAAATAATTCCAATTCATACGATTGTCTCCTTCAGTCAAATTTCGACTAAACCACACCTCTACATTATCCTTAAGACATGTTTTGTCAATGTATCCCCTTGTCATTTATGTTATGACTTGTATAGGGTCAAATGCAAACAACTGACAATTGAAATATAGTCCCACCAATTATCACATACAAGTACAATTTGGCATATAGTATAGCACGTCATTTATAGTATGGGGCAGCCTCTAGCTCACCCAGTATGAACGTTTGCCCCATGTTGGCCGAGTCTTGCTGCGTGTCAACCCCACCCCCCCCCCCATCTCTCTCTCCTGTCTATCCACTGTCCCTTCACAATAAATGGAAAAGCCCCCAAGAAATATTAAAATAAAAAAGGACAGTATAGTACGTTGAAAAAAAGTGATAAAAAAAGTCAAGTCATAGCATGTCAAAAAGTCAGTTTAGCATGTTGGAAAAAATGGATAAAAATTCATAGTATAGTTTGTAATAGATTGTTTTTCTAAACAAAAACTTAGCAGTCTACATCTTCAGACCTTAGTTAATGTTAGCAATTAAACAAATTGACAATTACACAATTATGTCAATAGTTACAGGTCTAACTGAAGTTTCCCATAGTGTAATTTTGTACCAATTATAGGTGATAGTGCTTAGTTGGTACACAAATTTCCAATCAATCACTGGTGAACCACAGAAAGTCTAGAGTTAAAACAATAAGTCAATTATTTGTGTCAGTTGACAGAAACATCAGCAACTTTGAGGGAAAAAGCTAGACATTGGTTCCAGCTGCTAAAATCTGAACATTTAAGGTTCTTTTTCATAAGCTTGTTTTTAACGGCTGGTCTAATAAAAACAAATAGTTTCAAGTCATCTACTTGAGCTCTGGGAAATTATAGGGTGTAACATTTTACAGACTAAATTATAAAGGGAACATATGGCTGATAATGAAAATTATTGATAGTAGCAGCCACTCTTAGTGCGGAGTAAATTTATCTCGTCTACAGATAAGCATTCAAAACATTAGAATTAAGTAAGTTGTGGCTGAGTGGGTAGAGCAGGCGCACATATACAGAGGTTTATGCCTCGACACAGAGGTCCAGGGTTTGAGTCTAACCTGTGATTATTTCCTGCATGTCTTCCTACTCTCGCCTAGCTAGCTGTTCATTAAAAGGTAGAAAATCCCCCCCCCCAAAAAAAGAAATATCTTAAAAGAAAGAAGTTCACTTTTGATTCAATTATAGTTTTCCAGAAAACTTGATTTGTCATTTTGTGCAGCTAAGGGGAGCATTAACTAAAGTTATTCCCACAAAAGGAATAAACAAAAATTAAGCCACAGAGGACACGGGGACACTACAGATTAACATGAAAATAAGCCTTTGAGAATTATATCCACTGGCAGAAGCATCATTGTCCTTTAAGATCGAATATCAAAAGGCCAATAAAGCCTGACAATGACAAAGCCCCAGAAAGAGTAGATACAAGTTGTTGGGTTTCCAACAATACCGGTTTAGCATAGAATTCAGTTCCCCCATCTGAACCATACCCGACTACTAAGGTGGGCGCGACGCTGATTCTAACAGTAGAGGAAACAGATTTTCGAAACGTCACCGCCGGCTTTCTGATGCAGGTCAAATCATATCACTGCCCACAGCTAATGCAGACAGACCGATAACGTTATTCCAAATCACAGTCACACATGCAGCAGGCTGATGTAACGGCCTACAATACACGACTACTGTGAGCTTGCACATTAAGGAAGTGCACTTTTTAATGGCCGACACGTAAAGTTAGGTCTACCTCCTCCCTTGGAACAAAAAGAGGTTCCAGACACATCTGCAAAACCGGCCTACATGAAAGAACACATGTCTAATGGACTGCTGTATCACGAGCATTAGCACAACTCCTGAACGACTAGCTATGTCGTGTTAGGAGCAACTATAACGTTACTGTACAACAATTATGACACAAACGTTAGTCGCTACAGTTAACATTTACTCAAATAAGTTGGGTGCAACGTTAATGTTACTAGTCGCTTGGCCAAATTGAGGCATAGCGACATTAGCATAGCATGTGGGGTCATAATTCGTGTTCAGTCAGCCCTGCACGCTTATTCATAAGCACATCTGTGCCTGTCTGAAAGACATTGCACTGCACGTGCGCTCGTTCAGCCGACAGCTCACTGGAGTCAATGACGTTTGGTCTGCGGCCGGCTGCACTTGACAGCCGGGCTTCAACCCTGATAACAATTAACTCCTGCCAAAGAAGGGAGTTTCACCTTGCTGAGCGACCCCTCGTTACTGCCCAAGTAGCCAATTCATTTTTGCCACAGAGCGAGTAACTGTTCCACCCTGTTCTAAGGGGATAGCAGCACAGGCCTAGGCCTCACGCACATCCGCATGGTCTTTTGTTCGCGCTGCTGCACTGACTTGCCATGTCAGGACAGCGGCGCAGCCTCAATCCGCCAGGACTGCAGCATCACCAATACAGAGGCACCCCATTATACCGTCAGTTAACGTAACTACTGAAATCACAGCATTACGGAGAACGTATCGGACATAATAACTTTTCGTTAGACCACACATGCTGGAAAATACCGACCTCGGAAAACTTGAACGCTAGCTTCAAACTCGGGCGTTTAAACAACAGGGGGAATTAGACATAGGCCTATATCAATATAGACGTAAAAAAGAGGAATAGCATGCTCACATTATGAAACTCGGTTGAGGCTTGAGTGGTGGATTTCTGGTAGCTGTTGCCCTGGTTGACGTGGGAGAAGACCGACAGAGTTTGCGCAGCCGCTTTTTATCCTTGGAGGCGGAGACTGGCGCTACGGCAAGACACTGGAGCCAAAAATGAAAATCAGTTTAGTCCCCACCCTACAGCAAAGAGGTTATTGCCTACACTGCATCAGCGCTGTAGAGATAGGTCTGGCAATGCGAGAGCAGCGAGACTGCACCATATGAGTCCCAAACTTTAGTTCTGGTGTTGCGAGAATATCTGTAGCCTAATGCTGCAGTGCTGCCTATTACAGTCAATTTTTTAAAGAAAGTTTCTGACAGCCTACAAAACACAGAAATCCGAAAACACACAAACTCTCAACAACAATCTCAACAAATGATACAAACATGTCTTTCTAAGAACCAATTGAACACTGATGTGCTCAATGTAAAACAAAAGTGTGAATGCCTTATCAGGATACTTATGCCTTTTGCTTGTTCAGTGTCACACTTACTACATAGGCTGCTGTATGTACAGTATGCCACTATTCCATCATATACACTGATCTTAATTATTGCATATTTAGTAGATTTAGTTTTCCTCCCTACATTTTTGTATAAATTTGTATTATATTATTTTATTATTGCCTATGATGATGATATGAGTCAATCAATCAACTGACGCAACCTAATTAACGTGCATGTCTGCTACTTATGGTGCGTTGAAATCAACTCAGACTGTTGTAAGTGTGGGGGACAGAGGGCACCGTCATGTAAAGTGCGGGGGGCATGTTCTCTGCATACCCATCGTCCGCTACGCCCTTGCCCCCAATGACATTGACTCTCAATCCTACATCCTGTCCTCTGCACATTCTATATATCCTGAACTTTTGCTCATCCCTTGACATTTGCATATCCTGAAAATTCCATACGGCCTCTTTTTATGTTAAATAGTTATATGTATGTGGTAGGCCTATTTTTTCTGTATTTATTGTTTGTTTATTTCTTATTAATGTTGATGTATGCATCAACAACCAAGGCAAATTCCTCATAAGTGCTACCTTTCCCTTCCTTTTCTGATTCTTTGTCTTTCTCTTCCCTGTCCTCCTCCTTTTACTCTCACTCCTTTTGCTATGCCTCTCTCCTATGTTGGCATTCATTGCTCTAAAACAGAAGAGCTCATGTGTAAATATATTATGAGTTTGGGTACAAACCTTCACACAGAGGAATTGGAGCCAGGAATGTGGGAATCTATTAGGAGCATCTGCCATAAAAGGTAGGCTACAGGTTAAGAGTAAACTGGTGCACTGAAATAGATATCTTGGGTTGTGTGAGCACAAAAAGAGTTTAAAAAGGATCCATTTTGATGTGCATGCGGGTCACCCTTGGGCAGACACGTCTGTATGCTCATGGTTGTCTCATTGTCATGAGAGTTTGTTCACTGTTTGAATAAAGCTGCATTTGATTTGAATTCATCGGACTGGTCGTCATCTGCGAAGTCTCCCAACATCATTTCTGAGTCATCACCCGATAACACCCGGGACTTCCTTTGACACACTGAGCTCCTCTCTCCTCTCTCTTTCCATCTGTGTCCATCCATGTTCCAGAAATGCTTGTCACTAACCTAGCTCTGGGCAGCTGCGGCGCCAAGGAGGGGCTAGGGGGTGCTGTAGCTTCCCCTAGGTTTGCCATAGCACCCCCAAGAAATTGCTGTGGTTGATTTATAAATAAATAAAAAATCATTAATGTGTAAATAGTATAATTTATATTTGAAAAATGAATAAATACATTAATAAAACAAACCAATTATTTTTAGGCTAAAAAACACAGGTGATCGTATTCGGCCAAAGGGTGCAGCACACATTGAACTTTTGACCTTACTTCCGCAGTAACGTATTCACAAAGAATAGACCAGGGGGATCGCACAGCCAGGCCACAGTGGGTGAGTCAGCTGATAGGGGTTCATGCAAGAACTTTACTCTTATTGTAGAAGAGCATTATAGTAAACATGTGTTTTACAGAAATGTGAATAAATGGATCACCGAATCTAAAGTTATACAGCGCACTGGAAACTCACAATTTCAGAGCACCCTCACTGAAACGTCCAGCAACCCCAAAGCACTAGCAAAAGAACATCTCTGGCACCACCACTGGCTCTGGGGAGCTTATTCCCCGGAGCCCTTATGTTTTTTTGTCGCCCAGAAGTTTTCCTTGGACTAGGGTGGCCCCTAAATCATGGTTGCAGCTATCGCCGTGGTCCTGCTCCGCGCCCTGCTATGCCCCGCTACACCCTGCTACGCCCTGCAGTGTCCTGCTACGCTCTGCAGTGCCCTGCTACGTCCTGCTACGCCCTGCAGTGCCCTGCTACGTCCTGCTACGCCCTGCTACACCTTGCAGTGCCCTGCTACACCATGAACTACTACAACTACTATTTCTAGTCATAGTTCCATTATCTTTATTGTGACTATTATTGCCACTATTCATCACACTCCCAACCAGCACCGTCAGACACCGCCTACCTCTTGATAGGCTCTTGCCTGGGTCTGTCCCAGGTTTTTTCCTAAAAGGAAGTTTTTCCTCGCCACTGTCGCACTAAATGCTTGCTCTTGGGGGAATTACTGGAATTGTTGGGATTTTTAAATTATAGACTGTGGTCTAGACCTACTTTATCTGTAAAGTGTCTTGAGATAGCTCTTGTTATGATTTGATACTATAAATAAAATTGAATTAAATTTAATTGAACTGAGTGGATAGGAGAACATCTGAGTTTAGCATTTTGATTAGCAGTCTGTTCCATGTGAGCACAAAAGATTTTATTCATGAAGATTGGGCCACATGTAGAGAATTGTGTGGAGTGTTTTAAAAGAATTGTGCATTTAGAACTGCAGCCTGCAGAGTGTAAAGCAGGAAGTGTGCTTTTATTTCAGCAGAATTGGTTCAGGGGGTTGGTACATGTACTTTTGTTTGCGCTCAAATGACCACCCCTAAGGTATATGTATAGTTTGTAAATGGGCAAACAGGCCTTCATCTTCTCTGTACCGCAATTTTAAACCACTTGCAGACAGATGTGTCGCTAGATAGGCTGATCCCAATTAGGGCATTTAAAAATGTAGGCTTTGGAGGCTTATTGGAATTAATTGCTTCCTTAGCTAGATCTGTTTCCTCCTGTCTGTCTTCTTAGACATATGAGTCTGTCAGCTGATACTGTTTTAAACATTGGCGTGCATGTTGTTTGGAACCACTGTATCTTTAAAAAGAGATTATCTCATCTATTTAGGATTTACCTGGTTAAATAAAGGTTTGATCAAAAAAAAAAAAAAAAAAGATTTAGTTGCATACTGTTAATAGAGCTCAACCCGCCCACACCGGGTTCCAGAAGTAAAAATAGGATTATAAGCCATAAAATCTTAACCGTCGATGATAGACTTAAAACCAGCATGCCGATGTGACTAAGCGATTGTATATGCTCATATAGATGCCAAAAATCATGGGGCACCAACCTTGTTTTGAGATAAACGTCTTTTATTCGCGATGTCTTGGATAAGTACTCCATTACCCACAATCCTGAACAATCCCACAATCCCACAGTGATGCCTCTGATTGGTGGAACTCATGCTGGTGAGGAGGGGGGGGGTTGTCAGTACCCGATCCGTTCCACCTGCACAATCCGTTCTGCGCATGTGCAAGATGACACGTATGCCATGACGTAGGCGCAGATGATAATGCTGCGTTCATTCCACCTCGAAATAACAGGCACCGCCCCACTGGTTACGTTGTTTCTGCAGCTAGATTCAGTCTAAAATAACGTTAAGTCAAACTTAATGGGAAAAGCAGGCTACAGCTAAATTAAGACATTACAGTAATAACAATAAAGACAAGTATTGAGTGATTGTATTTTAAATGAGCACAAGTAAAGTAGAACTGACGTAACAGCTGTTATATATGTTAACGTTTATTTTCAAGTTTTATTTTGAGGGTCTTTTAAAGTTTACATGCTGTCTCAGCTAGCGGTTAGCCGAATTAGCTGTTAGCTAAACCAACGTTAGCTTAACTGTGGAGGCTAACGGCAGACCGCTATAATCACCTAGCGGTCCGCCGAATTAACCGTTAGCTAAACTAACGTTAGCTTCCCGGGGGAGGCTCCGTATTAACCATTAGCTACCGCTATAATCACCTAGCGGTCCGCCGAATTAGCTATTAGCTAACTAACGTCAGCTGGAGGCTAGCGTGTGAACATCGTGCGCATGCGCAGAACGGATCGTGCAGGTGGAAGCGGTGCCGTTATTCCAAGGTGGTAATGGAATGAACGCAGCATTATCATCTGCGCCTACGTCATGGCATACGTGTCATCTTGCACATGCGCAGAACGGATTGTGCAGGTGGAACGGATCGGGTACTGACAGGGGTGAGTACCCGATCTGTGCTGCCTGCACGATCCGTCACGAGGATTTACGACACTGCACGAATCCCGATCTGTTCCACGCTTCTGCCGTTAGCCTCCGCCGGGAAGCTAACGTTAGTTTAGCTAACAGCTAATTTGGCTAACCGCTAGCTGACAGCTTGATTCAGTCTAAAATAACGTTAACTCAAACTAAAAACTGGGGAAAGCAGGCTACAGCTGATGTAACAGCCGTTATATATTTTAACAGTTATTTTCAGGTTTTATTTTGAGGGTCTTTTAAAGTTATTACATGCTGTCTCAGCTAGCGTTTAGCCGAATTAGCTGTTAGCTAAACTAACTTGGCTTCCTTTATTCACAGTGGTGCGCGGTGGTTTATGGGAGGAGTAGTTCCTTCGCTCTTGTACCTTTGACTTTTTTATTTTTTTATTTTTCACTCGACATGGTACATTGTATGCTTATGAGTCATGTACCGTCTGGTTAGCCTAAGGCATGGTCTAAAACTCTTTATATATGGATTTTTCCAGACATCAATTCCTGAGGCTATTTTGCAGAGGTGCCGTGGCTATGACGATTGTGATTGGTTTAAAGAAATGCCAATAAACCAGAGCATATTTTCCTCCCATCCAGGAATGCTGTGTGGACTAGCCAGACCCTCCTCCGCAGTGCTGTGGAGGAAGGTCTGGCAAAGCGAGACTAGGCTCAGGACTAGGGGTGAATGATATATCGACTCAATATCGTTATCGCGATATCACGTTATATCGAATTATGGCTTAGTTGTGTTTGATTTAGAGCCCGCTTGAAACGCTATAATGATCATGTTTCATTGGCCAGTTACCGTGCCACTTGCACGTTTTAGTACACGTCAGCGCACGGGTCCACTACGTGACAAACCCTATGTAACGTACCACGTGTGCATGTTTCGACAGAGTGACAGTGTAAGTGAAGAAATGAAAAGCGAATCGGAAAAGCGAAAGAAAAGTTGTGTCCTGTTCTCTTTATTTATATATTCTATACCGTCCAACCAGTAAAACATGTCCTGTTCTGTAGACATGGTCCTTATTTATTTATTCATGTTGGACCAGTCCAATATGACCGTCAGTTGAAATAAACCTTGTGTTGTAAAAAAACTTGTTTGATTTGTTATGAATCTATGTTGATGCATTTTCCCATAACTTTTGTAATTTTACATATGTTTAAAAATATCAAAATTAATATTGATATCGCAATATTCACAATCGATATCGCAATATCACATTTTGTCAATATCGTGCAACCCTACTCAGGACATATTTCCCAGTTGTAGAGTAAACACAATATTACTGGACTTTGCATACAGGAGGGAGAACAGATAGACTGTTCATGTCCCTCCTTACAAAACCCAGTCCCCCACTTGGGCCACCCCTGTCACGAAAACTGTGGCTCAGCCACTGTGAACTTTCATGCTGTTGTAAAAAAAGCTACCCACTACTTCTATCATGATAAACTAATCCCTCGGTGGTTTGCACACACATGAAAAAAAGTGCATGAACACATGCACTTTAAGAACACTCTGCCGGCTTACAGTCTATTAAGGGCAGCTTTAAGAGGACTTTAAGCTGCAGCTCATGGCTCGTATGGTATGATCTAAATACTAGTCATAAAGTCACTGCGCATTGCATGGACATTACTGGAAACAACCTTTATATAGCCTGTGATAAAGAGGCAGAGAACTGTATAACTAAAGCACGAGTATTCCCCCCTCACTTACTTCACGCAATGTAGATTCATTAATGGAGTTTTTCTGAGCCTGACTTCCTAGCAGTATGAAAATATTAGGTATGTTGGCCCAGACCAAATCTCCCTCTGAGATTGGATCTGCTTTGAAACATTAAGTTGTCACCCTTTGCTTTCTTGGCTGGCTGCCAGCTGGCTTTAATGAATGCTGAGTCCGCAGCAGTGAGTGAGCCTTGCACACTGGGTGGATCTGTGGCTGCTGCCATGCCTGGGCTTATCTCTGGCGGAAGTTACACAAAGCCTTTGACACCACTTTATATTGTCATATTTCACTTGAGTTCTATATGCATGAAATAGTACTGCATCACACGCACACGCCGCACACACACACACACACACACACACACACACACACACACACACACACACACACACACACACACACACACACACACACACACACATACACACACACACACACACTTAATCTATCACCCATCGGGGTTTTAAAGACATTCACTCATTATTTTTTTTTTTTTTTTTTTTTTTTTTTTTTTTTTTTTTTTTTTTTTTTTTTTTTTTTTTTTTTTTTTTTTTTTTTTTTTTTTTTTTTTTTTTTTTTTTTTTTTTTTCTCTCCTCTCCTCTCCTCCCCTCCTCCTCTCTCCTCCTCCTCTCCTCCTCCCTCTCCTCTTCCACCCCCCCTCCTTCGCGAGGCTCCTCTGTCCTCTCACAAGTGAAGAATTAATCCCATGGCCTAATCTCTTGGCGTTCTGCTCTCAGTCCTAATTTTACCACGTCTTAAGGCCAGGATTAAACCGTCTTTTTACTCTCTCTCTCTCACTGTGGCGGATGAAACTATTTATGGTTAAGTGCTGTTATCACCACTCCAGAAAGCTTGTTAGCCATGTGTGTGTGTGTGTGTGTGTGTGTGTGTAGTCATGGTCATGGAGTGTTGTGCTGCCATTCTCGTCTTACTACAAAGGCCTCCTGGGGCGTGCAGGCGCGGCACGCTGAGGATGTGGCATAATTGGCATCGCCCCAACGTTTTGTGATGTTCTCTTTCTTTCTTGCGTGCTTGCAGTAATACAGAGGGCAGGGCACATTGCTGGCAGAAAATGTGAAGCAGGACGTTGTTGTGCTGTAATGGATTGTAATCCAGAGTCATTATTTTAGCTTTTAGAGGAAGCTCTCCCAGCTTGTGAGAGTGTGAAGCTGTTTTGCGGAATTGCTTTGGATGTAAAATGGTGTTGACAAAAATGTCTCTCTGGCAAAAAGGTTGGTTTATTGCCTTAAATTGCTCATACACGGAGGCAAATGAGGGATGTCAGGTGTCATATTGGAGGTTTCTGGTGGCAGGCAGCCATTGGTACACTAAATCCCCCCCTGCAACCTGAAGATGGGTGTGTGGATGAGGCTGCACACACCAGCCAGCACCTAAACACACATCTCCACACCTGCCTGCCTTATCTATCAGTCCGCTCCTCAGGGTGCAGAGTTACACCAGCTTCCAAAGTTCACTGACAGAGATGAAACAGTGTCATTTTTAGCTGGATGCACTTTTATGAAGCCTGTAGATCTCTGCAGCTGCCGCCTGCCCAGAGGGGATTATTACATGGGGGAGAATCATTACTGTTAGATAACATGCATTGTTTGGGGATTGAGGTTATGATGAGCCCATACTACCACAGTCCATTGCCTCTGACTCTGTCAAAGGCAAAAGCCCCCTTATGAAACACACAGTTTTATGAGTTCATAATTTTAAGGAATGTCATGTCAAGTCAATTTTATACAGCTCATATTACAAAGCCTTAAGGGGCTTTACAATCTGTACAGAGAGACTTACCCCTTTGTATGGAACCAGCACTGGAATTATTTTTTAAAAAGTGGCAGACTGAGCCTATAGAAAATGTGTATTGTATTCTGATATACAATTTGTTTAAAACAAAAACAAATGATATGAAATGTGATGTTTTATTTAGCAGAATTACGTTATGTTGTTCTATCCTATCCAATATTTAATATATTTCCAAGCAGATTTTTTTTATGCTGTATTCTGATACAATAGGCCCCCCCTGACTGATTATCCGTCCCCCCCCTGTGCCACCACACTTATAAAATCCTGGAATCGCGCCCGACGACACCATCTATGCTTAGACCCTGAATGCTGAACAAGCCTCGTCCACAGATATTTCCTTGTCAGGTAAAATGGAGTTTTGTGTGGCAACTATTTCTCAAGTTGCCTCACATGCCCTTATATAGGCACACAGCCACTCTAATGCCCCAAACATTCGCCACACACACAACTCTGTCACTCTGAATTTTTCCCCAAAACAGAAAGCTGTTGAACTATTATCCCAGAATCCACTCAAGGATTCCATTCCATTTTCACACACCTGCAATCGTTTTAAAACTTCAAGACACACGCTTAAGTCTGTCGCATATGACCATACAGAGCAGCTAAATAATTGCTGCTGTCTGTGTGGGGCGTATACCTTTATAATAAAAACCATTTGTGATTGTCAGAGCACCTTGTGAGTATGAAAAGCTTGAATGAGGTCCAGTGTCTACAGAGTGGAGTCAGTCATGCAAGACTGGGTGAGCCAAAGCAAGTGCACTGTCATGCAATGTGACATGTGCTGTTGCTAGGTGTGGCCCTTGCACTGCAGAATGTTTTTGGCCGAATTTTCCACAGATCATCAAAAAATTCAAGTAAAACTCAGTATGTTAACACATCACCACCCCAAGCACAAAAGCAGCCCGCTAAAGACTGCAGATCTTATTCTGGATCAGTGCTGAAAACTATAAAAAAAAAAATCTGCAGCTTTCATTTGGGTCTACTTTTATGTGCATGTGTGTGTGTGTGTGTGTGTGTGTGTGTGTGTATACAGTAGCACGAACTCATAGGAGAACCTGTATTTAAGAATACACTGCTGCATACTTTTATAGTCTACTAGGGTACCTTTAAGGGGGTGGTTTCCAATCTTCACGGCTTGTGAACCCTGAAAGCAAAGTGATGGCTTTCGAGTGTCTCAGAGAAAATTACGTTTATATGAGAAAATATATTAATATTTATATGAGAGGGAAATGACAATTATAATATATATGATGTTTTATAAGGAAATCTGAGTCATGTAACAGATTTTTCTTTCTTTCCCTTTCAACCTTTTATCATCATGTAACCTGCCACTCCGCTGACATACCCCCACAGCAGCCAATCATTAATCATTATCAGTCCATTTAGCTGCACCAGTAGCAAGGCTCCCTCTAGAACAGTGGTTCTCAACCTTTTCGAGTCACGACGACCCAGAATAATGAGGTTGGTGTCGTGACCCCCCCATCCCCATCGACAACGAGAGAAAGAGAGCTGCAAACTGGTGTAAACAGCTGTTTCTACACGCCTCCCCCTGCTGATTTTAAGTCATTTTTGTGAATGCTCCGATTAATACATGTGGACAAATACAATCGATTCTCACTCCCATCGTGTAAAATACGGACGCTTGGTCAGGTGCCTTTGGCGTTGTTATTGACGCTAAAAGTCTCCTTTAGTGTCATATCTAAACGCGCTGGGTCAGGACTATTGGCTAGGTTAAGGAAAAGGTTGTGGGTGGGCTTACGTTTACATGACACACGGGACAAGAACGGGACAGTTTGGTTTAGGTAAAGAAGAACAGGACAGTTGGGTTTAGGAAAAGATGAACGGGACAGTTGGGTTTAGGAAAAGAAGAACGGGACAGTTGGGTTTAGGAAAAGAACGGGACAGTTGAGTTTAGATAAAGAAGAACGGGATAGTTGGGTTTAGGAAAAGAACGGGACAGTTGGGTTTAGATAAAGAAGAAGCATTGGTTTCAGTTGGGTTTAGGAATGGGTTTAGTAAGTAGAAGAAAGTTAGGGTTTAGTGAGAAGAAAAAAGAACGGAATAGTTAGGTTTAGGAAAAGAAGTAGTAGACAGTATTGGGTTTAGGGAAAAGAAGAACGACAGTTGGTTAGTTTAAGAAGAAAAAGAAGTGGACAGTTTTAGGAAAAGTAGTACAAGAAGGGGACAGTTGGGTTTAGGAAAAGAAGAACGGGACAGTTGGGTTTGGGAAAAGAACGGGACAGTTTGGTTTAGGTAAAGAAGAACGGGACAGTTGGGTTTAGGTAAAGAAGAATGGGACAGTTGGGTTTAGGAAAAGAAGAACGGGACAGTTGGGTTTAGGAAAAGAAGAACGGGACAGTTGGGTTTAGGAAAAGAAGAACGGGACAGTTGGGTTTAGGAAAAGAAGGAAGCAACAGTTCGGTTTAGGAAACGTGACACGCGGGACACAAACCCCCGGTCTCCTGGGTGGAAGTCCTGTGTTGTTTGACCCATCCACCCCCCCCAACCAACCTCCCTATGTGGATTTTCGGGCTTTCATACTACTTGCTCTAAATGCCACGTCATCTTCAACCGCCATGTAGCTGCTGCTCTCCCCGCTGCGTTCTACACACACGCTGAAGGGCGCTTTTTGCGTCGTATCTTACGCTGAGAGACTCCCTAAGCGTCCGTATTTTACGAGTTCAGAGGAAGAACGGGTTGACAAATAATGATTTGCTTTGACAGTTTAGTTTTTTTTAGCAGCTAGCACCTAGCCTTGTCCAATGTGCTCCAGACTCTGTGGATTTTAGATGCGTTTGACTTTTTCTTTCCCCCTATACCTGCCTTCAGACCCCTTTCTGTGTTCCAGGACCTCCTGATTTACAAATGAAGCTCTAAATATAACACATGAAATGTACCAAACTCACACAAGTTAAAACCATTCATCAGTCTATGTTATTTTATTTTTCTCTCCCCAACCATCTGGCGACCCCCAGAAATGATTTCGCTATCCCTTTGGGGGTCCCGACCACCAGGTTGAGAACCACTGCTCTAGGACACGTGTCAATCTCAAGGCCTGAGGGCCGAAATCCGGCCCCTCGCAAATTTTTATCCGGCCCGCATATCAATTTAGGTTCACAATACGTTTTGGCCCGCCTAGTTCTGCGCCAGAACCAAAAAGACGTGAATCTGTAATTACGCTACACTTAAAGCAGAATTTGGCAGATTTCGGTCTTGGAAAATCCCACAGAAACTGTGCGTTTGAAACAGGTTGCTGTGGGTCTGCTGTGACCTTTAAAAATGTTATCATTGTTTTGCTTGAAATGCTAAAGTCTATGATGGCTAAGAAACTTTGTCCTGCCTTTTTAGGGCTTTATTTTGACCAAACTGTATGTGAGAGGACTATATGAGACATGCACTAATACAGTCAAAGATATTTGACTTTTTCGATTAAATAAAAGCATGTCAATAAACTACACGTATGGTGCTTGATGTTATTCTCATTTTACATTGTGGCCCTCTGTGAAATAGAGTTTGACATTATCCTGACCATCAACAGAACCACAGTGGTGATGGACAGGATTATGTTGCTCACAGATGTGGAGGCGATCTACATACAGTAATCTTCAAATTGACCCACATATGGAATAAATGCTATCTGTATTTTATGCTTCATATCAGTAAACTGATCTCTCAAGTTTGCATATACAGTATATTTTGCAAGAATGGTGAGGCCATTTCCAAAAGGAGTTAATTAGTGAGAGACGCTTTTTTAGCCGATTTCAAATTTGAAATCTGGATCCGGGAAAGATTAGGTCTGCAGCTAAGTCATTTTAGTCTCATTGAGATTTGGTAAGTATCATGTGAAGCTACTGCCACACCCTACCACAGCCAACACCACCATGCAGCATTACAGTTTCAATCTCCCACCACACGGGGGCAGTGTGGCAGCACGCCAGGGAGCCCTGAGCCCGCCTCCCTCCTCTACTGTCAGGGAGACAAGCATGAGCAATGAGACTCTTCCAGCACATTTACTGTCTTGTGTTCTGCTAACGAATTGTTACAGTGACAGATCCACCCTGAAATACATTTTTGCCACACTTTCTTTGCGAGTGAATCCGCATCCTCTGGGGTTGCAGCTCGTGCCTTGTGAGGCCGAGACGATAGCTCCCCTCTCCCTGCCTCTGATGTGCTGTTACAAGAAGATTTCTGGCAACGACGCCTGATATAATGAAATAAAATGTCCATTTTTCCCCTCCCCCTCACATGAACTCACACTGAACAATTTCCAGTGATGTACCAAACACTGCCATGTGTAAGGCAGGAGAAGAGGATGACAGGTGAACTTCTCTCTGATAGGATTTAGTGCAATAAGTAGACACTGTGAGCTCAGCCTCAGTGCTACAGCATTACAGGCGTAGTTATCACTGCAATTTTGCCCTCGGCAAAACCAATCTCCTTAGGTGAAGGCCGTAAACAATGTGTCAGCGTGTTTGTGTGTGTGTGTGTGTGTGTGTGTGTGTGTGTGTGCGCGTGTGTGTTTAGTTACAGAAGGACTTACTTAACGGGCTTACACGAAGAGACTCAAAATAAAGAGAAACAAAACGACAGCAAAGAGACATTAAGCAACTGCAAAGACACCCAGAAAAGGCCAAAAAGAGACACACACTGACTACAAAGAGGCACAAAGCAGCCACAAAGAGATGCAAAATGACCACAGAGAGCTAAGAAATGAGGTGGCAGCATGGTTACGTCGGCCAAGGTTCAGTTGGTTTGTCTGTCAGCAGGATTATGGAAAAACTGCTGGCCCGGTTTTCATGAAACTTGGTGTAGCATGGGCCAAGGAAGAACCCATTACATTTTGCCTTATTATCTTTTAAATAGACGGACATCATAAGGGTTATTCGTGGCTTAATTCAAACGGGATCAAAAAATTACTTGTCTCTCCACGTTTACTTCATATTTATTTCCGAAATAAGGTCCCATGGTGATCCGAAACGTACAATTCTTTCGACTTGGTGACTTTGTAGTTAAACTTTTAAAAAGTCCAAAAGCAAGTTAAAAAAAAGAGACAAACAAAAGACTTTATTACAGTAACAAGAGTAAATTTAATTTGTCACAGTGACAGAGCAGCTGGGGTTATTGGCTGTTATGTTCCTGTGCAGGGTTGTGTGTGTGTGTGTGTGTGTGTGTGTGTGTGGGAGGGTTGGTTGAGTGATGCCACCCTGTCAGCTCACAGGGCCTCATGCTTCCTGGCAGCAACATCTTCATAACGTTGTTGTGACACTCAGCTTGTACTGTCAGCCCCCCCACCACCACTCCCGCTTTCCTTCCTACCCCTTTGGCAGGTATCAATGAAGCTAATGGTCTGAAGTCTTTTACAGTCGGCCCTCCATCACTGCACTGCTCTGTGGGCCTACAGGACAGATTGGATATAGGTGGAGCAGTAGTTTTTTTTCCTGCCATGTGTGTAAGTGACTGTGTGTGTGTGTGTGTGTGTGTGTGTGTGTGTTTGTGTGTGTGTGTGTGTGTGTGCGTGCGTGCGTGTGTGTGTGCGTGTGAGTCAGCCTGTGAGCGGAACCATTTTTCTGAACGTCCCATCTGAATGATGTGTGGCATGGCAGTCAAAAATCAATGCTCCGCTATTAGTAACAATGCCTCTTCCCATCCCAGGCTGCCAATCACTAGTTTTTCCACAGCAGAAAATGACCAACCTGTTTTCACTCCGAAATCGTAATATACGGATGCTTGGGCAGTGGCTGTCAGCGTCAGATACGACGGAAAAAGCAGGAGGAATATTAATTAGTGCAGCTTTAAATAATAGATTCTTCATATGTTTTATGTTTATACTGTATACACAGCACATTTGCATTTTCTCCTCTAAGATATTCCTCTGGTCAGACACGACATGTGTTCACAGTAATATAGCACCATCTCCAGCTTTAAGTATTGATCAACATCTCTGAGATCTTTAGGAGCACTTTGCGAATGTCTAGAGATTACAGCCCGTTTCACTGCACTACAGGGTAACTGCTACATCACTGCTACATTACAATAGGCTGTGTAAGTAGAGCAAGAGGCAGAGCCATTGATCTTCCTTTTGCACGTCCCTTGATATCAATCTTTTGCTTAATCTATCCTCTTCACAATTCATAAAAGTAGGTGTGTAACCAGAGAAATCCATTACCACACAGAGTGTAGAGGGCCATTCCAGACAGCTGTAAACTTTTAATGTCCTCTTGCTACTTATTAACTTTGTATCCGGTTGTATAGTGATTTATCCAATTGTAATAATGAAACCTCTGGTAATAGCACGCTGTCTTTTTGCACATTGTGGTTGAAATGTCATAAGTAATGCAGGGATTCTGCAAACCAGCAACAATGGGAACGTCTGCAGGGCCTTGTGCCGTGATCACAATTGTAGCATAATCATAAAAGCCTTCTGCACATTACACCTGCAGCATACTGTACATCAATTGTCCACTCGCTAAATCCACTCGCTAAACGCCCATTGTGCAAGCGCCATCTCTAACCCTACGATTTGTCAAGGACAGCAGAGGTTTCCATTAAGGAAGCATTAGCCCCTCCTTAGACATGCCTCTCTACTCCACAAACCCTCCCTTTGTCTTCATTAGACCCCCCTGACAAGCTCCCACCATGCCTCAAAGTGGGCCATTACCGGCACCCAGAACACAACAGGGCTCCGCACTGGGCACTAATAGCTATCTCCAGTCTAGCGGCTCCCCTGTACGCCACTGGAGGCCAGGAGGTGGATGGAGAGTTTAGTACAGCAGATAGTAGAAAGTTGTTAAGTTGTCTCATAAATGCCATTTATATGTACCTATCCACACGTCAGCTACTCCCTGTCCTATTGTAACCACTTAAGATGTTATTTGACACCTGCAGCGTGGGCAGCCTGGCTAATTTGGTAGCTGTCTTGTCAGAGAGAGAAGGAAAAGAAAGAAGAAGAGGGAATGAGTTGCTGTAAAAGAGGTTCATGTTCTACGGCATGCATTCAGATCGCAAGGACAAAGCTGCAGGAAGTAAGTAATTTCAATAGGAGTCAATGACACACTGCCATACACACATCTGTGATACAGCGCTGCGTCACAGCATGCATGCCTACAAAACAGCTTATTAATAAAAAATGTTATGCTGTATGCATGCATGAAGCATCCACTAATTACAATAGTATGACCTGCTTTCATTCTCCTTCTTCTGAAGGTGCTTTAAGATCTCAATACATGGTAACACTATTCAACACAACTGAATATATTGGTGCACTCCAAATGGCAACACAGAGAAGCTAACATCAATTAATGTCCGTGAACGCCCTAACAAAACTAATCTCTGTGATGCTTTTAGCTATGTAAATATCTAACATTTGCAAAAGGAAATACTAATAAATTATACAAATATAACTTCGTCCATCCACACGACGTTCGCTACACTTTCAAATGAGGCCACGCCCATTTAGGAGACAGGAAGTGTGTACCGTTTTATACCATTGGTGCTGCTTGAAATGCGCTATCTATAGTATAGAGGATCTTTGGTTATAGCTAGCATACAAGTAGCTGTACAAGTAGGGTGGCGATGGCGCAGTGGATATGACACATGCCACCGTGGTACATCAACCAGTGTGTCCCTGAGCAAGACACTTAACCACTAGTTGCTCCAGAGGCACAAAACCTCTGACATATATAGCACATATAGCATTTGTAAGTCGCTTTGCATAAAAGCGTCAGCTAAATGACATGTAATGTAAAAGTAGCTTAACAACTAGCCTACAACCCACACTGTGGGACCTTAAAACTAGTAAAAAAAAAACATTTTCCTGATAAGTGACCTCTTGCGGCTGTGCTAATAATGACGCTGTTAGCATCCTGTTCCCTACCAGCAGTCAACGTTTCTATGATCTTTCTGTAACATTAACTACGTGGTTTTGGTTTCCTAACAGAGGTGGCCAATCATGCTATATGTATTTTATTATTACTTGTTGGCCTATGAGATAACCAAAAATGACTTGATAAAACTAGCTAGCATAAAACTAGCATAAAAACTAGCATACAAACAAAAACGAGTCAATAAGAGTTGGTATAATAGGATCCTATTATACCAACCCTCTGAAATGTAGTGGCATATATATATATATATGTATATATATATATATATATATATATACCTATGCCACTACATTTCAGAGGGAATAATTGTAATATTTTTACTTCACCACACTGCACAGCTATAGTTACTAGGTAATAGCATGTAAAATATCAATTAGCTCCACTTTGAGCAGCTACAGCATAAAAATACTGCTTAATGTTCTGCTATATAATAATAAGACATTGACAGGGGCTTTTCTATATGCAGGACCTTTGCTTGTAATGGAGAGTGTTACATAGTTGTATTGCTACTAAGGAATCAAATGCCTCTTCCGCCCCAAAATTCTCCCACCCAAAAAAAAAACAGTTGATATTATAGGATAGTTGATATGATTCTTAACAGTTCATTACACGTTGTTGTAGTAATATTGTTTTATGGTCAAGATTCGGGATGGACAGGATTGTTTCAAAGTTGGTTCACACAGATAAATCTTCAGGCAGGAAAACAGTGTTACTGTTAAAACTGATGGGAGAGGCTTTCTTCAGAGTTCTCACAGAATGGAACATAACATGTTCACAACAAGTATAAAGAGACATTTCACAGCAGCTGTGATGAGGCTGACAACCCGTTATGTTGCTTACTGGAACTACATACTACATTCTGTGAAGGTGCTTTGCTGTGCTAACTTCCTCTCTGCTTGTGTCAGACCTTGTGTTTCTTCTCTCCTCTCTATACTCTCCAAGCCTTCTCCTTGTCTCAGAAGCTCTATCTCAACCTGTCAACCTCTCCACTTCCATCCCAGATAGATAGCAACATCACATCCAGCCCCCATCTTTGGCAGATATCAATGATCGGGAGAGATTTTTGCCTCTGATATATCTCACGATGTGCAGTCAGAATGGAGGATCTAACTGAGATAGCCCAGGTTGTGCAGAAACAGCAGCGCATTTGACAGATTTGACAGCATTTGAGGTTTTGTGTTTGGGTTGTGAGAGAGCAGATATGACAGATAGGTGCGGTAAGAGAGATGGCTAGGTAGAGCTGTCATGCCCTGAGCTGTCCACATGAAGATGACTAGACAATGACTGATACAGCAAACTTGGGAATGTCTCCAAAACAACAAAATGGATAATGTTATTTGGCTCTGCTAGAGATGGGGACTCGAGTTTGAGACTCGGACTCGAGTCGCACTTGACTTCCTCCACAGCGCTGCGGAGGAGGGTCTCGCTAGTCCACACAGCATTCCGGGATGGGAAAAAAAACCTGCTTTGGTTTATTGGCATTTCTTTAAACCAATCACAATCGTCACAGGCAGCGCTAAGCACAGGACGGAGCCACGGTGCATCTGCAAAATAGCCTTGGGAAGGAACTTGTTTTGGTGGAACGTGTACGTTCAAAGGTTGTTTTAGTCGTGCAACAGAAAACTCAGATAGTCTAGCTAGCTGTCTGGATTTACCCTGCAGAGATCTGAGGAGCAGTTAACCATAGTCCTCACAAATCCACCGGAGTTTAGAGCGCCAACACAAAGGAAGAGGAAGGGGACGGACATCTGGCCGAAAATGAGGGACATTCGGGGGAATTTCCGGCGGCACCTGAACAATCCCGGAAATGAAACGTTGTTGATATAGACTACACACACAGTGACTTCAGACTTGACTTCAGACTTATCCTCAAAAGACTTCAGACTCGACTCAAGATGAAACCACTGTTAGACAACCGCCCACCAAGAGCCTGCGTCTGTCCAAAGTGGGGGAATTGTTGGGTCTTTGTATATTATAGAGTGTGGTCTAGACCTACTCTATCTGTAAAGTGTCTTGAGATAACTCTTGTTATGATTTGATACTATAAATAAAATTCAATTGAATCTTTGAACAAACTATTTTTAGTAAACATCTGATGAGCTGAATGTGATTCCCTTTCTGTGTAACCTATAACCTACCTACGTAACACGTAATAGATAATGTATCTGCTGCCAGCGGCCAAACGTGAGAGAGGACGACAACAAACATGTCGCCCGTACCAACAGCTGCTGCGCCATTCATCAGAAGCTTTGGCTTTCAGACAACAAGTCCCAAACAAAGGAAGCGCTCAATGCAAAAATATTGGGACTCTAGCTCAAAGACTTGACTCTAGCCTGTGGTGGAATGTAACTAAGTACATTTACTCAAGTGCTGTACTTAAGTACAAATTTGAGGTACTTGTACTTTACTTGAGTCTTTTCTTTTCATGCCACTTTCTACTTTTACTCCGCTACATTTCAGATAATATATTGTACTTTTTACTCCACTACTTTCATCTGACAGCTTTAGTTACTAGTTACTTTACACATTGAGATTTTTGCACACAAAACACATGTAGTTTATAAAATACAATGTTTTATTATAAATTAAACTAGTTTTACAGCTGATATGATTAGCTGATAAAACACTTGATTGACAGAACTGTTTGGATCGTTTCCAGTTTCTAAAATGGAAGGATTTTTCTGCATTTTTTACTTTTTACTTTTACTTTTAATACTTTAAGTACATTTTCCTGGCGATAGTTACATACTTTTACTTAAGTAAAGGATCTGAATACGTCTTTCACCGCTGACTCTAGCTCAGAGACTTGTAAGCATCTCTGGGCTCTGCATCCCCTGGCTGCTGGTTCTCTTTCATCACGCTCACAGAGGCAGTGGACCCACAAATGCACGACTCCGGTAAGTAGGATTCCAAAAGTTTTATTTAGAGCGCAAACAAAACTCACAAGCAACAGTTTCCCAAAAAACAACAGGCAAGGGGAAGTCCAAAAACAGGCAATGGTCACATCAAACTCACGGGTAGCAGTATTCAATAAGACAGGCAGAAGGAGAAGTCCAAAAACAGGCAATGGTAAAAAAAAAACAGGGAATCAGAAAAACAGGAACACAAGGAATACAGGGAAACGCTCAAAAGCTGACACAATGGAACAGACGATCTCGCACAGAGGTGAGGTACAAGTGAACTTAATTACAAAAACACGTTAGGGCGGGGGAAAGGTAATCACACAGGCGGCGAAAGCAGAAGACATGAAGTAAAACAAGACATAAGATGGGAGAACAGAGAGACTACAAAATAAAACAGGAAACTAAGCATGAAACAAACACACAAGGAAAAACACAGAGGACAGAAAACATGAGATGTGAAACAACAAGGAAACAGAACAAATAAACACAATAAAACAGAAACCCACAGTCGTGACATCTTTGTAGAAAACAGCGAGGCAGAAACACACTCCACGTCCTCCTGGTGTGAAGCAATCACTTGTTTTGCATTAAGTCTTCAGTGAAAAAGGAACGCATTTTGCAGAGCTTTTAAAAACATCAAAAATATCAAATGTTTGCTAGATACAGCTTCTGTATTGTCAGGTTTTGATGCTTTTCTCTTTATCAATGTGAATGTAACAGCTTGGGACTTTGGACCGTTAAACAAGACATTTTTCCTTACTTTTGATAGTTTCTAAATTATATGATAAATCATTTCATAGAAAACATGAATGAATTGCAAAAATTAACAAAACATTCATTGTTGTTGATATGCTGTCATCCTACAAAGAATGCACTCTGTGTGTGTATTGAAATCAGTGTCTAATACCTCTAGTATACTTCTGTTGTTGGGTGAAAGCCTATCCAAAATTCACTTTGCAAGGCAAATACTGATTTATTAAATTGTTACAATTTATTGTCTTAATTATGTCCTATCCGTAATAGTCTAAATGGCGTATAATCTTTACGCATTTTGAGCTATGTCTACGCCGTATACGGCGGACGGGTTGGGTTTAGGAAAAGATGAATGTGAAAGTTGGGTTTAGGAAAACAATAACGGGACGCGGGACAACAACGGCACGGTTGGGTTTAGTAAAAGAAGAACCAGCGGGTGGGTTTAGTTTAGTAAAAGAAGAACCAGACGGTTGGGTTTAGTAAAATAAGAACCAGACGGTTGGGTTTAGTTTAGTAAAAGAGGAACGGGACGGTTGGGTTTAGTTTAGTAAAAGAGGAACGGGACGGTTGGGTTTAGTTTAGTAAAAGAAGAACCAGACGGTTGGGTTTAGTTTAGTAAAAGAGGAACGGGACGGTTGGGTTTAGTTTAGTAAAAGAGGAACGGGACGGTTGGGTTTAGTTTAGTAAAAGAGGAACCAGACGGTTGGGTTTAGTTTAGTAAAAGAGGAACGGGATGGTTGGGTTTAGTTTAGTAAAAGAAGAACCAGACGGTTGGGTTTAGTTTAGTAAAAGAGGAACGGGACGGTTGGGTTTAGTTTAGTAAAAGAGGAACCAGACGGTTGGGTTTAGTTTAGTAAAAGAGGAACGGGATGGTTGGGTTTAGTTTAGTAAAAGAAGAACGGGACGGCTGGGTTTAGTTTAGTAAAAGAAGAACGGGACGGTTGGGTTTAGTTTAGTAAAAGAGGAACCAGACGGTTGGGTTTAGTTTAGTAAAAGAGGAACGGGACGGCTGGGTTTAGTTTAGTAAAAGAGGAACCAGACGGTTGGGTTTAGTTTAGTAAAAGAGGAACGGGATGGTTGGGTTTAGTTTAGTAAAAGAAGAACAAGACGGTTGGGTTTAGTTTAGTAAAAGAGGAACGGGACGGTTGGGTTTAGTTTAGTAAAAGAGGAACGGGACGGTTGGGTTTAGTTTAGTAAAAGAAGAACGAGACGGTTGGGTTTAGTTTAGTAAAAGAGGAACGGGACGGTTGGGTTTAGTTTAGTAAAAGAGGAACGGGACGGTTGGGTTTAGTTTAGTAAAAGAGGAACGGGACGGTTGGGTTTAGTTTAGTAAAAGAGGAACGGGATGGTTGGGTTTAGTTTAGTAAAAGAAGAACCAGACGGTTGGGTTTAGTTTAGTAAAAGAGGAACGGGACGGTTGGGTTTAGTTTAGTAAAAGAGGAACCGGACGGTTGGGTTTAGTTTAGTAAAAGAGGAACGGGACGGTTGGGTTTAGTTTAGTAAAAGAAGAACGGGACGGTTGGGTTTAGTTTAGTAAAAGAGAAACGGGACGGTTGGGTTTAGTTTAGTAAAAGAGGAACGGGACGGTTGGGTTTAGTTTAGTAAAAGAGGAACGGGACGGTTGGGTTTAGGAAACGTGACACGCGGGACACGATCCCCGGTCTCCTGGGTGAAAGTCCTGTGTTGTTTGACCCATCCACCCCCCCGACCAACCTCCCTATCCGGATTTTCGCCCTTTCACACTACTCGCTACGGCATAAATTGACACGCAATAGCAAGGTAATGTAAGTCAATGGAGGCCAAACGGTAAACAAACACGCTAAAAAGCGATTATGCGTCTTGATAACACGACAAAATGGCATACGAATCGGTGTGTCATACATACGCCACTTCATGAGATCAGTCTGGGTTACAACACACACAGTGGGAGTCTTGACATGACATTAGCAAATATAAATCAGCATATTTGTGAAAAAAACAATTGATGATAGGCTTACGTAAGATAGCCATCCACAGATACAGTTCATCCTGAGGATTCACTGTGCCACATGTATGTTTAACATGAAAGCATGATTCATAAAATCATGCCAACAATTATTATTTCAATAGCTTAGTATTCTATGCACTAAAAAGGTATGTATAAAGGCTTTAGGCCGCCCTACACCTTATTGTAGGCCCAGTTTAATATGCAACTTAATTTTATACAATATATGTAGTAGAGGGTCCCTGCTCCATCTCTCTCAGTTAAGGGGCCCTTGGCTTAAAAAATGTAAATACAAATGTGAATAAAAAGACCCCTGCTTAACTCCACTATACCTTTACACAGCAAATAGTTGCTTAGTGCTATACAAATGATGTAAATGTCGAGGCAGCCCCTTTAAAATGTGATAACAATTCCTTCTTTGACACTTATGATTTTCAAAAGGGGTTTTCTGAGCATAATCAATCACATCATTATCTCAACTTAGAGAAGCATGTAACCCTGCACAACTTATCTAAAAAGGTGGAAATCACAAATTTGGTATTGCAAGATTTTCACTACAATATGTGACATGTAAGTCTCGGCCTCCCAGGATGAAACTTTTGCCTGAGACACTTGACAGAATGTAAAATATAGTAAGGCTGACATGTCATTTTGTGGAAGGATTTAATAAAGGTTTTATATCTTGAATATTTTGTAGACTCACTGTGACATTTATTGGCAAATCATTTCACTTCTGGACTTGATATGGAAATGAGCGTGCCACACATCCTTCAAAGTCAACGCAGGGATCAGCCCCTCATAAAATACCCTCATAATATTAATAGATTATTGCTGTAGTGTCTTTATGTTTATAGTACATATTTACGGTGGACCTCTTCTTATACCCCCACACAGGCATTGGTGGCGTTTATGTGGTACTTAGTAGTACGTTCATAGGGACATTATTATATTTCATGGCATTTGCATTTTAAAAAAATCCTATTATACCTATATTGCTTTGGAATAGTTTAGGTAAAACAAGACTCCATCGAATCACTGCCCAGCTGCAGCATTTTGTTCCTCTAAGGCCTCCTGCACACCGCCTGCATGGCGTGAGCGTAGCGTTTCTGTTGCGTGTCAGCTGCGTGGCGTTTTCTACGTCTTTACACACCAGAAACGTGTCTGACGCGGCGCTGATGCTGCTAGCCTTGTCTGGACACATGGATGTTTCCCATTGATAAAATGAAATAATAGCGTGTCAAGCAGTAGTATACTTCACGTTAAACATAAATATATACTGATTTGATTACAGTAAAGACAACGTCGGCAGTATTGACGGAAAAATAGGCTACAGAATATTAAGATCTGTATTGACAGGTGCAATATTTGAAAATCAATAATTATTTATTATTATTATTTTTTTAAATTACATTTATATCTGCATTTATGTCAAAACCTAGAGACTTTTAATCATCAAAATGTCATTTATTAAATGTATTCGTGTCAAAATGACATATAAACATCTTTTTGTATTCTATTTTGCCTGGAAACGCTTCCAACGCGCTTGCGTGTGAAAAATAGGCGTCGGTCCTATTTCTAGCATGCACGCGTTTTTCTGAGACATACATGTCACACAGGCAGTGTGCGAGCTCTAACCTGTTAACATGGGAGCCGAAATAAAAACGGACACGCCACGCAGCTGACACGCTCACGCCACGCAGCCAATGTGCAGGAGCCCTAATATTCCAGTGATGACTGATTTTTACAGTTCTTTTCTTAACCTTGTCATTTCCTCTGTCTGCATGTCCAGTGATAGGGATAGTGTTGAAGTCAAATAGTGACTCATAATTGTCCCAAATTAGCATTTGCATAATACTGGTTATATCCAATTCTGGTTATTCCCTCCTGCGGACTTTGTTTTCACCAATTATGCAGAGAAAGAAATGCACTGCTTCCTCTGCACTGAGTGCAGAGGGAGCTGCATAACCTTCAAGCATTGTGTGTGTGTGTGTGTGTGTGTGTGTGTGTGTGGTTATAGGGTCGTGCAGGAGTAGCAGTGACACAGCTATTATTGTCTCTGATGCTACCATACAGCAGGGTGACAGGTTGAGTGATCCTGTGCTGTCATCACCCTGTCCTGTAAAGAGAGATGTAGTGGAGGATAAAACCAACATACGTTTATTGTTACTATGTGAGGAAGTCATCAACGCTTTAGGGATAACATGTACATACAGTGAGCGAGTAGTATCAGGCTTGTAATGTCGAGGGGGACACATGAGGGTTGGTGTAAATTAGTGGTTGATTGCCTAATGATCACCACTGATGTACACACCATTATATTTTCACTACATCACTAAGTAATAAGTTAAAGGAGACTATTATGCTCATTTTCAAGTTCATACTTGTATTTTGAGTTTCTACTAGAGCATGTTTACATGCTTTAAAGGTGCCTTGCCACACAAAACCGTTTTTACTTGTATTTTTTGAAATATGTTAGGGCCATATGTATTTGTGTTATATTGTGAATGTGAAAATGAACTGCTACCTCCTCTGTCAGCTCTAGCCACTGAAAAGAAATAAGCAGAGAAATCAGGCCAATTACAAAAGCTGGTCAGTCTGACGTGGTGTTGCCTGAGCTCATTACTATGCATGAGCTCACCCAGTTGTGCTGGGTAAAGAATGCTGATAGACAGGCTCTCATTGGCTAGCTGTTAGCCAATCATAGTCAAGCAGCTTAGCTCATTGAATATGAATGAGAACTGGCACAAATCGAGTCTTCCTGCAGGCTTTCTATACCACGCTAGAATGGCTTGAAACAAGGTAACCAAGGCATTTTTTTTCACACAAAATGTTAAAGAGTCCATGGTAGAACTTCAGACATTACCACAAAGTCATGAAATACGTGTGGCAGGACACCTTTAATGTTAAAAAAATACTTTATTTTTCTCATACTGATTGTACTGGGGTGGGTGATTAGGGTGGTGGGTTGTTTCGTGCAAAATGTAAAAAACAGTTTGATATTATATATATATATATATATATATATATATATATATATATATATATATATATATATATATATAAAACTCATTAATTAATTAATTAACACCGACAATTATTTTATTGCTCATTAACGGTGTTTTTATTATTTCTTTTATTATTGTAAAAGTCTGTTACTTACAGGCTTTTATTTTGTAAAAGTCTGTGCTCACTGCTGCCACGCTTACAGGAACTGGAAAAGAAAAGAATAAACATGGAGGGGTACGGAACTTTTACATGGCCATTTTCATTTTAAAGTTCTTCCAGACGGCGCAGTCGACAGAACCAAAGTTATTTGTAACCACTGCAAAGTTGAATTTTCTAATCAGCGGAGTACTTCCAGTCTGAAATATCACCTAAATGAAATACACACAGTTGATACCTCAGACCTTCTATCTCCCTGCTTGGATTCCTGTGAGAGTTTTTTGGACACGCCACACTCAGCCCACGCCCGCTGCAGTCCTGTTCTCCCCCACCTGCGCAGCTACTGTCCCTGGCTGCTTTGTTTTATTCTGTGACGATCATTAAAAGACATTCTACGTTTTCCTCCGTGTCTGTGTTGTGATACTCTGTGTTCTGGGTCATAGCCACAGCCATAACAGGCAATGAGCTTTAATTTTGTATTTGCTTTGATTACATTGTTTAAGTTGAGATTTACACTAAATATTTTATTTAACTGCTACTGAATAAACAAAATGCTGATGTTAAGTGTTTGCAGAACAAATGTTATAGCTCTTTCGTTCATATGGCAGAACATTTAAAATAAAATTGTGCTATACACTACTTTTGAATTCATTATTGGATTTGTGTATAACAATGCGATTAATTGCGATTAATCAGGGAAAATCATGTGATTAATCGCGATTAAAACTTTTAATCGTTGCCCAGCCCTAATATATATATATATATATTGTATATATATTAGTGCTGTCAAACGTTTATATGTTTATATGACGGTATATAAAAGGGTATTTCAGACTGGATGTGCTGCGATGATAGCTCAGTTCACAACAACAAAACACACAGATCACTTTGGTCTTGTCAATGGAACCGAAATTACAAGTTTCCCTGACGCGTTCATTTGAACGATAGTTTATGAACTTGTTCATATTGTGGGCGAACATGAACTGAACGTACCGTATTACTGCCTGATGAAGGTTACTGTGAACTCGTTCATTCTGGTGTCTGTGAACGCTCTCTCAGTTTAACTTCGTCCAATAGGGCGGCAGATTTCTATAGAGCCTTCCAGGTGAAAACCCGGCTAAAACACACCGTAAACAGGCCTTCATATGTAGCGGAAAAACGCCCAATCTGACAACACCAGCCACCAGTGTCGCACCGCCGCATGCATCATCAAAACAAAAAGCAGCGTGGAGGCTTCGTATGATCATTTAAACCAGTTTTATGACAAGCTCGGTGAGGATGGGAAAAATCTGACATTTCTGTGCAAACTTTGCCCGCCGGCTTTCAAAAAGTAAATCCGCACTTCAGTCCCATCCACACCAAACCTGAAACGGCACATTGAACTGAAGCACCCGGCTAGCCTTTCAATTTTGAAAAATAATAGCTTGCAGCAACATATGGAAAAAAAGAACTATGAACTAGTTCATTTTTGGAACTGTGAACTGAACTTTGAACTAGTTCATGTAGAAAGTGAACTTTCCCAACACTGGCAGTGTACAGTATGTAATGTAAACACTGCAGCGTGCCTGCCTGGAGCAGATGACATCATAACGAGCCAAGAGTAGAAAAAAAAAGGTTGAAACCAGAATGTTCAGAACAGTGTTAAATCTGATTTCTTTTAAGTACATTTACCTCATTATTTGAAACTTTGACCTCGACCATGATCAACCGACATTGTAACGTTTAAAGATATGACAGAAATTCGGCAAAAGCATAACAGGTTTCCTTTAAGTTGTGAGTAATACATTTCATGGTACAGTGTGTGTGCGTTTGTGATGTTGGACATGTAGTGTTTCTCACAGCTTGTGAATAAGTTTGTGCTCAGTGGTCTCGGTGGGAAGCTCTGACATTATAAAACACTTACACATACATTCTGGTTACAAATACATTACAGAGACAGTATAGGAGAGTCTCAAGTTATTTATTACTAGTGCAGTGCCCGTTGAGTGCCCGTTTTTTTTCTGTATGCGCTACAGATGTGCCTTTACCTTTATCACAACGTCGTGATTACAGTTGTTTGATTTGATAAGGTCATAAACGGTCTCATTGGAGCTCTAGAGTTCAGTACAGATCTTTTTTTTGGGGGGGGGGTGGGGCATTTCCGCCTTTAATGGTTAGGACAGCTCAGATATTAAAGGGGAGAGAGAGGGGGGAAGACATACAGGAAACCGTCACAGGTCGGACTTGACTCTATATATGTGCGCCTGCTCCACCAACTGAGCTAACCGGCCACAGTACAGATCTTTTAAAAGTGTGGAGTGCGGGAGTCTGGGATCTGAAAAAAACAAAACACGCTTTGGCTTGTTATTTCTTTAAATGTGAAACTGTGCAGTGGTCAGTGAGTTCATCTTCGGTCAATAACATGTGCAACATGATTGATCTGGACATGTGCAAGGTGTTTTTTTAATGCATCACTGTTCATGGGCTGCCTTCATCTTGGGCTGTTTTGTATGCCTATGTGTAATTGTGTGTGGATTTGGTGTCGGATCAGCGATTCTACTACTGGAGTGCACCTGCTGCCAGTGACTTCCGTTCAGCAGCCTGTCTCTCCTCCCTCCTGCAGTGCACTAAAGCGGTGAAGGCAGTGAAGACTTTACTGCCCTTCCCGATCACACATCTCTGGGAAGGTTTCTTCTTTATCTCAGCCACAAAAAACAGGATTTCCAAATCAAACGGATGTAGGAAACCTCCTCCTTTAGCGATTTTTCCACATAATGACTACAGCTGTAACAATTCAAAATTTTACTCTACAATTGTTGTCTCAGAAATAATTGCGATTAACAATATAATTGTCTCTTTCCGTCCGACTTTAGGGGAATATATGACACAATAACACAAATGGAGAAATGTCAGAGTGAGAGGGCTGCGACTGCTGGACAGGCACCCTGAGCAGTTGGGGGGGGGGATTGGGCATCGAGAACCGATTCCTACTAGGAATCGTTCCAAAAATTATGATTCCATTGGATTCGTTTCTTTATTGGAGAATTTGGTTTCAAATCCTAACATCGGTTCCAAATTTAACATGCGCAAGTTTTGGTTGCAGCCAGGCGCTTGTTGTGTTGCAGCCATGGAGCACAGTAAGCGGCGCTCTAGTCTGGCTTTGTTTTACGCCCGGTAAAACTGCAAACCACCATAGAATCAAAATAAAACTTTCCTCTTATTTGTGAAAATAGGCATGTGACCCGTTTCAACTCCACCACTCAAAGAATCGGAATCAAGAATCGATAAGAACCGGAATTGAAAGGAAGAATCAGAATTGTTAAAATGGCACTCTCTCCAACTATCAGTCCATACTCTGTACTTTGGTGGGGACTTAAACCTGCAACCCTCCTGTTCCCAACCCAACACCCTATGGACTGAGCTACTGCCAGCCCAAAATTTTAATAATGTAATAACACAGGTACACAGTCTGTAAACCACACCTTTATTACCATGAAACTTTATTATCATTGTTTATTTTGCTTAAATTAACATAAAATCAACAGTAACCAATTGGTAATTACCAATAATCATCAACAGTCATACCGCCTTAGGAACTTCACTAATGTCAGCAATTAATTGTGGTTAAACAAGGAATTGGCAATTGTGTAAAAACAATTGCGATTAGACAATTTTGTTATATTTATTAATGGCCTAATTATCACAAATGACTTATGTAGAAACAGGCCCACATTTCTCCAGGTGCTGAGTTTCATTTTTTGTATTTCTCTTTGTAATATTTGGTCAGATGCAGCTATAACTTATGGGCCATCCACACGGAAACGTTTTTTTGTGCATCGTTTGGGCCGACCGTCCAAACCAATCCTGTAAACGCACTGCCTGAAAACGCACTTTTTTGAAACCTGGTATCAGAGTGAAAAAATCCGTCGTTTGGCTTCGTTTGGCTTCATTTGGACGGCGAATACAATACGAATATGTCTGTATCAATGATGTCATCGCCACACCCCTCTTTTACACCCTCTCTTACCCGTGGCCACTGACACACACAACTGCGGTGAAGCTAATTGAGCATATCCCATCTCCATGGTTAAACCAGCTCACTTCATCTAAATACTTTGTCTCTGCTCCCTGACCCTTCCCTCTGGATTCTACACAAGATATATTGCTAACGTTATGTAGCCAATGTTAAACATCGCTAAAGTAGCTGACCGCTTCAGCAGCGAAGTAACGTTAACGTTAGCTGCTATGGCTGTCTGTTTATAAAGTGGAAGTAGATCAACTAGCTAGCTAATCTGTCTGCTTATCAACTCCTTGAATGGATTTATAGTAACTTTTACCATGGCTTATTGTAGAAAGTAAAAAAAAAAAACTTATAGATTTTCAAAAAGACATCATTCATGGATCATTGATGTTTGTTTGACTGCCGATGTTAGCGAGCTAACGTTAGCGCGCTACTAACGCGCTGCAATCATGCAAAATAAAAAGCAATCCAACAGCACATTATACAATGTAAACAAAGACACGTTTTCTTGCGGCGGCCTTTATAAAATGAGCAGTGGTGGTGAAAGTTATTATAGTCCACGGATGTATTAAGAGAACGTTATAATCTAGTCATGTCATGATGGTAAGTGGAAGTAACTATGCTCTTCTTCTCCATTTTTGGTGAATTTCTGTAGCAGAAACAGCGCCGCCTATAGGCCTGGAATAGGAAGTAGCGTGTTGAGTCATTTACAAATGGATTTGTTTGGACGCAACTATTCTTGAAACGAATCCAGGGAAGACGGGTAAAAAAAAGATCGTTTTGGTACGTGTGGACGGGGCCAATGAACGACCGTGAAATGAAGCTTACCGTAGATCTTTGATCAAATGCTTTATATCATATGTTTTTTGTTTGCATGTGGGCTTTGTACGTAGCATGTGTTTGTTCAATCAGGCAGCTGCTTCTGAGGAAAGAGTCGGCTGAATCGAGGGCAGAGTTGGGGGGCGGGAGGGCGGGATTGACAGACGCTTCAATAGCACTTTTGTGTCTCCTTTGATGTGGATTCCCAGCAAGGCTCAGAATTACTTCTCTCAACATCAGATCTCTGAAGCCTTACATGATCTACCGTCTCAAAATGAACCCTTAGGCCAAGGTCCACACCCAGACCAAACAGCAAGTCAATCCGGACCCAGCCCTTGGGTTATGAATACATTACACAATACCTTATGAAGTGTAACGTTTCTTTACATTTTCTAATGAACAATACATTATTAGGGGCGTTGAATATAGGGGTGTGAATCTTCACTGGTCTCACGATTCGACCTTAGGTGCTGCCCAAAATGGCTGGGATGTGAATACTTCTACCACCATTAGCTCCGGCCTACTGGAAATGTGTCAGATCACCAGATTTTGGTAGTTGGGGGTCTAAACAAGTGGGATTGCATTGCCTGTTACATCAGCCTAGTATGATGTTCATGGCTAAACCCTCTGTAACTGATTTATATAATACATTTGTGCATGTATCAGTTATGAATACACAAAGATAAAGCTGATTAGGGGCATCACTCTAGGCAGGGGTTCTCAAAAAGTATCACTCAAAGATCCACATCTGCATATTTTTTAAGGTTAGGGGTCCGGAACGATTGGCAATGAAAAAAAACAAAAAACGTTGGGAACCGTTACATGGAATTTAGTACCGGTACCAAACAGTACCTTTTTTCCAGCTTCATGCAGTAAAAGTACAGCTATATTCTCAGATTCATGTTGTAAAACAACGTTTTTGTTGCTTTTTCTGTCATTTTTTCATGCCTTTTTTCCAACGTTTTTGGGACTTTTTTTTTGACATTTTTGTCGATTTCTTTCGTGTATATTCAACTAGGGCTGTTGAAATGAATCATTGCATCGACGCATCGCGATGCGGACCTAATCGATTATTACCCAATGATAATGATAGTTTTTGCCTTTTGTCTGCTGTCTGTTGTGTTCAGACTCCGCTACATTCAGGAAGTGTCTTTTTTATTAAGAGGAGATACAATAAAAAGGGGAGTTCATACATATCTGACTGCTTGAATTTGTTGGTGAAAACCATGTGTCGCAATATATAATAATATTGAGGAGGGGATGCATCGTGATACGTCGTGATGCAAGTGATATCAAATGTAACTCAAAAGAGTTTTCTCAGATCTAATGACTATAGTTGGACTTTTTCAGCAAGTTTTATCTTTAACCTTTCTGAGTGTTATTTATTTATGATCTGCTCTAGCTTTTCAACTGTTTTAGACACAGATATGGTTCATAAAACAGTCCAAAATAATGTGAAAAAGAGACGCAAAACTACCACAAAGGGACACAAACGCCAAATGACCACAGAGACCCAAAACAACCTCAAAGAAATAAAAAATTACCAAAAAGAGACACAACACGACTACAAAGAGACACAAAATGTATGGGGAAATTGCATTTTTTTAAATTGATAAAAACATTTTCTTGCGGAAGGACACCTAAACCCCCCTGCCAAATACGTGCACCTAAGTCTTCTACAAAGCCAGGGAAAATACTGCACACTGTAAAAATACTCTGCTACAAGTAATATTCCTGCATTGAAATGTTACTTAAAGGTCCCCTGGCATGAAAAGTTCACTTTGAGTTTTTTTTTAACATTAATATGCGTTCTCCCAGCCTGCCTATGGTCCCCCAGTGGCTAGAAATGGTGATAGGTGTAAACCGAGCCCTGGGTATCCTGCTCTGCCTTTGAGAAAATGAAAGCTCAGATGGGCCAATCAGGAATCTTCTCCTTATGAGGTCATAAGGAGCAAGGTTACCTCCCCTTTCTCTGCTTTGCCTGCCCAGAAAATTTGGCCCACCCATGAGAGAGAGACATCATGGCTTTCAAACAAGCAAAGAGGCAGTCGGTCAAGGCCACACCCCCACCCTCCACCTTGCCCCCCCTCTCTCCTCCTCAATAGCTACAGACACAGAAATGGCACATCCTAAGGAAAGCTCATTGTGGGACAGGCTCTAGTGGCTGGAATTCTGCACCAAGGCTGAATTTCGGGAAAGAGACTTCAGATACAGTATTAGGGGACCACTAAGGCCTATATAAAAGAGACTTCAGATACAGTATTAGGGGACCACTAAGGTCTATATAAAAGAGACTTCAGATACAGTATTAGGGGACCACTAAGGTCTATATAAAAGCATCCAAAAAGCAGCATGCCATGGGACCTTTAAGTAAAAGTATGTAAGTATTATCAGGTATATATTACAAAAACGACATTAAAAGGAAGCTTGCCAAAAGAGTGTTAAAGCATCCAAAAAAGTGGCAAAAGTGTCACAAAAAAAGTAAAAAAAAAAAGGGTGTGTTTAATGGTCTAATCATCTCAGCTGGACTTGTAGGCCGTTATATTGTTGGCGAGTTTACTTAAGAATAAAACATCAGATTTTATAAACTACATGTGTTTTGTGTGCAGAAATGAGAAGGACAATTCCGGACAATGAACCTAGGGGTTAATAACATATGTGTACCGAGTCGAACGTTCTCTTGGATCTGTTTTCATGCTAATCAAATGCGTCTCTAGCTTTAAACAAGCTAACGCAAACCGGTGGTTAGCTGCTAACGCTAGCTTTCGGGGCAGATGGTAAATCACTATTTCTATACCACTAACAATGCTTAAAACAGTACCACACTTCAACGGTAGCATAATGAGGGTCCCTGTAAACCGAAGCATTGAGAACTTTGTAAGTGTACAGACAGTGAATTAAAAAGATAGATTATAAAGTCAGTAGCGTTCATGTTTACATGAGGGCGCCATCTTGGAAAACAGCCATGACCCTCATTATGCTACCGTTGAAGTGTGGTGCTGTTTTGAGCCTTGTTAGTCAGTGGCAAAATAAAGCAATTTTAGTGAACCAAATGACGATGCACATTTGCCCCATTGCTCTAGGTTGGAAAAAAAAACAATAGTTACCCTTTAAGTACAGTACTTGAGTAAATGTACTTAGTTACATTCCACCACTGGCCAGAGCAATGACAACACTGGACAGAATCTTAATGCTGGCAGCTAAGCATGCATTCCTTATACGCACTATATCAATAAGTAAACAGGAGGTGGGTTATCAAAGGGAGAATATGGGAACAGTATGGTGCATATGAGAGCAGAGAAGTATGAAGAATGAATGTGCCTTCTTATGTGACAGCGGGAGCAGCAGCCAGCTCATTAGAGTGCAGGGGAGCTCTTATAGCAGGCAGGTGATGATACACACAACTCTATGAGCGCCTGGCACTGGGATGGCCCCGCATGATCACACAGTAAAACCAAATGAAAGCACACAGGAGTAGTTAGTATTCACAGCAGTCTATGTCCTTGTAACGGCATGGAATTTTGGTTTTTTATCTCATTGGAAGATCTCATCCATTATTTAGAGCGCAGCCGCAAACCGACAGACGCTCTGCAATAACTCCTGGGGAACTCTCGACTGCCTCTGATGCTACATGCTCTCTCTCTCTCTCTCTCTCTCTCTCTCTCTCTCTCACTCTCTCTCTCTGTCTCTCTCTCTTTCACACTCTCTCCTGCTCTTCCCTCTTTTCTTTTTTATGTGAGTGTTTTGTATTTCCCCAGTTGCCCCGTTCTCTAATATTCCTCAACAAGCGCATGTTTGGTTGACCTGGACAGGCCTTTGGCAGACACAGCAGTGGGTATAGAGTAGCCTACACACATGTATATTTAAAGCCTGAGAGGTGCTAGAATGAAAGTGGGTGATGGAATCAGACAGAAAGTGTGAAGTTGCCTCAGATGAATATATTATGCCGAAGCTCGTCTGGGTTCCTCATCCTTTTGTTAATTTCCCGTCAGGCTGCTCTATTATTCATGTGTGTACTAACAAACGTGTGATGTTTGCACGCGTGTGCAGAGGGGGGAAAAGGGGGTCGGCGCTACACACGGCCCGGCCGGCCCGACGAACGGCGCGCGCGGCAGTCTCCACATCTCCCCATGTGGATGCTGCTGCTGCACATTGAGATGCTGTTGACTTCCAGAGCCTGCACCTTTCACGGGGACATCCTGATAAACATTATCTGTGATCAAAATGTTAATCGCGGATTTATGAGGGATAAGGTTGTCATTATAAAATGTGCAACAGGGTCATCCTTTACACTGTGGGACTAAGGGTATTACAGGGTCCTATTTACATTGAATGCATACCAATCCTGAGTCTGGGCACTAGCACGGGTTGAACAACAGGTGGCAGTGTTGGTTTGGATAAAGATCCTTCAAAAAGGTCCTCATCAACATATCTGATGTGATGGCTGAAGACACTGCTAGAAATAAACATATGATTAACACATGACAGGGTGTTTGACTATATCAGTCAAGTCTTGTGTGGATGTCCAAAAGGATTCAATTCGGAGGCGAACGCTGAAAAAAGTATGCCTCTTTGGAATCTGAATCATGGAGGTTGCTGTAGTTAGATGAGAGGTAGATCCGCTGCGTTCTCATCTGACACGCTCTGTTCATCAGTCCTTTAGCGTATTGATTGGAGCCTCTTTACACTTGGAACAATTAGCGTGGCAGCCAACATTGAGACATGCAGCTTCGTACAGCCAGAAGCCAAGCACAATGTCTCCCAAGCTCTTTTTTTTTTTTTTTAAAGGGAAATGTGGAATGTGCGCTGCTAGTTTGGTTTTTTTGCCCTTGAGGGAGCTCAGGTGTGCTTCGACATTTTATTGCGATGCAGAGGAGAGGAAGGTCATATCAAAATAAAGTCTTTCTTTAAAACTGATTTACATCCTTTCTTTTCTTTGCATGTTAACGCATCTCAAATCCCCAATGCCAGGCCCGTCTTCCGCGTGATGAGTACACACGGCGGTGATGTGATGTGACATTTCCAGACAATCAATTATTTAGTGTGCAGTATGTGGCACAATGGAATAGTGCTGGTATCACGCTCTATTACTGTTATCCATAACACAGAGAGTTGAAAATCTGAGTTATGAATGGTTCTGTCACAAACCGGACCAAACTCACACGTTAGGTAGTTAGTTAGTTTTATTTTATTTCTGTGGCATGCAAAACATGACAAACAAGACACTATCAGCCTATTTAACAGACATTTTCCGGTCTCACATATATAAATAATTTGGGGAAATACATGAATAGCAGAAAAGAAACGACAAAAATGAACACAAAAAAAAGAAACCAAAACCGTATATACAAACAAATATCTAGAAATCATCTCGGTAAAGAGTTTTTTTTCTCTTCTAACTGGCTAATTTATATGTTTCACATGTGAACAGCCATCTCAGTCTCAGATCTCAATTTTAGGGCCATGACACATAGCGCAACAACACACACACACACACACACACACACACACACACACACACACACACACACACACACACACACACACACACACACACACACACACACACACTCTCAACACCCATTTTACTATTCTGCCCTCTGGACCCAGGTACAGGACCCTGAGGTGCAAGAGAGATCGCTATGGTGCCTGCAGCTATAGCAGCCCTAGTCTCGCAATGCCAGACCTTCTTCCACAGCGTGGCAAAGGAGGGTCTGGCTAGTCCACACAGCATTCCGGGATGTGAGAAAAACGTGCTCTGGTTTTTGGCATTTCTTTAAACCAATCACAGTCATCTTGGGCACCCCAGTGCCTCTACAAAATACTACTTTATCACCACTCCCCAATATCTCATGTAAACCCATACTGCTGGGAGGGATGGGGTCAGTGTCTGGCCACCAAACACAATGCTCTGCTGTTATAATAAACATTTCAAATGTGAGTTGTCTGACTGAAGTAAGTTAATGAGTGGAGATTTGACTTGAGGCATGATGACTCGGATGACTTGCGTGTATTCATAAGTTTGAATGTTAGCTGTTAAATATAAAATAATATAATGTAATGTTGTCACGTTTCTGTCTACCTATCAAGCATGCTATGCAGCGCCAGCAGCGCAAACTGTAAAAACATTATTGGGCGACTCAAAAAGCTCCCCGATATGTGTTTGTCATGATTGGATGACTGGCTGTCAGTCAAACTCCTTGCTATGGCAACAACAGACCACCACAATGGCTGCGTCTGTGTCACGAATAATCAGTTTTGATTTAAAAAATGTCATGCAAGAAGGAAAAGTGATGTGGAGGGAATATGAAATATTCAAGTCCCATACGGATAAAGGTATGGTAATGGACTGGTAGCTGGAGAGATGCCAGTTGACCTCCTGGGTACTCTTTTTAAAGAATGTGTACTGCAGGTAAGAGTGCTTTTTCTTTGGTGTAAAATAAAGTAACTTGACTTAGGACTCGGTTCAACTTGACATAACCTGTGACTTGACTTGACATAACCTGTGACTTGACTAGACTTGCCCCCCCCAAAAATAACTCGAGACTTGGACCAAATGACTTGAGACTTACTTGGGGCTTAAGCAAAAGATGACTTGGTCACAACACTTCTTCCATACAGAACTAAGAATTGCTTCCTTATTTACCGTCGGAAAAGAATTGTCGAATCATTATTTTGTATCTGTTGTGGATTATGGGGATGTTATTATGGAAAAGCTGCAGCCTTTACATTGAAATCATTGGCTGCTGTCTACCACTGAGTCCTAAGGTTTAGAACTGGTGATCCTTACAGCACCCACCACTGCCATCGTTACCAAAAGGTCGGTTGGTATTATTTGGCTGTGAGGCAAAACATAGTTTTTTATTCATCTATAAAAGATGCTTCCACCCTATATTCATTCCCCTTTTAACTCAACTTAGTCTACATCGACGACGATTCATTTAGGGGATTGTTCAGGTGTCACCGGAGGCTCCGCCGGATGTCCCTCATTTTCGGACAGATGTCCATCACCTTCCTCTTTCTTTGTGTTGACGTTCTAAACTCTGGTGGATTTCTGAGGACTATGGTTAACTGCTCCTCAGGTCTCTCTCTAGACAGCTAGCTAGACTATCTGTCCAATCTGAGTTTTCTCTCGCACGACTAAAACTACTTTTGAACGTACACAGGTTCCACCAAAACAAGTTCCTTCCCGAGGCTATTTCGCAGAGGCACCTTTACTGCACCGTTAGCGCCGCCCAAGACGATTGGGATTGGTTTAAAGAAATGCCAATAAACCAGAACACATTTTTCTCCCATCCCGGAATGCTGTGAGCAACTAGCCGTACCCTCCTTCGCTGCGCTGTGGAGGAAGGTCTGGCAATGCAAGACTAAACTCAACTTATCTTTGTACTCGCTCACAGAATATTCACAGGTTATTGCTCCACATTCCATTCATCAGAACTGAACTAGGAAAAAATGTCATCCTCTTACAGTGCACCTTATACATAACTCCAACATCTTGATTGCTCCTGAAGTCAGAACTTAAAGACCCAGAGAGGCAGCCTCTCTTAATTCCGCCCCAAAACTCTGGAACAGTCAGCCTGAAGGTCTTAGGAGCTCTGAACCTATTGACACTTTCTACCGAAATAAGACAAAATCTTTTTACCGTTGCATTCTCCTGTAAGGGTTTTTAGCTGATGGTTGTTTTATCTTGTCATCTTCTGCAGTTTTTGTTAATGTTTATATTGTCTTATCACATCTGTTTTATGTTAGGCACTTTGTGTTGGATTTTATGCACGGGTTGTGCTATATAAATAAAGTTTATTATAATGATTATCATCATTGTCAGAAGATATAAATGCAGTAAGGTGCTGCTGCAGCACCTTCCTCTCTGGCTCTCTGATATACACTTATTCATATTCTGAAGTCACAGACGAAAACAGAGAAGCCATTTTAATGAAAAATTGTTAAGGCAAAACTCAGGAGTAGCACAAGGAGACCTTGACACAGGAGCATTTAAGGGTGCAGTAGGTAAGACTTATAAAACTAACTTTCTGTCATATTTGTTGAAACTGACCTATGTTCCACTAGAACTACATGAAGCAGGTCATTTAAAAAAAATCTGGCTCCTCTGGCACCACCTACAGCCTGTAGTGCGATTTGCAAAAATCCACCGCTCCCTGTTCAGATGCACTGTCAATCACTGCTCATGCACATGCATTCATTCTCCCTTGTGGGGAGAGGGGCTTAGGAGACCGTTTTGGGCTTTAGCAGAAAGGGGGGAGGGACTGAGAAGTTGTAGATGTTAAAATTTTTTGGCTAAGTCCTGGATCTTTGCAATCCTACCTACAGCACCTTTTAAAAGGAGCTCCGACTAGTACGACATGTTGGCCTTATAAGATTAACGTGGGCGTCAGCTATTAAAAGGTGATACAAAAATACTCCAAATGTTTTGTTTTCTGTTAAAAAAATGCTGAAAATCTGTTCCCTCGTAGGCCGCCATGGTTATTTACGTCTCAATAAATTCTGGGGTAGTGACGTGTAATGGTTGTACCCCAACGTACCGGCTATTGACAGTACAGTAACAGCAAGATGAACACGTCTGCTGTTCAGCCTTCAGTTTGACCGTAGGCTTAAAGGACGAACCTAGGGGCTAATAACGGATGTGTACCCACTCTGTCGTTCTCTGGGACATGTTTTCATGCTAATTGTGTTTGGAGCTTCAACGACGCTAGCACGGACCGCTGGTTAACCTAGCTTACAACACTAGCTAGTATTCGGGGCACAGGGAAAGTAAAAACAAATCGCTATTTATACCACTAAAAAGGCTCAGAATATCACCAAACTTCAACGGTAGCATAGTGAGGGTCCCTACATGTTAACCGAAGCATTGAGAACTTAGTTAAGTGTACAGATGAAGAGCTGCGGGAGCTCCGTGAAAGGGCTACAAGAGAGAGAGAGAGAGCTATGCTGCAACAGAGCCTCGTACTTGGGGAAACCAGTCATGACTTACAGCTGGCGATGCCAACTAAAATCAAAAGCAATTTGCACAATATATCTTAAATAATCGCACCAATGTAAACATAACTTGTCTAGCTAGCTAGTGTACTTACTCAGTGGATAACTGTCCATCTTGTCCCTCCGGTCTGGGTCGCCGTCTCCAATTTATTTTCGGGACTTGGAAAAAAGTGTCCCTGTTCATCAGAGAGGGGGAATCTTCAGACTGTATAAAACACTGCGTCTCTTGGGTGTTGGGACGCAACAGGTCCCACTCCGTGCAACACAGACACTCCTGTTGGGAGGCCATAGCTTCACAATGTCCGCAGGTACACCACCAGTTTCCTGAAGTACGAGGCTGTGTTGCGGCATTGACTACCGGTAGCTCTCTCTCTCTCTCTTGTAGCCCTTTGACGGAGCTCCCGCAGCTCTTCGTCTGTACACTTTACAAAGTTCTCAATGCTTCGGTTAACATGTAGGGACCCTCACTATGCTACCGTTGAAGTTTGGTGATATTTTGAGCCTTTTTAGTGGTATAAATAGCGATTTGTTTTTACTTTCCCATTTTTTAACAAAAAACAAAACATTTGGAGTATTTTTGTATCACCTTTTAATAGCTGACGCCCACGTTAATCTTATAAGGCCAACATGTCGTACTAGTCGGGGTTCCTTTTAAAGAATTCTCTATTGAGGAGAGAATTTAGGATGACACAGTATAGTGTGGGTGCCATACCAACTCTCTGAAGTTCCTGTTTTCCTGAATGTGTATTTAAACTCATGCTAGACGAGTTAAAGGTCCCATGACATGGTGCTCTTTGGATGCTTTTATATAGACCTTAGTGGTCCCCTAATACTGTATCTGAAGTCTCTTTTATATAGACCTTAGTGGTTCCCTAATACTGTATCTGAAGTCTCTTTTATATAGGCCTTAGTGGTCCCCTAATACTGTATCTGAAGTCTCTTTTATATAGACCTTAGTGGTCCCCTAATACTGTATCTGAAGTCTCTTTTATATAGACCTTAGTGGTTCCCTAATACTGTATCTGAAGTCTCTTTTATATAGGCCTTAGTGGTCCCCTAATACTGTATCTGAAGTCTCTTTTATATAGGCCTTAGTGGTCCCCTAATACTGTATCTGAAGTCTCTTTTATATAGGCCTTAGTGGTCCCCTAATACTGTATCTGAAGTCTCTTTTATATAGACCTTAGTGGTTCCCTAATACTGTATCTGAAGTCTCTTTTATATAGGCCTTAGTGGTCCCCTAATACTGTATCTGAAGTCTCTTTTATATAGACCTTAGTGGTTCCCTAATACTGTATCTGAAGTCTCTTTTATATAGGCCTTAGTGGTCCCCTAATACTGTATCTGAAGTCTCTTTTATATAGGCCTTAGTGGTCCCCTAATAATGTATCTGAAGTCTCTTTTATATAGGCCTTAGTGGTCCCCTAATACTGTATCTGAAGTCTCTTTTATATAGACCTTAGTGGTCCCCTAATACTGTATCTGAAGTCTCTTTTATATAGACCTTAGTGGTTCCCTAATACTGTATCTGAAGTCTCTTTTATATAGGCCTTAGTGGTCCCCTAATACTGTATCTGAAGTCTCTTTTATATAGGCCTTAGTGGTCCCCTAATAATGTATCTGAAGTCTCTTTTATATAGGCCTTAGTGGTCCCTTAGTGTCTGTAGCTATTGAGGAGGGGGGGGCAAGGTGGAGGGTGTGGCCTTGACCAACTGCCACTTTGCTCGTTGTAAGCCATGGTGTCTCTCTCTCTCAGGGTTGGCTACCCCAAAGTTTCGCCGGGCGCAAAGCAGAGAAAGGGGAGGTAACCTTGCTCCTTATGACCTCATAAGGAGAAGATTCCAGATCGGCCCATCTGAGCTTTCATTTTCTCAAAGGCAGAGCAGGATACCCAGGGCTCGGTTTACACCTATCACCATTTCTAGCCACTAGGGGACCATAGGCAGGCTGGGGGAACTCAAATTAATGTTAAAAAAACTCATAAAGTGAAATTTTCATGCCATGGGACCTTTAAGTTTAGCTGAACCTTCAATGTAAACAAAGGTTTTGCAGGTGCCTGAAACACAGATGCTTAAGCCTAGTCCAGCCCATCTTTCTCTCTGGGAAGTATGCAAAAGTGTGGCAGGACCACCGACCTCCAAAAGGAGACAGTCCTCAGACCAAACATTCCCTTATCATGCAGCTGTCTAGACTCCCTGAATCTATGGAGGCACACAGTTGAAGTACTCCTTTTTGCATGGAAATGTTATGAGCTTATGTTGGACAGTGACCTGAATGAGACCTGGGGTACCACTGTCTCAACTAGACAACGAGACAGTGCCAGAAGAGAAAAGGTCCAGATAGAGTGGACGGTGAGCCGGAGTTTTATGTTTATATCACATGTCCTTTTGTTCTGTTCCTTCCAACTATTATTAAAGGTCAGTGTGTTCCAGTCCAGCTTGTTCCTGTACAGATTGGGTCCATTCCACTCTCCTGGTCGCAGCCATAGGGCCGTTGTCACACTGTAAAAAGTCTTCATGATTTTACATCTACAAAGTTAAACTTGTCCACATTACTGTGCCTCTCATGTGCACTGTAAAACAATCCAAATAAAGCCCTAATGAGAAAATTCATCTTCATCTTCAAACAATAGACATTTACTGTGAGAGCTAGCACTGGCGCTCTAAAATGATCCCCGCTCCAGTACACACTCTAAAATGATAGCGCTAATGCACACTGACACTTGTGTAAATAGATTTCACAACAATCCCTGTTGGTTGTTGACTTGCTTTCAAGCACTGCTGTTGTGACATATAATCACAGAGGTCCTAAATTGTTTAGGATGGGGAAGAGAGGTTAAATTATTATTAGTATTGCCAGTGAGTTCCCTGGGGAATGCAAACTGAGTCAAACAAGGAGCATATGCACAGTTTATAACTGGAAGCATAAAAGGGGATTTAAACGTCTTTTTTTATTGGATATACAACAAAGTAATTGTTCCGTTTTTATCACAACACACGTTAGGACTCCTCTATAACGTAATGCTGTGTTCCAGTTAAACCGGGTAGTAAGAGTTTCCGAGGTTCTGTATGAATATACAGTTTTTAGCACTGTCTTATTTGTGTCTCATTAAATCTGACGTTTTTTCGACTTGTTACTGGAACGTAACAAAGTTATGTCAGGTGTCGTGTAAGTATTTCTACAACTTTTGGTATCCAAACCATCATCGCTGTTTAATATGGGAAACTACGGTGGCTGACAGGGGGTACACGCCCTGCAACTTAAGAAAACACATGCAAATAGACAAAACACAAGCAAATTAAGAAAACATTTTCATTAATTTGACAACACATGCGCAGCATTCAGCAAACGCGCTGCAAATACACACAACACAACCAAATACATAAACGCGCTGCAAATATAGAAACGATGCTAACAGAAAAGCCCACAAACCCCAAAAATTAACACCGGCAGGTGATTGGACGAACGCGTCACATGGGTCTGGTTTCTCCGGAAATTCAAAGCCAGACTGTCATGGCGGCTCGTTCAGAATACGATCTCATATTGTACTAAAATAGTTCACCGAAACGTGTTTCTGAAAACATTTTAAGCGAGAAATAGGCCGTGCAGTTGCTTAATCTGTCTTCATTTCAACTCAACAAAGGTCAGTTTAAAAGATTTTCGTCAGATTTTAAGAGACTCTAGTCACGCTCATTCTGCTCCCCGTTTCCGGGTTAGCACTCCACCAATCAGATGGGTCATTTGAGTCCGACTGCCGGCAGATTATCGGCTTGGTGTGTCTCGGGCTGTAGTCTGAAAAAACTCCGATTGGACAGATAGTCTAGCTAGCTGTCTGGATTTACCCTGCAGAGATCTGAGGAGCAGTTAACCATAGTCCTCACAAATCCACCGGAGGTTAGAACGCACAAAGAAAGAAGAATCCCGGTGGAATTTCCGGCGGCGACAGACCAATCCTGGAAGTGGAACGACATGGATATAGACAATTTGACTCCTAACAACATATCTTGTAGTGTGGATGTGGATCTTGTAGATGCTGAGGATACACAGTGACTTTCTTCAGTTGGATATCTCCAGAGCAGCACCGAGTCCAACAACTCTTTTAGAATCAAAACCCCAGTGTGTTTTGCTCTCTCCAGCTGTCTCTGTGTGTACTATATAATAAGCAGGACTCACCTGTTGTGAACCAGAACCTCCGGCACTACCAGCAGGCCTTTGTGTATGTTATGTGTGTGTGAATATGTGGGTGTGAATCAGGCATGTGTATGGAGGCTTTCATGAATAAGAGATGACATGCTAATACAGGAGACTGCTCTCTGGGACTTGGCAGTATTACATTGCAATAAAAGGAAATCAGGGCAGGCCCCTGTTGCCTCTGTAATGTTACCCTCAGGTCAGAGCGAGGGAGGGGGGGATGCACATGGGAGAAAGGAGAGAAGTGGAGATGGAGGTGCGCTCCAACACGAACAAAAAGCCACACGCGGACCAAAGTTCTCTCTGCTTTTAGGAGAAAACTTAGGCAATGTTCACACTTGGCGTCTTTTTTGAAGCTGCCAGCGTCGGTTTTACATTATAATCCTATGGAGTGAACAACGCTTTCAAAAAAGTCCTGAGCACTTTTCAAAACGCCATCGTTTTTTTTTTTTTTCAGCTTTTCGGCTCAGAGTCTTTTTGAAGTTCAAAAAAGTTCAACTGTTCTGGAAAAAAAAAAGCCCAAGCGTCAAGCGCTTTTTTCACAGTTGACCAATGACAGACAGAGTAGCTGGACCCGTCGTTTCCATAACAACAAGAAAAAAATAGAGAAGTTGCCGATTGAAGTGTACTCAGGAAACTCGCTTTGTTTCATCTAACGTTAGTAGTCGCTCCGCTCCCTCTCTCTGTTATTCTCTAGATCGCTCAACCGCTTTGTTTTATTTAACGCCGCTCCACATACCACTCTCCGATACTGTAGCTGTTGGTATGGCAACAAAAGACACTCTCGGCTGCTATTTGGAATCAAAAAACACGTCAGCCTCTTCTTTTTTAACTACAAAAGCGCCCTGGTCAACTTTTGAACATGGCCTTACATCACAGTTGTGATGGCATTATATTGAAGATGTTAGTGTTTTAAGGCAGTTACACACCGACCAGACGGCCGACCCTCGGCAGAAAAGCCAGTCGGACTGATCAGTCTCCCCGAGTTGGTCCAAAAAGTGCCTCAGAACACACCGAAGAGACGAGACGTAATACGTCTCCATAACAGCAGGCGGAGCTAATCTGTATTGTTGCCCAAAAAATGAAAACCGGCAGCTGATTGGACGAACGCGTCACGTGGGTCTGGTTTCTCCGGAAATTCAAAGCCAGACTGTCATGGACTAGTCACGCTCATCCCACTCGCCATTTCCGGGTGAGTCCCGACTGCCCTGTCTCCGACTGAACATGTCAGGTCGGCCAAAATGAACGCCGACAGCCCCCCAGACTGATGACGGCACGGGACACACCGAACAGACTCGAGTCACCGACCTCGCCAGACTGTCAGGCGGCCGATTATCGGCCTGGTGTGTAACTGCCTTTACAGCCATGGCTTAACCATGCGTATGCCTTTTCCCACACAAACTGGTATTCATAAAGCGAAAATGTGCGTACCTCGCTTGGACTTCAGACTAGCCGTACGAGCAAAGTGTGATATGGTGAAGTGGAAATTTAAAAAAAGGCAAGACAGAATTGAAAATAAAACAAAAATAGCCAATTTAAAAGAGCTTGCATTTCTTTTTATCATTATATCTTTTGCTGTACTTAATTATAAGACGAGAACAAGTATTTAGAGATTGTTCTGAACAAATGGCTCATGATGATAGTTGGTAGTCGCGCGGCGCTTCAGGCTTCCCAGGGCTGTTCTCTTTGAGGGAGGCTCGTGCATGTGAGTACAATTTTGTGATGACAAAAAAAACAACTGGACAATGCATACGCTTGGCTTTATTAATCTGATGAAAAGAATGCTTATGCATATTTCTGCCTCTGTGCATTCACTCAGTTTTAGTCGTGAATCTACAGAGTTTATGTATCTGGCCCCTGGATTAGCTTCTTTTTGAGCAGAATATTGGCCTTTGGGATGGGGAAGTTAGTTTGAATTCATCAAACTATTAATCCCATGTCTTGCCATATCTTTCAGAGCGCCCTGGAGCAAGACTATCAGCCTCAGGAATAAGCCCAAAGCAGAGGGCAAAAGGAGAATACACCCTCGAGTGATAGATAGCTTTTTATTGTCATTCAGCTGTACATACAGACTGCACATATGAACGAAATTCCGTTCCACTGGCTCATAAATACTGCTTTTACTAAAAACTCAATGTTTAAAAGATAAAATAAATAAATACAAATGCTACAGTGTTATTCTTTTTTCCCAACTCTATTTATTTGAAATTTTCACACCAAATGACATACAACAGAGGCCATGGCGAACGAAACACTGTCAAAACAGTATGTCAATTCTCAATTCCCCTACCCACCCGCAAACCCACCCAGTTCAGGTCCAAAACAGACGGGGACACACAACACAGACCCATGCACACAGACAAACCAGACCACCAGTAAGGACATACAACATCCAAGAGATAAAATAAAAAAGATAAAAAATTAAAAAAAAAAAGCTGGCGTCAAGTGGAGCAGTCCAGAAGGAGCTCAGTCCTGCACGCCAGGGGAAACACTGGGGGAGTCAACAAGTTCTAGATCAAGGGCCCTATTTTAACGATAGTTAAAGTAGCTTTGTGGGCGATCTCGGGCGCTGTTGCTATGATACCGGCGGGATAAATGACTCTTGTGACCGACGCAAATCTAAAATGGGTTGGTCTGAAGTAGCTAGGTGTGGTTTGGGCGTAACGTGCAATAAACCAATCAGAGCGTCATCTCACATTCCCTTTAAGAGCAGGCGCGCTTGTTCCATGGCGGATTGCTATTATGACGGCGGATTTGCCTGGCGCACGCCAGCGGGAGCTGCCGATGCGAGATGCGGCAAAGTAATAAATGCCTGTCTTGGCTGGGTGGCGATGTTGCTGCGGCCTCTCGGGCGCATCTCCTCAAGTCTGGAGAGGATTGCTGCAGCCATGGAGCATGGGCCTCCAAACGCACCACCTGCACCTGTTGTGCCCCTTCCTCCTCCCCCCCCCACTCCATCTCCGTCCACCCGCTCCGTAGTTCAACATCACGTCTCTTTAAGTCCTCTAATATTTCCTTATTTATGTCATCAACACATCCATGATTCATGGAAATGTGTAAAACACAACAAGCCACAAAGAATGCTGCAACTTTTTGAGGACTGTACTGTAAAGTGCCTCCTGTTCTATCCAAACACCTGAAGCGCATTTTCAGTAATATTTTCCTTTGTAATTATGTATGGTTTGCAAAAATGGGAACTGCTGCATCCATTTAGATGAGAGAAGTGTATGCGCGTTGTGCACACGCTACATTATGGCCAAGCATGCGCCCCTAAAATAGCATCTGAATAACGCGCTACTGACTTTAGACTAGCGCCACTGACTTTAGACTAGCGCCACTGACTTTAGACTAGCACCACTGACTTTAGACCAGGTTTTTCCTGGTCAGTGGCGGAATTGTTTTCTGAAACTGCAAAATAGGACTACGTAACGTTTGCGCCTGAACACGCCTCCTCTTTTCGCTGAACCGCCCCCGGGAGCGCAAATACATTCCCTAATTTACCGACGTGCGTCTGTGGAGGGAAAAGTCCGCTGTGCGTCGGGTGCAAAATAGGAATGATACATGCGTCGGTGTACAAAGGCAATTGCGCTGAATGCAAGATAGGGCCCTAAGGGTTCCATGTCTCCAGGAATGTCGAGATAGAGCCTTTCAGTGAAGATCTGAGCTTCTCAAAGTTCAAGTTTTCGAGCAACTCTTTATAGTGATAGTGATATAAGCTTCGCGAACCACTGTCTTTATTTTCTGAGCCCACTAGATGGCGCTCTCTGTTCAACAAAGGGTTGAAAACACACTGAATTGCCATTCCTTTAACCGTTTTCTTTGAACAGAGAGCGCCATCTAGTGAGCTCAGGAAATAAAGACAGTGGTTCGCGAAGCTTCATTTGACCATCACTACCTCTTTAATCCAACGGTCGTGTGTTGGGGGGGCGGTTAGCCTCCAGTTGAACAAGATCAGTCTCCGGGCTAGCAGAGATGTGAACGCCAGGGCCCGCCTAAGTGCAACAGGGAGGTCAGCGTCAGGGGAAATGCCAAAAATGTGGTTTAGGTGGGATAATGTTACTGCTCATGGTGTCAAAAATGCTCGTCCAAAAGGTTGTTAATTTAGGGCAAGACCAGAACATATGAGTATGGTTGGCAGGAGACTGGTTACACCTGTTACAGGTGTCCAGTGGAGTATATTTTAGACAATTTTGCGTTTGTGTAGTAGACTATATGAAGGACCTTGCATTGGATTAAAGATGCTGTAGGTAGGATTGCGAAGATCCAGGACTTAGTCAAAGAATTTAAACATCGACAACTTCTCAGTCCCTCCCCCCTTTCCGCTAAAGCCCCAAAACGGTCTCCTAAGCCCCTCCCCCCACAAGGGAGAATTAATGCGTGTGCATGAGCAGTGATTGACACGCAGTTAGACACCCCCCCTGGCCCTGATAGGTGCATCTGAACAGAGAGCTGTGGATTTTTGCAAATCGCACTACAGGCTGTAGGTGGAGCCAGAGGATCCAGATTTATTTTTATAAATGACCTGCTTCATGTAGTTCTACTGGAACATAGGGTCAGTTTCAGCAAATATGACAGAAAGTTAGTTTTATAAGTCTTACCTACTGCACCTTTAAGCCATGACGAGCACATATGGAGGAAGAGTGAACCATAGCCAGAGCAAGGTCTTATTGTTGGTCCGTAATAGTCATGTTCAGATCGCTCTCCCACACAGCTTTGGTCAAAGTCCGAGGGTTCGAAGAGGCCGAGCATAGTGACTCGTACAGTACAGAAACACATTTGTTTTGGTTGGGGTCTATCACCAGGAGGGATTCAGTCAGGGTTTCAGGGAGTGGTTTGGAAAGTGGGGGAATGTCTTCTTAACAAAGTCTCTAATCTGGAAAAAGCAAAAGAGGTGTGACTTCAGCAAACCATAAAGAGAAGAGAGCTCTGTGAAGGACGCAAATATCTACAGTGTTATTTTAACATTTAAATATGACATTACAAAAAATAAAAAAGGAGGTTGAAAGCAGCATTACTAATTATTGCACATATTGACTATATAAACTACGTGTTTTGTGTGAAAACAACCTTAACTTGTAAAGTAACTAGTAACTAAAGCTGTCAGATTAATGTAGTTAGAGTAAAAAGTAGAATATTTCTCTCTGAAATGTAGCGGAGTAGAAGTAGAAAGTGGCATGGAAAGAAAAGACTCAAGTAAAGTACAAGTACCTCAACATTTGGACTTACAGTATGTACAGTACTGGAGTAAATGCATTTAGTTACATTCCACCACTGAGTATATTCAAAAAAAACTTCAAATTTTCTGCGATTCTAAATCCACATTCATTTTCCATGTCCATGCAAGCATGATACACAGAAGACCTTGTAAATCAAACCCTTTAGGGTCCAAACGGTGTAACGCAGAGAGATGCGACACAAAGGAAAATACAGCTTGAGAGAAAAGAAGATTCAGAAGGCCTCGAGAATGAGCACAGACATAACGCACTGCTTATGAAAGACAGCGAGCCCAGTTAGATTTGAAAAGAGAATATAGGGACACATGGATAAAGCATGTGTGTTTGGGTTTGTGGGGTGACCTCGTAGAATGGACTGAACAATGAAATCAAACAGAGCCATAATATTATACAGTTCAAAAATAGATAAAAAAAAAAGAAAAAACACATACAGAAAGGAGACCTGAATAAAGGAATTGAAATGTAACGTAAGCGTGTAGTTGTACGTTGTTGTATTGTTGTAAGTGTAAGTGTTGTAGGGCTGTACTTCCCACCACACGTGAAGGCAGCACGTGAAGGCAGCGGAGAAAAAGAAAAAGGAAATAGACGAAGCGACTAACGAATATTTTTTTATTTTCAAAATGTTTCTATATCAGAAAGTTTCTTTAAACATATGGTCAAAAAGAAATAACGTGGATGGTTCCATACAACGGTCTTCACAAGTAAAATAAATGATCAGTTCACTACTTGCATTGAATTTGGGTGTTTTATTCACAATTTAACAAAATTGAAAAAAATAACTTTGAAAAAACAACAAAAACATCCCCAAAAAAGTGCAGAAAAGAAAGTGACAAAAGAATTTGAAAAATAGTGACAAAAACTTCTGGAAAAACGACAAAAGTGTCAAAAAAGACGACCAAAACGTTGAAAAAAAAGTTTTAATATAAAAATGTTGACCCAGAAGACAACACAAGGGTTAAAACTTTTTTTGCTGCAGCGATAGAGGCAGTGATGTTTCCTGTTTAGTTTAACGTTAACGGGACTCTCACGCCACGATACGGACAGATGAGTCTGATATCCGGTGACATCATTGTCTACCGCAGGGTGACGTTGGGTTGCTTTTCTCCAAAAGTTGATTCGGTCTTAACTTTTTGCTGCAGGCATTCGAAACAAATGGAAAGATGTGCGTTTTTGCCGGACTGTCTGAGAAGTGACTACAGAGGCTGTGTGTGGGAATGGACACTCAGCCAGCCGGTGCCTCACTAGAGCGTCGTACTATCTTTCACCTTTATCAAACGACAGCAGGCTGCTACAGTATAACCATACAGACCTCGACACACATCAGACTGCTGGCTTGTAACTCAACATTTCTCCATTCTTGACTCAGATGGACCACGTAGCGCTGCATTAATTAGCCAGCAGCTAGCGGCTTAATGCCAACAAAACATCACAGTAAATTTCAGCCTGCATGCACGCAACAAACAAAACAAATATTTGCATCCCAAAATTGAAAATCGAAAACCTACCCATCGAACGAATATTCAAGTATTCGTACATTCGGATCCAGCCCTAAAGTGTTGTACGACCTACAATTTGGTACAATATGCATATCTATTAGATTTGTTTTCTGTAAAAATATGATATTGTGAAGTAGAGGCAGGACTAGCAGCATTATGCTTCCGCCTGCTCCTTCTCCAATTTATCCTTTTTCAACTTTGTGTTTTTCTTTTGTTTAGTTTTTTCTTCTTTTACAACATACTGTTTGTTCCAGATAAAAAAAAATCAAAATAAATGGAATCCAAGGTCGAGACAAAGGAGGTTGTGGGCTGTTTGCTGCAGTGTAGCACGGAGCTCCAGAGCACCAGCAGCAGTCGTGCTCAGTGTGAATGAAAAGCTGGGAAGCAAGAAAAGAGGGAAGAGGGAGACTAAGACAAAGAGGGCAGTTACTGTGGGCCATGGAAAATAGAACTAGGGGAAGAGAAAAAAAGAGGGGGGGTGGGTGTTGGGAGGTGGAAAGGGAGACAAGGCGATGAACTGGCGAGCTGCACCGTCTGCCAGTGTAGCGGGGATAGAGTCGGCGAGGGCACAATAACCTAATGTGAACCTCAGATCTTTGATAACAGAAAAACCAACTTAGTGGTGAAATTGATGTGGGCAGGCTCTCGTTTGAACCGACGCAGGCTGTGCCTAGAATACCTAAGGAAACGTCTGAGCTGATAATTAATGATACTTAAGAGGATCGGCGACAGGGCAAAGGGACTTGGATCAAACCTCGCGCCGCTGCTGTACTTCTAAGTGTTCACAGGCTGCACGCTAAATAATTTAAAGGACAGCACAGTATCTCTGCGGGTTCACTGCTTTGCCCTTCTCAGATTCACTCAAACATTACAAAGTTAAACCCTTTCCCATTTAGATCCCTTCACTTTTCAGAGGCTGTGTGCGCAGTTCTACATGTGGACAAGAAAAGCATAAATAATGGTGTGTAGGGTTCAATGCGGCTGACAATTTTGTATGTTCCCAGACCCGGATTCTTTTTCATGGTACGCACAGGAACCACCGCAGCTCTCATACAGTAGCAGTAGCAGTAGTATGTTTGCAGAAGAGCCATGCAGAAGGCCAAATACACCACGCAGTCAGCCACACATAGAAGCACACATTCTCGCACTTCACACATGGTCAAAATAACGTAGTCTTATCTGTACTGACTTTCACCAAAACTAATATAGGGCTATCTTAAAGCTATAGTGCGTAGTTTCTGTCGCCCCCATGAGGAATTCTAAGTAACACTGTCGGCGCGTCCACATGATACAAGCCTACGGTGATCACGCACACACGCGCCCCAAGCCCCACCCCCACCCCCACCCCTCCTCCCCACAGTTGCTAGTAGCCAAGGAGGACACGGAGGATTAAAAAGACATGATGGACTCTTCAGAAGACGTCATTATCTTCACTGGAGTTTCTGTGCGTGAATGTCGCGGGACGCCACGATCTTCTGAACGTAGTCCTACTGAGAGATCCAGAGAGAGTTGTGTGGAGCTGATAGTTTTAATAAGCTAGTATTTTTTGGTATGAAGAGAGAACGGACAGTTGCTTTTCAATTATCCACCAAATAGCTTTCGTAGCGTGTCTCCAATTAGTGTTCTTTTATTAGACAGCCTATCAGAGGAGAGTCTGTCAGCGGGCCTAATCTGCAACAACGATGGGACCATTACAGCCTCCCCCCCCCCCTCCATCTTTCATCCGTTTATCCATCCTTTTCTTCGCCCTCATTGTGCTGTCATACATTCAATTTCATGCTATAAAGTAGTTGAGGATTTGACCAATTAAGAGGATAAAGATTGGGTTAAATCTCTTTGAGAGGGATGTTTTTTTCCCCCAGTGTAGACCGAAATGTCAAGCTATAGTGCTGTAATCTTTGTCTTGGGGTGATAGAAGTGAAATTGACACGGTTCTGGCTCCGAGCCTCATCCATCGCCACAGTTTCCTCCTCCTCTGTGTCAGACAGGATGCTCCTCCTGATGTTTGCAAGGCAAATAAGGCAAATCTAATCATCACATGGCATAATGACTTTATCCCAGAGGAGATGAAATGTGTTGCGCCATGTGTCCCTCCCTCCATGCTTATCAGCTTCCACCTGCCACCATTGTCCCTCTGTCTTGATGGACATGTGTATCTGGGGTGCGTTCAGTATGACAATGTGATACTGCCTAACATACTGGTATCGGAATCGGAAAGTACTGGAGTTTATGCACCGATCTGATACCACGTAATTTAGCCCTGAAGAAAAGCTACTTTCAAGTAGTTTATTTATGTTCTTTTTCCGTTATGACTTGATTTTAATGCAGAAATATTACATATTATACCTTTAAAGGAACACGCCAACTTATTGGGACTTTAGCTTATTCACCGTAACCCCCAGAGTAAGACAAGTCGATACATACCCTTCTCATCTCCGTGCGTGCTGTAACGCTGTCTGACGGCTCCAGCATTAGCTTAGCCCAGCACAGATCCTGCAGGTAACTGGTTCCAACTAGCCTACTGCTCCGAATTGTGACAAAAGTGTCAAAATAACGCCAACATGTTCCTATTTACATGTTGTGATTTGTAAGAGTCACAGCGTGTACAAAAAACACCGTAACATGAGACACAGCCATCTTCTAACCGGCAGCAAACCAGGAACTATATTCTCAGACAGGCTTGCTGCGACATATTACTCATGCAGCATCTATATTCTTCCGCCTGAGAATATCGGTTTCGGTTTTTTATGGTTAGAAGATTTTCTTTCATCTGTATTTTAAGCTTGTACAATTAACATGTAATCAAGCAGTAGGATTACTGGAACCATTCACCTGCCTGTTCTGTGATGGTCACTGACGGGCGATCAGGAACACAGCTGACATGAGAATGTAACGACTTGTCTTACTCTGGGGTACGTGAATAGCTTAAATTAAGCGTGTTCCTTCTTATCAACAGTAATGTTAATATTGTCATTGTAAGACTAAACTCCGGTCGATTTGGGAAACATCCTCCGAGCTAGAACCGACAATAAAATTATATTTATCTTTTTTTTTTTGAGTAAAATTCTCATTACACACTCGACAGCCATTTTAATTCCAGAGCTCGCCTCTCTACGTGCACGTTCCACCAAACAAGTTCCCTTCCGAGGTTTTTTTGCAGTGGCTCCGTGTCCAAGACAATTGTGATTGGTTTAAAGACATGTCAATAAACCAGAACACATTTTTCCTCCCATCCCGGAATGTTGTGTGGCATAGCCAGACCCTCCTCTGCAGCGCTGTGGAGATAGGTCTGGCAATGCAAGACTAGTACAGCCTCACCTTGTGTGGCTAGCATGGCTGCACACTTTTAGTATTGTTCCTCCTGATGTGTTGCCGGGCAAAAGACAGAAAAAGACAGACTTTTTTTTTTTATTAAAACAAAACTAATACAAGCACTCCCTTACTATTAAATTTTTCATCCTCACCAAATGCATTGATGAAATTCTGAATATCCAGAAAATAGCAATTAAATGAGAGCCCCGACTTAACGCAGTGTAATTCACTTATTACTGGTGTATTCATGTCTGAAAGGGCCTTCAAAGTGTAGCCCACTTGTAAAAGATGACACCTAGGTCTACTGCTAATAAGCTTTTTTAATGAAATTACTCTGTTTTTATAACATCATGTTGTTCTTTCAGACCAATTTGTGATAGTGTTTCCTGTATAGTTCAGTACTTCTGTACAGTCACTGTGAGTCTCTCATTCCTCTTTAGATATATCAGCTATTAGTGTACTCATTGTTCAGGACAAGAGTTATTTGGAGGTTAGATTGAAGAGTACACACTGTTTCTCCAACTGTCTCTCTCTTTCTTTAAACAGTGTCTTGTCAGTGCTCTGCCCTCCTTCACACTAATCTGTAACAGTTGTGTTTGAGCAGGGAGGCGGTTATTCCTCCTGAACACACACACTCGGACTAACGATGGCATATGGACTGACAATGGCATTAGGCCGTCCTTGTCCTTCTGGGCTTTACTGCCGCTGGTTACACCCATGTGTGTTGTAAGCTTAGAGGCGTGACTCAACCACACAGACACAGGCTGATGAATGCACTCACATTGCCAGACCTATCTCCTCAGCGCAAGACAGCACCGTGAATAAAGGAATGTATGTGTCTATCATCCGTTCTGTTGTTGGGATATGTGAGATGCTTTTGAAATATACGTAAATGCCAATGTGCGCGATTTGCCCTTATCCAGTCCCTCCAGGATTTTGCGGCCTTTTTTTTGAGATTGTTGCAGCCCAAAATGCCTGATTTTTCAGGAGCTTTTGTAAAAAAATTGCTATAAAAGTTGCGATGTCTTTTGTTGTTTATTTTTTTAGGAAGGCAACTTGTTTTGGGGAGAATAAAACGACTCTAGGCTGAGTTTTCTTAGTAACCTTACCAAAAAGGCTCAGGATGCTGCAAATGTTGGTATAATATAAAAATGGCTGGTGGATTTAAGACAAAAAATAATTTATTGAATTAATCAAATTTGAACATATCTGTCGGTGATCTTTACATTGTTAGTTTGTTAGTTAATTTCCCATCATGGCCTGGGACACACATTCATACGTTTTGATAAAGTACTTATTGGACTTATCATTGCACTTACAATAACGAGCGTAGCTTTCCTCAATTTAGGTCATCCTGTACGTCTCATCTCGTTTTTCTTGCATCCACCGGTGTGATTGTGTGTGTGTGTGTGTGTGTGTGTGTGTGTGTGTGTGTGTGTGTGTGTGTGTGTGTGTGTCGCGGGGGGAACTGAGCAGCCCCGCCTGCTGCAGAGAGCCGACAGAATTGAAACAGCAGCCGCTTTCAGCGACTTTAAAGTGAAAAAACCTTACAGCGTACATAGATGTTAAAATGTATACAGGTTGGCAGGACGGTCTGAAATGTTTTACACGGTCTTTTGCTGTACGTTTTGTTGGTAAATGTGTGATGTTCGAGTCACACACGTCTCGTCTTACAAGGAAATGAATTTTGCAACGTACATGTACGTCAACCCGTTCTCACTCCCGCTTGGTCATTGGCTCTCAGAGTCACATACTGATGTAAAGTCTGGCACGTGGGACTGCTGGGAATGGTTGAAGTCGCGGGAAACTCCGGTTATTGGTCAAATTTGCGGAAAAGTTGCGGTGATTGGTAAAAATTGCGAGTTGCACCAAAGTCGCGCTGATTGGTTTAATTTGCGTGAATTGGCGTGATTGCGACAATGCAAAATCCTGGAGGGACTGCTTATCTCTAGCTTTAGAGCTAGCCTCAGCTAGCATGGCTATTGTTTAGCCTGGCCAGTGAGTCTGATTAATCCATAACAGAAAATTAGAGCCAGCTAAGCAAATACTTATATCATTTTTGGCATGTTTAACTTATTATTAGAACGCGATCACACATTAATGTTACATCAAACACCACATCATGGAACATTATTTCTGTTTCCGGATTAATCAGACTGGCTGGCCAGACTAACAAAAGCCATGTTAGCTAAGGCTAGCTCTAATGTTAGAGGTATGGGTGCATACATCGGCAAGGATTTATGGACATTTCAAAAGCATGGCACATATTCCAACAACAGAACGGATGAGAAACACTTATACAGTCCTTTATTAACGGCGCTATGTTGTTAATGAAGACAGGAAAACAGTTCTTCGGCCGGGACACCAACAAGAGTTTTGGACGATAGCAAGGAGGTCTATAAGTTAGATCGGTTTAAAAGTGACCAATCATAGGAGGGCCAGCGCCTCCCTTGGTTTCCACCCCCAAAGTGTCAAAAGTCAGTTTCATTCGGGCGAGCAGAAATCAAATTAGCTGGATACATGATTAAACCAAGTAAATACAGGGCCAGTATCGCCGATACTGATACACTACCGATACTTTTTAATAATTAAAGTGGATGCATCATCGACTTGCTAAATCTGAATGAATTATTATAACCTCCAGTGTTTTTGTGATTTTAATTTTGAATTATTAATTATTTAAAACCCAGGAAAGAATTGTCATATGCTTGTATAAATTTGTTGTGTTACCGCTGTATCTTACAGCCTTTTTACAAATGATACAGCTTGCCGTTGTTTCATTTTCGTCCTGAAAATCTAGCCACACGGCGCTCCTCTTCCTCTCTGCCATTCTTCTGCTCCGTCTCTGCTTGGTTGTTTGCCCGGCGCCGCTGAGTCACGTGACGGTACAACATCAAATCACAAGAGGGGGGAGGAGCAAAGTGTGCCTGCTCCACGCTTTTGACAGCATGTGTGACAGGAGCGGCATTTGAGAGCACTGACACAGACACAGACAGCCAGGTCGCCTCTTTGATGAAACCGCAGCAGTGCATACTGGAGAGAAACTAAAACTAAAGTATTGATCATTACACTGGTATTGATCAATATCAATACCAACGTTGGTATCGATATTTTGATCGATCCGCCCACCACTACTGTGTGTACTTGTCCACAGCAATCCCGCCAATCGGTCCCAAAACATTCCAGTTAGAGAATAAATGCCGTAAACATATTCTTTGTTAATCTTTCATTCCTTGGAAGAACCAAGCAGGTCTGCCTTGTTGCACGATCCAAATTTTCATTTTCAACGTGTAGCTTATTTCAATCAGGAGAGACTTCGTTGCAGATTTATGTACAGTCTTTGGAGATTAGACTCCATCATTATGAAATTTTATATATATATATATATATATATATATATATATATATATATATATAAATTAGGGGGTTTAGAAAGCCAGAAGCTGATCCCCCGACGGAGTCTAGACACTGATGGTGGTGTGAGGAACCCAGAGTCCGAACCGAGGAACCAGGAGCCGTGCATGATGAAGACCGGAGGAGCAAGGGGAGGAGGAGGGTTGTGCTCTAAGCCTGAAATGACAACTGAGCAGCAGAGAGAGACAGGTTTAAAACAGGGATGTCATGCTGTGATTGGCTTCGTGAAATTCAAGGCTGCTTCTGATTAGTTAAATAAAAGTGAACACCTCTAACAGCCGTTCAGTTTTAGAAGAGAGAGAAATATGGTTAAGTTTAGAAGTCTTCCTGCAAGAATTTACGCTGAGCTCCATTAGCTTGAAGGTTGTTGCTTCCTGAAGCGAAGAGATTTTAAGAATGTAAACACTCAAGAGAGCGCGTCGAATGTCAGGCAATAATCATGGAAATGTACTTCCGTGGATCCAGACAACATGCAGGCAGATGTGGCGGGCGGCTCCTCAAAGGAAGTGATGTAAATCTGAACAGGGTCACAGCGTGGACATACACTTATCAAGCTTTGCTGTCCGTTAACACTCCCTCGGCTGCACTTTACTGACTGTTGCAATAAGCTTTTAGGGGGGTGGGTTGTAACAGTTTTCATTGCGTGCGTGTCTTTTAATGTATGTGATTATATTTCTCCCACAGCGTTGCAACTCTCAGAGCAACAGTGCTGTCCTCATACATAATAAATACTATAGAAGGTGTGTGCAGCAACTGCATAAATAGCTGGTATGCATATTTGAGGTTGTACACACTACTGCTCTGAGCCATGTTAATCATGTGTGGTGTGGGCTGCGGTGATAATGTTTATTTATATAATTTCACATGAGTGCAGTGAAACCGTAGGCTATTTAGGAGCATAGAAATGAAGAATAAATTCTCATCACCTTTTAGAGATGTACAGTGTGTAGTATAAGTTTACATAACGTTTGCCTTGATCTAACAAGGAGGGGAAGACAGATCTCTCGCAGCAGCAGGTAGGCTGAAAAACATTCAGTTAAATAACAAAGGAAAGTGTTGATGAACGCAAAGCAGATGCATTTTACTCTTACTCACTTGGCACTGCGACCGCTATATTAGAGTTATCTGCAGACGTATGGGGCGTAGTCAGGGAATCTTATCCAATGCCGCTGCCAGCCATTTTGGCGCCCTAAGCATAATTCCTTTATGAAACATATAACTCAATATAACACAATAACACAATAGCAGCATCACAATGTAACACCCAAGAACAATAAAACGAAAAAGGAAAATCAACTTTGTAAACACAGTACACAGAACAGCCAAAACATACATACTCACAGGTATTGGGATGTGCAAAATCTTGATGATGGACTCTCAATGACAGGACTTGTGCTTTCAGAGGTGATGGTTCTCTGCTGTGTATCTGTCCCTAAACTGCTGGTTGAGGGTGGTTGATCAGGGCTTGGTACTGTTGTGGAGTCTACAGACCTGCTGGCCGCCTGGGGTTGATGTGTGCCTGAACTGCTTGTAGATGGTTGCTTGTCGTCTGTATCTTCCTCTTGGCCACGTGCTCCTCCTTGTACGTATCTCAGCATTGACCCTGCATTAATTTAGAAATACGAAGAAAAAGGATCAGTATAGAACAAAGGAAATGCAAACTCTGTAAACTTGAATATAATCAGCACTACCAAGATAAATGACCTTTGTCTGTGACCTGTGTTAAACTTGAAATTCAGAGGTGTGTCCTTAACCTGAGGGACATATAATTCGTAAACGGAGATGAATTCAGGACTGCGGACCTGGGACCCGTCAAGGGAACAAGGTTCTGCAGTCCGCTGGTTACAGTGTATTGTTTTGTCATGTCGCATGGCTGCAATCTGTGTCCCCACAAGGGGAAGCATGTCTGCAGTCTGCTGCTGGCAGTGTTTTATGTTTTATGTTTGATTGTGTTTTGACTGTCGTTTTCACCATGTTGTTTTATTAAACCTTTTGCTTAACTTTCAATTCGACCCAAGCCTCTCCTTCCTACAGAAATCTAAGTGACACGTCTTTTAGTATTTTCTTAACAGTGGCGCAGTTCAGTAATGAACTAGTCAAACAAAGGTTTATGGACTATTTATTTAAAAAACAGGATAATTTATAAAGAAATAACTATTTAGATGTTTAACAAACTAGACTAGAAGATGATACAGATGAAGTGTAGCTGTGCTTTGTCATCTAAATCTGGTTAGTTTGTCAAATAAAATGTATGGTTCAACAGATAAAAAAAACCCTGATTAATGTTACCCAGACCTGAAATGTTGTATTAACAACTTAACCTTAAACCCTTACTATGATCCATACATATTTATTATTATAAATCTCAACCCTGTGTGCACCTCCTAACTCCTTTACAGCAAACTTAATAAAATGTATGGGCTCAAGTCCATAAATAATGTTACAGTTAATGGGTACGGGCACGGGGAGAACGTTTCTTACAACCGGTTATGTTGCCTTCATTACTGGCAGGGATATAGTGTTTAAAGATTATAAAGCTACAGTGTTTGCCATGGATACTGTTTGACCATCCAGGACCATATAAAGGATGATTCTGCAGATGCATGCAGGTCATTGAGTTAGACTTTGCATTAAATTAATACTTTGTTCATTTGTACATCTTGCACTTTGTCATGAAATATTTATGCGAAAAGCATAATATATTTCACTATAGTTCACTTTTTTAAAGTTGAAAAAAAAAGCCTTTTGGAAATAAATTGTCATAGTTTTTCTTGATTGAACACTACTTCTGCCAAATGTGTTTCAGAGAATTGCCAAAAAATCTCACCTCCTCTCAGTGAGACTCATTGGGAATATATGAAATGTGAGAGCCTAATTGAGTGTTTTACAGATAGAAAAGATGGCCTACTGATAGCAGACACCTCCTAGGAAATGCATAAAATAGAAAGAGGAGTAAAAATCAACATATCTCAGTAGGAATTCAAAGTGCAAGGTCTTTTCTCGATGCATTATTGAAAAGGTGCTTGTTCCTCGCGGGGCTGGGTAAAATCTTCTAGTTTTTGATTCTTGCCGCACCAGCCCTAGTGCACATCACACTTTCTAATGGGAAATTCTAATGAGGTGTAGGTATTTAGAATACATCGACCCCGAAATGCAGTGCAATTACTCATTAGGTTGGGCACGGTAATGGAAAAAAAGAAATTATTTTTACACTGCTAACATTAAATCATGGGAATCAGCCCCCAAAACACTTTTTAATAGCACCCCCGTTTGCAATGAATATTAATTATTCACAGCTATCTATGCAAAGCCGAGTGTGAATACATCTTTTTCAGCGACATCTGATGTGCTTTCAAGGAGCTCTTTTAAATGACTACTGACTTTTTAAAAGAATTACTTTCCTGCAGTGGTATGTTATACATTTACATTTTTGGTGTTTGTCAGTAAAATCTCTAAAGCTTGCCTGCCCTGCCTCTTCTCTGTTGCAGCATTTTTGCATTAAGGGCCTCATTTTACAACACATCTGCATTTTTAGAGCAATATACGTTTTCTTACTTTCCCAAGCTGCTTCTTGCTGGTCTGAGGATTTCAACTGCTGACCCTCAGACAGGCCAACGACGAAACCAACCAAAACGAAAGATATCCTACGAAATTAGGAGACCGCCGGCTGGTCACGTGACGGTGGCTACAGTGGCCGGCTACAAGCTCCATGACGCCAATCGGCAGTTGCTAGCCGACAGGAAGTTGCTAGTTGTTTAAAACGCTACAGAGCTTCGTGATAGCTTCGTCACAGCTCAGTCGTATCAGCAGCAGTTAGTAGATGTGTTTAGCTGCTACAGAGCTCTGCGACGCCGCCTACAGTCCGCATGGTGCTCTGCTCTATCAGCGGTAGTTGGTGGTTCAGTTAAACCGAGAATAGGTGACTTTGAGCCGGGTGCAGAGCACCGCGAGCTGCCGGTCGTTTCGGTGGACACCGTTAAGTTTAGGCGACAAAAAGTTAGCGTTATGCGGCGACAGAAGTAAAGATTAGGCACCAAAACGACTAGTTAAGTTTTGACAAAAAGATTGTGGTTTGGATTAAAACACTCCCAAGGAACACGCATTTCCTGGGTAAAAGTCTTTTGTTTTCCCCGGGAATCGAACTCCGCTCCCTGGCTTGAAAGTCCTAGAACAGGTGACTTTGAGCCAGGTACGGAGCACCGGGAGCTGCCGGTCGTTTCGGCGGACACGTTAAGTTTAGGCGACAAAAAGTTAGCATTATGTGGTGACGAAAGAAAAGTTTAGGCACCATAACGACTGGATTAACGTGCTTTGGATTAAAACACTCCCGGGAACAAACATACATATCCTGGGTGAACGTCTTTTGTTTTCCCCGGGAAGTGAATGCCGCTCCCTGGCTTGAAAGTTTTATGACCCTCCCATCCACCTCGCCACGCGGTCAACAGCGTCCTTATACAGCGACCGTCAATGTGGTGCATACATCAAAAAAAAAAAAGTGGAATGCTTACGAATGACAGTGCTTAACTTTTTGTAGCTTTTTGAACGTATGGTTCATGAGAACAGGCTGAGCTGGAGGTTGTGGATGAGGGGCTCAATTTGGAAAATGTTTCCCCCCTGTCCTATATGCCTGCCCTCAGAGCACATCCACCACCTCAACCTTTAGTAAACAACTTCTTAAAGTAGTACTAAATAACTTGACATTTGCAAATGCAGCTAGACTGGATGTTGTTGAAAAACTGCTATCAAAAGAGTTTTGTGATCATTTCTATTCAATAGCTGACTAACCAAGAATGCGGTGCATAGCATACAGCATACCGTGAGAAATATATTTCAGCTTACTTTTTCTTCACTCACAGATTCTGGTTCAGTCACTAGCTCCATCAAAATTCCATCAAATATCCCGCTGACAGATGTTCTTGTCAATCTGAAGCCATAATCCATCACTGCACAGTCTGGGGTGTTATTTTTCTTAAGAGAAATTGCTTCTTTGTTTCTTTCCGAGAAATCTCAGCAGTAGCAATCAGAGAGGAAACCTTAGGAAAAAATATAATTTGCATACGAATTGATAGCAGTACATTTTTATATTGTCTTATTTTTTGTTGAAAAATAAGGGACACACTACATTGCTTTATCTTGCTTTATCTTTTTTGCCAAGATTGGCGTTATCGCACGCACGCACGCACGCACGCACGCACGCACGCACGCATGCACACACATACACACACACACACACACAGGGTTAGGATTTAATGGCATTTAACGTGGAATAAGGTATCGAATTCGCTGATGCAATTCACATATTTTTGAATTCTTTCGTTTTAAATCAGTGGCATTCCGTTTATAAGCAACATATGCCACTAAAATATGAATGACAAACCATCAGACACTTTGATCTCGCCATCTCTGTAAAGCGTGAGTTTTAACTCAGTAACTCATTTATTTTGGTTGCTCATAAAACAGTCTTACGTCTCAGCGTCTGCCTCCTGGCCAGGTTGGGCCAGTTGAACATCCTCAGATGTCTGTTGATGGCAGAGGAAAGCTAGTTTGCTTCATTGATACAGGGAACTGCGTTACAGACGCACCATCCTAATGAATAATGCATGGGAATACGCTTGGAAATTGGTGAAGTGTTCCTTTAATTAAAACACCCTCTGTCTCATTGTGTCTACTGAAATAGATAGCTCCTATTTGTGTTTAAGTGTGTTTGTGTGTGTAAGGGAAACAGTGAAAGAGGCAGAGAAAAGCCCATAAATTGTATTTTTTAATTAAAGCTTTATGTTGTTGACTTTCAGGGAGTCGCTGCTTTCATGGATGATTACGTACCTAAATGTATCTGCGTGATTTATAAACTCATTTGTAGAACAGAGATGTAGATTTGACTTTTCCCATTTCCTATACAGTTTGTAGATAAATAGCAGCACAACTGTCAAAGCTTTATAAGCTTACAAACTTATAATACTGCTGCTTTTCTTCCCTCTGACAGCAGTGGTGAGTAAACACACTTCACATGGTTCCTTCACTCACACTGAAAACATTCGTTTTCTGTACAATTGGCGAGTTAAATCTAGGAGGGGGGGATTAGGAACAACACTGAAAAGGGCTAATAGCAAGGAAAACACAATTAGAGCCTTTTTAATTGTTTCAATTGACCACTGTTGATCTATTTCAGGAGGAAAATAGGCAGAGAATAGAGATGTGTTCTGGCTTTTAGGTATTAATTAGTATTCTAAACTAAAGAGAAATCTGTTCATCTTTTTTAAAAATCTATAAAAAAATCAACCATATTGACTTTTAATTCCAATGTTTAAACAGTCCAAATGGTCGATTGGTCATAATAAAATGGCAACTTGTAAAGCAGAGATGGAAAATATACATGATATGTTATACATTCTTGTGTAATCAAACCACATTCTTGGACTCACAATGGCAGACAAAACAGACTCTTTCTATCAAGTTATGCCGTGTTTATTCGAAAAGCCATTGCTGATTTTCTTTATTTGCAATCCATTGAATCACATTCTTAAAACTGAAAAAAAAAGTTGTAATCAAGATAACAGAACAACTCCTCTAACAGTCCGTGGGTGTACCCCAGGGTTTGAAGTTATCTATAGGTTGCCATGCAAACGTGCACCCCTGAAGCGCAATGTTCTATATCATTTAATTTACATTTAGCTTGTTATGACTGTATGTAAGTAGTGGGTGTGTTAGAAATGTTTGCATGTGTGCTGCTGTCTTTTTAACTTTTGACATTTCCCTTTACCCTTACCCATCAGTCCATCCATCCAGCCATCCATCCATCCGTCCGTCCATCAGTCCATCCATCCATCCATCCATCCATCCATCCATCCATCCATCCATCTGCAGAAGGCCATATGTCATCCTCCAAGCTTGTGCAGGTGCATTGTCATAAACATCATAAACATCATTGTGAGCTAGCTAGTCAACTTACAGTATCTTGATTTTACCATAAATGTAGCATTATAGCTTTAGTTATATCTCTCTGTGTAGGTGTGTTTGTTTATCTGTCTCTTTCCGTCTGTCAGTTTGTCTTTCTCGTCAATTAGCTAACTTAGTTAGGTCTGACGTTACATACAGTTTTGGAGGTTAGTCCGTGCACCAGCACCAGTCTATGACAGGTCCAGACGCTGTGGAGCCCACAGCGTCTGGACGCTGACAGAAGTCCTGTTAGGCGAGAGCGGGCAGTGCACCTCCTAAACGTCCCCAGACTGCATTACAAAGGCAGACCTCAGCAACTTTATTTGTCTTGCAGTGCTCTGTGGCGGCTCCTCGGTGCAGCAGCAGCCTCTCCAGGTAAAGAAGAGAGCGAGTGAAAGACAGAGAGCTCTTGTTGTGCAAATTCTTTGCTCATTCATGGTCTGATAAACAGCAGATTCATCAAATACAGTGGCATATCGCGTTATCATTTTCCAGGCTACTCTAGCTAGCTGGTTTCATCTAAACTGGGTTGAAAAGACAATGCAATCTGGTTGCCACGGTAATGGATTTTGTCCAAGTATTAACCACACCCCCATTCTCTGTTTAAGAAAGAACATTAACCGTTAAACAGGAAGTAATACTGGCTAGAGGGTGGCTTTAATGGCCAAAGAAATCAAGTCAGGAATCATGGGTCATTGTGCCATAATTGGTGGTTATTTGAAAACTATTAATGATTGATTTGAGGTTTTGGAAACCATACAAGGAACTTAATTTACCCTGAAGCCCAGGGGTCCCAGCAGTGAGTAAATCTGTGTGGGGTGATTTCTTTTTTTTAAATACAAAGATTCTATAGATTTGTGATTTGAATGTTTGTGAAAGTTCAGTAAGAAGATCTTTTCTCACATTTCCTCACATATTCTCAAGCTTCTTCTAGCTCTTTGCTGCTCTCCCCACTGTCTTAAATCAAAAGGCTCCAGTGTAATAATGATTTCTGCACAACAAAAACTCTACCAATGACTTTAGTTCAGCCTCCAGAGCAGCTCTTTGCTGCTCTCCCCACTGTCTTAAATCAAAAGGCTCCAGTGTAATAATGATTTCTGCACAACAAAAACTCTACCAATGACTTTAGTTCAGCCTCCAGAGCAGCTCTTTGTCTTAGAAATGTTTGCGCTATTCTAGTTTTAGCTTGCAACCTTTACGTCCTAACTGCCACTTTATCTCCTTTTACGAGGATTACAGCATGTAGCTAAGTGGCTGGCGAGCTTGCATAGCATTAACCCTTGTTTGTCAAACCTGCTCTCCCATTTATCTGTGTATATTTGTTTTAGTTTAACCAGGATGCGCTTCACAAGCTCCCAGTGCTCCCTGAGTCAACATGGGTGATTGTTTAGGGGTTTAAACAACCCTCCAAGCAATTTGTTGCCAGGGATGAATTAATCTAATGAATTGGCTTGGGTCAATTAGATCAGAGGCTGCAATTCTGTCTTTCTTACTTGGTATGGTGTGCTAAGTGAACACCTTGTCAGCCGATACCATTAAACTCTCATTGTCATGGGAGAAGCAGGGAATAAATAAAATGTAGAGGCGCCTCTTCACCTCCGTTCACCGTTTGTCTTAAGCTCCACAATGGCTGTTTCATCTTGCACTGTGGTGTTTGTGTCCATGTGAGCGAGGAGCTGCTGTGCTGTTATTGTGATTGACGGTAATATGTGGTGCGCCAGGGTGAGAACCAAGGGATGATACCAGTTAGTGGCAATCTTGCTGCAGTCAGACAGGCAGAGTGATGGTCATAAGCAGACAATAGTGCACACCGGATAAACAAATACACATTTGCACTGGCGCTGTGCTTTTTAAGCAAATTGACCGCATTCATTGGACATGATGTATATAGGGCATATAGTTCTATCCATGTTGACAGGTCTATCTGTCAGACTCTCATTTACATTCACTGTCATGACTTTTAAGGCTTCTCTCACAGGGATCACACAGATGAATGGTGTTGGGACAATACCAATACCAGCCTGAATATACAGCTGAGCTGCTGAATGGGCTGATAGCTGAAGATGAGTGGTGCCACCCTGTCCATTTATCCACATGTATCCCAGAACAAGAAAGGTTAGTGTAACCATAGTCTGTACAGGGCTCTCAAGTTTTGAAGACAGGCAAGAGTGACAATTTATGCTGGAAATCTTTATGTAAAGGTAAACATAGATTATTATCCAAATATAAAAACATAATGGAATATATGGCAGTAAGGCTCTCAGGCATTCTGTATTGCTTTCATCTATTTATTCTCCATTGAGGAAGTAACCTCCTTAAATGTGCATATGACAATTATTCACCTCAATGATACATGAATTCATTTTAATGAATTAATAAACCCCTGGACTGTAATATTTCAGATGTGTTTGAGCAAGATTTCTGCTCATGTTCAAAATTTTGTGCACATTCAAAATATATGTGTTCTCTGAGATTTGGAGGAGTCGTGATATTTTGAGAAAAATAAAGTTATAATAGTCAATATATTTCAGAAAATCATCTACCTGCAGCATAGTCTGCTGTGCATTACGTGATTGCTCTGCTGATACGGTAGATCTCAGACCGTACAGACACAGAGTCCCGTTTAGGTCTCTGGTCTCTGAATGAGCAAATGTTTTGTGTCCGTACTATGCTTTTTTTTCATTGGTTGTTGTATTAAATCTTACCCAGATACAATAGTGCTATTTTCTGATTGGCTATTGTGTAGCCCCTTTTTATTTTTTTTTGATTGGCTGATGAGTGGCAGGCTTGACTTAAGAACTCCAGGGGAGACGCGCTTAATTCCTGCTGGTTCCATAGTGAGAGCGGCGCGGGCAAAGAAATTTTGGGCGCTGCGGCATATTCAATTTATTATAAATAGTTTTTCCGCGTGAGAAATACAATGTGTGGCAGCAGTGCGTGACAAAAGACGCTCAATACGTGACACTTGAGAGCCCTGTCTATATCAGGCGCGTAGCCAGTAATGGACCAGGGCGGCACTGGCCCGCCCACATTACTTACTGGCCCGCCCAGGGAAGTTTGATCAAAATACATTTTTAGTTTATATTTATTATTCAACTGTATTTAAGAAAATATATTAATATAAACCTGATTTATTGTTGACTGGTATGTGTGTTTATTTGTTTTCCGAATAAAATAGAACTGTTCAAGCAAGTTGTAGGAAGCCTGTGGAACCTAATTGGTTGCATGGTTGCTATGGGTTCCGACAGGAAGACTCTCTGGGTGGTGGGCTCTGGCGGCCTTTAGCCAGCTAACTTTGCTAGCTAGTTTTTAGCCAATGTATTAATGTCGCCACAATAATGGCTAAACAAGTTTCTTTAATGTGTTATTTGAAAAAAGCAAGAGTTGAGGAAGAAGACATGCCACTGCCTCCATCTACCGAGTCCACCCAGCCCAGTTCTTCAGACTCATTAACCCACAAGAAGGCTAGTCAGGTGCTGGTGGTGGCCGCCACTTGCTCCTTGGCGGCAGTGCCAGTGCTCTCTCCCGGTCAGCCTGACGTGGATTTACCCGCCGATCTAACTGCAATTGATGAACCACCCAACCCAATCTGAAGGTATTCCCCTGCACTGTCAAGAATAAAAAATCAAGGAGCTTCTCATCAAAGTGGTATGGACAGTTTTCTTGGTTAAGGATGCGATTTTGTGATTGTGCAGACATTTTCCCAGCCCAGGTGACAGCCCATTTGCGAGAGAGGGGTTTGTGGACTGGAAGCACCTACGACAGGCATGGGAAAAACACCAGGTGAGCAAGCCCCACTGCGTTTCACTGGATAAGTTTCAAGGTAACAGGGCCAACCAAACTGCAGGCCGGGGAAATGTGTTAAATCAAATGAACCGTGATGCCATGGACTATTCATTTATCGAAAGGAATCGAGACCATCTAAAAGTCGTATTAGACATTGTGCTGTTTTGTGCCAAGCAGGACATCCCCCTATGTGGACACAGGGAAAATGAAGATGCTCTCAATAAAGGAAACTTTATAGAACTGTTCAAGTTCATGTGCAAATATGATCCACAGATCCGAAATCGTCTAGAGCAGCTGCCCAGAAACTGAACTTTGATGAGCCCAGATATACAAAGTCCGCAGCCTCCTTGCTGTTGTGTAAAATCAAAGCAGAAGTCGGTGAAACACTGGGCACCTATTATGCTCTCATGGCAGATGAATATAAGGATGAGTCAAAGCGTGAACTGGTGGCTTTTTGTGTGAGATATGTTCATGCAGGGAAAATAAAAGAACGGGCAATCGGGTTCATGGACACAAGTGATGTGAGCGCAAGTGGTATTTCAGAAAAGATACTACCGGTGATTGAACCAATGCCACTTGACCCATCTCTGTGCTTTGGCTTCAGTTTCGACAGAGCCTCTGTTATGTCAGGAAACAAGGGAGGTGTGCATGTGATTTTGAGACAAACTTTTCCTCAAGCGTCAGCAAATTTTTTGATACACTGAACAATATTCACAGTTTCATGCCAGGCAGCAGCAGACACGCAAAATTTGTGGCAGCGCAAAAGGAGCTTCATCCAGGAGGCCCGTGCTTGGAACTTGAGCGATCCACAGACACGCGCTGGAGCTCCAAATCCATGTTACTCTACGTAATATTAGAAGGTCTCGGTGAGTATGCTGAAAGCAGCGGCCAATCGAAGGTTGAGGCGCAGTCCTTGCTGCAACAAATACAAACAAAAAAGTTCTTAAATTATTTCAGATGAGCGATTTTGCCACACAGGGTTTACAAAGTCCAACATTGTCAGTGTCTGAGTGCATTGACCTAATTGAGGGACTAAAAGAGAGCTTTGCTCGGTTAAGAGACAATTCAGAGTGTGGTTTTGAGCAAGTAATGAAGCTAACAGAAGAGTTGATGCAGAAAAATGAAATCACGAGCTGGGACATCACAGCTGGGACCAGAGTGAGAAAGCTCCCGGCAAGGCTTTGCAGGATCAGTGGTCACAACTAGTTTGGGAAAAGCAACAAGTGTGAGAAATGATGACCTAAGATACATATGGAACGACATCCTTGACAGACAGCTGGCAGAGCTGGACAATCGCTTCCAAGGGGATCAGTATGGAATAATGAGGGCAGCAGCAACTTTTCTCCCACAGTCTAAGACTTTTGCAGAGAAGGATTCTCTGCGGACCCCGTGTGATCACGTTCATATAATGGTTGAGGATGCTGAACCAACAGTATTCATTGAGCAACTGCGTCGGAGAGTAGCCAATGGCCTGGAATTTCCATCCCTCATGGAAGTATTGGACATTTTTGCTCCTGACATATTTCCAAACCCCAACAAACTACTTCAAGTCATCATCACCCTTCCCATGACTTCTTGTAGTGTTGAGAGACTGTTCTCCACTGCAGGTAGGATAAAACCGGACCTCAGAGCATCCATGAGTACTACCCGCTTCAACAACCTGTGCCTTTTGTCCTTTGAAAAAGAACTCTGACTCTTTGGACTATGATGAGATCATTTCTGTTTACAACACTAAACCCAGGCGCTTGCGTCTTGTTTTGTAGAATGAAAACAACAAAGGTAGGCCTGTAGTTTAACTCATTTCCTTATTTTTTGCCCGTGAAGTGATTTAACTAAGTGCTGTGTTGTGTATAGCTGTATGCCTTATAGGCTAAATTGTTTAGTTTAAATGAGTTTTTTTTGGCTCAAAAGCTTAATTTCCATCAGGCTGATTGCATTGTATATGGTTGATTTAACAGAAATTAGGGAGTGTGTTGTTATTTATTTCAAACCGTGCTCTGCTGAGAGTTTTCATTATTTCAATTTCTTTTACTTTTAGCCTACTTCATTTTCGGGTGAACTGTCTTTGCACTGCTGACTAGCCTGAATAAAATAGACAGGTTATTGTCTATGCTGGTTTGTCCAGCCTTTATTGAGCTCTGTTGGTTGAACATGATGTTTAGACAGTGTGTTGTTATTGCCTTTGCCGAATATTGCAAAGTAAAGGTGTCACTGTTTTTGCAGTTTGTCTATTCTTTTTTTCTACTCTCTAAGGTTTAATTATTGTTTAAGTCATTTTTTTCTAGGAAAAACTATAGGCCCACTCACTTTTGCACTGGCCCGCCCAAAATACAATTTCTGCTTACGCCACTGGTCTATAACCAACACCGTTCCACTTAAAGGATTGCTCCCTTGCCCCCGGAAATTCCGCCAGATGTGCCTCTTTTTTGGCCTGATGTCCGTCACCTTCAGCATTCTTTGTGTTTGGCGTTCTAAACTGCGATGGATTTGTGAGGACTATGGTTAACTGCTCCTCAGATCTCTGCAGGGTAAATCCAGACAGCTAGCTAGACTATCTGTCCAATCTGAGTTTTCTATTGCACGACTAAAACTACTTTTGAACGTACACAACCAAAACAAGTTCCTTTCTGAGGCTATTTTGCAGAGGCACTGTAATTTAGGCCTGTAATAATTATTACATAATTGTCTAATTGCCGTTTCTTTTTTAACCGCAAATAATTGCTTACATTAGCTAAGGTGCTAAGGTAATTTTCGATTTTATGTTTATTTAAAGTTACTATATGCAACTTTTAAATGTCTCTGAAACTGTGTAATGTTCCATCTGATAATAAATGACCTGTAACAGCAAACGAGACTAACAGTGAAACGAACGCTATTTTTATATAGTTTTTAGTAAGGCCTCTGCTCGGGTCCGATTTTCCCCGCTAAGTCACAGAATGATTTGCAGCAGGTAGATGGCGCTACAGTCACACATTCTGACGGGTCACAGATTTCACCTGAACACCAGAAAAGCCTTTGCTAGTGAGTATGCAGGTAAAAGGAAGCAGGAGATGTCTTTATATAGGCCTAATTGTGTTTTAATGTAACTTTAGAAGTTATATGCTGTAGTTATGGCTGATACTGGGGCAGGACCATCACAGAAAAGAAGGAAATGAAACAAAGAACAACTAAAAGCTAAAATGCAAAAGTGAAATACGACTTGCGAAACCGAGTCAATCTCGGACGAGCTTTCAACAGATGGAGACAATTACGGGATTGCAAATGATACAAAAACGTCCCTGATTTGGCCCTCAGGTATGTAATATGTCTATTTAATTCATAAAATAACTGTATATTGCGCGATGTGGTTGTACGTCAGTGGCCAACATTAAATTACGTCCCGCTTCCATTTAGTGCAGACGTTTTATTCCTTTTAGTCCGTGTTTGGGTTGGCCTACTATTTTATTTTCCCTTGTCCCCCTGTAACGTTACTTGTGTAGAGCATCCGTGGGTTTCATGAAATGCGCTATATGAATCTAAGTTATTATTACGTTGGTTGCTACAACAAACTCTTAGGGCCCTATTTTAACAATCTGAAACGCAAGTATGAAACGCCAAACGCAAGTAGCTTTGTGGGCGGATCTCTGGCGCTGTTGCTATTATAACGGCGGGATAAATGAGTCTTGCGCCCGACGCAAATCTAAAATGGGTTGGTCTGAAGTAGCTAGGTGTGGTTTGGGCGTAACGTGAAAATAACCAATCAGAGCGTCATCTTTCATTCCCTTTAAGAGCAGGCACGCTTGTTCCATGGCGGATTGCTATTATAACGGCGGATTTGCCTGGTGCACGCCAGCGGGAGCTGTCCGGGATGCGGCAAAGTAATAAATGCCTGTCTTGGCCGGGTGGCGATGTTGCTGCGGCCTCTCGGGCGCATCTCCTCAAGTCTGGAGAGGATTGCTGCAGCCATGGAGCGTGGGCCTCCAAACGCAACACCTGCTCCTGTTGTGCGCCTTCCTCCTCCCCACTCCATCTCCGTCCACCCGCTCCCATCAGGGCGACGCGCATTACTCCCGGACCAGATTCCGCCGGAGTGTCCAATCCCACCGTAGTTCAACATCACGTCTCCTTAAGTCCTCTAATATTTCCTCATTTATGTCATCAACACATCCATGATTCATGGAAATGTTGTGTTAAACACAACAAGCCACAAAGAATGCTGGGACTTTTTGAGGACTGTACTGTAAAGTGCCTCCTGACCTATCCAAACACCTGAAGCGCATTTTCAGTAATATTTTTCTTTGTAATTATGTATGGTTTTCAAAAATGGGAACTGCTGCATCAGTGTAGATGAGAGAAGTGTATGCGCGTTGTGCACACGCTACATTATGGCCAAGCATTCGTCCCTAAAATAGCATCTGAATAACGCGCTACTGACTTTAGACTAGCACCACTGACTTTAGACTAGCACCACAGACTTTAGACCAGGTTTTTCCTGGTCTGTGGCGGAATTGTTTTCTGAAACTGCAAAATAGCACCAGGGAACGTTTGCGCCGGAACACGCCTCCTCTTTTCGCTGAACCGCCCCCGGGAGCGCAAATACATTCCCTAATTTACCGACGTGCGTCTGTGGAGGGAAAAGTCCGCTGTGCGTCGGGTGCAAAATAGGAATGATACATGCGTCGGTGTACAAAGGCAATTGCGCTGAGTGCAAGATAGGGCCCCTAGTGTCTAGGACTTTTTGGAGCCACTACAGCAGTGTTGTAGTACTCAAGATCGGTCTTGGTCTCGAGACCGGTCTCAAGACCAGTTTTTGAAGGTCTCGTCTCGGAATCGGATAAAGAGGACTTATTTCAAGACCGGTCAAGACCACAACTGCAGGGATATCACTAAATTGCCTGTGCATTGTCGGCTTTTTGCCTGTGCATTGTCGGCTAACATCATTACTGTGAATAGATGTAAAACTTCCTGCTTCAAATGCAACGATTTTACTCATTTCTAATTTGAAATGTGTTACTGTTAACCCCCTTCTCCCCGCCCCCTTAACACACACTCCCAACGAAATGAATGTGGGAGACAGGAAAAGAAGATCTGGCTGTCTGGGAGATATCAGCCAAATCGTCGGTAATAAAATGTGGCTACCTAAACCATATGGAGTTTATTTGTTTTCTATGGATGTTTCTATGGGAATGTAGACCTTTCTGATCAGTTTGAGGAATGCCTATTGTTAGCATTTTACAGCTTTAGTTATTTTTGTGTCATGCAGTGTGGGACTCTGGCACTGGTCTTGGTCTTGGTCTTGACTCGGTCTCAACCCCTCAAAGTCTTGGTCTTGTCTCGGGCTCGATACACTCTGGTCTTAGTGGTGACTTGGTCTCGTTTAGGTGGTCTTGACTACAACCCTGCGCTACAGTATAGCCACCATTGGTGATACTGAAATAACCAAAGTAGTTGTAGTGGTAGAGAGTAACTGACCTGTATAACACTTAGATGGTTGTAAATTGTGTTGATGAAGATAGAACGCCTCTCTAGGGCTTCATTTGTTTTTACTTTAGTTATTTACCCAGAGCGTGCATGCAGTGCCCAGGGAAGGTTTCGGTGGATGAATATATTCAGTGGAAGGCCCTAAGAAGTACAAGAAATACAACCATGTATATGATGTGTGTGTGTTTGCATGCATGCAGGGATCAGTGTCAGTCTCAGTGTGAAATTGCCAGCAGCCAAAGCCCCCCCGCCACGCCATCTTAGCTGTGGCGTGTTTGTTGGAAGAGGCAGTGGCGACGGCAGCTGTTGGTGCAGCAGTGCATCTAGGCAGTGTTGCTGCTGCTGCTGCGGTGATGAATAGCTGATGAAACAGCAGCTGAGAGGCTGGGAAGGGGAGACGGAAGAGCTGGGAGGGAAACAGAAAAATGGTGGCTTATGAGGGGACGTATGATTAATAGGCCGGGCAACAGAGATCAGAAAAAGAACTGTATGAATGCATATTTGTGTGTGTGTGTATGTGTGTGTGTGTGTGTGTGTGTGTACATGTGTGTGTGTGGCCTATCAGCGCTAGCTACCATGCAAGTGTAGGGGTCAAATTTGTCAAGAGGCACATTTTTATATTGTGCTTGAACACGCCTTTAGTAAAGTGGAGGGTCCAAATAAAATAGTAAAAATGCAAGGAAAGGGGCCTTTTTTAAAAGTGAAACAAACTGTTCACCACCCTCCCTAACCCAGTTGTTTGTACAGTCCCTAAAAATGTAAAAAGTCTCCTCCCTGCTATCTTTCTGTATACTATATAAACTATATAAACTATGAATCATTGAGAAAAGTATCTCATCTTAACTGCAATACCAGAACCAGAAAGAGTGGTAATAATGTAAAACTTTAAATTGAATAAAAACAAATAACTTGAATTTAACCTTGAATGTGAAGAAGTATTGGAAAAAGTCAACGTACGTGTGGATAGAGAGGATGATTTCTCTTCCGCCCATTCACCTCAGGGCGTGTGTGTGTGTCTTCTCCCTGTAGTAAGTGATAATGATGGTGATGATTACCATAAAAGAGACTAATTCTGGCTCTGACTGATACGGCAATACCAACACGGGAAGGCCAGCCACCCTGTTACTCATTCACCAGATGATAAAGTCTACAAATATGAATGTTTCTCTATATTATTTTCTTCCTATCACATTCAGGCTCAACCGCAGATGGCTTGGGGCAAGTTTATATTTTGATAAGGCTGGTGGGAAATTCAATTTTGTGTGTGTGTATGTGTGCATGTGTGTGTCTGTACAGTGGAAGCAAAGAGAAGTTATTGTCAGTGGTGTGTGGCATGTGATCAATATTCAGTATAGAGAGTGCATGGGTCAAGCTCCAGAGAAATACACAACTTTGATATGGACCTTTGGAGCTCAACCCAGAAACTGAGCCGCATTGATTGGCGACACAATCAATGCAGCTCGGGCATTCTCTTAATGTAACATGAAGTGCATTGTACAGAATCAACTACTTTATTAACTTTTTTCAATTTTTCACGTTTCTTTCATTTTACCTGTCTCAATTTGTTTTTTTCAACCCATCTCTTAAAGGGGAGATATGCTTTTCCGTGTTTTCTGTCATATCTACAATGTTATAATGTTGGATTTTCATGTTAAACGTGGCGAAATAATGAGGTAAATGTATTTTGGACCAATTCCTGTGTGCTAAAACATTCAGATTTCCAACTATTCTGAACACTCCAATTTCAACAGTTTCTTCTACTCTCGGCTACGTGTTACGCAACTCTAAGCTGGCCATCTATGATTGGTCATCTACTCCAGGTAGGCAGGACTGGAGTGTTTTTTTTAAGCCACTGCGGTGTTAACATTGTTGCATATAGCTACATGCTAACGGCAGTAAAATATGTCATCTTGGCTGCCAGTGTCGTTAAATTTTCCCCAAATCCGTGTCACATTACTCCTGAAACATTAGTAGTAGTTGGTTTAAAAGCCTTTATTTGGGATTTTTGACAGTAGTAGGATGACCAGATGTCCCGGTTTGACCGGGACAGTCCCGATTTTGAATTGCTTGTCCCGAGTCCCGACAAAAGCCTGTCGGGACGCAAAAATGTCCCGGTTTACACCAGGAGCGGCGTCAGTCGATTTTGCTGGGTCTTCAGCCCGAATGTTTTGAGTGTAGCCCCGAATGTAACTATGTCTAGTTTATTTTTCCGAGGCAAATAGAACGGGCAGCTACGTGCGGGGTCCGACCATGCTGTATTTGTTGCTATCACCTAGCAGCTGTGAAAGCCGGATGAAATTTTCGGAGGAATCATAGCCAAATCAGTCTATACATTGATGCTATCAACACAAAGTTTAGGAGCGCAATAATAATGATTTAGGTTGAAGTTCCTGTGACGTTTCCAGTCTACGGTTCAGACTCAAACACATGGAGTTCTGAAGCAGACCTGTGCGTCGCTTAGTGTCCACTCTCTCTGTAAAATGCAGAGCAGCTTCAGGTTTATGGATGCGCTCAGCTGTGGACATGCTGCGGCAGATGTGCCGCGTTTGTGCTCCGTGTATTTCTGCAGTAGTTTCTGTTTTCCACCTCCGATGCGTAGCCACTTCTCTAGCTAAACTATTTCAGATTTCATTCAGATCAGATGAAAAACTTGCATGTTCAGGACATTTTATCCCCAGTTCAGTCAGGTTTTAGAAAAAAACATAGTACCATCACAGCTGCAATGAAGGTGATAAATGACATCTCTGTTGCTCGTGACAAGAAGCAGCACTGTGCATCAGTTTTTATTGATTTATCAAAAGCTTTTGACACGGTTGATCATGATGTTTTAAAGATTAGGCTTCTTAATTCGGGGTTTTCAGAGAATACTGTCTCTTGGTTCTCAAACTATCTTAGTGACAGAACCCAGTGCATTAAGTATGATGGTGTTCAGTCTGGTATTTTACCAATCCTTAAAGGGGTTCCACAAGGCTCTGTGTTAGGCCCTTTTCTATTTACTATTTATATAAATAACCTTAATCGGCATGTGTCTGATGCAAACTTTCATTTTTATGCAGATGACACAGTTATTTACTGCTGTGCACCCTCTCTTAAACAAGCCATTGCACATTTACAGAATGCCTTCACTGTGGTCCAAAACACGTTGCTACAGCTGAAACTTGTGCTCAATGCAGAAAAAAACAAATGTATGCTCTTCACGGGCCCTCGGAATAGACCACTGAATGTTCCCTCAGTGATTACTCTTGACGGACGTGAAATACAGACTGTTACAACTTATAAGTATCTTGGTATTGTAATTGATGATTGCCTATCATTTAAGCCTCATGTTCACTGTCTAGTGAGAAAGTTGAGGCTAAAATTGGGTTTTTACTTTCGAAATAACCTGTGCTTTTCTTTTAATGTTAAAAAACGGTTAGTGGCATCCACTTTTTTATCTGTGCTGGACTATAGTGATATATTATATATGCATTCATCTGTTCAATGCCTTCATATGATTGATGCAGCCTATCATGCATCGCTGAGATTTATTACTAATTGTAAAGCTCGCACCCACCACTGTGAGCTGTACTCTCGTGTAGGGTGGTCTGCTCTGGCCACACGGAGGCTTTGTCATTGGTACACATTTATATATAAGGCTATTCTTGGTGTGCTTCCATCCTATTTATGTTCACTTCTTATGAAAAAAAGTGCTGGTCATTATTCTCTCCGTTCTCAGGCTGTTGTCTTGCTTTCTGTCCCACATGTCAGTACTGAGCTGGGTAAAAAGGCCTTTGTTTATTCTGCTCCCTTTACATGGAATTTGCTGCAGAACAACTTAAAACTTAGTAAATTGATTCCTTTGAGTGTTTTTAAGTTAAGAATGAGGTGTTTTGAGTTGAACTCCCTCACATGTCAATGTTTTTAATTGAGATTTCATTGTAAGTGCATAATTGGCTTTCAAACTGTTTCTATTAATTTATTTGTCTTTATTTTCATGTTTTTTGTGTCTTTGTACGTATGTAATGATGTGATGTAATTCAGCTGCCTATCTTGGCCAGGTCTCCCTTGCAAAAGAGATTTTTAATCTAAATAAATAAAGGATAAATAAAAAAAATAAATAAAGATTTGTCTTATTCAGAGACCAGAGACCCAAACGGGGCTCTGTGTCAGTCAGAAGGTCTGAGATCTACCGTATCAGCAGAGCAATCACGTAATGCACAGCAGACTATGGTGCAGGTATAGATTATTTTCTGAAATAAAGTGACTTTATTCTTGTAATAGCCTATCCTATTATAACTTTATTTTTCTGAAAATATCACGACTCCTCCAAATCACAGAGAACACAGATATATTTTGAATGTGCACAACGTTTTGAACATGAGCAGAAATCTTGCTCAAACATCTGAAATATGACTGTCCAGGGGTTTATTAATAAATTTAAATGAATTAATGTATCATTGAGGTGAATTATTGTCATATGCACATTTAAGGAGGTTACTTCCCCAACAAAAGACGGAAAACAGGAGGGAGGAGTAAATGATGCCTAGGCTACATGTGTGCAGACTCAGATATAATCAGAAAAGTCGATCTACAGGAGAATAAATAGATGAAAGCGATACAGAATGCCTGAGAGCCTTACTGCAATATATTCCATTATGTTTTTATATTTGGATTGTAATCTATGTTTCTCTTCACATAAAGATATTTGCAGCATAAATTGATTGAGAAAAAGGTAGAAATAGGTGCATCAAAATTCACCACAATGCAGCAAATGAAGTGTTTAATGCTCAAAATTTTCAATAAATAATTTTAATAATTTTGGTGTTATTGGAATAAATAATACTTCAAAAAATCTTTTTTAGAAAAAATTTCAACATAAATCTCACACTAAACTTAAAAAGGCTGTTGCTGCAATTTTGCTAATTTTACAGGAAAAAACACTACATTATTAGATGAGGAGCCTACGATCAAAATAATGAAGTTACTGTGTGTGTCTATGTCTGACCTGGGCTGGCACATGTTCGTGTTAAAAAGCGTGTGCGTGCACGAGCAATACGGTCACGCGCAAAGTGTCCCAGTTTTAGTTCCGAAATGTGGTCACCCTAGACAGTAGAAAGTGATGCTTCATTCCATTACAATCTAACGTTAGCATACTGCTAACTATTAAGTATCTACATGCTAACGTAACATAGCAGTAATCTCGGCCAATGCTGGTCATTTCTCCCCAAATTCTGGTCACGTTACTGCTGGGACAACAGCTTTAAAACCATTTCATAATGCTGTAAACTGTGAGCAGCAGGCGTTGGCTGGGTTACATCCTCGTTCCTCAATAAGCGGCTCCCCATCGAGTCCTGTGTCAGCAGAGGAAGGGAGATTAAGCAGTGCTTTCAAGCGGTTGTGGCACCTAACCTTTAATGTCCAACCTGCACACACACTGTCATCCATAAACTCCAGGGAACACATCTCTTTCGTGGGGACACCATGCCAGATTTCATTAACCTCTAATGTAGGTTCCTGTTGCACCGTACTGCAATTGGTATAATTTTACATAATGTGAGTGTGAGAATGAGTAAAGAACTGAAATGTAAGTAAACAAAGTAAAGGTACCAGCCTTTGGACTAAAATGTATAACAGAAAGCCTGTTACAAAGTGGAGGTGTTCAAAAGTTCAAAAGATGTGGGTTGTGGGTTTATGGAAAACTTCGGCTTAATTTTGGGAAACAAAATGCTACATGTAGCATCTTTAGGTTGCCTCGTTTAAGTCTGACTGATATGAATGAGTCAGTGTGTAATGGGTAGTTGAGCCTGAGAATTATCTTCAGTTCACCACCTGCTTGATGTTTAAATCCAATGTTTAAATTGTAACTACCTTTTTTTCTTATTTTTTTTAAAACCTGGACCTATTTCTCTATGTTTTTGTGTCAAAGTGACTGATAGGAACAACAATCTTTGACATTGGTCCAGCATTAAGCGTGAACGCTGTAACAAGCAGCCACAGACCGGGCTGCAATGTAACCCTATGGGGCAAATGTGCATCGTCAATTTGGTCCACTAAAAGGCTCAGATTATTATTCTAAGTGTCTGACAGCATTATTGAAAGGATCCCTACAGAGATAGACCTTTTTAAAACCTCTTTGAGACCTTTCTGTTTAACCAGAAACAGCTCTGAGCTCGCTAGCGCTAAACCCACCAGACTCCATTTAATAAAACAATACTTGTAGCTTGTAGAGAGCCAACATATTTTCACATGTAAATTGGTAGACTATGTATTTGTTTCAAATAACTTGAGTTTTGATGGTAGGAAAAGTGAAAAGACGACCCAAAACGGCATTTTATAGTTTTATTTTGTTTCTGTCGACTTTAAATGTAGTGTATTTTACGATGCTAAAATCACTGTTTATTTACATGGAGTCTGGTGGGTTTAGCGAACACAATTTTGCAGATGTTTTTATGTTTAAAAAAAGGATCTTACTCTTTAACAGAAAGGTCGACCAGCTTAGAAATACTTTCCATAATGTTGTCAGACACTTAGAATATTAATCTGAGTCTGTCAGCGGCAAAACGAGCACTTTTGTGAAGGTAAATACAAGCTGGACAATTGCCCTATTAACTTACATTGTAGCTTGTTTCGCCGCTGCCAACTGCAGAGATCTTGTTTAATACTGGACCAATGTCAAAGATTGTTGTTCCCAACAGCGTTTTTTTTTCACTGGTCAATTTTGAGATTTTGGGATATTTGTCTTCAATAACATGTCTTCTTTTAGACTTGAAAAAAAGTCCGAAATACACATTTAGGTCTATTTTACTACACTGTTTGTTTGTGTCTGTAGATTTCTCATAAATTCAACAAAAGTTGGCGTTCTAAATCATCCCGCTGCTCCGCGATCGCTGTCTGCACCCTGTCATCACATATACCATTAAAAAGCTCTCTATGACTGAGTGTCTCAACTCAGTCATATGGGCCCGCTGTCCAAAAACAGTGTTTGTGGGTAAGAGTAGGGTTGAGGCAGCAGCAAGTATGGCCATTTCAACTTTTAATGAGGGGGCCTCTGCCATGCTTGCCATTATGGATAAGTCGTTACCGTCACCACCATCAGGGAAACCGACATGCTGAGGATCACAGAAGCCGAATCCATCCAGTCTGAGAGTGCAAAACGTTGCAGAAAGACTATGAGCACAGCTAAAAAGCTGAAAAGGCATCAGCAAGAGAGGGCTGAGGGGCCTACATATGGTGTAGGCATGGAGAGCTAGGCTTTCAACCCTCATGGTTGAACTTAGTGTGCTGTGTGATCCGATGGAGAAGACTAGAGTTGCAGTTCTGATGATAAGTTTGTGTCTGTATTTGTGGTTCTCTGTGGCTAGTTGAAGGTGTTATTTGGCAATGTTGTTTTATTCAGTTGTCATTGTTCATGGTCTACATTGTTATAAACAATTACTTGGCCAGTTGTTTTGCTTGTTAACAATGTTTTCATATAGAAATGTGTGGAATTTTACAATATAAATCTTTAAAGCCCTTTTTCTCAAAATGACTTTTCTATCATACTCCAAGTCCGAAATCTCCACTTCAGTAGCACCTATATACACTAAACTTTCCAGTCTTGTACCTAGTTATATTATGAAGACATTTACAGAGGGATTTGTAAATATATTATTGATTGATTGATATATTATTAATATATGACTGATTTATATAACATTTTATTCCAAAAAACATGGCGAAAATCAATTTTTTAAGGCTATTGACAGTATATTCTGATTTACAGGATAACAAAAGTAGATATCAATAAATCCCTCTGTAATTGTTTTCCCATCTAATATTTGAACACAATGAAAAAAGAATTTTGAACCTGGCTTTATCCAATACTCAGATTTCTTTTTTTTGAAATATATGCAAATTAGCATATATTTAACTAGATAATGCCTAATTTGCATATTTAAACATTAAATTACAGAAAACTTGTAATAAATTTTTTTCTCATGTTAATGTAAGTAATCAACTGGGAATGTTTCATGGTGATATCTGCTAGTTAAAAATGTTACCCTTTTCACCTGTAGTGTCTCGCCTTAACTAGGGTTATGGAGCCACGCCTCCTTTGCTGATTTTATAAATCCACAGAGCAGGGTCTGAAGGATAATGTCTTCCTCCATTTTGAAGACAAGTTAAACATGCTGCTTTTGATTCCATTGATGTACTGACTATGAAGCTGTTGGGTTGAACAGAATAACCTTGAAGTGTTCAGCCTGCATTGCCCAATCCAATCTTTTAACCCCGGTTGATGTTGAGCTTTATCGGCAATAATAACATGCTTGGCTCTTGGTGGTTCTTTGTTAAGATTTTAGACGCTCTCATCCTTGCTCTCTCTTCCACTTTATGATCTAAAATTGATGCCTAAGCCCCAGTGGCCGCTCTAGTGGATGCCAAGAAGCTTTGAAGTGGGAGAAGTTTGACAAAATGGCCTGAGGCAAATTTCATGGGGCTATGGGGAGGCAGCTTCTCCCAGAGTAACACCAACATGGATGGGGGTAACACATCTTTCACACGGGAAGGGCATAGGCAAAAGTTTCTGGAGGACAAAACCGCTGGAGCTGTTAGCACTTTAAGCTTTTGTATGCGTGTTCCTTTCGCATTTATCAAAGCTGCTGTCGTTTTAAAGATAAATGAAAAAAAATACAGGTTTCTACAATTTTTTTGGAAGAACAAATTTACATGTAAATTTCAAATTAAAATAAAACTTTGCTACTTGCATATTAACATCAGATCAGGATACAACGTACAAAATGTACAAATGATAGTTATTATAATTTGGAGTACAAAATCAGGTCTTTAGAGAGGAAAATGGAGAGGACTAGAGGAGTGGATGCAGGGGCGTTATAGTGAGGGGAATGGTTCCAACTACCCAGGGTGCCAACATGTCAAGAAGCTTGGAATTTAATTAAAGTTTTTTTTCACCTGCAGTTTTAAATTGTTTTTGTTATGAGTGTCAAAAGTTTAAAAATTGTTGTGTCTAAAACAATGTTAGAGTCTTCCTCCTCTGAAAAGTGCACACGTGTTGCTATATGTTTGAACAAAAAGTTCAATGGCGCGCGGCATCTCTGGGGCAGACGGGAGAGATTTTTCATTGTGTGGTTAGCCAGGTTAGCCATTGTTAGCAAAACAACACTATAACAACATGTCCACAGATAGAAGTTGAACAGGACTGTGTGTACAATTGATTTAGTGAGACACAAATAAGACAAAGGTGCTAATAACTGTAGGCTATCTTACTACAGCTTTCACTACTGCGGAGGGGGGGTTCCGCCATCCATTCCGACATACCCCCACTCCGACATTGACGTCTAATTGTCGGAGTGGCGGCACTTCCATTGTTTTCAAACGTCCCACCACTCCGCCAATTTTTGTTTCCATTAGGGTTAGGGTTGGGGGTTTAGGGTTAGGGAATAGCAGCATGTCGGAATAGAAGCATGTTGGAGTGGTGGCATGTCGGACTGGCAGCATGTAACCACTGCGGGGCAGCCATGTTGGATTTTGAGCTCAGTGTACTCGGACAACCTGATCTCACAGAATTCCGTGAAATGAACACAGCCCCTTAAGTTAAGGAAAAGGTTGTGGCGGGACAACGGGACGGTTGAATTTAGGAAAAGAAGAACAGGACGGTTGCATTTAGTGAAACAAGAAAGCAACAGTTTGATTTAGGAAATGTAACAAGCGGGACACTCCTTACTCGGATTTTCGGGCTTTCATACTACTTGCTACCATATTCGTTCTTAATGCTGCATAAATTACTGTTACTGAGTATAATTATGTGACATTATACGTTTTACAATTACTCTGGAATGTATCATATGGTGTTTCCCGAGTTTTGACGGAATTTAGAGCAACAGGGGTCAAAGGTTATAGGACGCCATTGCCAGATAACCAAACGACACGTTCTGTGTCATTGATTAAAATGACTTTCTCTGGGTTTAAACGGATAATGCAACACAACTATATGTAACATAGGTATAGTCGTGTATTTTAATGACTAGTGTATATATATCTTTAAAGGAACACGCCGACTTATTGGGAATTTAGCTTATTCACTGTAACCCCAAGAGTTAGACAAGTCGATACATACCCTTCTCATCTCAGTGCGTACTGTAATAGCCGGGACACACTTAGCCGATTATCGGCCGTTAGACAGTCTGGCGAGGTCAGTGACGCGAATTTGTTCGGTGTGTCCCACGCCGTTGTCAGTCTGGGGGACTGTCGGCGTTCATTTTGGCCGACCTGACATGTTCTGTCGACGGCAAGGCAGTTGGGACTCACCCGGAAATGGGGAGCGGAATGAGGTGACTACAGTCTCTCAAAATCTGATGAAAATCTCTTAAACTGACCTTTGCTGATCTGAAATTAAGACAGATTCAGCAACTGCACGGCCTATTTCTCTCTTAAAATGTTTTCAGAAACATGTTTCAGTGAACTATTTTAGTACAATATGAGATCGTATTCTGAACGGCCGCCATAACAGTCTGGCTTTGAATTTCCGGAGAAAACAAACCCATGTGACGCGTTCGTCCAATCAGCTGCCGGTTTTCATTTCCTGGGCAACAATACAGATTAGCGCCGCCTGCTGTTATAGAGATGCATTACGTCTCGTCTCGTCTCGTCTCGTCTAGTCTCTTTGGTGTGTTCTGTGGCACTTTTTGGACCAACACGGGGAGACTGATCATTTCGACTGGCTTTTCTGACGACGGTCAGCCGTCGGCTATATGTGTAAGCAGTTTAAGGCTGCCTGACACCCCCAGTGGCAGCAGCCCATCACAGAACATGCAGGTAACTGGTTCCAGTAATCCTACTGCTCCGAATTGTGACAAAAGTGACAAAATAATGCCAACATGTTCCTATTTACATTGTGATTTGTAGAGTCACAGCGTGTACAAAAAACAACATAACATGAGACACAGCCATCTTCTAGCCGTAAACAAACCGGGAACTATATTCTCAGACAGGCTTGCTGCAAAGCAAATCATTCCGCCCAAGTACTATATTCTTGAGAATATACTTCCCGGATAGATGGCTGTGTCTCATGTTACATTGTTTTTTGTACACGCTGTGACTCTAAAAATCACAACATGTAAATAGGAACATATTGGCGTTATTTTGTCACTTATTCGGAGCAGTAGGATTACTGGAACCATTCACCTGCCTGTTCTGTGCTGGCCTGATGCCGCTGGAGCCGTCAGAGATGAGAAGGCTATGTATCGACTTGTCTAACTCTGGGAGTTACGGTGAATAAGCTAAAGTCCCAATAAGTCGGCGTGTTCCTTTAATGTGGTCAATAATGTGGTCTAAACAGCTCATTACTGATTACCATATGAACCACTGCAGATCAGTGTGTCAAGTTGTTAATTCAGTTATTTGTACGTGTGTGAGAATAGATGTATTAAGAAGGAAAGTTGAGACTACATATGCACAGGGCCAGAGTTTGCGCTGCTGAGTGGGGGTGAGGTATCCACTGTTTCAGATACTAAAGTTCTTTAAGTTTATATCTGACGACAGTGAAGCCATTCCTCTGTATTCTATGGGTGTGAAAAAACCCAAAGAAAAACAAAGTTTCCAATGTCCAAATAAATAATTGCTACCCACAGATTGCTAAGGCTGGTGTTTATTTTACATTTCATCTGTGGAGGTTGGTAATTTAGAAATAATTTCTTGTTTGTACATTTAGTCTCTTTAGAAGCGCAAACCCCTCGGGGCAATGACCTGCTGCGATCATGTCTTTGGCAAATTGTATTCTTTCTCCCAGGTTTAGCAGCAGCAAACAACGACAACTCACTCGCAGGCTAAAGTGGAAAAAACCATGTTAGATGGAAGCAGGATATTGTTCTATCAATTACGTATTGTCGACCATGCTGCTCTGAATGAAATTCCTGCCTGCGGCTTTACTACGAGATATCCTCCCATTATTTTTCCCAGATTTCTCACAGCTCATATATATGTTATTAATGATGTTTTTCTTTCTCTCTGTGGAGCTATATGAACTCTACATACTCGGTTGAAAATGGAGTTGACGGTAAACAACTGCTGTGAAACGGGAGTGCTCTTTAATTTGCCATCACAGGCTCAGCCTTGTGATTTTGATGTTGGCAGGGGACAAAAGAAGCAAACTGTTCAGCTGGGTTCTCATGCGTGTTCTCTGACTAGCAAGTAGTCAATGTTATGACAAAGTTTATAAGGGACTTTCTGATTCATTTAGCATGAAATACATTAAAATGCCATTAAAAAGCAGTGTCCATATAGACTTTAGTATTCAGTGTATCTTATTCCGCACTTTAATATCCTGAGGGATGATGACACGTAGACAACCTATTTACATGCAGTAAGTATCCCAGAACATTTCCTTCCTCTTGTTACTCTGAAAATAAATTTTGACAGTGGGACATGCACATGCACTTTGAGGAATCCCCAGATCTTCAGACATGTCATATTTTCTGATGTGAAACCACAGCTGCCATTTTTATTTTATTTGTTATGATTACCTTTATTTATTTATTTTTTACACAAAACACAAAACATACAACTCACGACATGGACACATCAGCCATCTTCACCTCCCCATCTTAACCGCCCCCCCCCCCACCCCCCCCACCACACACACACACACACACTCAACATCACCACCTTCCTATATGCAAAATTTAAGACAAGATGAAATACTAGTTATAAAATTCAATACAAAATAACAAAATAAGCAACAAACCGGAAACCAAATAAACATATTATGTATAAATGATAACACCATTAGCACATTGCATATGTTTATCCCCAGTACAAAGAGCTCAGGTACTTCCCCCATTTTTTTGTGTGTGTAAACACTTAATCTTGAAAACCATTTTTATGGTTCACCGAGAGGTGATAAAACACTGCACTAATGTAAAAACAGTGATCTGTTACATGACTACACTGAGATAGATTACATGTCATTTAAATTACATTACATTAGAGATTAATTTATTAAACATTATTTAACATTTCTACAAGTTACTTGTACTTATACAAAATGCAAATATATGCTCTTGTCATGGGCTTTATCCAGTCTATGTTAATGAAAGATAGGGGGCTGATTTATGAAGAGCACCTGCTGCACAGTGGGTCGTTAATCTTGCATCATGTTACATTGCTTTGCATGGTGACATTTGGACTGTGGTATAATCTTAAATCTTAACTCTGTTGAACACTCAGATATAGCCCCCACCTTTCACTGAACAAAGTCAACAATGTTCTGCTCATCTACCTCATGTATATTTCAATATTTAAATCTTACAATTACAATATTGTTATTAATATATTACCATTGCACTGAACTGCCTTGTACTATATTTAAATTTAAATCTTTGATCTCAGACTGTACTCATATTGCACTATTCCTTATCCTCTCTTAAATTGTTATTGTATATTTTTTGTAAATTCTATTGTATTGTTATACTGCATACTGCATATTATGCTCATTTTCAGGTTCATATTTGTATTTAGAGGTTGTACCCGAATAGGTTTACATGGTTTAATTTTCAAAAAACACCATATTTTTGTTGTACTTCACATTGCTGCAGCTCCTCTTTTCACCCTGTGTATTGAGCTCTCTGTTTTAGCTACAGAGTGAGACATCTCACTTCTGTTCTATCTTTGTTGGGAGTCGCACATGCCCAGTAGCTAGGTAAGGACAACTAACCTGTCAGAAGCAGAGTATGAGGGCGTGCCACGCTAGCAGCTATGCGAGCATTAGCATTAGCAAGCATTTGCCAACTGTAGCTGGGACATTGCCTTAAAAAATTATTTCAACCCATGACGCTCTTCTGTCCTCTGCGGCTGGGACACAATGGAGTGTTTTGGGCTCGTCTTTACAGCCAACAACAGAACACTTTCCGTGGTGCTTCGACATGGTGTCTCCTAAACCGGTGCTTGTACCTGGTGGGTGGAAACTCAGGCACTGTACGTATGCTCTGATGGGAGGGGGTGGTGGGTGAGAATATTCAAATGTTTTGGCCAATGACGTAGACAGCTGTGCCGATTTTGACCAGCTCACACGGAGACTGAAGGCAGGACACATTCAGAAACCGTATCTCACTCAAAACAGCATGGATGGATTTTTTTCAAAGTTTGTATGTGTGTGGAAGCACCAGAGACACAAAAGAACACACCAAATACCAGAAAAAGTGTTTTTTTCATAATATGGGCACTTTAAGATTTTTTATGGGCATTTCTGCCTTTAATGATAGGACAGCTTAGACATGAAAGGGGAGAAAGACATGCAGGAAAACCATCACAGGTCGGACTTGAACCCTGGACCCTCTGCATCGAAGCATAAACCTCTACATATGTGTGCCTGCTCTACCAACTGAGCTAACCAGACACACTTTAACAGTATTTTTTTTTTTATATTTCTTACTGTCCTTTGTTTTTTTATTCTTTATATGTTAAGTGAGTGTTGTACGTTGAGAGCAAAGATTAACCGGAGTCAAAAAAAATATCTTAGGGACTGTTATTTATATAAAGGGCGACCGGAGAAGTTTCGGGATCTTTTATTAAAAATAGACTTGACCCTCCCTTCACCAGTAAACAATTTTCTATGACCATCCAAAACAATTGCAAAAAGAGGCATGACCCTCCCATCAATTTATGGAGGACTTCTGTATTGGTTTGCGCTTGGCAAAGAAGTGCAGATGCCACTTATTTTTTTTATAGCCATGGCATATGTGATTAAACCTCTGCATTCTCATCTTATACATCCCACTCCTCTGTTATGGTGTGGTGGCCATTTCAGTAGATTTACTCACTAACGTTGTGGAAACACAATAAGCATGGAAACTAAATGTACACTTCCTGCATTACTGCATTACTTAAAATACTAAGTTACTCCTCTAGTAAACTAGTATTCACCTGAAATAAAACAATAAAAAATTGAGACCATTCAGCAAAGCACTCTAGGTAACAAATTCAACACACAAACTGGTTGCTGTTGTCACTAGGCTTCCTCAGTCATTGTATACTTTAGCATATAGGTAAAGCTGCCGAAGCTGAACATTATATTCCAAAACATATATGTTTATTTTTAAAGCAGATTTTAAATTACATTGTAACAATTTAACAATTCGCCCTTATGAAATCCACTGCATGGCTGTCTTGGAACACAATAGACAGACGGTGGCGGAATGTCCTACGCGCGTCACATTCACCGGCCAGCTCCAAACAGGTGAACGAGGCCTTTCCACTTCGCCCTTTAAACAAAGTGGAATAAACGTATAAAATTCCAAATCTACACAAAACGCGCAATCAATTAGTAAGCTGACATCAAAAGTATAGGCAGTACACGGATTGGCCCCTTTATATATTGTTGATCTCCTTACCCTACATCACTCCTCCAGGATCCTAAGATCGTCTAATCGGTTCCTTTTAGCTATTCCACAGTCTCGGAAGGAAAACAAAGGGTGATAGTGCCTTCTCCGTTGTGGCCCAGAGACTCTGGAACAAACTTTCCATTCATATTAGGTCCTCTTCTACTGCGGAGATCTTTAAGTATCGTCTTAAAACACATTTTTATTCTTTGGCGTATGATTTAGTTTAGGGACATTTGTATAGAAGTGTGTTGTTTGTATGATGTTCATTGTGTCTATATTTGTATTGTCTTATTTTGTTTTTATAACATAATATAACTTTGTACAGCACTTTGTTCAGCCTAGGTTGGTTTTAAATGTGCTCTATAAATAAATTGACTTGACTTGACTGTGTCTGTCTCATAGGAAAGACATGCTGCCTGAATGAAGTTCATTTGCAACATTACTGGGTTTATTTAGTATAATATATAAAATATGGTTGATGGATTGGATTAATCACTAGTTCTTCTCATTTAATATATATATATATATATATATATATATATATATATATATATATATATATATATATATATATATATATATCACTGACTCAATCTTGGTGGACTAGATCTTAATTCTTTAGAGTTTATTTTCCTGAAGGTCCACTGGGTTAATATTTATCTATTTCATAGCATTTGTTGCTTGATGGATGAGGTCAGCTTTGGGTCAGGATGCAAAAACGGTTGACATGCATTATGTTGGAGGTTACAGAGAAGAGAGAAGGGGACGAGGTGATGTCAGTTCTGCATGGCTGGGTCCTGTGACAGCTCTTTCTCCTTTGGGTGCAGGCACCTCTTCACCCCGCTCTTGCCCTGTATCCTCTGCCTCGCCACAGGCATGTCGCGGTGCAGCCGTCTCAGCTCTGCAGAGTGCTGCCGGACCGGGTAACTGCTGCTCCTGCCACACTGAAGGCTTTGTTCATACTGAAGAAATGGAAGACTGCATTCACGCACACACTGCAGCGGTCCTCAGAAGGTCCAGCGAAAACGCAGGTCTTTCCATTCTTTTTGAATGGCGGTAGTGCGTTAAGGCTGCAGGGGGTGGGTGCCGCAGTGGCGAGCCAATAAAAAATTTAAGCAGCTGGGGTGCCTGGGTAGCTCATCTGGTAGAGCGTGTGCGTCCCATGTACAGAAGCTCAGTCCTCGCCGCAAGGGCTGCAGGTCGGAATCGCCTGCAGGCGCCCATATATAGAAGTTTACTCCTCAATGCAGAGGCCGTGAGTTCGAATCCGACCTGCAGCACTTTGCTGCATGTCATTCCCCCTCTTTCATTTCTAAGCTCTATCAAAAACAAGCCTAAAATGCAAAAAACAAAAGACGTCACCCTGGGATCAGCCTTGGCAGTCTGTTTTGAAGCAGTGTGAGAGTTGCGTACAGTAAACACCACTGCCTCTATTGCTGCCACAAGAAGGTTTGAGGGTAAAAAACCAAACACAAGCACTTAACTGCCCAAGTATGAGAAGCCACGTAGACCAAAATTCAATACTTCACTTGCACATACATATACAGTATGCTGATACTAAACACTTGCACTTACATGCCTACTCTAATGCATTTACATACATACTTATGCATGCATGCATAACATGAGAAAATATGAGTGTTTATGTATGTGGGTGCTTCATCTCACTTGCTAACTTTTGTAAGAAATGTTTCACTGGATAGTTGATCTATGGAACAACTTAAATGACACGTTATTTGTTAGAAGGAACTTTTGTCGTAAGGACCAAACGTTCTTTCTTTTTTTCATTTTGCTTTTCACTTCCTTCCCTCTATCTGAATTACGCATCATCAGAATCACATGACTGCAAACAACGTAGCAACTCCTGGTCGGACACACGGTCATAGTTTTAACCATTGTGAATTCAGCTACTTGGTTAGGTTTAGGTTTGGGTTAAAATAAGTATGTTTGTTACTAAATTAAGTTACAAACGTAAGTTGCAGGAAGTAGTCAATGTAAAAAAGCCACAAAAGTGGACTTCCATGCACGGGACACGAACACGGGTTTCCTGGATGAAAGTCACGTATTTGTTAGACCCAACCATCCACCCCTACCCCCCTGCAAATACATACATACCTACCTACAGTCATGTGAAAAAATTAGGACACCCATGCTAAAGTTGACTAAAAAAAGCAATAAAAATATCATCTTTTGCAAATTGATCTTAATGCCTTGATTAAAAAAATGAGGAAAAATCCAATCTTTAAGGACACCAATTTTCTTTGTGAATGAATAATGTATCGTAAATAAATAAATGTTCTTCCTTAAAATACAGTAAGTACACCCCTATGTTAAATTCCCATAGAGGCAGGCAGATTTTTATTTTTAAAGGCCAGTTATTTCATGGATCCAGGATACTATGCATCCGGATAAAGTTCACTTGGCCTTTGGAATTAAAATAGCCCCCCCCTCCCTCCCCCACATCATCACATACCGTTCATCATACCTAGAGATTGGCATGGGGTGCTTTCCATAAAATCATCTCTCAATGCAAATCAAACCAGCTATTAGGCTAACTTACATAAAACCATGTCAATCTCTAGGTATGGTGAATATGTGAATAGGGCATTCATCCTTTTTTCTTCTTCTTTTTTGCTTCAGTCTGTGGCTACTAAGACAAGTATGACAGAGGCTTCAATTTATGATAATCCTGTTGAAATATCAGTTTGACTTCAACAGTACATTTTCTTCAGAACAAGTTCACTGGTGAAATAAAAATAGTAAAAAATAGAATTTATAAGGATAAATAGCATTTACATAGCATTGGGTGAGAAAGAAATTGGAAGAAAATGACCACAGGTCCTCTTTCTGCTTTCACCTTGGGACACAACTCTACTAGTAACAGCAGAAGGTAACTGATAGGATGAGGGTACAGAGGAGATTGGAGTGTGAAGATGGTGGTGTAGCTAAGTGGAAGTAGCATACGTGGAGTTTGCGGGGGGGCAGGGGAAGCACTGCCCCGCCTGGCGACTGAAGCAGGTAATTGCATTGTTTCATGGTATGACCAGATATTTTATAAATGTTTTAAATAACACAAAACAACTAAATGTTGGTACATTATAGTACATCATACATCTGATTTTATACAGGCCTGCTGCTTTAGTAAAAGACAATATTTTTTCAGGGATCTGGCTCTCACCTGAGACCATTATCAACGCATATATACTGGATGGAAAAAACGAAAATTGCTGTTGCACTAGTCTGGACATCTTACCGTGCCAATGTTGCAATAAAGGTTGCCTATATGCCATGTATATAAATTTGCTGTCAGCTTACTAATTGATTGCGCGTTTTGTGTAGATTTGGATTTTTATGTTTTAGTCCACATTGTTTAAACGGCGAGGTGGATCTACAGATCACTGTGAATTACTTTTTTTTCGTGTCATTGGATTATGGCAAAACACGGATATTTTTTTCTTAACATGTCTTTACGTTTTATGGTGTGATTGCGCTTGGTTTCTGCGTTTGGAGAGGCATCTCAACAGACTGTAGGTCCAACACTGATTGTTCACTGTTACATTTTAGTTGAATTTAAGGGTTGGGGCATTCCGCCACCGTCTGTCTACTGCGTTCCAAGACAGCCGTGCCGCGATTGGAATTCATAAGGGCGAGTTGTTAAATTGTTACAATGTAAACTTAAAACAAAAAGTAAGGAAATTTGTGTTTGGTAGATTATTTCTCTGTGGTAACAATGCTTTTTGGCAATAAATCTTATAACGTTGGAAAGCCTGTTTAGTTCCCTTTCAAATGGTGCCCCATTTGTAAGGAACATGCATTTGTGGGATGAGAAACAGAGCTGAGTATGTGGTTTGCGCCCATGAAAAATTTGCCAAATCTTCTCTGCCAATGACAAACAGCTTATTCTGCCATTGACTCGTTTGGTGGATTGGATGATTGAAGTTTGAAGAAACAAGACATATTGGCAATTTAACAATTTATTCATTTAACAAACAGCCTCAGTAGCGTGTGGATGAACCATACACAGCCACAACAGCCTGGCACCTCCTCCTCATGCTGGTCACCAGCCTGGTCACACACTGCTGTGGGATGGCATCCCATTCTTCAACCAGCATTTGTTGCAAGTCAGCCAACGTGGTTGTGTTGGTCACTCTGGCACGAACAGCACGCCCAAGCTGATCCCACAAGTGTTCAATGGGGTTGAGGTCAGGACTGCTGGCAGGCCATTCCATCCTCTCCACTCCCACATTCTGGAGGTAGTCTCTGATAAACCCTGCTCTGTGGGGAAGAGTGTTGTCATCTTGGAGGATAGAGTTTGGTCCCAGACTGTGGAGATATGGGATGGCCACTGGTTGCAGAATCAGGCACCTGATTGTCAGCACCTGGGGGTACCAGAAGCTTAAAACAAGAGTCAATAGCAACAGCAAAGAAAAGCTGTTTGGCATTGTCAGAGACGATTTGGCAAATTTTTCATTGGCGCAACCCACATACTGAGCTCTGTTTCTCATCCCACAAATGCATGTTCCTTGCAAATGGGGCACCATTTGAAAGGGAACTAAACATACTTTCCAACGGTATAAGATTTATTGCCAAAAAGCATTGTAACCACAGAGAAATAATCCACCAAACACAAATTTCCTTACTTTTTGTTTTAAGTTTAATTAAAAATCTGCTTTAAAAATAAACATATATGCTTATTTAGCATGTTTGTTTTGTCCATATGTGCTCGTGATGTGTTCCCCAAGTGGTAGACCATGTCTCAGCTGCTACAATGAGTTGTTTTTTGATTTTTGCCCCGGCTCGAATGTCAAACTCTGCTTATGAAGTACCGATGCCTTTTCAACCATGTCTCACACAGTTAAAGATGTGAGACCGCAGCCACATTTAACTTCCTCCTTTTCTCTTTTCCCCTGGACCTTTCAAACAAGCTGAAAGTCTGTGTATGCTTACTCCTACATATTTTATGTTTGCACGTACATGTGTTCTTTCATCGTACATTCTCTGTGTCAGAGTGTATTGGATGATTTTTTATACCTGCACCTTTTCCCTTCCTCTTGTCTCTTACATCTCATATGTATATGTTATTCTGTTTTAAAGCCAGGGGTCATTTTTATGCATGTTGAAGAGCGACATTAGCAAACCTGTACACTTCAGACCTCTGCTCGTAGGAGTTTTTTTTCTTCTTTTTTTCCTACAGCGACTAAGTGGCACAAGTTCATTTTTCACAGAGCTGCTTTGTGTCCTCAGGCTGTCAGCGGCGTTGAAAGCAAGGCTGCTGCACATAGACATCCAAGGAGGGCTGGAGCTGCATTCTAAACAGCCTAAATGCTTTTTCACCTGCAAATAAAAATCTTATTGTAAATGTCCCTCCAGCCTGAGTCAGTTCTGCATACAGTAAACAAGTGCACAAATCAGTCAAACAATAACCATTCCAGGCATTCACACTCTTGCTCACTTTACTCTTCTGATAGATTTGCTGCTTACATCAGCAGCAGCCTGATGTAAAAGAAAATATAATATGCTGCTCACAAGCCCCTCCTTTCATTTCTCTCAACAGCAGTCTACAAACCCAAACTATGTATCAATATCCCACCTGTGGCTACATTGTATTATCTATGTACACAAGAAAATGAAGAGGAGAGTTTGCCCGATAACTGGCACTGAATATATAAAGCTGCTATTCCGGAAAGTCATTTCACTCAAGGAACACATGTGGCTACATAATTGAGGCTTGAAATTTAATATCTCATCTTATGTAGCTGTGATAGTTATAATCTGAGCTACTGTAATCAGAGACATTGGAAATGATGGTGGAAATAGGGAAGAATCGTGTAACGATGAAAACCAATTTCCAGTCTCTACAGCTTCAGTTTATCATCTTTTATCCATCGATCTTGAAGTTAAAATGAGAGAGGCAGAAATCTGGATAAGGCTAAATAAATGCCAGAATTTGAGAATAGCCCAGCAGCTCTCCCCTCCCACTGCTGTGCAGCTGTGATATGAAGGTAAATATGGTGCAAAAGGTGAGAGCTTGTAGAATACAATGTGAGAACTTGCAGAACAAAAAATTTGAACTTGTAATTGAAATTTGCACTTGTAGAAAATATTCACACACCTGTATTCTGAATGTGAAGTCGCAGAAAAAATATTCACAAATGTGTAGATTGATATTTTCATGAACACAATGACAGCTGCAAACTTGTAATGCAACATTTACTTGTGTACTTTTTCCATCACAACCACAACTCAGTGATTTCAACTGCAACTTCACACGTGCTCTCTCACATCACCAAGTGGCCAATCTGCGCGCCTCAACTTTTGCAACACTTTTGGTGAACATTTGGTATAAAACTAATTTGTACCTGTGGACTAGGGCTGTGGAGCTCTGAGCCAACAGAACGGGGAAAGCAGGGTTTCTATCGCCAGATGAGGGACAACTCTGTCCGGCTTATTTATGTAGCATGGAAGCTTGGTGGAATAGCAAGCTAGCGTTAGCTAACTAAACAGCCAGCCTGCTTCTAAATAAATACCTTTTAATCATCTAAACACTTTTTAACAGTCAAACTGAAACACTGGCCGTGAGCTCCAGGTCCTGCAGCCGCAGACGGACCGTCATGAGTGGGGATCGGCCAGCGTAGCAACATTGCTATTGCCAGAAAGCTTCGCTGCTGACCTCGACCTGCAGTCGGAGCTCCAGCGAGACACGGAGAGCCCCGCACCCGGTAGCAGCGTCCTATCCCCCCTGGAGCTCACCGCCAGTGTTGGTGGAATAGCAAGCTAGCGTTAACTAGTTAACTAACCAACCAGCCCGCTTCTAAATAAATACCTTCTAGTTATCTAAACACCGCCAGTGTTTCAGTTTGACTGTTAAAAAGTGTTTAGATGATTAAAAGGTATTTATTTAGAAGCGGGCTGGCTGGTTAGTTGGCTAACGCTAGCTTGCTATTCCACCAACCTTCCGCTACATACAGTAAATAAGCCGGACAGAGTTGTCTCTCATCTGGCGATAGAAACCCTGCTTTCCCCGTTCTGTTGGCTCAGAGCTCCACAGCCGTAGTCCACAGGTACAAATTAGTTTTGCACCAAATGTATCGCAACAAGTGTTGCAAAAGTGGAGGCGCAGATTGGCCACTTGGTGATGCGAGAGAGCACATATGTGAAGTTGCAGTGACAGATTCGAGAGGTTGAAATCACTGAGTTGTGGTTGTGATGGAAAATGAACCAGAGTAAAAAAAAAAGTACACAAGTAAATGTTGCATTACAAGTTGGCAGCTGTCATTGTGTTCATGTAAATATCAATCTACACATTTGTGAATATTTTTTCAGCGACTTCACATTCAGATCACATGTGTGTGAATATTTTTTACAAGTGCAAATTTTAACATGCAAGTTCAGATTTTTTGTTCAGCAAGTTCTCACATTGTATTCTACAAGCTCTCACCTTTTGCACCATATTTACCTTCATACTGTGAACTCAGTCACTACTTTGCTGCCGGTATATAGCTACAATTCTATGCAAATTACCGTCCGGTTTTCTTTGCAAACTTTAACTGTCACTCACGTTACTACCGTTGTCTTCCAGCAACAAGTAGTCATGAAATTTCAGAACTAGACCATCTTTCCATAATGTTGTCAGACACAAAAATCTAAGTGACAAAAACACCACTTTTAGTAGATTACATTGACAGTTCGTAATTGCCCCATGTGATGTTATTGCAGCCCATTATGTGGCTGTTGGCTACAGCCGCATAACACTGGTCCCTCAATACTGGACCAATTTAAAAAAATGTATAAACTGTATCAAAAACAAAGGCGAAAGTACCAAAAACTTAGAGGCAGCGATAAAAACCAGAAGACAAAGCAGGGTAGAAAAACTCATTAGAAGCACACAGGGAAAACAGGCTGGGACGCTGACACAAACGGTACAAAACAAGCTGGCACAGGACTTCATCTTTTTCTTGTTTTCTGGCAGACTAGATGCCTTGCGGCCTTGCTGCCTCTCACAGGTCAGTCTCGGTATCATGTCAAGGTATTACCATTCTCAGAGGGCTAATCCGTTTGCAGATACAGTATAAAGTCCATGACTGCTTTCACTATCTCCAATTGGTTCTCAGAGAGATTTAGTAGGTCTCTCAATGCCACAGTCCGTATTCCAATGCACTATAACGCCATTTAAAGCTGTTCTCTTTGCTTTTTATATTGGTGATATTCCATAAGTAGGCTACATGTTTAACAGTTTGTTGCTGTTTGTAGGTTCTACAGAGTCCATCCTCATGCTTGCCCATCTTCGCCAAATCCCATACAAATTCCATACAATTTTGGATCACTCTTCAAGGACGGCTACAAAACAAAGTCTTCCCCTTTGTTTAGCAAATCTGACCATGCTGCAATTTTCCTCATGCCAAAATATGTGCAAAGGGAGTGGCCAATCAGAGGCCGCCTTACAGGACGCTCTGAACCGCACGGACTGTTCAAGTGCAGCTCTGACGATATCAACATGTTTACCATCTATTATGACATCTATTGTGTTGTGTGTGTGTATATATATATATATATATATATATATATATATATATATATACACACACATATATATATATATATATATATAAATAATTTTTTATTTTTTTTATTATTATTTTTTTTTTCAATGTTTATTTGTATAGGGACAAATATGTAGCATAGACCTAAGCCACACACCACAGGATTTTTAGCCTAAGCTAATTTCCAATGCATGTCCCTACATGGACCTTTTCTTTAAACACAATAACTCAACACTTAAATAAAACGTTGGAGTCCCCCAATCTCACAAGGAAATACAGACCAAGCTATACACAACACAGTCTAATACAATGAATGACCATACAACAGGGGCACCCTATTATTCATACTACATGACTGCTCCCTCTTCAAAAACAGTTGCAGATGAAATTTAAAATGATCCCAGTCAGGATCATTTTTAAGTTCAGTAAGTAATGAATTCCCCCAAACAGAAAAGGCTGTTTGACTTGAAGATTTATGTAGCATCTTACAGTTACCGTTGAATGCACCACGCGATACAGAAGAGAGGAAGAGGGACCACTAGGTCTACTTAGCACCACCCAAGACCACTGTGATCGGTTTAAACAAATGCCAATAAACTAGAACACGTTTTTCCCCAATCCCGGAATGCTGTGTGGACTAGCCAGACCCTCCTCCACAGCGCTGTGGAGGAAGGTCTGGCAAAGCGAGACTATGGTGGTATAACTGACCAGTACACTTGCGGGGCCACCCCTACCTCTCATAGTCCTATATCTCCACCTTTTTACTGATGTTACACACAAAACACTCATTCTTCCTTTTCCCTGACCCCCACTCCCAAGCATTATTCAGCACTGCTTTTGCTGGGTGCTCTCCTTTATATCCCCATCATTTGACAACATATTGCATCGTCAGTTTCTCTTGTCAAATTGATCTCCCCCATCTCTACCAGTATAGCCGGGACTGGAGTTGTTCAAAGGGCCCCACAACCTAAATTCAGTGCTGTAGCCTGTATCACATCAAGCCTTTTTAAAATATGATTCAGCTGCTCTTCCACAACATATAAACCATAAATTAGCCTTGACCTTGTCAATGCCCTGTAGATCAGTAGCTGTGTAACTTGAATGGTATGGTGGAATTCCTACATCCACCATAAAGCCTGAATTCTGTTCTGGACAGTTGTCCAAGCTGACAGCAATCGATCTTGCCTCACCCTGCTGAGAAGAGGCTTTAGCTTGAGACACAAATTGGATCGTAAAACTACCCCCCTCCGCTCCTCAGAAAGGAGGAAAAAGGGTGGAATTTACCCAAAGCCAAGCAAAACAGTGGAAATATGATTTCATCAAAGTGTGACCATTTATTTATTATATATACAGTACAGGCCAAAAGTTTGGACACACCTTCTCATTCAATGCGTTTTCTTTTTATTTTCATGACTATTTACATTGTAGATTCTCACTGAAGGCATCAAAACTATGAATGAACACATATGGAATTATGTACTTAACAAAAAAGTGTGAAATAACTGAAAACATGTCTTATATTTTAGATTCTTCAAAGTAGCCACCCTTTGCTTTTTTATTAATAAGGGAAAAAATTCCACTAATTAACCCTGACAAAGCACACCTGTGAAATGAAAACCATTTCAGGTGACTACCTCCTGAAGCTCATTGAGAGAACACCAAGGGTTTGCAGCGCTATCAAAAAAGAAAAGGGTGGCTACTTTGAGGAATCTAAAATATAAGACATGTTTTCAGTTATTTCACACTTTTTTGTTAAGTACATAATTCCATATGTGTTCATTCATAGTTTTGATGCCTTCAGTGAGAATCTACAATGTAAATAGTTATGAAAATAAAGAAATATATTGAATGAGAAGGTGTGTCCAAACTTTTGGCCTGTACTGTATATATATATAGTGTGTTAGTGTTTTTGTTATGCATTTACGTTACCTAGGTTTTAGTCTTGATAATGTGCTCATGTTTATTTACATTTCCTTTGTTACATTTGTTACCATGACTGAAACACTGGGGTAGGTTGATGACCTCTGTGTATCGCATGTGTGTAGCGGTTGAATAAACTTCCACAGAGTTCTATATCTCTGGCTCTTCGACTTCTTCCACGTGGCTCGCTACAATATATATATATATATATATATATATATATATATATATATATATATACAGTACAGGCCAAAAGTTTGGACACACCTTCTCATTCAATGCATTTTCTTTATTTTCATGACTATTTACATTGTAGATTCTCACTGAAGGCATCAAAACTATGAATGAACACATATGGAATTGTGAATGTACTTAACAATAAAGTGTGAAATAACTGAAAACATGTCTTATATTTTAAATTCTTCAAAGCCACTCTTTGCTCTTTTGATAGCGCTGCAAACCCTTGGTGTTCTCTCAATGAGCTTCATGAGTTAGTCACCTGAAATGGTTTTCACTTCACATGGTGTGCCTTATCAGGGTTAATTAGTGGAATTTTTTCCCTTATTAATGGGGTTGGGACCATCAGTTGTGTTGTGCAGAAGTCAGGTTGATACACAGCCGACAGCCCTATTGGACAACTGTTAGAATTCATATTATGGCAAGAACCAATCAGCTAAGTAAAGAGAAACAAGTGGCCATCATTACTTTAACAAATGAAGGTCATATGTGTATGTGTATATGTGTATATATATATGTGTATATATATATATATATGTGTATATGTGTGTGTATGTCATTAAGACACAAAAGGAGGGTTTTGTTGGAGATTGACTTGTTGATCAGACAGGAAGTGGTTTCATAATTCTGGAATGTTCAGCTGAGTTCTGGAAACAGGACGTGCGTAGGTCCGTTAAGAGGACAGAGAGTTTACTACAGTCCACAAGAGGAGTGTGGCCTGATCTTGGGCCTAGATAAACAATGATCTGTTATAACTTCTGGGCATGGAGCCGGAGACAGAGAGGTCAAGGGTCTGATGACAAACTTGCTGTCAGATGACATACTATGCTGTGCGATTAAGTCCATCCCCTAATGTATAAAGTACTGTGTGCTTTTATATGTCTTTAGTCGTAAATAGAGAAATTCCACAACTCTTCATTCATTGTTAGCCATTAATGTGTTCATTCTGTGTCAGTTTCCATCCATTCCTTTCTTTTATTCATTTGTGCTTATTCTGATTAAGTAGTGTATATTCTTAGGTAAATAAATCCTTCATTTATAAAGAACCTGATTATGTATGTTTGTGAATGTGAAGTATTAATAAGCCACTGTACACCGAGAATTTGAGCTCAGATCGCTGTAGCCAGATCGTCCTTTTAATTTATGAGACTAAAAAAAGCCATGGTTATCCGCTTCTCGTTATTGAGATGGTGCCCCAAATATATTAAAACAAACAACTTTAGCTGATAACCACATAGAGTGCAGGCATTTTATGATATATTAAATATGAATGTTAATTAATTAAGTACCCATATACGCTACAGCTGCGTATCCCTGCCAGCACCCCATGTACTACTTTTTCACACTTATTTACAACATTATATATGTTGGAAATGGCTCTGTTACAATCAACAAGTTACAAGGACACACACCTGTACTCACTCACACACATTCAAAAAAATACAAGAAATATACTAGAAATAATAAATAACTTAACAAATAATAAGATAGCAAAGATAAAAAAATCTCTACTAAAAAAAAATTTACTTAGAGGGATGAAAAACAAATAAAAAAATCCCGAGATGGCAGATATTCCCCTTTAATTAGAGCTAGCTATACTGAGCTCTGCATGGCATCAGTGTCTGAACACTAAATAGTCAGCTATATCAAGTATATTAGAGCCAATGGCTGTCCACTCGTTCCTAGTTTAGCTCACCTCTGCATGATTGACAGCGTCTGACTGACAGGCACTCCACAATCATTTTCTGCTCTTCCACACACATTAGTCATTATGTAAAACAGTGCAGAGTGGGTCGAGAGTGGTCGATCATCTCAAATTAGAGATCGAAAATGTAGCTGAGACCAGCGGCCTTTAATTTGAGTTAATCATACGTCAAATCATAAGTAATACTTTTCGCAAGTGTAACATTGACAAGAACATTATGCTAACTAAGATGTGATGCTTGTTATAATATTTGTTCCCTGTGTGCATACAGTACAGTGGGAAGTCACTCCACTCTGTTATCCAGGGTTTCTACAGGTTTCACCAAGTCAAATTTAAGACTGTTGAAGACCTTTTAAGACCTTTGAATGTAATTTAAGACCTATCATCCGGAAACACTGTCTGAAACTATTCCCTGATTTCCTCATTAGCATTGTAGGACTGGTGCCTAGATTGGCTGCAATATAAGAGGCATGTTGGTCTCATTTGTAGTTGTAATACAGCAAATTATTTTTAGACTAGCGACAGAAAAGAACACGGAATTAAAACCAAAATCATTCTAAAGCTCTGCGGGAACATTTCAATGAGCAGTAGAGGTAGAGTTACATTGACATAGGAAAATTAAGACCCATTGAAAATTATTTAAGACCTAACACAATACTTGCGGATTTAAGATGTTATTAGACCTAAAATTTTGATTTAGAAAGTTTAGACTTTTTAAGACGCCACAGAAACCCTGTTATCAGACTGCTATTGTATGGCGGAGATGCCAAAGAACTAATTTCAATCAGACTCCTTGTAGTCAGAATATGTCAGTAGATATGCAAATTTAGAAATGCATACAAAACACAAATACATACACTGTAAAACTTTTCACTCTAAATTTACAGTAATATACTGGCAGCAGCTTCACCAGTAAACAGTTTATTTACAGTACGCATACTGTTTTTAAAGTTTACGGTAATAAACTGGCAGCAGTGCAATTCCTGCCTTTTACTTTACTTTCCCAAGATGCATTGGTATTAACAGTAAATACCTGTAATCTGTAACATTCACAGATAGTGCTGTAATTTTATTATCTCCCAGAATGCAAAAGTAGATTTTTATGATCAATTTAAGACACTTCTGGGTTATTGTGACTTTAATAATGAGGTTATTCTAATGGGAGACTTAAATGTAAATTGGGACAACAAAAGTAACCGAAAGAAACTGAAAGAAATTACAAATAATTTTGGATTAACACAAATGATCAGTGATCCCACTAGAATAACAAATCGATCTAAAACTCTAATAGACCTGGTGTTCGCTAACAAAATAGATAGAACGATAAAAACATACAATTTCTTGACTGGCTTGTCTGACCACAATGCCATATTCTTTTATAGAAAGCTGACTAAAAAACGATTGAGAAGTGTTAGTAAAAGCACCAATATAAAACAAACATTTATTCCAAAGAGCCAAGAACAATGTTTAACTGAGGTTCTAAATAGCCTTGATTGGTCTAGCATACTATCTTGTGATGACACTAATAAATGTTGTGATCTACTATACTCGTCTATTAAAGGGGTTCTGTCTCAGTTTCAGAAAGTGGGTCATTTAAAGAGTTTATTCCTTGCCTTGGATCAATAGTGAGTGTAAACAGCTTATGACACTCTGAGACTAATTACTTAAAAAATCATTACAATCTGGATTAATTACTGATCGATTAAATTTTGTATCCGCAAGGAATAAAGTCACACAAACTTTGAGAATGGCAAAAGCTAATTTTTTCATGACTGTAATTAATGGTGCCAAAGGAAATTGTGAGCTAATTTGGGAAAATATAAACAAACTTCTTGGTAAAAGTAAGCACAATGCTGATAAAGACCTTGAACTCAAATTTGCCAGTGAATTGGTATCAGAGCCTCTCAGCCTAGCAACTAAATTGAATGAGTATTTTCAAAGTACCATTGATGAAATTGCACAACTGTTTTCTATTTTGTGTGATTCCCAACAAAATAGTGGCAACATAGACCCCGATATAGATGCCTTAACTCAAAATTCAAAGTTTAATATTCAAATAATTACAGAAAATGATGTAGAAAACAATCTCAAAATTGAAAAGTTCTAAAGCAAGGGATATGTTTGGATTTGATACCAATCTTCTGAAGCATTATAAATCTTGTATCTTGGTGCCTGTGACCCATCTTATTAATGTATCAATCACGCAGGCAGTCGTCCCTTTGAGCTGGAAGGTGGCAAATGTCATACCAATATATAAATCGGGTGAAAAATTAGATCCTGCTAATTATCGACCTATTAGCATACTCCCTATCTTCTCAAAGATAGCAGAAACGTGGGTCGCTAACTCTATTATTGCACATCTTAATGATTCCATTCCGGGTTTGCACCCAATGCAATTCGGATTTCGTTGTCTTCACTCAACTGAAACGTCTGTCTGTTTTTGTTGAGAAGGTGAAGTCTTATTTAGACAAAAGCAGTTATGTTGCGGCTGTTTTTGTTGACTTTAAGCGTACGTTTGATAATGTGAATCACCTTAAGCTCTTGTCTAGACTGTTAACATTTAACTTTAGTAATCAAACTGTTAAATGGATACAGTCTTATCTATCAGATAGAAAACAATGCGTGCAAATAAAGAATAGTAGGTCACCCTATCTTCACTATACTTAAGGTGTCCCTCAGGGATAAATTTTAGGTCCACTGCTATTCTCACTCTATGTAAATAACTTGCCCAATGTGTGCAAAAACGTGGACACGATTATGTATGTAGATGATATGGTAATTTTTACACAGGCAAAAAGTGCTGGTGATGCAGCCCATCAGCTTTCATTAGCCTTAAATGACTTACAAACATGGCTGAATGATTCATGCCTGTGCCTTAATGTTAAAAAGACCGTATCAATGTTTTTTAGTAAACCTAAAACAACCGTGGCCGCAGTAAAAGTTCGCTTGGGTGGACATGAATTAGTTAATGTTGAGGAATTTAAATATTTGGGAGTGTTAATAGACTCGAAACTATCCTTTACAAAACACGTTAAAAAAGTAGTGAAAACGGTAAATGTTAATATACGGAATTTTAGACATTCGTACATCATTAACGGATATAGCAGCAATTACATTCCTGCATTCTATGATACTAGCTCATATTGAGTACTGTATCACAAGTTGGTCCTAAACGAGTCATGCAGCTATTGGGCCAATTGAAGTATGCTACAAAAGAGCTTTGAAAATGTTAGACAAGAAACCTTCGTCATATCACCATTGTGAAATTTTAGATAAATATGTTTTTAAATTGTGTTAATTTCAAATTATTTAAATCAGCCTGCCTAATCTACAAGGTTATACATGGTCTGGCGCCTCCACCATTGAGCGATTTTCTAAAACAAAAGTCTAGCAGTGTTGCTGGGTCTCGAGTGACTAGAGCCACTATGAGAGGTGATTGTGAATTGACATTTAGGCGGACCGCCTTTTCACAGAACTTCCTGTCATATCAGGGAGTGAGTTTCTGGAATAGCATTCCACTGTCAGTGAGGGAAAGCACAAGTCTTTCTATATTTAGGAGTCATTTAAAAGTGTGGTTGAGGGAGATACAAACATGTGATCATGTTTAGTTAATCATTATATATCAGACTTAAAACAGAGTTAGTGTATTATAAAAAGGGACACAATTATTAGTGCAATATGGGTTGTGCAATAAGCGTCAGTATAACATGGGTTGTGCTATAGGGGTCAGTGTAATGTGGGTTAGTGCAACATAGAATGGTGTAATATGGATCAGTGTAATATCAGGACAATTTGTGGTTTGTTCACTATGGTCGATGCTTTCCTGTTTTCTATATGTCCCTTGTTGTCCACTCTTGTTGTTATTGTTTGTTCTAACATGATGTGATCACTGTTCTTGTCCTTGTCTCTTTGTATATAGTCTGCATATAGTGTCTCTGTATGTATTTATTAAAGGGGTGATAGAATGATTATATAGGGTATTTTACACTGTTCCTTAAGGTCTCCTAATGGGGTATGTAACATTGGTTGGGCTGAAAATTGCCCGAATGCTATTTTATTAGGCCCTTAACTACCCTGTGAATATGGCTCTCTTTGGAACAAGAGCTTTTCTTCCAAATATGGTATGCTAATGAATATTCAGAATGAGCTACGCGCTGATTGGTCTGAGCAAACTACATAGAAACACATGGGAGACTCGGCAGCAGGCCTCATATTTCAGACACTGCAAAGTTATACATTGTTTGTTGGGCTATTTCGTTATTAAATTCACTTCTGAGACTTTTTTAAGCGAGAAATCAACTATATAAAGCTCAAATATGGGCCGTTTTACGAAAATTGATGGCTAATTGCAAATTTGGTAAGACTGTGTGTCGGAGTTCAGCCGCTGGTGCTGCCTCGCCGCCCGCTGGTGCTGCCTCGCCGCCTGGCCTGCCTTCCTTCACAGACCCCGGCCTGCTATGAGGTACTTGGAGCTCCGTCACGGCTGGCAGCCCACAGTAGGGACTACCAACACCGCTGCCCTGACAGAGCTCCAGGGCCTTCAACTCCCCTCTTCCTGCTAGCTAAATGCCCCGTTGTGTGAGAGTGAGAGCGCGGTCAGCGAGCTTGTTACACCAGCAATCTCTTACCCCATGTTACACACATGTCACGCCACTTATACAAAATCTAACTAAAGGCAAGACAAGCTAGGCGACTGTCCCTTCAATCCTAGCTATGTGTAGCTACAAATCACGGATCGTTAGCTTCCTTTTCGCCTTAATTCGAGTATATTTACAGTTTGAATTTCGTCACGCCACTTACACAACATCTAACTATATGTCTTATAAACCTAACAACGGTGTCCGATTTCAAGTTAATATTTGTGAAGACTAGCTAGGTGTTTCGTTAGCTGTGACTGTCCCTTCAATCCTAGCTAGAAATCACGGATAGTTAGCTTCCTTTTCTCCTTAATTCGAGTATATTTACAGTTTGAATTTCGTCACGCCACTTACACAACATCTAACTAAATGTCTTATAAACCTAACAACGGTGTCCGATTTCAAGTTAATTAATATTTGTGAAGACTAGGTGTTTCGTTAGCTGTGACCGTCCCTTCAATCCTAGCTACAAATCACGGATAGGTAGCTTCCTTTTCGGCGTAATTCGAGTATATTTCCAGTTTGAATTTCGTCACGCCACGTATACAACATCTAACTAAATGTCTTATAAAGCTAACAACTGTGTCAGATTTCAAGTTAATGAATTTTTGTGAATTCCAGAGGAATTCTAAGAGGAGGCTAGCTAGCTAGCTCTCATTGATAGAGCTCCATCCAGCCGCAGGCTCTATCAATGAGACTCACGGACAAGCGGCGTTTGTTTCCCCAATTGTTTGTTTAAATAACTCAACACATTATAATTACACACATTAAAAGAGTAACTGGAACCTGTGGTAAGAGAATGCTGGCGTAACAAGCTCGCTGACAGCGCTTTCACTCACATACACCGGGCATTTAGCTAGCAGGAAGAGGGGAGTTGGAGGCCATGGAGCTCTGTCAGAGCAGTGGCGTTTCGTAGTCCATTAGCCCAAAACTGTGACTTTGCGCGGGTATGGAGTGCTGTGGGTTGCCAGCCGTGACTGAGCTCCATCTACCTCACAGCAGGCCGGGGTCTGTGAAGGAAGGCAGGCCAGGCGGCGAGGCAGCTACACAGGCAGCACCAGCCTCTGAACTCCGACACACAAAATTTGCAATTAGACATCAATTTTCGTAAAACGGCCTATATTTGACCTCTACATAGTTGATTTCTCGCATAAAAAAGTCTCAGAAGTGAATTTAATGGTAAAATAGCATATGAACAATGTATACAATTTCTGAGATCTGCACAACCTAGATTCAGAAGACTAACTGATCTCAGGTCAGTTGTGAAGCCTATGCAAATGTTGGGGTGTGACAAAGAGAAAGACTAGAGCCAAATGAGGAGGAGCCGCAATAGTTGACGTCAACTATGGGGCTCATTGAGATTCGCCCATTTTCAGAGGCAGTTTCAAATAGTGAGATTTGCAGAGAAAAGAGGTGTCAATGGGATTTAGAGGTTCTATGTATGTCCTAGTTACCCACTAAACTGTCATTATTCAACTACAGTGCCTTGCGAAAGTATTCGGCCCCCTTGAACTTTTCGACCTTTTGCCACATTTCAGGCTTCAAACATAGAGATATAAAACTGTAATTTTTTGTGAAGAATCAACAACAAGTGGGACACAATCATGAAGTGGAACAAAATTTATTGGATATTTCAAACTTTTTTAACAAATAAAAAACTGAAAAATTGGGCGTGCAAAATTATTCAGCCCCCTTAAGTTAATACTTTGTGCCACCTTTTGCTGCGATTACAGCTGTAAGTCGCTTGGGTGTATCTATCAGTTTTGCACATCGAGAGCCTGACATTTTTGCCCATTCCTCCTTGCAAAACAGCTCGAGCTCAGTGAGGTTGGATGGAGAGCGTTTGTGAACAGCAGTTTTCAGTTCTTTCCACAGATTCTCGATTGGATTCAGGTCTGGACTTTGACTTGGCCATTCGAACACCTGGATATGTTTATTTGTGAACCATTCCATTGTAGATTTTGCTTTATGTTCTGGATCATTGTCTTGTTGGAAGACAAATCTCCATCCCAGTCTCAGGTCTTTTGCAGACTCCATCAGGTTTTCTTCCAGAATGGTCCGTTATTTGGCTCCATCCATCTTCCCATCAATTTTAACCATCTTCCCTGTCCCTGCTGAAGAAAAGCAGGCCCAAACCATGATGCTGCCACCACCATGTTTGACAGTGGGGATGGTGTGTTCAGGGTGATGAGCTGTGTTGCTTTTACGCCAAACATAACGTTTTGCATTGTTGCCAAAAAGTTCGATTTTGGTTTCATCTGACCACAGCACCTTCTTCCACATGTTTGGTGTGTCTCCCAGGTGGCTTGTGGCAAACTTTAAACGACACTTTTTATGGATATCTTTAAGAAATGGCTTTCTTCTTGCCACTCTTCCATAAAGGCCAGATTTGTGCAGTATACGACTGATTGTTGTCCTATGGACAGAGTCTCCCACCTCAGCTGTAGATCTCTGCAGTTCATCCAGAGTGATCATGGGCCTCTTGGCTGCATCTCTGATCAGTCTACTCCTTGTATGAGCTGAAAGTTTAGAGGGACGGCCGGGTCTTCGTAGATTTGCAGTGGTCTGATACTCCTTCCATTTCAATATTATCGCTTGCACAGTGCTCCTTGGGATGTTTAAAGCTTGGGAAATATTTTTGTATCAAAATCCGGCTTTAAACTTCTCCACAACAGTATCGCGGACCAGCCTGATGTGTTCCTTGTTCTTCATGATGCTTTCTGCGCTTTACACGGACCTCTGAGACTATCACAGAGCAGGTGCATTTATACGGAGACTTGATTACACACAGCTGGATTCTATTTATCATCATTAGTCATTTAGGTCAACCTTGGATCATTCAGAGATCCTCACTGAACTTCTGGAGAGAGTTTGCTGCACTGAAAGTAAAGGGGCTGAATCATTTTGCACGTCCAATTTTTCAGTTTTTTATTTGTTAAAAAAGTTTGAAATATCCAATAAATTTCGTTCCACTTCATGATTGTGTCCCACTTGTTGTTGATTCTTCACAAAAAATTACAGTTTTATATCTTTATGTTTGAAGCCTGAAATGTGGCAAAAGGTCGAAAAGTTCAAGGGGGCCGAATACTTTCGCAAGGCACTGTATGACAAGGTAAAATCAGTTTTGCATTATATCACCCCTTTAATTTGTGTGTAACACCAACCTGCCAGGGGGTCTGCAGATGGAAATTAGCCTAAGGCTATGATCTGGCATTACAGTATGATCCTGTATGACACATTTAAACAGTAAGATACTGTGAGATTTTAGCTGAAAATGTACATCTTATCCTCTTATCCCTTGCTGTTGCAACAGTGTGAATTTCCCCATTGTGGGATTAATAAAGGATTTTACAGTGTGGATATAATGTTGAAAATCAGCATAGTGGTCTGTTAATTGTATCTACAGCTTGTAACACATTTTCTTTATTTTTTAGAAAGCAAAGACAAAAGGCAGTGTATACAACATGGTTTCCTAAATTCCTACTGGTCTAGCCTCAGGCTCCACATTTCAAGTCATATTCCCCATCAACAATTTAACAATTTGTAGGCCTATTTGTAAAACAAGTGTGGGGCTTTATCTTTTATACAGTAGACATGCTTAATTTTGAGTCTGTATATAGTCTGAGTTGTCCTTAATTCATAGTCAGTAATTTTCAGGATGTTGTCCAGCAACCCATAATCAAAGAATAAAGTAGTGTGCCTCACTATTTAGTGGGAGATCAGAGACTTAGAATATTAATCTGAGCCTGTTAGCGGCAAAACAAGCACTTTTGTGAACGTATACAAGCTGGACAATTGCCCTATTAACTTACATTGTAGCTTGTTTTGTCCGCTGCCAACTGCAGCGATCTTCCTTAATATTGGACCAATTTCAAAGGTTGTTGTTCCCATCAGTCACTTAGACACAAAAACATAGAAAAATAGGGTCCAGGTTGAACAAAAACGGTTTACCTAACACCTCCAGCCTGAGATTAAAAAGCAGCTGTTATAGGCTACTACTTACTTAGTTTTTGAATCAGGACTCCTATAGAACCTGGTTCCAGGTTGAAAAAAATGGTAGTTACCCTTTAGTGGTTTATCTTAATTTTAGCTAATCATTCCAACCCTAGAATTTTATTCAAAGTTATTGACTTGGTCACTACCCCCTCCTCCTCCCATTTTACTGATGCCTCCCATGAATTGTGTGAGAATTTTTTATGCTTTTTTAAAAAGAGACTCAGGGATATAAGACAACAAATTAAGCCCCCAGAGGGGATTTTACATCTTAGTTGGACATTCTTATTTTAGTAATTTTAATCCGGTATCACTGTCCGCTTTATCTGATATAATATCTCGGATGAAACCCACTACCTGCAGCCTTGATTTTATTATTTAACTAAATTTCTCAAAGAGGTTGTTGATACGGTTGGGCCCAGTACTTTACCAATCATTAATAGCTCCTTAGCAAGTGGAATTTTCTCTTCCTCGTTCAAACTTGCTGGGGTCCAACCTCTTTTAAAGAAACCAAACAGTGACCCTTCTGTTCTTAACAATTTTAGAGCAATTTCTAAACTCCTGTTTTTATCAAAAGTTTTAGAGAAAGTGATTTTAGTCCAACTTTTATTTTTTATGTGTCATAACAACATATTCAAAAAGTTTCATTCTAGTTTTAGAGCTCTTCATAGCACAGAAACGGCCCTCCTGAAGGTAACTAATGACCTTTTATCAGCCGACACGGGTAAGAGCTCAATTTTGATTCTTTTAGACCTAAGTGCAGCCTTCGACAGTGTAGACCATACTATTTTAATTGACCACCTTAAATCCTGGGTTGGCATCAAGGATACTGCACTGAGGTGGTTTTATTCTTGCCTTTTTAGAAAGAACCTACTCAGTCTTCATAGGTGATTACTCATCATCTACAGCAAACATTACCTGTGGTGTACCGCAGGGTTCGATTTTAGACCCAATTTTATTTCAATCTACATGCTTCCGCTAGGCCATATCATCCAGCACCACAACGTCTCTTTTCACTGTTACGTGGATGACACACAGATATACCGTCCTTTGAGACCGGATGACCCAGAAAGCCTTAGTCTTAATGATGTTAAGTTTTAAATGTCACAAAACTTTCTTCAACTCAATAACTCAAAATCAGAAATCATACTGTTCAATCCCCCAAATCCTGCAAGTCTCATTGAGAGTAACCTTGGTCCCCTGTCTGCAAATATAAAGCCCAACCACCAGAAATTTGGGAGTTGTATTTGACTCAGATTTAACATTCCATCCCCATATCAAGAAGGTCGTACAGTCCTGTTTCCTTCATTTATGAACCCTCTCCAGAATAAAATTCATGCTCTCCCACTCTGACCTGGAAAAAGTAATTCATGCATTTATCTTCTCCAGACTCGACTACTGTAACTCCCTCCTCTCCGGCATCAGCCAAAGGTCACTCTCTCGGCTCCAATTGGTTCAAAACGCTGCAGCTATGCTTCTCAATGGTTTTAACAGACAACATCATATTACCCAAATCCTGGCTTCTCTCCATTGGCTCCCTGTTTGTTTTAGAATTTACTGATCACTTTTAAAGCCTGTATGGGTCTGGGTCCTAGCTACATAACATAGTTATTGTCCCCATATGAGCCAGTTTGTAGCCTTAGATCCTCGGGCAGGGCCCTTTTAGCTGTTCCAGAGTCGAGGCTTAAAACTAAGGGTGACCGTGCTTTTGCCATCAGGGCCCCTCGACTTTGGAACGATCTGCCCGAGGACATAAGGCTCGCAGGATCAGTGGACTCTTTTAAGTCACTTCTCAAAACTCATTTTTTTAGACTTGATTTTTTGTGACGTTGGCCCTACTGTTTGGCTGCCTGATATCAAAGCACTTTGTAAACTTTGTTTTTAAAACTAATCATTGCATTGATGCATCGCAATGAGGACCTGGACGATTCTGGATGGATGCAGTGACAGACCATAATTGATTATTGCTTGTTGATTTTCCGCTCGCTGCTTTTTTTTGCTTGCTTTTGTCTGATATTTCTTTGTGTTAGTTAAAAAATTTAACTGTCACTTTTTTAGGGCTGCCTTTTATGTCCAATTCAGTGTTCAGTTTCTTTAATAAAAGAATGTTGGAAATAATTTCCTTTCATTTGTTTTCAGTTCAACAAGGAGTTTGTTGTATTTTAGCAAAAAACTGAAAGCAGCCGAACTGAGTACACTTAAATATCTATTTATCGCAAGTAATATCATTATCGCAATAATCAACCACGTAATTGCATATTTCTCTCATATCGTGCAGACCTAATCTGACTGCTTGAATTTGTCGATTGAATCAATTAAAATCATTAGCAGGATAATTCGAACCGAAACGTGCGACCAGGGAATATTCACACCCCTACTCGATACACACGAGAATATATACGAGAAACACACAATATACAATATGCATACAATATGCCTGGCATAGGCTGTGCTGTTACCGTAAAGGTCAGATGGTTAGCTTGAAGCAGAAACATCAGACGCTGCCTCTGGACTGCGTGAAAAGCTCAGAGGACAGGCTTTGTCCCAGCTTGGTTGACTGAGAAAAAGATTTTGTTCAAGCTCGCCCTTCACTCGCATCTCCATGTTAAAACCAGCTGCTGCTGCTTGCTGGAGGCAGACACAGGCAGAGCAGAGAGAGTCTCGGAGAGTAGAGCTGATGTAGTAATGTCACTCGCAGAGCAATGTCTGGAAAATAATTTAAATGAAAGGAGTTTTTCACTTTTCCAAGCCGCTGGTTGATTGTATTTACTGGCCCAGTGTAACGTTTTAAAGCAGTGGAGATATTTTATGTGATTATAAGAAGTGTAAAAATATTTCCAGTTAATAATACAGCGTTTGCCCATCTCAGTAACTCAGTTACTTATCTCAGTAAGTAAAAAATCTGACCCATTTTATCATTTTTTTTATGCTGAAACTGAAATGCATGCATTTGTGTCTTCCTAACTTGATTACTGCAATGTCCTTTTTTCTGGTCTTTTATATTGTGCCACTAGAGGCCTTCAGCTTGCTCACAACACTGCAGCCAGAATCCTGACAAAAACTAAAAAAATATGTTCACATAACACCCGTTCTAGCCTCTCTTCACTGGCTCCCAGTGCAAGCTAGAGCTGATTTTAAGGTTCTTCTTTTAACATATAAGGCCCTGCATGGACTTGCACCTCCTTATTTATCTGAGCTTATTACACCATATACACCGGCACGCTCACTCCACACCCTTGATGATGGTCTCCTGGTCATTTCCCTAGTAGTCTATATCCATGACGTTCCACTTCCGGAAATATCACCGGCCAGATGTCCGTTACCTTCCTTTTTCTTTGTGTTGGCGTTCTAACCTCCGGTGGATTTGTGAGGACTATGGTTAACTGCTCCTCAGATCTCTGCAGGGTAAATCCAGATCCAAATCCAGCTAGCTAGACTATCTGTCCAATCGGAGTTTTCTGTTGCACGACTGAAACAACTTTTGATTTATTACTGCTTTAATGCTGTTCAATTATTATTATTTCTGTGTTCCTTTAACTGTAAAGTGCACTGAGACCATGTCTAATGGTAAATTTTACACTTTAAATGTAATTTGATTTGATTGATTGAATTATGAAACAGTGGAATTAGACTTTCTAGTCAATTAACAGGAAACACAACGTTCACTTACTGACGTATACATACTGAGGTGCATTTGAGTGGTGATGCTTATCAAAAAAAGCAAACAAACTGCATAGACACTGACTACAAATCGTTTCGGCAGAATCGGCAGAATTATTTGTGATTTCCATCAAAGGGTCTCTGTGGTGATGGATTTACCAACTGTACCACCCTGAATTTCATCAGTGTGCTTCTCTAAGTGATTGTAGTATGTTAACTTTCTTTATCTTTATTCTTTAGTTTTGGCAGAATTGATACAGACACAGATACAAACTGTGTTGTTTTTTACATTTTGTTTCACAGATTCTACAAATAACAAACCTGTTAATTTGTGTTTTAGAGGTGCATATTTTGTTACCTTTGGACAGAACCAGGCTAGCTGTTTACAGTCTTTGTGCTATGCTAAGCTAATGCGCTGCTGCCTGTAGCTTCATATTTACTGTACAAATAAGAGTGGTATCGATCTTTTCTAATATCTAACTTTCAGCAAGAAAGTGAATAAGTCTCCTTCCCAAAAATGTTTATGATGTGCCAGGCAGCTTGCATCTGCTTCCATGAAGGACTAGTATGGGCCTAACTAACTAACTAACAAACTAACCAACTAACTAACTAACTAACTAACTAACCAGCTAACTAACTAACCCCCAAGAAGTGCGCCAGGCTTTGAAGTAAATTAAACATAGCGGCCAAACATTCATATTGCAACTTCTGGTCCATCAAGTGATGCCTCTGGCCCAAAAAGACTTTTCCCCATTGACTTACATGAGTGAAGTCTGTAAATCATTGGATGAATTGAATTTTTTTTAGCCTCACAACCCTTGTGAAATGACTCATTTCACTATCAGAGTTTGATCCATTTGGTCCGATAACACTTAAAAAGTCTAGAAGATCCGCGCGATTGATTCATTTAATCCCCATTCAAGTTAGAGGAGCGCTAAACAGGAAGTCCCCAGCTCGGTCAGCAGAGATCTCTAGCGCGCCTGCTCTATGAGCTTCACAATGTGGAACCAGCACCGATCATCCGGTTCAATTTTGGCTCCATGAAGGCTTCATGTGCTACTGAGCAGCTCTCAGAGGAATGTACGGGGCTATGCCTCGAACGCTGTTTCCCGGTTATATAAATCCATGGCTTTGATGGGATTAATTTATTGATTTTAAAATCGCTATGATTATGAAACATAATGTGGATGTATGAATGTAGATTAGTGATTTACATTTTTTATGATTAAATTGGTCAGTAGTTCACTGTTATGGCCTATGGGTCTTCTGCATTGTACTTAAATGTTCTAGCAAGTAACTTTACTCAATCCTGGAGTCTCACAGGACTTTAGATGGTTCATCTTGTGTGTGTGTGTGTGTGTGTGTGAGTGTGTGTGTCAGTGTGTCATGATGCCATCATGGCAGCCCTTTCCTCTCCCTGTTTGTGTGCATTGTTTGTTTCCCTGTTTGTTATCCCTCATGTTTCTCCCTCCTGGGGGCTGTTGCACAAAAGTGGAATGAAGAAATCCAGGATAACTGAAAAGGCGCAGCTTGAGTTAGTGTGATCTGCTCATCGTGGCTTAATCGGTTGCACGTTTGCCGAGCCAGGATGAGAAGGTGAAGCTGGTCAAGCCAGGTGTACATAGTTGGGATAAGTGCACGTTCACGGCTTTCTTAAAAAGACCACAGTATCGATCACAGATTTACTGATGCAGAGATGGAGAAGATGCGTGCTGCATATTTTTCACCCGCTGAGCAGCAACTAATTATGGAAAGTTATGAGGAGGTGAAGCATATACTATGCAGAAAGGGAAATACGGCTGCTGTTATTAAACAGAGAGAAAAAGCATGGCAGACAATAGCGGACTGACTGAATGCATACGGATTTAAAAATATCTACTTACTAGTAAAGTTGTACACTCTGTTTTAATGCTTGTTTTATGTGTTGGTTTTATTGCTGTATCTCGTTATGTGCTAAATGTGCTGGCTGTATTGTAAAGTGTCTTTGAGTAGCCTACCATGTAAAGCACTATATAAATAAAATGTATTATTATTTAGCCTACTTTGCCTTAAAAGTGAGAAGAGGGAATTAATGTTCCTTGGGAAATTTACCATAAAAACTAGGCTTAATTTCAAACCCTTATTCACAATGCCAGAATATGTTTTACAACCATATGCACAAATCTTTATAAGCTTTGTCTAATTCTAAATATCTTTCTACAATTAATGTTCATACAGAACAAACATGACAAAAAGAAGTCAAGATCAAATATAAAAATGTTGTGCAGGCTGGTAAGTGCCTTAATTCTTAACAGTGTGCAAATGGTATATAGAAATGACTTACAAGATGTCTCCTCACATATTTTATCTAAACTGATTTTAGCAGTTAAGAAGAAGGCTCATTTGTCTGGCACCAGACAGGGGGGGCACCAGCTCCAGACCACCCCAGCTGAGGAACCAAGGAAGGCCTGTGATGGAAGAGATTCAGGGTGGGACAGCTACAGGCTCTGTTCCACATGCAGAAACTGCCCTCTTTATACAAGGTACATTTTCCAGTACTGCAAATCAAACACAATCAACCATTTATGGGCATATGTGGACTGTCTGACCTTGTTTTGCCTTGCAGGGTCCGGCCGACACAGTCACTCTCCTGCCATCAGACGATGATCCAGTGAGTATTATTTATTAAAAGCATATGGCTTGGCACATCCTGTCAATACAAATTCTATTCAATATGGCAGGGGGAAGGGGCTTCTGCAGCATGGGAAGGAGCTTCTGCAGCATGGGAAGGGGCTTCTGCAGCTGATGATGAGATAGTGGACTCCAGAAGGCCTGAAGTATCATGTCAATCTTATGGAAATGTGTATTTAGCCCATAATGGATGAGAAGTCAGTGATATAGAACTCATAGAAATATATATTTGTAACAGGATCCAGACTGGATACAGCTTAACAGCCAGCCTGGCAACATAGTAAGTATGAGCTAAAGGAAATCTAAATGATGCACAATTCCTGCTGTGCTAATCAATGGGTGGTTTACAGAATTCACAAACTGTCAGATGTCTGTCCATGCAACATCTGAAAAAGCAAATAGAGCTGGCAGATGCACAGATTGCTGTAAGCAAAAGGAGTCTCCAGGACCTGGACCTTGGCATAGAGATCAAGAAGAAAACACTGAGGAAACTGGATCTGGAGATACAGAAACTAGAAAAAGAAGTAAGTGACTTCAATCCACACTGTAAGCATATCTGTAAAACAATGTATTAATCATGTTTTTCTTTCTCTCTCCCAACCTCCAAGCTGACAAGTGACAGCACTAAAATTAAAGGCTTAAGAAGCATTGTGGCGTTCCCTGTGTGATGAATGTACACTACACTACAGTATGTAGGCAAAGTTATTGGTTCAGTGAGGTGAGACAAAAATTGAAAAAGGTTATGAAACCAAATAAGCTACTATAATATCTAATAAAAAAACAGGCCTAATTAAGGAGTAATACAAACTATCCTTTATTAGAGAAGGACAAGAAAATGAAATCAGTCATCTGAATGTTATGGGTTTGGTATTTTGTTCTGTGTTTTGTCTTATTGTGGTGATCTGTTTTGTATTTTGCTCAGTTTCCTGTTTTATTTTGTCTAGTTTTCGGTCTCGTCGTGTCTTGTTTTACTTCCTTCTTTGGTTTTCCCGCTCTTGTGATTGCCTGATGTTTTTCACCTGTTTCCCAAACCTTGTGTCACCTGCCTCTTGTTACCTCTTTACCCTCTGTATTTAGTCTTTGTCTTTGTGTGTGTCCTTGTGTCAGATCGTTGTGTGTTCAGGGGCAGTTGTTGAGATAATCAGAAAAGGCTGATAACATTTCAACTGTGTTTTAAATGAAGTATGTTACTAAGGGCAATACATACAATGCTGTACATTTCTATAGTTGACCAATGCACCTTGAATTATTTTAGTTGATTAATTTTTTTAAAATTCTTTAACAATAAGGATCATGTTTGATCCTCTTCCATGTGCATTGTATTTGGCATTCTTAGCACACAATTTGTGTTGTCCAGTAAACTGGGACTATAATTTGGGAGGATTGTACAATTTTAAGAACATAGCCTAATTGTACAATCCTCCCAAATTATAGTTTTAGTTCACTGGACCAGTAACTATCTAGTGATGTAGGCTACTGTACATTCATGTAACAACAGGGAGAGAACTCCTCAATGGTTTTTGACCTTATATTTTGCTGGGGGGAAATAACTGATGAATATACTCTGTTCCATTCATGTTTACAGTATGCATATAATTTATCACTTAATTATCTTTATAGTTTCTCTATTTTAGAGTCCAATTTCTTCACTGTCTTTATTTTCTATGTACATATGAGGGAGTAAGGCATATAATATGTAGAGAAGGAAACTTGTCCTCTATAAAAAATGTAAAATAAAAAAAAACGCGATAAGCAGATAAAAATATACATTTATGAACTACTGCTCTTAACTGAAACCATTCAATGAGTCACTGTCATTTGCAAAAATGAACAGTTGTACACTTTGCATTAAAGGGGTGATAGAATGATTATATAGGGTATTTCACACTGTTCCTTAAGTTCTCCTAATGGGGTATGTAACTTTGGTTGGGCTGAAAATGGCCTGGTTGATATTTTATTGGCCCTTATTCCCAGCCGCGTCCTGCTGCGTCCGCCGCATCCACCCATGCTCTGCAGCGCCACGTTACATCCCGCAACGCCCTGCTGTGATGTTCATACACACAGAGTAGTCAGGATCCGGTATAGGAGACTGCACTACTCAGTATGACACAATGTGCCCTGCTATGACATGAACTTCCACGATGACCTTCGAAGTCACTGTTCCATTATCTTTAATGTGACCATTATTTGCCACTGTCCATCAATCCCCCAACCGGCCCCGTCAGACACCGCCTACCAAGAGTCTGGGTCTGCCGAGGTTTCTTCCTAAAAGGGAGTTTTTCCTTGCCACTGCTAATGCTTGCTCTTGAGGGAATTACTGTAATTGTTGGGGTTTTGGAATTTATAGAGTGTGGTCTAGACCTACTCTATCTGTAAAGTGTCTCGAGATAACTCTGTTATAATTTGATACTATAAATAAAATTGAATTGAATTATGCATCCCTGTGTTTTGGCCCTATTTGTAAAAAGAGCTTTTCTTCCAAATATGGTATGCTCATGAATATTTAGATGAGCTGCGCGCTGATTGGTTGAGCGAATCCCCATACACACACATTAGAGACGCAACAGAATCTCATATTCCAGACACTGCAATGTTTCATTATCAAATTCACTTGAGACTTTTTTATGCTAGAAATCAACTATTTAAAGCTCAAATATGGGCTGTTTTACAAAAAATGTATGGCTAATTGCAAATTTGGTAAGAAGTGTTGGATAGGGTGACCAAACGTCCTCTTTTGCCCGGACATGTCCACTTTTTACGTACTGTCCGGGGCATCCGTTTTTGTTTTATAAATTCATGAAAATGTCCGGTTTTCAATGTTTTTCATGGGACCATTAAGCGTGTACTTAAATTGACTGGCGCTTTGCACACAACACTACGGTACTTTGTTGTGTGATGTAATTCCCGAGAGGCTGCTTTGTGGGTGGCTTGAACTGCAAAAATAAATGTCCCACGTACCGTCTCGGTCGGGACCGGACAAGTGGCACATATGTTTCAGTGTCTTTATTATTTATCTTATTACATTGAAAAGGTGTTAAGAGATATTTTGTTGAAGCTGGATCTTCTAACACAGAAGAGGTCATATTTAGAGCATTATTTCATTTTATTTATTTATTTTAAAAGAGAGCTATTTTGTTACAGGTTGTTACAGATTACATTTTATTACAGAAGTTATTTTTGCACAATTGAGGCATAATAAAGCATGTTCAATAACCTCTGAGAAGCCTGTCTGAATTTGTGTCTCGAGGACAGGCCGAGTGTCCTCTTTTTTGGAAATAGCTCTCATTGATGGACTCCAGCTCACCGCAGGCTCTATCAATGAGACTCGCGGACAAGAGGCGTTTATTTCCCCAATCGTTTGTTTAAATAACTCAACACACATATCCATTATAAGATTAACTGGAACCTGCGGTAAGAGATTGCGGGCGTAACAAGCTCGCTGACATTAGCAGGAAGAGGGGAGGGTGAACAGCAAGCTGCAGGCCCTGGAGCTCTGTCAGGGCAGGGGCGTTTGGTAGTCCAGTCACCCAGAAAGGGTGATGTAGCAACCCAGGCAGCACCGGCCGCTGAACTCCGACACACAGTCAGACAAAATTTGCAATTAGCCATCAATTTTCGTAAAACGGCCCATATTTGAGCTTTACGTAGTTGATTTCTCGCATAAAAAAGTTTCAGAAGTGAATTTTGTAATGGAATAGCAGAGATCTGTGCAACCTAGATTCAGAAGAATGTGTAGCCTATGTAAATGTTGGGGTGTGACCGTTCTCTTAATACATTCATGGGCGTGACAAAGGTACAGGTCCTGGATGTTGACGTCAACTTTCAGCTTTGTTGAGATTCGCCCGTTTTCAGCGTCAGTTTCAAAATATGAGATTTTCATAGTAAAGGGGTGTCAATGGGATTTTGTTATTCATCTATGACAAGGTAAAATCTGTTTTGCATTCTATCACACCCCTTTTAAAGGTGAGCAGTGGAATTTAATATGACTTAGGAAATTTATATTTTAGCCCATGAGAGAGAGAGAGAGAGAGAGAGAGAGAGAGAGAGAGAGGGGAACAGAGTGAAAGAGATATTTACCCATCATATTCTAGTGTTGTAGAAAATTGATCTTCATGGTAAGTGTAACATTATCTTCTGCTCACTTTTAAGGCAAAGAGTACAACTGTCAATTTGATGATTAGTAGCCTAATCCTTGAATGGAATGATTACTTAAGCATTCAGTCGGTCCGTGATCGTCTGCTACGCTTTCTCGCTGTTTCATTACAGCGGCTGTGTTTCTTTTCTTTTTATACAAATAGTGTGTTTCACGTCATCATACTTCCACAAGAAGCTGCTGCTCACTCTGTATAAAGTATGAACGATGCGTATTCTCCATTTTGGTGATCGACCTCGCGGTCTTTTGAGGAAAGCCGTGGACGCGCATTTATCTGAACTACTTAAGCCTGGCTCGACCTAGTCGCTCCTCCTCAGCCTGGCTTGGCCTTCGTGAAACGCACCAAGACAGGATGCACAGATTAGACTAGGTCAAGCCTCGCTTTATCAGTTATCCTGGATTTATATATTCTGCTTTTGTAAAACAGGCCCCTGGTTTCAGTTTGGACTGCGTGTTTGTTTGTCTTCCCTGTTTGGTCTCGGTGTTCCTGGTTGCAGTTTTCTAGTTTTGTTTGGACTTGGACTTTCTTTTTGCCTGCTTTTTCCAAGTCTCCTTTTTTTTCTATATTTTTTTGGTTTGGAATTAAAATGCATTATTATCTACTCCACTGCCTATCATCTGTGCTTTTGGGTCTGCCATTCATCATTCATTCCTCCTTAACACTGAAATAATTATTGTATTGGTCTCTGACCAGCCTGCCATTAATGTCATCTGGGAATATAGCTGCATTGTCCCACTAAATATCCGGTGCCAGTGCAGGTTCCCTTTCCTTCCTCAGACAGGCAATATTATGTAGGACAGTACAGGCTACAGTGATGTCACAGGCCCTGTGTGGGGCGACCCTCAGGCGGCGGAGGCACTGAAAACGTGACTTGAGAAGGCCAAATGCCATCTCAATTCGGGCCCTTGTTCTTGCATGGGCAAGATTGTATCCTTGCTGTATTGCTGTCTGAGGGTCTGCAAGGGGAGTGAGAAGGTACGTCTCACAGGCATAACCCTTGTCTCCCAGCAGAACGGCAGAGAATTCACCTGAGAATACAAAATGTAATCATTACAACTACACATTAGTAAAACCTTTGACGCAATTGTGTTTATCAGTGAAATGTGTGCAGCCTACCTTTTGATAGTCCAACCTGATCTCACACAATTCCATGAAATGAACACAGCCCCTTAACTCAATCTGTGGCAGTTTCACAGAATCGCAAAACATTCCGTGATGGGCCCACCGAAGAATTCCGTTAAATAAACACGGCCCCTTAAGTTAAGGAAAAGGTCATGGGTGGGCTTACAGTTCGGTGACACGCGGGAAGAACAGGACAAAAAAGAAGAAAGCGACTTGACATGCGGGACACAAACCCCGGTCTCCTGGGTGAAAGTCCTGTGTTTGACCTATCCACCACTCCAACCAACCTCCTTACGTGGAATTTTGGCCTTACATACTACTCGCTACCGTAGTCGCTTTTAATGCTACGTCATCTTCTCATTGACTTTACATTGGCATTGTTTTCCGTGGTGGCCACACAGATTTTTCACACATTCCGTGCCACCACCACGTAATGCGCTGTTAACAATTCGTGATCATTTCATGGAATTCTGTGCGACCAGGCTAGATAGTCGCTGGGAAATGGTACTGGACCTAAAAACTCGGGAGTCATGGACAGACCCAGGCCACTTTGCCTCTACATTAGTAATGATGTAGTTGCAATGTTTCCCATTCAGTATACATTTAATGCACAGAATACATTTTGGCTAGTTGACAGTAACTAAATCATTTTTACCTGAACATTGATACTGTGGAAGGATTTTCTGTTGACATAATCTCCCTCATGGGCCCCTGAGGGGCGTTTAATGTGGATCTGTGTGCAGTCCAGCGCACCAATGACATTAGGGAAAACTGTAACACAAAATAGTCTGAGTATCCTATGACTGTTCTAACGTAACACTTTTTTGTAATCTGTAATTCATGTTACCTGCAATCTTGTAGAAATCCTCTTTGATGAAACACATTCTTCTGTGGCCAGGGAAGGTAATAAAGATGTGTGCCAAGGACTTCAGTGCCAAACACACACTTCTGACAGTACGGCAAATAGTGCCTTTATTTAGAATTTTGGCATCTCCCACGGCACATAAAAACATGCCGCTTGCAAAAAAGCGCAGTGCCACACAGACCATCTGTGGGATGGTTAGAGCATGGCTCATGGGAATTTTGGGACCCAGCAGTCTGCACAAATAACGGATTCCATCTCCAGTAAATCTATACCTCTCATGCAGGTACTCGTCGGGAAAAGCTAAAGGGTCTGATCTGTCCCGAAACACCCTCACACGTCTGAAAGCACGTCTCTTCTTCATCCAAAACATCTTTAAGAAATGGGCATGCCATGGTGCAGGAAGAAACTTTATATATTGCCCTCATCACTGACTTCATTGAAATCACCGTTGCAACTTCATCAACCATTTCAAACCATCTAAACAACTGCAATAGTAGGATTTAAATCAAACTCGTGACAGAAATAGTGACAAGTAATGCATGTTAATAAAAATAAAGCAGAAGACAACGGAATAACTGTTAAACACTGTAAGTGACCATAGTTTAAGAGACTTATATTTTGAAATCACACGGAACAGGAGTAAGCTGCAAAAAAAAAGATAAGGAAACGCGCAAAAAAACTTTGCTGGACAAGAGCCATATTTTTTTCGCTCTTTTGAATAAACATACACCACATGTACTACACGGCATACAGACTCAACATTTTCCTCACCGTTTTACTTGAAACTGACGTCCTGATGTCCTCTTTTCTGATTACTTTTGAACGTATATGCTTTTGTTTAAGTCAAGCGAACTTTGTAATGCAAGATGTTAAATGTTATTTGCAATGTTTCTTAGGTTAGGAGTTTGTCAATACAGTTCAGCAACTTGTGAATTAAATGTGAACATTGGCTTTATTGTAGCCTATTGTATTTGCATATGAGCATATTCTTCATTTGCCATTTGAGCATCCAGTTAATATTTTGCATAAACCCATGCACTTTTTTGTAATTTATTTACTTCTTATTTGTATTATATCCTTTTAGTTTCACGGTGCTGGAAGAGTGGCAATAAACGTTATTGAACCCGTTTTCAAGACTTCTCTTCATTTCGGTTCCAAGGGCTGCTTCAAACACGTTTATTTCGGATCAGAGCGACAGCTGATTTAACACCTAAGACTCTGGGATTAACCGTGCGTTCATGGACATCGGAAAAACGTTTTTCCGAGTGAAAATGTCACCATTCACGTAACGTCCTGTGGGAATCAGAGGTGGGAAACTCGGGCTGGATTTTGATAACAGAGTTCCCCAGTTGGTGACGCGTTGTTGACAGCTGACGTTTGATGGAGGCGACTTTGGTTCACGGAACATATTTCAATGATAATAAACTGTTTATTGTGGACCAATGCCTCTGCCAAGAAACATACACAGACATATGTTTAAAATTATTCATAAATAGGCCTATGTATAAAAAAAAACACATTATCCGTGTCTTTTCCCGTTCGTTGTCCTGCAGATAACACAAAAAAAACACCTGGCGATGTGCTGTTTGGATGCTCGCATAAGAAAACAGCAGAGAATGTTCTGTTATTGTGGCCTCCATGTTTTCACACACCTGATGCTCTAGGCTACGGCCAACCATTGGTGGCAGTCATGCAAAAAGTTGTTATGCCAAACGCCAATATAACAGAAGAAGAAGAACACGCATCCCGACCATGTGAACGCTGCCAGTCGGAAAAACAACGTAACCTGGGGGGTGATGCCTGTTATTCCGAGGTGGCATGAACGCAGCATAATTTCAGCCTGGCTATTAGCCTGCCTGCCCGATTCTCTCTGGATGCAAGGAAGTTTGTCACATGTTGGAATTGTTTGTTGGACTCTGGAGGATGCCACAAGACACTGATTTACTGGGCATGCTCTGGAGAGCACACTGCACCCACCCACCACTCACCACTGGATCCCCTGGACACAACACCCCCTTGCCCCTTACACTATTAACTGTATATATATATATATATATATATATATATATATATATATATATATATATATATATATATATATATATATATATATGTATATAAAAATAAATAAATAATAAATAAATAAAATATTTTTCTTTATTAAATCATTTAAACGTTTTTCATGTGTGTCACGTCTGCTTTTGGGTCCAACCTCCAGTGCCGTTCCATAACCGAGTGACTCATTAGTGTATTTGCTTTTGCTCTTTCATTCCAGTCTGCAGCAATATGAATGTGTAGCCTGGCCACCAACACAAGTGTTAATTTATTTCTAACCTCTTCCCTCCAGTGTACAAATGGCAGCGTATAATTCCCTCAGCAAGACCAATAAATTGCATTTACCTAACCTTTGGCACTCTGCGTTACTACTGTACACTGGTTTCGGAAGAGCTAGTACGTACTCCAACTCCACTTCATGTACTGTTGTACACTGATAAACTGAAGAGGTACCTACATATACCATAGAGCGGGTGAAAGAGTGACAGGTTTAGCTCCAGAGCAAGTACTGACTGAGGCGGTGGAGAAACAAAGTGTCTCCCCTGTGCTTTCTGAACACGCTCGGAAAGCTCTAGCAAGAAATGTTAACCTTCTCCTCGATTTCATGTTGTTCATGGAGAAGGAGCAGCTGAAAATGATTCAAAGAATATGCCATGCTACCGAGCCACGACCAAGTGGAAGAATCACATTTGTTGGGTCTGCAGCGCCGCCACGTAAAGTTCCATTTCTGGGGAGGTGCACGTCAGGATACGGCGTAGGCTACGCCGTGGGGTCCGTAACTATGTATACAAATAGTGTTTTCCATTTATCTCGGAACTCAGCGTGTCACTGAAATGTAAATTTCGTAACCCCGCCCACAATCTTTTCCTATACCTCCCTGTCCTGTTCTTGTGCCGCATGTCAGTTAAACAAACGTCCCGACCCAGAGCGTCAAAAAGTGATGCCAAAAGTCCTGACAAAGGGTTAGGTACCGAACTCTGTACCTTTTTGGGTACCGACCGAATAACGTCGGTACTACTGAGGTTTGGGAGGAGAGAGGGAGGGGTTTTATTTTTTTTATTTTGTTTATTTCGTTTTGTGTTTTGTTAGTGTAAAATGTTCTTAATAAATAACAAACTGTAAATAGGATGAATAGGAATTATTTTTACAACTGAAATAGTTTTTATAGTTTGTTATTACTGAGGGAAAGTACCGAAAAATAGGTACCGTTGGGTACCGTAACCGAATTTCAGGTACCGGTAGCGATAAACGGTACCCGACCCTGGTCCCGACAAAGCACATCTAAATATGATGCCAAAGGGCTAGCCGTGAGTCCTGAGAGCGTCAATAAGTGACACCAAGAGTCCTGACCAAGCACGTGTATATATGACGCTAAACGAGACTTCATGCATCAATTACAAACGCCAAAGGCACTTGACCAAGCAATGGGAGTGAGAATGTGTTGGTTCTTCCCATTCTGTGTGAAGGCAGCAGTGGTATGTATGGAACTGATGCCTGAGGGTCACAGCTGAAAGCCATTTGAATCTAGCTAGCATTTCTTTGCTTCACATCATTCTTTATCTGCCATCCCTGCACCAAACCTATCACCTGGCCATGTAGTTGTCAAATTCAGTATTTTACTTATTGCCATAAAATCTTAATTGCTTTTACACTTGGTATGATTTGGTTGCTTAATGGCCCTGGCTGGAAGGTTCGTTGCCTTGCTCTCTGGTCGTACCAATTGGTCTGGGTCCGTTGCGCTTGGTGCAGGTTGTCCTTCACTAGGGTGGTCATCTCTTCCATCTTCTCCCTCATGGTGATGACATAGGTGAGGATGTTGGTGGTGGTAGGCTTTGGTGACTCCCAGGCATCTCTGTGGGAAATTCAGTATTTTACTTATTGCCATAAAATCTTAATTGCTTTTACACTTGGTATGTTTTGGTTGCTTAATGGCCCTGTGAAAAATGAGCCTCCCTGCCCACGTCCACACAGGATGGTAGTGACAAGGACACACTGAGAAGGGATGGTGATGGGGTGAAGACACAGGCGACAGCAAACGTGGATTGCGGTGAAAAGAGCAGATTTATTTAAGTGCTAACAAAAACATGTCACCCAGCACTCTACAAAAAGAACTTCCAAAGAAGACACAAAAAAGGTCTCTCAATTTAAATAGAACAAGGCAAAAAAAAAAACTCTTTCAATAATTCTCTGCACAACCTGTCAGCAAGTTGCCACTATCCACACTCCCTCACGAGGCAGAGAAACCCACGCTTTAAATAAACCCTTCAATTAAGATAATTGGTTGAAACCAACGTGACAGGGTGTATTATTCTGTAGAGTGATTCAGCAGGTATTCTAACATTAAACACATACATTGAAATATAGTTCACCATACATTTCAGTACTAATGATACCATTATTCTTTCCTTGCCTATAATTAAAGAATAATCAACCTGCAACACCACCACCCATGGTGTACTGCGACAAAAGCTTCCCTCCCCGCTCAAATCAACATTTTCCCCTGTCCCAAACAGGGAATAAAATAGCCATTGTCCTGGGGCTCGTGTTCCCTTGGGGAAACAAATCGATGCGGGACCAGGAAATGAAAGTAGGTGCTATCAGTGTAATGTTGGTGTTTGCGTGCACAGTGTATGGATTAACAGAAAGAAATGTGTTATGGATAGTGGTGGGCAGATCGAGGCTTCGTGAAACAATGAACAGTTGAAGCAAATGTGCCATATTGTGTCGAGGCTTCGAAACAATCCGACACGGTCTCAGCGTTGACACCTAGTGGTCACTTGCAGGTGTTGATCTGAAACAACCTTGACAACAAGCCATTCAAAAAAAATATGTGAAGCTTGTAGGCTCCTCACTGTGCATAATGTTATTTTGGTAATGAAAAATGAATTAATAAAAGAAATCAAGCCACAATGTCTCACTTTTTTAAGATTTTTATTCCAAAATATTAATTTCTCTGCTGTGGAAGGACTTAGCCTAGCCTACTTCTTTTTTTACAGATCATATTATCTGAGACATATGCCTCCAGCCTTTGAAAAAATCCTCACACAAGGGACACTTGTTGCTGGCATGCAAAGATATTTTTTAGCAAGGACATACAAATGAGGAAAGATTACTGCTCTCTCTTTCCAGTAAGTTAGGGGATCATGAGTTCTGGGCAAAAACGCATAGTTGAGGTATTTTTTCTCTTTCACTGTGGCATCAGCTGTAGCATTGTGTATCATCTTGGTTTCACGGATACGATCATCAAAACGTTCCCATAAACTGTCCTGTGTTTCTACTGGTGTTGATGTTGATTATGATGGGCCTGATGTTGATATTTGTGGCTCTGAATGAAAATGAAAACGGAGCTTCCATTTTTATCTATCTATCTATCTATCTATCTATCTATCTATCTATCTATCTATCTATCTATCTATCTATCTATCTATCTATCTATCTATCTATCTATCTTAATCTATCTATGTAGCTATATATGTATCTATCTATTAATGTGTCACTGTATGTAGGCTATAGCTGTCTGTCTCTAGTCAGTCAATGTGTAAATTTAAATGTAAGCCTAAATATAACTAAACAAATCGCACTATAAATGTCACTATATCACCAAAAATCCGCTATCTCAAAATCTAACTCCTCTCACAAAAACCCAAGAGATTGTGTGGTCTGTTCCAGACCCTGTCAATCAAACTCTGATTCGGCGGACCATGCCACCTGTCAAAACACTTGTGAAACACTCCGATGTTTCATTTAGCCGTAGTCACGTGACATGGGTGTTTTGAATCACGCTTCGGATCAGTGTTTCGAAACATCTGCGCTTCGGGACCTCAACAAAGCTTCGGAACGTCAGTTTCGCGTCAGCCATCCCTAGTTATGGAGCAGAAACGACGGGTACCACGTCGTTCGCTATGTGGTTTACAGCTGTTTGGTGAGTAACTGAAAGTTGTGTAAATAAAGATCGCGCCTGAATGAACCACGCCGCGGTTGCTGGCACCGCGTGTAGTTACAAACATTAGACGCTACATGTGGGTGTGCTTGTAAGCGCGTTTGTGCGTGTAGGATAAGGAGTCAGTTTAAATGTTGTGGGGAATGTCAGTCGAGTTGGGGAAAAGGAGGGGCTCTACCTTTTCACAGGCCCATACTTGTTGGTGTTGAGGGAATTGTTCCAAAGGATTCAACCACAGTGTCCAATGCCATGCCTCCAGCAAAGTTTCACATTGTGTCAAGGATAGTCTGCCTGAAGGTTTACAAACACAGGGCGAGTTAAATTATCATTACTAGTCATTTTTGCATTTATATAAATATAGCCTATGCAATCTCTATTGCACCTTATATGAAAAGCATGCCTGTCATCCATGTGACTTCCCCAAAAGCAACAATTTGCTTCCATTTAATTGGCTCTGCATTATCAACTGAAGCTAGATGAAGGCAAATTGCCAGCACAAAGCGTGGCTCATTTCAAATACAAAATGTGTGTGGACTACAAGTGAGCTGATAATCCCATTCTATTTATTCATTACACAGAGAGAGGGAACAGTGGGAGAAGATAGGAAGGAACCTGTGTCAGGACTGATAATAATAATTCATTACCATGCTGAGGTCTAAACATGAAATAAAATGGCAGAAATTACATTGTTCCTAAAGAGGAGTTTATTGGAATGCAAGTATAATGTAATGAAAGAGTGGCTGCCATGATGAATTTATTAGATCTTTGTCTAAGCCTTCACATTCAGGGCAGTTTCTCTGTTGGTAATTATTGCTGTGAAATAAAGATTCCTCAGTCTATAGAGCACAGAGGTCACTGCACATTAGCTCACTTCCACTACTGCACTGGAATAGTAGTTTGATGTGGCAATACACTGTAGGAGGCAGGCAGTGAACTTTTCTTAAGAACTACATATTGTCCAGTCATGTAATACTAACCTAATATGAGGTTTCATTGAAATTATATGGCTGAATTGCTCAGTAGTGGCCAAGTTTTAAATTGATAAATTAATTTTAAGAGTTGAGCTGGTTCATGAACATCATAACCAGGGTTGGGAGGGTTTACAAATGTATTCTGATTACCTGATACAAAAAATGTAGTCAGTAACCTAATTCAAGTATCACATATGGGTATAACTTGGATTGAACTGTATTATTGTTCCCCTTTTCTGCTTTAAATACAAAATAATGGTGGTATTCCACCAAACATTAGATGGCATAACTAGAGATCATAATGAATTGGCAACTGTTAGTTATGGTTTCACACGAGATCAGAGTGGTGTTGTGTGAGACTCGTAATATGTGCACATGTGGATGGTAGTATATTGTTCTTTATTTTGAAATGCATTTTAAAATTGTAATCCTGCTAATAAACCCCATTTTACTAAATGTATCGGTAATCTGTTTACGTCTTTTTTTTCTGTAACTCTTAAGGGAATACAGTTACCATTTTTGTATCCTAATTACGTAACGCCATTCTTTATATTTTGTTAATCCCCAAGCCTGATCATAATATTGCTTACATTCCTATCTTTGAATGAGGTCCAGAATTTTAGTCAAAATGTTGTTTCAAACAGCTGCCAGACTGACAAGAATTTAACTCTGGTACAGAGTTGTGCATCTGGAAACAATGCATTTCCTGCAATTTTAAATTTGAAGTTTGGTGCAAAATATCAGCTATTAGCCAGTGCTGCCCTAAGCCTTTGTGTGGCTTTTAGCAGCATTCCAAAAAAACACAAGTAGCTGAAATAAAAGGAAAAGTTATGTAGTAAACACGAATTCCTTCAGATGTTGTAACGTGAATTGCAGCTGGATTCTAATGAGATCACCCGAGAATAGAATAGTTAATGTAGTTTTACTTTATTTTGAAGGATATTCCAAGTGAGGGGCCTCAAAAAGGAAACAGGTCTTGTTTCTGAAATAAAACCCTAACTTCAGCATTAGCTTTTTAAGAAGATTCTCAACCTGAGGTTAAAAAGACTGGCATCAAGGCAAATACTGAGATATTTAAGACAGGAAACAACTTCTAACTTAATTCCCTTAGCAGCAATGTCCATTACCTTAGTTTTAACAGAATTTAAAACCAACTTTAGTTGTGACAGCTGAATTTGAATAACATTAAAGACGACCTAAAGTTTGGTCACAGCTCCCGTAAAGGGGGACACAATATATCAAAGTATCATCTGCATAAGAATGAAGTTTGGCACCATCAACATTCTTGCCTAAACTATTATTATAGATAGAAAAGAGGTGAGCCCATCAAATTGGACACATTAAGATACTGTGTGCTCCACAAAGTCCTTACTGTGTCATGTCACATGGCACGTGTGTTGTGTGTGCTATGCTCTGTAAGCCTTTCCAAAGAATGATTCTCTGTTTATCTGTGACAGATTGACAAAACAATCCCCTGCATGTTTCTTTAGTGGGCTTGCACATCCATCACGTGTCTTGACAGTCACACAATTATACACAAAAGCCACAACATGCATGTTTTGGTTCAAGAGGCTTTGTGTTCTCTCCATCAAACAGATGCAGAATTTTCACTCTCATGCACCGTTTTGTCTCGGAAACATACTGGAGCATTTCATTAGATATGCCTTGTAGTTGTCTGCTGTGGTATAAAATAATTGAATGTGCCAGAGATATCTCACCCTGCTCTTCCAAACAAAGACTTGCATAAAGGCCTCAATGTTTGTTGGGGGCCCATAATTGACAATATGATTGACACCCTTGAATTCAACACCCATTCCAAGTGCTGAAGTGGCAATTACTACTAAAAAAGTTGATTATATGCAGTTTGACATCCTTTGGTGTCTCTGAATGGTGAAGCTCACTGCAAAGCAATGCAAAAGTGTTGACTGGATGTGAGGATACTTTTTGGTAGAAAGCCTGTCGTTGTCCCTTTTTGGCCTTTTGAAAGTAAGAAAAAAGTGTCTCACACTCTGGCTAGATATGCACTCTATTTATTCTAATGATGTTGCAGCCTTCAGGCCTTCTTCAAATCAACAAAGACAGACACATGCACAGATACTATAGGCCATTGCATTGCATTCAAAGATTGTTCCTCAACCTTTGGAAGCTGTGGCAGTAATTGCTGGGTAAAAGAGATCTTAAAGTTTTAGTGCGTAACATTTTGATATTAATGAATGTCTGTTACATTCAAGCCATTGCCAAATGAGTTGCTACAAAGCTAATTAAGACTATCAGCTCTACACAACTCTCTCTATATTTCTCAGTATGACTATGTTCAGAAGATTGTGACTTTCCTGCGCAGAAACTTGAGTGAAGATAATGACCTCTTCTGAAGAGTCCATGTTTTTTTAATCCTCGGTGTCCTCCTTGGCTACTGGGGTCGGTGCGTGGTCACAGAAGGCTTGTATCACGTCATTACTTAAAATTTGTCATGGCGGGGGGGGGGGCGACAGAAACTATGCACGTTATCTTTAATTTGCCAAACATTTTCACACCACTCTCTTAAAGGACATTCACTCCCATGTCCTTCTCCCCTGTAAATAAAAACAGACAAGCAAGAGAGTGATTAGCCAAAGGGAGAAAAATTATATTTATGCTGTAAGTTTTGCTTGATTGGGGTTTAAAATAAGAATGGAGAATGGTACTGAATTGAAAGATTAGGTCTGCAAATTAAGTGTTTCACAGTTGCATAGTCGAACCAAGGATTTTTGACAAGATGGTGCTTTGGTAAGGTAACTGTGATGATGATAATGATGGAATTGAAATAATTGTATGCTCGCAGGCAGTTTCGACTCACGGTAGCTGTTTAAGTTTAATTACAAATGTTAACTAGCATTTTAGTGATCAATAATTAGCCTGTGCCTATGTTATCTCCTTACATATACCTACGCTCTCCGTCTCTGTAAGATTGGGAATGATTGAGATTTCTCTCGGCACAGCTACCAGAAGACTTCACACTTTCAGACAGGTTGCTCACGTCACATCTACGTCTTCAAGCTCAGTTGAGGCTGCGCTCACTTTTTTGGTGATGGCTGACATCACCAAAAAAGTGACTTCGCTGGTCTCCGTCTAGAGCAACGGGATCTGTTGGTCCATTTCATATATGTCAATGATTGAGACGCATATTCTGAATGTGCTGTATACATGTCCAAAGAATGCCTCTAAAACCCGAATAATACTACATTGTTTTTTCTTGTAAGGTGACCTTCGGTGCTTGGATTATTATTATTACCACAATATCCCACGTCTTAATCGGAAAATTCTTTATTCAGAAAAAGGTCTTATTCGGAATATCCAAACGGAATATGCTGTTTACATGACCTGTATCAAATTTGGATAATGGTGGAATATTGGTGTGCATGTAAACGTACTCAGTGATGTTTGTAAAAGTTTTGGACAACAATAAGGCACAGAGGAAAAAAATCAGGCTTTGGATACACAAACAATACATTCATGGTTGGTTTTTCATTTCTTTTCATCGGCTGACTATTGGAAAAATGTAGAATATTTGCAGACATACTTAGCGAAACAGAAAAATTGCAACCCATCATACAAGGCATTTCAATCTGGTGTATGCAGTACTATTTTAAATAGTTTGACTTCACTCCAAAACCATTTGAAAATGACTACTGCAACATGCAGCAGGGAAAATCAATAATGTAGCCTACTGCGATTGCTTTTTTTGGCCTTGAACCCATATTGGTTGAAGGCTAATGTGCTTCGAGGGCCCTGTGTAACAATGAAAGATGCTTCACCTTTGCCTAAATAAATAAGGAGGAAGATGGAAATGTAATGCACAGGTTGGAAGAATACTGTAGACGTCATGTGTTTGATCACACAATCAATAATGTGTATAAAGAGCCAACCAAAATAGATTCAAACACCCATTTATATGAGTGAATCACACACTCCGTTCTCGGGTGCTGTCTGCAGCCAAGAGATCAAGCATGGCAGCGCTCCAGTGATCCTTTGAGTCTGGATTACAGATTTATCACAAATGAAAGATCAGGGCTAGTGGGTGCACCTGGAGCAAACTGCTTCAGCAAGTTACCGTCGCACAAGAGTGGAGATGGGGGGGGAGCTTAGCAGTGTGCGTGCGTGTGTGTGTTTCAACAGAGTCAGCTGGTATTAACAAGTGCTGAGGACCTGCTGATCCCTGCCACCGTTCCCAACTCACAGGAGAAGCTGTTTCGCCAACAACTCGCTCATATTGACTTTCGGCTCGGCAGGTTTCATGTTCCTGCTGAATTCAGCACAGTCTCTGAAGAGACCCCCTCACCCTCCCCACCTCGACCCTTTGTTTTCCGTGCAAATGAAATATTGATGAGAGGCCCTGGCCCCTTTCTTTCTTTAATTTATTCTTTCACTCATTCCCACTCTGGCTCACTCGCTTTTCCTCCCTTGCCATTTTGCCTTTATTCTCTAGGTCCCTCTATCTTGTTTCTCATCACTTTTCCTGTGTTTCTGATGCAATCTTCAAGCAGATGGTGGAGATAAAGGATAGTGTGTTTCTGTGTGTATGTGTGTGTGTGTGTGTATGTGTGTGTTGAAATTTAGGCCAGCCAAAGATTTGGAAGACAGCTTTTCACAAGGATCTTTGTATTTCATATTTCAGGATTGTTGTGGCAATTTGAATCTGATCATAATCAATGTTGCTTACGCCCTAACATCAGTTGCCTTGAACAACACACTTACCTCCAGAGAAATAAACTACGCTTTCTCAGACGAAGCATAATACTTCCGTTAACACATTCAATGTGAGGAACTCGTGTGATGAATTTGATTCGTTTGTGATTTGCTATCGTTCATAAAAACCTCAAACCAGGGAGGAGGGAAGTGTTTTCCCTTACTGACATGAAATGACAGCAGGATGAATGTTAATAGAAGGATTAATACTTGGGTTAGGAAACCTGTAGTTAATCCGGGTGTGTGTTAGTGGATTACGCTAAAGATGTAAATAGAGTTAAATGTTAACCGGGGTGAATTCTAAGTTTATTAGGATATTTATGAGCTGTGGAGGTTTAACGGTTTGCTGGTGCTGTAGATCTACATGTTGTGTCTACACCTGTCTAGTTTTTTTTAACCCTGGTGTTTCCCTTTTTTAAAGTTTTTTATATCAGAAATTTGGATTTCTGGGCATCACCTGGTAGAGCGCCAGCCCATATATAGAGGTTTATTCCTCGACGCAGCGGGCCGGGGTTCGACTCCGGCCTGCGGTGCTTTGCTGCATGTCATTCCCCCCTCTCTCTCCCCTTTCAGCTGTCCTATTAAAATAAAGACCTAAAAAAGCTTTAGGGCTTTAAAAAGAAATAACATGGATGGTTCCCTACAACGTTCTTCAGGTAAAATTAATGATTTTTTGTAGCATTTGAAAAAACATGTTTAAATGGTTTTAAAACAATATCCTGACTTTCACTTACACCCGTCTGTGATCCACTCAACATCCTCTGATTTTAACTATTAATAATTAGTCTTTTTTTTTTTTTAACACTTTTTTTTGGTATAATTTCATGAGGTTTATTGACCAATGTTCCAAGAGTAAGTGTAAAACGTATTAATAAACAAACACAAGTTGGTGTTAGTGGTGCATATAAGTGTCCAAATTGGTTCATTTCAGTTCATTCAAAAGCATCTGAAAAAGCGCAAAAAAGGTTCATTTTCAGCGTCCTTTCCCCGTTTTTTTTCCTAAACCCAACCTCCGCCATCCCGTTATTGTTGTGCGTCACCCGCGGCCGTCCCCCGGGTGTGGCGTTTGCTTTCCGTTAATCTCCGTACAGACCATTTCGTGCTGGCCACCATGAAAAAAATGACAAAAACGTCTCCGTGAACACGTATCAATAGATTAAAAATAACGTGACCATTTCACGAACTGTTGTGAGACCGTGTTGGTTATTTGGGCCCCAGTCCGCTCCGCAGTTTGGGAAATCAGGAAGCGATTCAGCAGTAACGTTGTGGATGGCCAGCAGAAAGCGTAAAGTGCTCCGGGATAACACCCGGGGGATCACCAAACCCGTCATCGGCTGTCTGGCTCGCCGCGGCGGAGGGAAGCACATCTCCGGTCTGATCTACGAGGAGACCCGCGGTGTGCTGAAGGTGTTCCTGGAGCACATGATCCATGACGGCGTCAGCTAACACTGAGCACGCCAAGAGGAAGACGGTGAGCGCCGTGGATGTGGTGTACATTACAAAGAGGCAGGGCCGCACCCTCAACGGTTCAGAGCTTAAAGGTGTGTGCCCATTCATTTCTACGGGAGCAGCCGTGCAATGCATTCTGGTAGCGTCGCAGGGAATTTGGAGAAGTGGGGCGTCGAGTTGCCCCCCCCCTCATTTGCATAAAGTTGAATCCAGATAATTGTATTCAAATGAGGAGCGGCCAGCTCGGCGCCTCTCAAAAGCTGACGGAAATCTTTGAAATTGACCTTCTGTCGATCTGAAATATAGAGAGATTCAGCAAAGGCATGACCTATTTCTCGCTTAAAGTGTTTTCAGAAACACGTTTTGGTTAACTATTTTCGGAAAATACGAGATCGTATTCCAACAATTAATCATTAATTTGCAATTAATCATGAGTTAACTATGAAGAATCATGAGATTAACTGCGATTAAATATTTGGATCAATGCGACAGCCCTCATAATAACCACAGAAATATTGTGCTTATAAACTTTTCTGTTTGTGATATGTTTTCTTCCTATCCTTTAAAAGTCCGTTTGTAAACTTCTCCATTAGTGAGACAGGCAAAACAGCAGCATTATCAGTGTTTGCTGCTTGTTTATAATCTAGCAGGTGTCTCGGGTGGTAATGAATTCTTCTCCACCAGCGCCCCATGTACACCATTACTCTTATCCCCTAGACCATGGCATGCTAATTAACATTTATAGAATACAATTTGTTTTCAGAGAGCGTGAGAGAAGAGAGAGTGAGAGGAAGGAGGATGAGAGAAGGAGGGAGCGAGGGATGCTTTTTGATTTGATGGAACAAGTTGACAGGAACAAAGAGGCAGGAATAGCAAAGGAGTGTGGGCAGAATAAAAAAAAAAAAAAAGGGCAACGCATTGCAGAATATAAACAGAGACAATTAACCAGAATACATAAATAAGATGAAGGGAGAAGCAAATGATGCCGACAGCCATGAAAACGAGCCTGCAGCCGCTTCACAGAGGGGAGGGGCTGAAGTCAAGACCCTGAAAAGACACTTTAAACAGCATATTGAAGTAAAATATAATTAGTATGTAAGGTGACGCTTGCACCTGTTTGAAAATGAGCTTTTTGTAAAGATGTTGTCATTGTCATCTACTTCTAATCTGTTGGGTATGATGCAGTTTAATTGATTGCATATTCATTAAATGTGATTAATTTGAATCCCTCAGTTATTGTTCTGTGTTTTGTTGGCAAATAGAATTTGTATTTATGTAGGGCTTTTCTAATCTCAGCCACCACTCAAAGCGTTTTGCACTACAAGAACCATTCACCCAACGTGACGCGCCTAACAACACATTCTCACTCTCCCATCGCATAAAATACGGACGCTTGGCGTTTGTTATTCACGTATTCAGTACTCTTGATGTCACTTTTGGACGCTCTGGCTCGGGACTTACTGACCGACATGCAGCACAAGAACAGACAGTTAGGTTTAGGGAAAGATCGTGGGTGGGGTTATAAAATATGTTTCTGTGACATGCTGGGCAAGAACAGGACACAAACTGTGGTCTCCTGGGTGAAAGTCCTGTCCTTTCATACTAAAAGATGGCGTACGCATAAAAACCTAAAAGTACGTACTCCGAAATTGTCACATGTATAAAACCGGGCCTGCGCACCTTTCCTTTATATACGTGAGCGAGCCACCGACCCTGCCTTGCCTCATACCATAAATTACTATGCAAATGACTATAGATGGGCCCCGACGTTATTTCTGTCCAATTACAGGGCTAATGCTGCAAAACACTAAAAAGTAAATAAATAAAAACTTCACCGACTGTGAGATTGAGATGCCCATCGTGGAGGTGGAGGCGAGGATTTTTTTTTTTGGAGGTTTGTCATCTGGGATAAGCAATAAAAGAAAATCTGCACAGTGTGCAGATTTTCTGTTGTAGGTTGGTGTATGCACAGAGAACCGAACCATGGCAGAACAAAAAAATAAAAGTCTGGTAATGAGTGGATATCAGGAGAAGAGTGGCGGCGCCACACAAAAAACACAACCCTCTGGCAGCTTGTTAGCGGATAAGAGACAAGCCCACGCAATAGTGCATGTCAGTCCAAATTATGCACAATAGGGTAAGCAGTTTGAACCCAATGATTTAATGCCATTTTATTTTCTAAGTTTATAGGCCTAATGTGGAAACTGAGTCCAGGCCAAGCCAACCAGACTCCAGATAATTATGTTTTTTTCATACAGAGCGTCATAGACGGTAACTGAAGTAGATGGAGTTTTGGCACTTTGTGGACGGACCGCACATTCTCACGGCTGCTTCAGAATTTGCGTGGCGACCCACACATTCTCACAGCAAGTTCATTTTTTTTTAACAACCAGCGTACACAACCTTGTCGTGCGTACGCAATGTATATACATGAAGCCCCTGGATTCTCTATAACAGAACTACAATGTCTACATTTGCACACAAGGATGGGGGTGAGGGTTGGGTTGGGTCAGACACATTCATTCAAAACTATATGCTACAGGACCGGCAGGTGCCCCCGCCGCACCAGAACATGAGACGTCAATTTTGGTAGGTGCTTGTTTAAATGCTGCAATGTCATACTGTACACACACATACATCAAAACTGTAACTAAACCTATTTTTTTTTTTCACTTAGGAGCTTATACCTAATATTGTAGGACTGTACTGTGATGCAGAATGAAACGCAACAATAACGTAGGTACAGTCTAGTGCAGGAAGTTTAAGACATACCTGTGCTCCAGTGTAAATGTCCGTATTATGGATGCTAGCATCTCAGGTTGGGCTGGCCTCTCTGCATAGCCTCCCTTATCGTCAGGCAATGATTTATGACATGCTCCACCAAAGTGGCCCCAATGTTGTCCGAAATACAGTACAGGCCAAAAGTTTGGACACACCTTCTCATTCAATGCATTTTCTTTATTTTCATGACTATTTACATTGTAGATTCTCACTGAAGGCATCAAAACTATGAATGAACACATATGGAATTATCTACTTAACAAAAAAGTGTGAAATAACTGAAAACATGTCTTATATTTTAGATTCCTCAAAGTAGCCATCCTTTGCTTTTTTGATAGCGCTGCAAACCCTTGGTGTTCTCTCAATGAGCTTCAGGAGGTAGTCACCTGAAATGGTTTTCACTTCACAGGTGTGGCTTGTCAGGGTTAATTAGTGGAATTTTTTCCCTTTATTGATGGGGTTGGGACCATCAGTTGTGTTGTGCAGAAGTCAGGTTGATACACAGCCGACAGCCCTATTGGACAACTGTTAGAATTCATATTATGGTAAGAACCAATCAGCTAAGTAAAGAGAAACGAGTGGCCATCATTACTTTAACAAATGAAGGTCAGTCAGTCCGGAAAATTGCAAAAGAAAAAAAACAAGTGCTAAGCATTCTGGGAACTCCTTCAAGACTGTTGGAAAACCATTTCAGGTGACTACCTCTTGAAGCTCATCAAGAGAATGCCAAGAGTGCGCAAAGCAGTATTAAGAGCAAAGGGTGGCTACTTTGAGGAATCTAAAATATAAGACATGTTTTCAGTTATTTCACACTTTTTTGTTAGGTACATAATTCCATATGTGTTCATTCATAGTTTTGATGCCTTCAGTGAGAATCTACAATGTAAATAGTCATGAAAATAAAAAGGAAACGCATTGAATGAGAAGTTGTGTCCAAACTTTTGGCCGGTACTTTATGTTTAAGTCTGTTGTCTGGTACTTTTCTTTGTTATTGTCCTCTCCTCCTATTCCTCTCTATCTTGCTTGAATTGTCTCCATGTTTTTCAAAGTTCTCGCAAAAGAGGAGAGCTTGCCTGCAGTGCTAAGGTTCAGACTGTGCCAATTACAGGTTTTGCACTTTGAATCAATCAACAATCAACCCTTTATGGTAATTTTCTGGGTGAGGACAGTTTGTTATTAAAGGACCACCCCATACCCCATACATAGCCTTAACCGAGTGTTATACAGTAGTTGCCCCACGACAACCTTAGACATGTTGCCTTAAGCCCAATTTTTCACTGACCTGAACCATATAGCGTATAGTTGCCGTGCGCAGATTTTGTACAACATTGGCACTGAATGTAATTTGAAGTTTTGCAGAAGTGGCAAATGATGATGTTCTTGTCTGGTGATAGGGTTGTGATGTTCATGTCGCATTCAGCGGTTTCTGATTCGTGAATGAACATCAACGTTGTAATTACTACTGTGGCAGGGTTAGCTCAGTTGGTAGAGCAGGCGCACATATATAGAGGTTTATTCCTTGACGCACAAGGTCCAGGGTTCGAGTTTGACCTGTGACGATTTTCCTGCATGTCCCCCCCTGTTCCCCCCCTCTCTCCCCTTTCATATCTAACTGGCCTATCCATTAAAGGGTGGAAAATCTTTAAAAAAAAATAATAAAAAAAAAAAAGTTGTAATTACTACTGAAAATGGAGACCTATCTGACTTGACGCTTAATTATACGGAAGTGCCTGAAAACCAAACAAACTGGACGGCTCACATCAGTCACAACCCATCATTCAAGAACATTTAATGGGATATAGTGTTATAAGGTCAGTGCACAGTATTTCTAACACCCAACTCTGCAATCATACAACCATTTTGAGTTGTCTGTCAACTTGAGCACTTGCAAGTCATAAACATAGGAATCCCATCTCTAGAATAGAATAGTTTATTTGTCATTGCTTTACAGAAAACGGAAAGCAGTTTTGCAGCTCCGCATTGACTGCATAACACATCATTTAAAACACAAACAGCCATGATTTAAGTTAAAAAATTGCATAAGGGATTAGGGTAGATGAAAGTGCATACAGTGCTAACAGACAGACAAACCGGCAGCACGCACACAAAAACCATCCCTTACAATCATGGACATCAATGAGGTATTGATCTTACAGTTTTTGCCTGTGACTTTATCAACGTAACTGAGAAAACAGCAAGCTCTTGTTTTAAAATAAGTGCTGCAAATATTCCTGTGTCTTGTTTTTGTAACAATTCTACTCTACTATATGCATGAGATAAAATCCATAATAAATCAATTTAACACTAAGTAGAATATAATAATCACAACTATGTAATATATGGAAATGAAATGCTAATGAGTTCTATTCTGCAGATGTTTTTTCATATTCTGTTGCTAATTGTTGACCTCAGGTATAGGATTTCATATAGTTAAGCCATCTTTTTACTTACCACTACATAACTGGTGGGAGCAGCTCAGTTTCCACATAAATCATACTGATAACTTGGTGACCTTGCTGAAGTAAGCCTTATCTACCACACTTGTGAAACCACGTTTGAATTTTTCTACACGCTAAGAAGGTCCTGTAGTGCACACTAAGCCAATATTTCAACACAAAGTAACACTGCCTACAGCTGTGTTCTACTTCTGGTGAGACTCAACTACAGAACTAATAATCCAAACCATAAGAAGTTGCTAAGATCAAATAAAAATGGCAGAGGCCTTGTCATTGAATAATAGGAAGGAACAAGTCAAGTCAAGAATGATTGTAATGCTTGAACCCAAGTGGAAAATCAGTCATCAGTTGACAAAAAGCTTTTACAGCCACTTACTTGGAACACTCACCCACTCAGGAGTAATTAGGGCTTTATGAAGCACACTTGATCTGGCTACGTATTGATTCTATGAAACTTGGTAAGTCTTCACAGAAACAACTGTGTGTGTGTGTGTGTGTGTGTGTGTCTGTCTGTGTGTGTCTGTGTGTGTCTGTGTGTGTCTGTGTGTGTCTGTGTGTGTGTGGGTGGGGTATTCATGTATGTTTAGTCGTTTTTCCGCCACAAGAGGGAATCTGTTACAACGCATTCCAGACAAGATAGTTTTTTTCATTATTTATTGAAATGAGTGTGTGGTCCTGAAATGGAAATTGATGCAAACAATTAGTACAACCTACATTTACATATTTCAACAAGTTGTGACATGCCTTATAGATACACAGTGCAACAAAATATGCTTTAGAGCATGTGGTTCCTAAACTGGGGTCCAGGCACCCCTCAGGGGGGCGGCAAAGATGACAGGGGGGGGGCACAAGTCTTTATCTGGTTTGAGGTTGAGGTAAAAAAAGAATATTTGCATGTTAAACAAATTATGATAATACACTAGAATATATAATGTATACAAAAGTCTGTATGAAAACTATATATTTTGTTGTATCCTCGTTTTTCCTGCCGCCACGGCATCACTATTTTATGAATGAAACATGGCGAAGAAACGTAACAGTGCTGATAACTCCTCTGTATCAAAAAAGAAAGTAAGGCTCTATCTCGAGAGTTACCTCAACTTCGGTTTTGGGGGGGGGCTCAGCTTTTCTTAGACATGAGTAGGGGGGCGCCAAGGAAAAAAGGTTGGGAACCACTGCTTTAGAGGTTAAATCACAAAAAATGTATACTTCACTTACATCACTTATTCATAAAGACTTGCTGCTGTTATAAATGCATAAGGTGCTTCTAGAAAGCAATCGGGGTGTTTGTTTTATTCAATAATAATAATTTAAGCATATTTTCTGCATTTCTTTTGCTGGAAGATCACAAAGATGGAAGGAGTCCAGGGACGTTGGAACTATAATGTGGAAGGGGGTGCTGTAAATATATTTGTGGTCTGTCGGTCTGTGTAGGGGTGGTCCGGGGGGCATGCAATGCAGTATTTTCAGAGGACTTGTTAATGCTTATTGCACAATCATGAAGTTGCTGCCACCGTGTTTTCTGGCGTATTACGAAGTAGCCTGTGTAATGAGGACGTTCCCTGTCTGTGCAATCAGTGCAATTCTAAATGTGTTTTGTCATCAATTATTTTGCTAATCAAAACACTGAAGACAATTTTCCGCTCTTTGCTCGGCAGGACAAGCAGCATCTCAGCTGAGAACGGGACTGACAGACAGACAGGCTCGTGTCTCGTCACTAACATTGGTTTGAAGCGGGAGCTATAGTGGTTGTAAAATGTTCATGCATAGTGAATCGCAGCCGACGCTTACGGAAAGCTCTGCTCATATCAATCATGAAAACTTAACAAAACCCTTTATATTAATAAAAAAAAGTGCATGTGCACATGTTGAGACAATATGACAATCACATCATTAGGCTATGACAGCATATATTATTTATGTTGTAAGGAAATATGAAAGTCAGAAATTAAAGTCAATTCTTTATAAAAAAAAAAATATATAGTTTGGTGCGGTCGATAGGGGTCTATGAACAAGTCGGACATTTACGTTATTTATGTTTTTACATTTCAAAAATCTGCAAATCTTTCCTAAGGGTGAAAAAAAATGTATCCACTATATATCAAAGCACCGTACACATTCATACTATTATAACTCATTAAATACATTTAAATTGTATTAGTCCAAATATAATGTTGCTGCTCAGTGAACCAATTTCTTCAAAAAGTTAACTTCAAGCAATCTTCATCTGCATCTTTTCTCCAGCAGCTTCTGAATGGTTTTATACACGTCGGGGGAGGGTGTATAGGTCCAGACACGGCACCCCTTCTCTTCTCTGCTTCTCTTCATAGTCGTCAGATTCATCTACCAACCCTTATAGAATTGGCTCAGGTTTGCCTTGGACCAGTTCTTAGTCATGCTGTCATAGTTTTAGACTGCTGGGGGACTTCATTTGACACACTGAGCTCCTCTTTCCTCTCTCTCTCCATCTGTGTGCACTCATGCCCCAGACATGCTTGTTACTAACCTAGCTCTGGGGAGCTTATTTAGTCTTAATGTTTTATTGCCTCACAGTTTTCTTTGGATTAGTGTGGCACCTCATGGTTTCAGTCCTGCTCTGCACCCTGCTACGCCATGAACTACTACAACTACTATTTCTAGTCATAGTTCTATTATCTTTATTGTGACTATAATTGCAACTGTTCATCGTACCCCGAACCGGCATCGTCAGACAAACGCACACCAAGAGCCTGGGTCTGTCCGAGGTTTCTGCCTAAAAGGACATTTTTCCTCGCCACTGTTGCACCAAATGCTTGCTCTTGGGGGAATTATTGGAATTGTTGGGTCTTTGTAAATTAAAATCTGTAAAGTGTCTTGAGATAACTCTTGTTATGATTTGATACTATAAATACAATTTAACAAATAACTATAAGTGGAATTGAAATAAAATAAAATGTATCCTCTCTTAGCGATAAAATAGTGCTTATGTGATCTATGTGAATCAGATATATTTGACGGGTACAGTTGTAGCTGTGCTGAAATGTTGTTAAAGCTAATATGAGCCGACAGACGTTTGTCAAAGCTTAACATAATTCCACTCTCAGGCTTTTTACGTCCATGTCCACTGTCAGGTTTTATAGCCGGACACACTCCCCAACACCGCCTGCCCACTGAGTTATGTATGAGTTAGCCATAAGAGAATACTACTCTGCTTAGAGATTTATACAAGCGTACAGGCCATCAGGCCTGCATTATCACTGGATAATCAATGGACTCTGTGGTAATGGTGCTGCTCTTACAGCTCAGAGCGTGGCCTATAGCTTATGTTTATGAGGCAAGCTTGCAGATGATGGATGGATTGGTGTTAGATAGCGCTTCTATGATTTCAAACCAGCTCTTAAATTAGTAGTTTTTTTACAATCGCTAAAATCCTTTTGTCCAATCTGTAGTGACATTTCCAAGTGGGAATCACTGAAAATGTGCGGGGACCAATCTACTTCCCTCAAACATTTTTAACATTTCCTACATTTTGGTGCCTTTAGCTACGTTTTTGAAAGTTAATTGAAACATTAAGGTCACCAAAAAATTTCTTGTTTAGTTTTATGCCAACCAAGCTGACTGGCTACTGTTAGCTTTTAACTCAAGAGAAAGTCTGCAGATTTTCTGTTCTGCCGTACATGCAGATTAATGTCTCCAGTACCCGCCAGTAAATCTCCCGTTGGATGACTCGTTTCAGAATGGTTGAAAATCGTCAACTTTCCCTCTTAAGTGTTTAGCCATAAACCATAACCATAAACAATACTGGCTTGTCATGTCAATGTCATCCTCGTCAGCTCCACACTCTTGTCAAAAATTGCCACGTCCGGTTGCAAAAAAACAAGATGGCAACACCCAAACGCCATGTGTAAAACTCAAAAGAGATTTTTTGGTGGAGTATTACTATATACTCCTCTTTATCTGTTTCTTCTCTTCACTCTAATTCTGTCAGCAAAGCCAACATTTCCATCTCTTTTCACCTTTACTCCAACTTTACTCTGTCTTCCTCCTTCCTCACTCCATACTTCACTTACTTTATCTGGGTGTCACTGTGTCGGAATGTATTTGGAGCTAAATTATTCATTAGAGAACTGGAGGGCAATCAAAGAGACTGGTACCCTAGCAGGGCCAGTGTGTGTATATGTGCACGTGCTCAACAGAATGTGTAGATGCATGCATACTTGGTTTGTGTGTGAGAGAGAGAGAGAGAGAGAGAGAGAGAGAGAGAGAGAGAGAGAGAGAGAGAGAGAGAAAAAAAAAAAAAAAAAAAAAAAAAAAAAAAAAAAAAAAAAAAAAAAAAAAAAAAAAAAAAAAAAAAAAAAAAAAAAAGAGAGAATAACAGGCTGGAAGAAAGAGATTACATAGAAACCCGGGGGGAGCCGAACACAGAGCCCTGCAGCTCTCCTTACAGCCCAGGAATGCTAATGTAATAGTAATGCATATGTGTGTATGTATGTATGGCAGTACAGAGGAGGATGTAGACTTGTTAGATAATGATTTCCCCTGATCTAATGTACTGTATAATGCTGGTGTTGAAATTTGAATTGTCTGCTGTAACCTTAACTCACCGTTCTGCCCAAAGCAATTTGAGTTCAGTCAGAAATCCTATTCATGTCAGAAAACATCTTCAGCACTAAGTGATGCCGTTCATAACAGCTACTCCGCCACCACTTTGTCCAATTAACAGGTCTGTTCTGCAAAGCTGACAGGCCACAGTGAGTACCAACAGTCATGACGAGTTCAAAACTGGGGTAAAAACACACACACACACACACACACACACACACACTCTCTCTCTTGACCAAAGCTCAACGAAATGTCATACTGTCCTTCCTGCTGGTCCTCTGGGGAGTTCCCCTACTGGGGTGATTTCCACTCTTATGGGGGTTTAAGTTCAGTAGAAGAAGATCATACTACTCTGTGGGCAGACAGGAAGGGTGTTAACACTCTCCATGGGAGCGTTCAATTACAGTCTGCACAGAGGGGGAACGGCGGTCAACACTATATGGTGAATACTGATTTCAGTGTTGCTACAGTAGATACAATTAATTCTATATGCACATGTGAAGCCAGTTTATTATTGGCGAACAGGAAACAAATGAGTGGAGCAACAGCAAATGCAGATGCTACAGGATACAACTCCTCACTGAATGTCCTATACGTTAGGCCGGCACATACGGCTAAATGTCAAGTCCATGCCCCCTTTTGGGGGATAGAAAACAGGCGATCCCATAGAAGTCGATGCAATTTGACATGTCTTTGGATCATAATTTGTACTAATGTGTATGGATTTATTTGTTGAACAAATGTTTGTTTTATGCACATGTCTAATGTTTATTTTGTGACCTTGCCTGAACCTCAGCGTTGTTAAATAATGGTTGATGGCCGCCATGTCCCCTCAGTTTTCCCCCTTATCAGTGGATCAATGACCCAACAGGGTGGCCGCATACTGCTTGTGTGGAAATAGATATTTGATTAAATCGCTATTGTTATGCTGAGTGTCGACTAATTAATCAACCTGTTTTTAATAACCAACTGTTGGATCTATAGGCTGACGTGTTAAGACAATGCTCCTCACCACCATCACACAACAACTTACTAAATGGCTATTCAGACAGACGTGAAATACATTACATTTCATTTTACATTACATTTAGCTGATGCTTTTATCCAAAGCGACATCCAATAAGTGCAATAAACCATGAAGGTAAAAACTCAGAACAGCAAGAATCCCAAAGTACATTAGCTTCAAATAAGCCCAACCACAAAGTGCACCAGATAATGTGATGTATTTTGCTGTAGATATACACTGCCCCCATAGGATGTACCTCATCATATTGGTGACCTTTGACCTTTTTTCAGGAACCACCATCCCTACAACTAGTCAGACAATCGCTGATTAATTAGCCATTGTATTGTCCATATATATACAGTTGGTGGTGCCTGAATAAAGATCAAAGGTCAATGGACTTTTTCCAGCTGGTTCTGTGTTAGGCGGTCTTCTCTGCTTCCTTCCAAGATTATGTTATTTCCTTGAGTTCTGCCTCCACAAACCTTCTCCAGCTGTTCCTGGGTCTTCGGGCTTTCTTTTCTCTTGTTGGTTCCAACTTAAAGGGTAACTACCGTTTTTTTCAACCTGGACCCTTTTTTCCTATGTTTTTGTGTGTAAGTGACTGATAGGAACAACAATCTTTTAAATTGGTCCGATATTAAGCGTGAACGCTGTAACCTGCAGTCACAGACCAAGCTGCAATGTAACCCTATGGGGCAAATGTGCATGGGCAATTTGGTCCACTAAAAGTGCTTTATTTTGCCACTGACAGGCTCAGTTTATTATTCTAAGTGTCTTATAACATTATTGAAAGGATCCCTTCAGGGATAGACCTTAAAAACCTCTTTGAGACCTTTCTGTTTAACCAGAAACAGCTCTGAAGTCACTAATGCCAAACCCACCAGACTCCATTTTAAAAACAATACTTAGCGTGTATGGAGCCAACATATTTTTTCAATTCAATTTTATTTATAGTATCAAATCATAACAAAAGTTATCTTGAGACACTTTACAGATAGAGTAGGTCTAGACCACACTCTGTAATTTCCAAAACCCCAACAATTACAGTAATTCCATCAAGAGCAAGCATTAGCAGTGGCTATCGCGACAGTGGCAAGGAAAAACTCCCTTTTAGGAAGAAACCTCGGCAGACCCAGACTCTTGGTAGGCGGTGTCTGACGGGCCGGTTGGGGGTGTGATGAACAGTGGCGTAATAGTCACATTAATGGTCACAGTGACGTCGAAGGTTATTGTGGAAGTTCATGTCATAGCAGGGCACATCGTGTCATACTGAGTAGTGCTGTCCCCTATACCGGATCCAGACTACTCTGTGCATAGGAACATCACAGCAGGGCGTTGCGGGATGTAGCGTGGCGCTGCAGAGCATGGGTGGATGCGGCGGATGCAGCAGGATGCGGCGGATGCAGCAGGATGCAGCGGATGCAGCAGGATGCGCAGGATGCAGCAGGATGCAGCAGGATGCGGCCGGGATTTGCAGAGAATCACAGAGCATAGCTCTGCGAAGAAGAAACATAAGGACTCCGGGGAGTAAACTCCCCAGAGCTAGATTAGTAACAAGCAATTCTGGGACAGGATGCATACAGAAGTAACAAGTAGAGATGAGAGAGCAGCTCAGTGTGTCATAGGAAGGAAACAGCATCCCCTGCAGTCTAGAATTGTAATAGCATAACTAACTACGAGGAGAAGCAGGTGGGCCGGGTTAGGTGGACGCTGCAAGTCCTCACTCCCTAACTATAAGCTTTGTCAAAGAGGAGGGTTTTCAGTTTACTCTTGAATGTGGCGACGGTGTGCCCGCCCCGCAACCCAGACGGGGAAGCTGGTTCCACAGAAGCGGAGCCTGATAGCTGAAGGCCCTGGCCCCCAGTCTACTTCCAGAGACTCTAGGAACCACGAGTAGCCCCGCATTCCGGGAGCGCAGTGCCCTAGTGGGACAATAAGGTACTAAGAGCTCTTCTAGGTATGATGGTGCTTGACCATTTAGAGCTTTGTAAGTCAGGAGGAGGATTTTAAATTCGATCCTAGACTTCACAGGAAGCCAATGCAGAGAAGCTAATACAGGAGAAATATGATCTCTTCTCTTAGTTCTCGTCAGAACACGTGCTGCAGCATTCTGGATCAGCTGGAGAGCCTTAAGGGACTTATTTGGGCAACCTGATAATAAGGAATTGCAGTAATCTAGTCTAGAAGTAACGAATGCATGGACTAGTTTTTCAGCATCATTCTGAGACAGGATATTCCTGATTTTGGCAATGTTACGAAGATGGAAAAAGGCTATTCTTGAGGTTTGTTTTAAATGGGCGTTGAAGGATATATCCTGATCAAAAATAACTCCCAAATTTCTGACCGCAGTGCTGGAGGCCAGGGCAATACCATCCAGAGTAGCTATATCTTCGACAAACGGGTTCGGCAGTGCGTTGTCCTATCACAATAACTTCCGTTTTGTCTGAGTTTAACATCAGGAAGTTGTGGGTCATCCAGGATTTTATATCCTCAACACACGTTTGAAGTCTTGCTAACTGACCACTTTCATCTGGCTTAATTGACAGATATAATTGGGTATCGCTCTGCGTACGTGATAATTAATTGAGTGTTTCCTAATAATATGTCCTAGAGGAAGCATATATAAGGAAAATAGAATTGGTCCAAGCACTGAGCCTTGAGGAACGCCATGGCTAACTTTGGCGGCTTGGAGGGTTTATCGTGCATGTTAACAAATTGGGATCGCTCAGAGAAATAAGACTTAAACCATTTTAGTGCAGTTCCTTTAATTCCGACCAAGTGTTCTAATCTCTGTAACAGGATTGTATGATCAATAGTGTCAAATGCAGCACTAAGATCTAGTAAAACAAGAATGGAGACAAGTCCTTTGTCTGCAGCTGTTAGAAGGTCGTTAGTAATTTTCACCAGTGCCGTCTCTGTGCTATGATTCTTTCTAAATCCTGATTGAAAATCATCAAATAAACTGTTGCTATGTAGAAAATCACATAACTGATTAGCAACCACCTTCTCAAGGATCTTGGATAGAAAGGAAAGGTTGGATATAGGTCTATAGTTTGCTAAGACCTCAGGATCCAGGGTCGGTTTTTTCAGAAGAGGTTTTATCACAGCTATTTTAAATGACTGCGGTACATAACCTGTTAATAAGGACATATTGATCATATCTAGTAGTGAAGTGTTTACCACGGGTAACGCTTCTTTGAGTAGCCTCGTTGGGATGGGGTCCAAGAGACAGGTAGATGGCTTAGCTGAGGATATCTTTAACATTAATTGTTGAAGGTCTATAGGATAAAAGCAGTCTAAGTATATGTCCGGATTAGTCGTTCGTTCTAGCGGTCCTGTATTTAAAGATGAACTGTTAGAAGTTGAGGGCAAAAGGTGATTAATTTTATCTCTAATTGTTATAATTTTATCATTAAAGAAGCTCATGAAGTCATCACTACTCAGAGCTAGAGGAATAGATGGCTCAGTAGAGCTATGACTGTCTGTCAGCCTGGCTACAGTGCTGAAAAGAAACCTTGGGTTGTTCTTATTTTCTTCTATTAGTGAAGAGTAATAGTCTGATCTGGCTTTTCTTAAGGCCTTCCTATAGGTTTTGAGACTTTCTTGCCAATCCAGACGGGATTCTTCCACTTTGGTGGAGCGCCACTTACCCTCGAGGTTTCGCGAGACTTGTTTCAATCTGCGAGTTTGTTCGTTATACCAAGGAGCTGTTTTCCTTCGCTTCATCGTCTTCTTTTTGAGAGGAGCGACAGAGTCCAAGGTCGTCCGTAGGCAAGTCGCAGCACCGTCCACAAATGCATCAACCCGAGAGGGACTGAGGTTTACATAGAGGTCCTCTGTTATTCTAAGGCACGACATAGAGTCAAATGCTGTTGTAATTTCTTCCTTAAATTTCACTATAGCATTGTCAGATAGGCATCTAGTGTAGAAGCCATTATCTAGTTTAGTATGGTCAGGTAGCAAGAATTCAAAAGTAATTAAAAAATGATCTGATAATACCAAATTCTGCGGAAATATTATTAAATCCTCAATTTCAATACCATATGCCAGCACAAGGTCGAGGGTGTGGTTAAAACAGTGCGTCGCCTTGTGCACAGTCTGACTGAAACCGATTGAATCCAGTAATGTGTTGAAAGCAGTAGTAAGGCTATTGCTGTCAACGTCCACATGGATATTAAAATCACCTACAATAAGTACTTTGTCTGATTTAAGGACTACACATGATAAAAACTCTGAGAATTCAGATAAAAATTCAGAATACGGACCTGGAGCTCGGTAGACAACAACAAATATAATTGGCTGTTCTGATTTCCGTGTTGGATGTTGAAGATTAAGAACAAGGCTTTCAAAAGAGTTATAATTCAGTTTGGGTTTAGGATTAATTAACAGGCTTGAATCAAATATGGCTGCAACTCCCCCTCCTCGGCCTGAGCCTCTAGGAATTTGAGTATTAATATGACTGGGAGGAGTCGCTTCATTTAGACTAACATATTCTTCATGGCCCAGCCATGTTTCAGTAAGACAGAATAGATCAATTTGATTATCAGATATCAATTCATTTACTAGTACTGCTTTAGAAGACAGAGATCTGATATTTAGTAATCCACATCTAATTTTCGTCTCTTTTTCTATCATTGCAGTGGTAGTTTTAATTCCAATTAGGTTGTTAAGTATTGCCCCTCTATTCACCACTTTGTGTGGTCTGTTGTTGATTATAATTGGAATAGTACTAGTACTACATGTTACTGGAATAGTACCAGTACTACACGTTACTGGAATAACACTAGTACTACATGTTATCCTGCAGAAAACATTTTCAGATTCATCCACTTGTATAGTGCTATCAGGATCAATGCCTGGGGGACATGAATATGTGATATTTTCAACATAATGTCAATACTTGCCTTTCAGTGTGGTCGTTATGTTGTCAGATAGCATCCTGGCTCCGTGTCGGTTTGGGTGGAGACCATCAAGCTTCAGTAGGTTGGGCATCTCCCAGAACAGGTTGAAGTTGTCGACATAGGGAATGCTCAGGGAAGTGCAGAGTGGTTCCAGCCAGGTGTGGAGCCAGAACAGTCTGGACCATCTCTCCGCACCCTTCCTGTATGTAGGTAGAGGCCCAGAGATGACAATCCGCTTACCTGTACCCATCAGGGTGGAGAGGAGAGTGGTGAAGTCTTCCTGGAGTGCTATCGACCGTCCCGCTCTGATGTCGTTTGTGCCCACATGCACGATGATGTTGTCGACCTTGGCGTGGCGGGCGAGGATGCTGGGAAGTTTGTGCTGGATGTCACGGACCTTGGCACCGGGGAAGCAGTAGACCTTGGAGGGACCGCTAGGTAAAGGGGGAATGTGGAGGTCCCTTACCATGGAGCTTCCGATGATCAGCGTGGAGGTTGATGAGTCCGAGGGGGGAGAGTCCGCCCTCAATGGGCGCGTCGACTGTGTGGCTGGACCAGGATGAGCTGCGTGGGGACGTGGCAGAGGAGGGAACTCCTCGTCGTTCGTCAGAATGCTGTAGCGGTTTTCTAGTTGTAGGGGTTGGGCTGGGGCTGAGCGTTGTCCTGACCGCCTGCTCTGGTGCTTGCTTACACGCCAGAGACAACAGGGACAGAGGTTGTATTAGTGCGTGGTGGGGTGAGAGTATTGCAGGGCACAGTGGAATCAAAACATCCGTCAGTGTGTGTGTGGGGGGAACTTCCAATGATAATGGAGTCGAGGAACTCTTCACTTGCCTTGATCTGGTGGAGAGTCGATAATCTGGCTTCAAGTTCCACTATCTTCTGGCTGAACAGGAGGCACGAGTCACAGCCAGGTGAACAGCTGAGGGGGGGCATCGTGTAGCTTGCTAGTTTAGCTAGTAGCAACGTTGATGGAGGCCTTCTCCTAAAACCTAAAAACCTTCACAAGTCGAAATACAATGCAGGTGCTCCTGCTTGTATTAGCAAGCTGTGGATAGCTCGTTACTGTTACCAAAATATGGAATAGATTAGATTTCCCAGGAGGCAAAATCCTGAGTGGTTCGCTTTAACTCCCGCTAGCAGGCAGGCTAACTAGCCGTTAGCACAACAAATACCTAGACGTTAGCTAACGGAGCGGAGTAAAGTTTTGCAAACAACGGAGAAACTGCGGCCAGACAGGTCCGGTTAAAATACAGCTAAACGGTGTAATTAGTGACTGTATTTCGTTGTGGAGGACTTAAAATCGCAAGACGTTAAGCGTCTGCCGTTATCGTCTGTAACAAGAAACAAGAAAGAAATTTTCACACGTAAATCGATAAACTATGTGTTTATTTCAACCAAAACAGCTTTTCATAATTTTATTTTGTTTCTGTCGACTTTGAATTTAGTGTTTTATAATAATAAAAGTCTTCACTTTAGCAAACGCAACATCGCGGATGTTTTTATGTTTAAAAAATAGATCTTATGCTTTAACAGAAAGGTCGACCTCCTTGTAAATCCTTTCCATAATTTTGTCAGACACTTAGAATATTAATCTGAGTCGGTGGCAAAAGGAGCACTTTTATGAAGGTAAATACAAGCTACCTTGTTTCGCTGCTGCCGAATGCAGTGTATTCAATGTTGTACCCATCAGTCACTGAGACACAAAAACATAGAAAAATAGGATCCAGGTTGAAAAAAACTATAGTTACCCTGTATCTAATACTATATATATATATATATATATATATATATATATATATATATATATATATATATATATATGTCTGCTGAATCGGTCAAACATCCTCTGACTACCAAATGACTGACAAGCCAGCGGCGGCCGGATCCTCTTACTCTGTATGAGCCCCAATGCAAACTTTTTGAACAGCTCACAAAGGCTCAGTATATCAGAAGACATGGATCTGACACTACAGTGTAAGGTGACATGCTTTTAAGCAACATTTCATTTCCAGGGAGAAGACTTCCCACTTCCTGTAGGGTCTCAGGTGATTGACAGGAAACCAAGCGTAACAGAATGCGCAGCACACTCGCCCTGACAAACAACGAGTGATCAAACCAGAGCTGAGAGTGTGTGACAAATTGTCCTGATACACTGGCTGCTAGTGCAGTCAGAAGACAAGCTTTTGTGCTCTTCATCTTTATATCTGACAATGACTGGATGTGGCTTGCATTTATCTGTAAGTTGTGGAAAGTTTTATTTATTTTACCAGTTGCAGTTGTCAGTAATGTTATCTCGAGTGCCTCAGCGTTTGCTAAGAGGACTGTTTAGTGTGAGGTAAACAGGGCCATAGCATCTTTAGCTTTTAAGATCAAGAGCAGGGAGGAAGGAAAAACACTCATATATATTTACAAAGGAATTCTCAAGACGGACCGACAGGGAATGCTCACCAACTCTGCTACTCACCACTACTAACTAAACTACCTGCCCAGCACCACAGAGCAGACAGCCAACGTTAGCAACTAGCTGGTGAACCGTCGATCATTTTGCTAAATACCCAGTTTCATTTCTGATGATGAAGATGATGAATTTTATTTCGGTTAACATACATGAAAGAAACAATTATTTCCCACAATTGTCCACCGTAGTTAACCAAAAAAGGAATAGGCTGAATCCAACAAAACTAAATGAAACCAAATACTTGAGTAGTATCCAAGAATACATTTTACAATTTTACATTTTATTCAAATTACTTCATAACTTTTGAAACTCAAACAAGTTCATTCATTAAACTCATTCCATAATTTATCCCCCAAAACTGAAAGACGTCTGTATTTTACATTAGTCCTCACTTTACCAGTTTCAAAGATAGAGAACCGCCTAAATTAAAATTACCTTCTCTTAATAAAAAAAAAGAATACAGACAGGCCATTGTTCATTACTTGAAAAAGTATTTCCAAGGTTTTTAAATATACAAGATCTGGAAATTTTAAGATGCTCATTTCTCAGTGATTATTGGACATGTGAACAGAACCCACATACTAATTGTGCTCTGTGTCAGCTGAATGTGTAAATAGCCATCTAACATTTAAGTCATAACAACTGTATACTAATAAATTGTAATTATTAAGCACCTTTCACAAAACCCAAGGACACAAACCGAGCTAAGCTAAGGGAGGTTGTAGGCTGTGGTGAACAGGTGGTGTTTGAGGAGTTTTTTTGAACACGTCCAGGGATGTAGCATTGCCGATATCTGCAGGGAGGGTGCAACACTGCAACAGTGAAGGCTCTGTCTCCGAAGATACATTGTCTGGTGTGGGGAATGGAGAGCAGGCCAGCATCTGAGGACCGCAGGTTTCGGGGTGGGGTGTATGGATGGAGGAGGTCGGAGAGGCACTTTGGGGCCAGGGAATGGAGGGATTTGTAGGTGAGAAGGAGGATTTTATATGTGGTGTGGGACTTAATTAGGAGCCAATGAAGGTGGATGAGCGTTGGGGTGATGCGCTGCCAGGTCTTGGTGTGGGTGAGGACCCTGTCGGCAGAGTTTTGGACATACTGGAGCCTGTCCAGGGTTTTGCCGGGAACTCCAGACAGGATGGGGAAGTGTTGTTCAGCTTCAAAATGACTGTGGAATTACAGTTTTTCAAGCAAAATGTCTCCTGTGTCAAAGACTCTTCCAACCTACTTGCATGACCACATGACATGTCACTTGTCACGGAACATGTAAGCATCAGTTTAATGTCCCATTTCATGCTCATTACAAGGTTCACATTTATATTGTGGTTTTCTACTAGAACATGTTTCCTTTAATGTTCAAAACACACATTGTATCTCATACTGTCTGTCTGAATATACCTGACTCTGTCTGAAACGCTCCGTTTTAGCACCTGTCTTTTTATCCCGAAGAAGCCCAGTCTGCTCTGATTGGTCAGCGTTTTGCGCAAGGCACGGGTCATTTTGAGCATTCAGAGCAGGTAACATTTCACAGGGAGAGCGTAAACCCGCCCCTTGCATCTCTATTCTCATTCCAATTAGTTTCAGTATTGCGGATCTAACGTTAAGTCACACTTAACTGGACAACACTCAGGTAAAACAGCAAAATGCCATGCAGCTTCAAACAATTCATTTGCATTTTGGAAGATAGACGGGATTCTGAACAACGATGCCCGCGCTGCGCACACACACACACACACACACACACACACACACACACACACACACACACACACACTGCGTTACTTCACGCAGCACATGTAAATTGTTATATCCGTGACATTATAATAATGAAGGAACGGAGACCGTATGCAAGTTATTTTACGGAGTCAGAACGCTCACTGAACTACACATACAGTACTTTTTCATGTAATACCCTGTTCACCAGTAGGGGGTGATCAATTAGCGATCAAACAGGTACATAACATAACTGACCAAGGATTATTGACTGCCGCTGGCGCAGATGAACTAACGCTATACTCTTTACTGTAAGTAGCCTACAATAAAACCTCCATGATGATCAATACTCAATACCCACCTAGCTGTTCTACAGGCATAAACATGTAGAAACAAATATTTCAGTCCGCTCTGTCTGTGCTGACCACATGGGCGTAAATCTGATCTAACAGTAGGGGGGGGACAATAAACATAACATTTTTTTCAATTTTTGAAGGGGACACAAATAATACAGCCAATTATACTCATAGAGGACATGTGTACACAGAAGAAAACCTTAATACTATCATTAGTGTAGCATGGAGACTGTACCATTATCCTTCTTTTCAGTGTTTCTCTTGATTCAATGAAAATGCTGACTAAATTGACCAAAATATTCTTCTTCAAAACCATGTATTTATTTTTAAGTTATTTACAATCAAGCCACAAAAATATCTTAAAACATAATGACTTATTTTGAAAAAGTTCAATTCAATTTTATTTATAGTATCAAATCATAACAAGAGTTATCTCGAGACACTTTACAGATAGAGTAGGTCTAGACCCCACTATAAATTCCAAAACCCCAACAATTACAGTAATTCCCTCAAGAGCAAGCATTAGCAGTGGCTATTGCAACAGTGGCGAGGAAAAACTCCCTTTTAGGAAGAAACCTTGGCAGACCCAGACTCTTGATAGGGGCCGGTTGGGGGTGTGATGAACAGTGGCAAATAATAGTCACATTAAAGATAATGGAACAGTGACTTTGAAGGTCATCGTGGAAGTTCATGTCATAGCAGGCCACATTGTGTCATACTGAGTAGTGCAGTCTCCTATACCGGATCCTGATTACTCTGTGCATATGAACATCACAGCAGGGCATTGCGGGATGTAACGTGGCGCTGCAGAGCATGGGCAGGAGCGGCGGACGCAGCAGGACGCAGCAGGACACAGCAGGACGCAGCAGGACGCGGCCGGGAATTGCAGAAAATCGCAGAGCAAGGCTCTGTGGAGAAGAAACATAAGGACTCTGGGTAAACTCCCCAGAGCTGGGTTAGTAACAAGCATTTCTGGGACAAGATGCATACAAAAGGAAACAAGTGAAAACAGATGAGAGAGCAGCTCAGTGTGTCGTAGGAAGGAAGGAACTTCCCCGGTAGTCTAGAATTATAATAGCATAACTAAGAGAGGCAGGTTAGCTTAGGCCCGGGACACATTAACCCGATTATCCCGTGCCGTCGTCTGTCTGGGGGGCTGTCGGTGTTCATTTTGGCCGACCTGACATGTTCGGTCGGCGGCAGGGAAATCGGGACTCACCCAGAAATGACGAGCGCAATGAGGTGACTACAGTCTCTCAAAATCTGATGAAAATCTTTTAAACTGACCTTTGTTGAGCTGAAATGAAGACAGATTCAGCAACTGCATGGCCTATTTCTTGCTTAAAATGTTTTCAGAAACACGTTTCAGTCAACTATTTTAGTACAATATGAGATCGTATTCTGAACGGCCGCCATGACGGTCTGGCTCTCAATATCCGGAGAAAACAAACCCATGTGACGCGTTCGTCCAATCAGCTGCAATAAGGTACTAGGAGCTATTCTAGATATGATGGTGCTTGACCATTTAGAGCTTTGTAGGTCAGGAGGAGGATTTTAAATTTGATCCTAGATTTCACAGGAAGCCAGTGCAGAGAAGCAAATACAGGAGAAATATGATCTCTTCTCTTAGGCCCTGTTTACACGATGACGCTCCCGGGTGAAAACGAAAAAATATTTTATCAGATGTGCCTTTCATTTATACGGCGACGGCGTTTTTGGGGCTTAAAAACGCAAAAAAGTGAAACCACCTTCCAGAGTGGAAATCTTAAAAACGCTCCACCGTCGCGTTACTGTCTAAAGGGTAAAAACGCAGAAGTCTGAAGACAGCGGTGTGGAGAGAGACGAGAAAAAGGCGTCTGTTGTTACGGAGTAGGCTACAGAAATTATAGGCTTCTGTTAGAATTTCAATGTAATTGCTCAATATTTAAATGATTTCGACAATGTGGATAAGGTTGTTATAGTTCGATGACGATATGTAGGCTATTCATTTGAGCCAGAGCAGGCGACAACGTTGCAGATGGGGGGAGAGAGAGAGAGAGAGAGAGAGAGAGAGAGAGAGAGAGAGAGAGAGAGAGAGCCCAGAGGGGGGGGGGGGGGGGGGGGGGGGGGGGGGGGCCGCCCCAGAGAAGGGTCTTTTTCGCTGAAGGGCCGCGAGGCTCAGTGTATTGGTAGTGATCCCGTGGGTGCTGTGTTGTGGCTTATCGCGGTCAACTGTGCCGGTCATCATCAGACAAACATGCAACTCCACTTCCTCGTCTTTCCAGGCAAGTTTTTGTTGTTCGCTTCGGCATGTTTTGGTTTCGCGCTACTAAGGAGAGAAGTAGAAGGAAGGTTCTACGCAGGCGGGTGCCTTGGTGGTGTTGTGTGGCAGTGCCACCTTGTCACCTGGAGTGCATTACGAAATCGAATTTCACACACTTTTGCGTCACCATATGCACGCAGATTTCCCCCCCATAACGCTCGTCTAAACGCAGAATAAAAAGTGATAACGCAACGCCACTTTTGCGTTTTCTTTTCAGATCGTTTCCGTGTAAACATAGCCTTAGTTCTCGTCTTATGGGACTTATTTGAACAACCTGATGGTAAGGAATTGCAGTAGTCTAGCAGTAACGAATGCATGGACTAGTTTTTCAGCATCGTTTTGAGACAGGATATTCCTAATTTTGGCAATGTTAGGAAGATGGAAAAAGTCTGTTCTTGAGGTTTGTTTTAAGTGGGCATTGAAGGATATATCCTGATCAAAAATAACTCCTAAATTTCTGACAGTAGTGCTGGAGGCCAGGGCAATTCCATCCACAGTAGCTATATCTTTAGATAATGAAGTTCGGAGGTGCTTTGGTCCCATCACAATAACTTCAGTTTTGTTTGAGTTTAACATTAGGAAATTGTGGGTCATCCAGGATTTTATATCTTTAATAAATGCTTGAAGTTTAGCTAACTGACCACTTTCGTCTGGCTTAATTGACAGATATAATTGGGTGTCTGCGTAACAGTGAAAGTTAATTGAGTGTTTCCTAATAATATTACCTAGAGGAAGCATATATAAGGAAAATAGAATTGGTCCACGCACTGAGCCTTGAGGAACGCCATGGCTAACTTTAGCGTACTTGGAGGGTTTATCGTTAATGTTAACAAATTGGGATCGCTCAGAGAAAAAAGACTTAAAGGAATTTAGCTTATTCACCGTAACCCCCAGAGTAAGACAAGTCGATACATACCCTTCTCATCTCCGTGCGTGCTGTAAAGCTGTCTGACGGCTCCAGCATTAGCTTAGCCCAGCACAGATCCTGCAGGTAACTGGTTCCAACTAGCAACTATAAATTCCCAATAAGTCGGCGTGTTCCTTTAAATCAGCTTAGTGGGATTCCTTTAATGCCAACTAAGTGTTCCAGTCTCTGTAACAGGATGGTATGGTCAATAGTGTTGAATGCAGCACTAAGATCTAATAAAAAAGTATGGAGACAAGTCCTTTGTCAGCAGCAGTTAGAAGGTCATTAGTAATTTTCACCAGTGCCGTCTCTGTGCTATGATGTATTCTAAATCCTGACTGGAAGTCTTCAAATAGATTGTTCCTATGTAGAAAGTCATATAGTTGGTTAGCGACTACCTTCTCAAGGATTTTGGAGAGAAAGGGAAGGTTACATACTGTATAGGTCTATAGTTGGCTAAGACTTCAGGATCGAGGGTAGGTTTTTTCAGAATAGGTTTTATTACAGCTATTTTAAATGACTGCGGTACATGACCTGTTAATAAAGACAAATTGATTGTGTTTAGTATTGTGGTGTTGACCACAGTTAGTGATTCTTTAACTAGCCTCGTTGGAATAGGGTCTAAGAGACAGGTAGTTGGCTTGGCTGAAGAGACCTTTAACATTAATTGTTGAAGGTCCATAGGATAAAAGCAGCTTAAGTATGTATCAGGTCTTATCGTTCTCTCCAGTCCTCCTGCGCCCAATGGTAATTAGAAGTTGAGGGTGAAAGGTGATACATTTAATCTCTAATTGTTATAATTTTATCATTAAAGAAGGTCATGAAGTCATCACTACTCAGAGCTACAGGAATAGATGGCTCAGTAGAGCTGTGGCTATCTGTCAGCCTGGCTACAGTGCTGAAAAGAAACCTTGGGTTGTTCTTAATTTCTTCTATTAGTGTTGAGTAATAATTTGATCTGGCAATTCTGAGGGCCTTCCTATAGGTTTTCAGACTATCTTGCCAATCTACACGAGATTCTTCCAGTTTAGTGGAACGCCATTTACTGTCAAGTTCTCGTGAGATTTGTTTTAATTTGCGAGTTTGGGAGTTATACCAAGGTGCTAATTTCCTTTGCTTCATCGTCTTCCTTTTGAGAGGAGCAACAGAGTCTAAAGTAGTCCGTAGGCAGGCCGTAGCAGTGTCTACAAAATTATCAAGTTGGGAGGGACTCAAATTAACGTAAAGGTCCTCTGTTATATTAAGGCACATCATTGAGTTAAGTGCTGTTGGAATATCTTCCTTAAGTTTAGTTATAGCACTGTCAGATAGGCATCTAGTGTAGAAACTTTTATTTAATTTTTTATGGTCTGGTAATAGGAATTCGAAAGTTATTAAAAACTGATCTGATAATAAAGGATTCTGCGGAAATACTATTAAATCTTCAATTTTGATTCCATATTCTAGCACAAGGTTGAGGATGTGGTTAAAATGGTGCATGGCCTCATGCACATTCTGACTGAAACCAATTGAATCTAGTAGTGAATTGAAAGCAGTACTAAGGCCATTGCTGTCATCGTCCACATGGATATTAAAATCACCTACAATAAGTACTTTGTCTGATTGAAGGACTATACTTGATAAGAACTCAGAATTCAGATAAAAATTCAGAATATGGAATTGGTGGGAACAACAACAAATATAATTCGCTGTTCTGTTTTCCATGTTGGATGTTGAAGATTAAGAACAAGGCTTTCAAACGAGTTATAATTTAGTTTAGGATTAATTAACAGGCTTGAGTTGAATTTTCCCCTCGGCCTGAGCCTCGGAATTTATTGAGTATTATTATGACTGGGAGGAGGGCTTCATTTAGACGAACGTATTCATTGGTGGCTCAGCCATGTTTCGGTGAGAAAAAAATAAATCAATTTGGTTATCTGATATTCAATTTGTTTACCAATATTGCTTTAGAAGACAGATCTAATGTTTAATAGTCCACATTTGATTTTCCTATTCTGTTCTGTCAGTGGGGTGTTTGTTTTAATTCCAATTAGGTTGTTGAGTATAGCACCTCTTTGTTTATGTTAATCGATCTCAGTCGGGAACAGAAACCGCGTGGTTATGGGATTATGATTATCGGGTGGTTGTTTCAAAGGAGCAAGCACAGAGGAGCACAGTCAATCATAGTTCTGAGTCTGCAAGGTGTGGTGCAAATTGTCACGGAGCACCTGGTTTCCGCATGTATTGGGATGGGTCCCATCCCTGCTGTACAGGGAGCCACGTTTCCAAAACAGATTAAAATTGTCAATAAAACCTAGCTTGTGAATGCTGCATGTAAGCTGGAGCCAGGTGTTAAAGGAGAGTAGCCTGCTAAAAAGGCGTGATCCGGCACCTAGAGATGGAAGTGGCCCGAGGAAAAAACCGACTTCCCAGTGCTTTTTAAAGCCTCAATGAGAGTGGTAAACTCTTTTTGTGCGTTCGGATTCCTGAAAGGACATGTCGTTGTGTCCAAAGTGGACCACGATGCGTTTAATAGAGGTCGGGAATGAGGGTGTCAGATCCACAACTTTAGCCAGGATGTCTGCAACTTTGGCTCCAGGAAAGCAGTGTGTGACAGCATTATGAAACATTAAATCTCTGGTGATGGAGTCACCAATAATTACTGTGGTTGGGGGGGAAGAGCGGACGAGGGGTGAGTGTCCCCATATAAAAGAAATACAATGCTTTTGTACACTTGTTAAATTCGCTGATCATAATGTAAATTAGTGAGCCACTGGTAAAGCTCATCTGCTAACCCTGACAGCACACACCTCCAAAAATAGGAACTAAGCTCAACACACTTACCTGAGACTCTACACCTGACTGTCCCTGGTCTCTCTGAGCCTCTACACCTGACTGTCCCTGGTCTCTCTGAGCCTCTACACCTGACTGTCCCTAGTGATGGTCAAATGAAGCTTCGCGAACCACTGTCTTTATTTTCTGAGCTCACTAGATGGCGCTCTCTGTTCAAAGAAAAAGGTTAAAGGAATGGCAATTCAGAGAGCGCCATCTAGTGAGCTCAGAAAATAAAGACAGTGGTTCGCAAAGCTTCATTTGACCGTCACTAACTGTCCCTGGTCTTCCTGTTCCTCAGTTCTTTCTGTCTCCTTTTCCTGTGACATAGTGATGTTAGTATTTCCATAAGCACCCATTCTTATAAAGATGTTACCAAAGTGTCTTGATATGAGGACTTATTGTACTTACTTGGCGTTTTGGTGTAGGCCTACTGAAAAATTATCTTAGATCTGTTATTCTTTTCTCTGTCATTTTATCTGGACAACAACACAAATCTTTAAGGTCAGATGTCTAAATTTGAGTTAGGTTCATAGGTTCACCATGCGGTCATATTATAATTATAAATGCGTCTTGCGTCCACCACATTAACATTAGGTTTTGTCTGGGACAGAGGATATATATTTAATTGCAGCAAACCCACTGATCTGCCACTTCAAACACAACTGTAGATCTTCAATATTAACCCTGATATCAGTTCACACACATAACAATAGGCTTATCGCCGTGGTAACGTTAGTTGCAGTGGGTGCATTTCTATCCAACAAGGTATTAAACAAGCTAGGTAACGTTAAATTATATTCTAGCGAACTTTTTGTCATGCCTAATTTATGAATTACTCAGCATCATTTCTATTTAAGAAAAGAAAAACTTCATCCGATGTTTAATGTGAATAAAACAGCCTTGAACCGCTTACTTCATTCCTGTCACTACCCGATGTGACTGTGAGTCTGGTGCAAATCCTAACGTACAGCAGGCAGTGGACCAAACCACTGTGAGGCAAGGGAGGGGGGACTCAAAATGTTTCTAAACTTAAAAAGCATTTTTTACACAGATATTTTAAGTATACTTCATTATGTTATTTACAATACACAGCATTGTTTTAATGATATTTCTAGGGGGGGGGGGCAATCCTTAAATGGAGGGGGTCCTGAACCCCCTGGGATTTACGCCCTTGGCAGAGTAGAGCTCCAAAGCTCTACTCTGCAACTTTTTTACAAACAAGCTAAAATGAAAGATGTCAGTTTGTAGTCTTTCTGTTTATCTTAGTTTGCAATGAATCTTGAACTTTGGACAAACTCTTGTAAACTTAGCTGCTGTCTAAACGAACCATCCTCTCCGCTGGACTATGGATGTATTATAAGACCAAAACAGATGCATGTGGCTACTTAATATGCACGTGAATGACGCCATCATCATGCCCGCATTCTTCATTCTTGATGATGTTGCCGGTTGTATTCTTTTGCAACAGCATTGTCTTATTTCAAATAAGGCATACAGGACGAATGCTAGCCTGCTTATCAGTCCATTCATCATTAAAGCTGCTGTTTTCCACAACTTTTCACTTCAGGCTCTTGACAGTGACATTTTACCTGACAACAGCCGTTTCTTTCTGCAAGCATTTTCCACCAATCAGAACACTGCATAATACAACAACGTTACAGTAATCACAGACTTTAACCATCACTCCTCAGTAAACTGCCCCCTAATCTGAGATCATTTTCTAGTTAATTAGCCTATCTAGTTATCATTATGGATTTTCCATATTATATGCTTACACTAATGCATGTAACAAATATAGCATTAATTTAGTAAGAAAGTGAAAATATCAAACAAGAATATGCGTATTAGGTATAAATACATCTTATTTTCTTTATTTGAAAGTCAGGCCCCCAGAGTGTCTGCTTAAAAAAATTCTGGCCCTTGGAAAAATGTAGTTGATTAACCCTGGTCTAGCTTTACTACTAATGGCACAACATCCAACATACAGTGGCAGTGGCTAGCTGGGCTATAACCATTTTCTGAAGCCAACCAACATGCTTGAAATATTGGCGGGGGGGCTGTCGCCGCATCATGGTAGGTGCACCGTATATTTTCCTGCTTTTTTGTCCTTTGCCAATCACACCTATAATAAAAGGACATGGCTAGCAAACTTTGTTCGCAAATGTTGGCTTGAATGTTGTGTGATTCAGTGCAAAAATGAATGGAAACCCTTTAAAATGTCTCAAATCTATTCCATATACATATATTTTTTATTTGCTCTAAAGCCGTTGAATGGAAGCACACTTTCACCGGCTTTATATGTTTTTAACGAACTTCAGGTAATTTGATTGAAAAGTAGATGGAAACATAGCTACTGATACTAATTTGAATAAACAGAACAAACTAGCCTCAGTGCCAAAATACCAGTATCCTCCTTCATTAACTCTTCACTGCAGCTCTGGTAAAGTGAGCAAAACAAATTATATATAGGTCATGTAAATAGCATATTCCGGTTGGATATTCCGAATAAGCACTTTTTCAGAATATAGCATTTTCTGATTAAGACGTGGGATTTTCCGGTAATATTCAGGCTTTAGAGGCATTCTTTGGACATGTACTGTTTATAGCGCATTCAGAATATGTGTCTAAATTGGGGTTTTCACCACAGGCTTATGGTCAGCTGTAAACAGCTCAGTCGGAATATTGTCTTTTTCGGAATTAGGGAAAAAACTGGATTATTATGTGCATGTAAACGTAGTCACTGTTTTACAAAATGGTTGCCGCTGTGTTTGACAGATACAATGACAGGTTGAGGCGACCGCATGTCTCTCAGCAGGCTGGGTGCGAGGGTTCAACACAATAAACTCCTGCCCTGGTGCAAACACAAAAAGAAAGAGAGACTCACACACACACACACACACACACACACACACACACACACACACACACACACACACACACACACACACACACACACACACCATATTCCATTTCACAGTCTGCTGGAGTCTGACAATCTCTCCACTCAGCGAAGGCTCATACCCTGACTCCCAGTGACCCCCCAAACAATTTTAGAGTGATATCTCTGAATGCATTACACAGCAGTCAAACACCCTGGGACAGGAAGAGGCTCAGGGTTTTTTTTATTCAGATTTGCTGTTTGCTATTGCGCTGCCCGTAGTTGCCCGCCTGGAATCCACTGTGAAAAATATGCATACTAATCCATGCTTTAGTTTTAAAGAGAAATGCCAGTTCCATAGAACCCAGGTCTTCATTTTTGTTTTCACCATCATTCCTATCAGTAATAGCTTAGATGGAGGGAACAAGGTTAAATTACTATGTCCACACAGACACACGAGCAGCCAGGCAATCAGACAGGTTGTAAACAAACCCCCCAGGTTAGACAAAGTTAATTGAAAGAGGAAGTGAAGCCAAATGGTAAATTATTCTCAGTTCACAGGACCATTTCACAGGCTGACTCTTATTGTTAGCTTTAACATAGTCTATATCCTCGATGTTCCACTTCCGGAATTGCTCCGTTGCCGGCGGAAATTCCGCCAGATTTCACTTATTTAGGCCAAATATCCGTTGCCTTGGGCTACATCTGTACTGGCATTTAAAACTCTGGTGGATTTATGAGGACTATGGTTAACTGCTCCTCAGTAGCCTAGAGATCTAGATGCACTCTATCGGCAGAAAATGTAATTTGGAGCCAGGGGGTCTAGCAACTCTCCGTTAGTTTGTGAGCTGGAAAAGCCATACTCTAGCTGGGCCAATCACATTGTGTATAGAGTCGGTGGGTGGGTTTAACATAATTACAGCAGAGTTACGACGGTTCTGCATGAATTCCCTGCTACTTGAAAACAAAGACAATGGCTGCTGCTGCTGGCGAACAGCAGTCTTTGGAATCGGCTTTGGCCGCGACTCTGGAAGACTTGGAGTTAAGCTTTTCTTTGAGAAAAGAACAAAGAACGGCACTGAAGTCATTCTTAAAAAAGGAAGATGTGTTCGGAGTTATGCCGACCAGATATATTTAATCTATCAACTAGAGTTGCTCTGGATGGTTGTAGCGCTATCCTATTGCGTGCAGAGGGAATTTGAAAGACAACCGTTCATCCCGCCCCTCGGATTGAGCCCTGCCAATGGTGAGTTCCCAGACCCAACATCTGGATGTGGGTCTGGCTTGTCAGGCTAGCTCCTCAGATCTCTGCAGGGTAAATCCAGACAGCTAGCTAGACTATCTGTCCAATATGAGTTTTCTTTTGCACGACTAAAACAACTTTTAAACGTACACACGTTCCACCAAAACAAGTTCCTTCCTGAGGATATTTTGCAGCGGCACCAAGGCTTTTCCTGGAGCTTAGCACCGCCCAAGACGATTATGTTTAATTAATTATGTAATACAACCAGCAGGAGACAAGTTATAATTGAGGTAAGTTTGTAGACACTACCTAATTTAATAATTTAATGAATACATATTTTTGTTGTATCTCTTTTTGGTGTTGTAGTTTGTAGACGCTCCCTAAGCACTCGTCGTACTCGAGTACGGCTCATTTTGATGAAAATGAGTTTGTAGCTCGTTGCTAACCTTACTACGTTAGGAAAGATGCGGAAAGACGCGTCGTTTGTGATTTAATAACATTTTGCCATAGAGTAATTGATCCCGGAAGTTGGAATCTGTGAATATCTTTCTAACTTTGCTCACGTTTATAAAACCGAGGGCACTGATTATGATTCCGTGCTTACCGTTTATGAAACCGAGGGAAAGGATTTTTATTCTGTCCACAGAGTTTAGTTTTTTTTTTCTCAGCTGACCCAAGGGGGGCTCTGTAGTCCTGTTACTAACTTTCTTTTTTTTTCTGATTCTTAACCCAGGAATAGTTTCACTGGAAGGCTCCTCATTGGATGAGACTTTTCTCACTGATATAAAGAAAAAATACAACATTAAGATTGCATGAGCGCCTGAAGGGCTCGTGAAGAAGCACGTTTTCTTCCAATGGTGCAGCAAGTTAACTCAGTTTGGCTCCCTCCTGTCGAGCTGTGGGCTGTTTTGTGCCGATCAGAAAAGGAGCGGAGGCACTCATATTTCCACAGGGGCAGTCAATAAGCTTGACTTAGTTGTCTGTTCAGAGATAATCTGAGTTAGGAAATGAAATATACCTTTCAAAATGTTTTTGGGAGAGAAAGTACTGAATGTCCCTTTCTACGGATTTCCTTTTCAACTTAAGCATTCCACACATTGTTAGCAATCACAAAAACAAAAAGAGACAGACACGCACTCACACTTGAACAATTAAACAACTGTGCAACCATGTGAGCATTGAGCGTCGTGTGGAATAATTCACTCGCCGCGCTGCTCTCGTCAATTACCTTTTAAGTACCGACTACTGTGAATGAATTACCTTTAAGTGCAGACATCACCATTTAATTATGTTGCTGTTTTCCCGCTGTCCATTTGTGAATACATTTGCAAGAACACAGTTCAGACATGTTTATTCGCACTCTCTCTCTCTTTCCCTCCCTCCCTCCCCTTTTGACAATTAACTGTTGTTTTCCGTTATTATCCCATTATGCAAATGAGGTTTGTTAATAGAACAGCAGGTACACTTCTCTCAGCCCAGCTGCACCCCCACACCTATCACAGTGTTATATCACAGTTTGTCACCGAGGCCCCTCTCTGCAGGTGGTTGGTTTGTTTGGAGTATAGATGCTTGATGTAGCAGAGAACACCAATAGTTAGATCACACGTTAACAGGAGATAAATAAAGAACACATATGCTCACACTGCATATGGCCACAGATACACTGTAGAGGTGTAGTATAGTTAGTGTGTGCTATAAAGTAGCAGTGTGGGAGTTATGTTTGATGCCTGTTTGATAAACTTACTTCAAATACTTGAATGGACATTGAATCATCAGCACAGTGAAGACAAAACGTTTTAGAAAAATATCTGGTTCAGCTTGTAGTTTGAGTCGAGTCTAGTAAAAACATGATTATATTATTATACGATTCCCAAGGTGCACTTTTAGGTAGAGGAATATGATTATATTTTGGGAAATGTGCATGTTCACTTTCTTTTCAAAAGTCAGATGAGAAAATCAATATCACTGTCATATCTGTGTGTTACAGAGCCCCATATTATACTCCTTTTCAGCATCATATTTGTACTCTTGGGGTCTACCAGAATTAAATAGGTTTACATACTTTGATGTTCAAAAAACATTATGTTTCTCATACTGCCCATTGCTGCAGCTCCTCTGTCTGAGCTCTTGGTCCGCCTTTCTGAAAAGCCCAGTCTCTGATTGGTCAGCTGGTCCTCTGTGTTGTGATTGGTCAACTTAATTCAAACAAGCCACTGGGCAGGCTGTGCATGCTCAGGCAGCAACAATGGGCAGTACATATAAAAAACTGGGCTGGGATTTTCAATCAGTGACATCACTAATTGAGGAATTTTAAACAGGAATCTGGACAAGGCGTTTTAATGTCACACGTAACGTCAGATGTGGTCATCTACCACATAATCTTACTGGAAACTATATTTGACGCCAGACTAGTTAGATCAACTTAGATTCTCCTGGGAAAAAATAAGCATGAAGATTTATTATTATTTCAAATTTTGGGTGACATTTTGGGTGAACTGCAATCCCTGATGACCAGGGTGCGATTTGTAAAGAAAGTAGGGGAGGAGGTTTTTTGATCATGCACAACATAACCAAACTTGCAAGAATTAAATCCCCCCCCTTCCAATACCACCATGGATATAGAGTCACTCGGCCAGCCATGCCAAAACACTTGAATATGCACTTCAGTATTCAATGGTAATTAATCTCAAAATGAAATAGCACAACGTGGTGTCAACATAAAACACTGCGCGTTCAAGCCAGAGAGCGGAGTTCACTTTGCGGCGAAAATGAAATACTTCACCAGAAACGCTCCTTCGTTCCTCGGGAGTGTTTTAATCCAAATCCGATATTTTCCCTAAACTTAAAGTGACTGTGTAACTTTTTAATGTTTCTGAAGCTCTGTCATTTTTCATACATTGGTCTTAAATGACCTGTAACAGCAAACAAGACTAACAGTGAAAAGAATGCTATTTCTATATAGTTTTTAGTAAGGCATCTGCCCGGGTTCGATATATCCCGCGCAGTCACAGAATGATTTGTGGCAGGTACACAGCGTTACAGTAACACATTCTGATGGGTCACAGATTTCTTTGGAACTCCGGAAAAGCCTGTGCTAGTGTATCCAGCCAGCGGAGCCAGGTAAAAGGAAGCAGGAGATTTCTTTATATAGGCCTAATTGTATTTTTATGTTATTTTAGAAGTTATCTGCTGTAGTTATGGCTGATACTGGGGCAGGGCCGTCACAGGAAAGAAGGAAATTACAAAGTAAAAAGTACAACTAAAAGCTAAAAGGGAAAGTGAAAAACAACGGGCGATAACGTGAGTCAACTTCTCGTTATTATGGATCCCACGTAACTTCTAGGCAAGTCCCGCCCTACGAAGCAGCTCGATTGGTTGGGGATAGGCATTGACCTTGAGTGGTTAAGGTTAGGATAGACGATTGTTCAGGGGTTAGGACCTGAACAAATCGGGTTACGTTACCTTGTGTTAGCATGGGCGCCTGGCTAATAGTAGTGTGTGAATACTATAAGGGCGCGCCTTGCCTCGAAGTTGCATGGGTTCCATAATAAAGCTTCAACTTCAGGCTTTTAACAGATGGAGACATTGTAAATGATTCAAAAACATCCCCGATTTGGCCCTCAGGTATGTAATATGTCTATTTCATTCGTAAAATAACTTTACAATAGGGGGACACGGTGGTGCGGTGGTTAGCACTGTCGCCTCACAGCAAGAAGGTTGTGGGTTCGTACCCCGGTTGGCCCGGCCTTTCTGTGTGGAGTTTGCATGTTCTCCCCGTGTCTGTGTGGGTTCTCTCCGGGTACTCCGGCTTCCTCCCGCCGACCAAAGACATGCGGGCTAGGTTTATTGGTGTCCCTAAATTGTCCGTAGGTGTGCATGTGTGAGTGAGTGGTTGTTCGTCTATGTGTGGCCCTGCGATGGACTGGCGACCTGTCCAGGGTGTACCCCGCCTTTCGCCCGACGTATGCTGGGATTGGCTCCAGCCCCCCACGACCCTGTGCGCGGGATACGTGGTTGACGATGGATGGATGGATGGAAGGAAATAACTTTACAATGCACAATTGCGGTTGTACATCACTAACCAACATTGAATTACGTCCCCTTTCCATCCATGTTTGTGTTGGCCTACTATTTTCTTTTCCCTTGTCCTCGTGTAATGTTACTTGTGTAAAGTGTCCGTGGGTTTCATGAAATGTGCTATACAAGTTATTATTACGTTGGTTGCACAGTGACAGTGATACCCGGTTTATCTCACTAGACATCCAAAGTAGGCTAAGTTACCGTATGCAACACATTAAATGCAAAGATGCATTTGTACCTTATTCTTTTATTGTAAATTAATGATTTTCTGGTTGAGCAAAACATTCATCGCGACTATATGACCTCCCGGTAACGCCCTGAAAGGGCCGTTATCTGGCGGTGCCTGTAGCCACCTAGCACCTATTGGCGGCTAAACAACTCCTGATGGTAGCCGGCGTCCCGGAGCTCAGTAGCGGCTAAATACATCCAGCAACTGCTGCTCAGATTTTATCGTTCTATGGCACTATAGACTGTTGTACTTAGTTTAAAATACTTCTATTTTAGGTAGCCTATACAATTAAATATGGTCTAGGCTATTGGTGAAGTAGCATTGATCACTTAGAGTTGATACATTTTGTGATGAAAATAATTCAGCAGAGGCAGGGATATGTAGACCAGAAAGGGGGAAATCTCACGTATCCTACCCGGAAAATCGCACACTGAAGATGACCATGCTGTCCCCATCTTCCCTTACACCAGTCATTAGCCTTAAATAAAACATCTAAACAACCTGAACACCCTGTGTCTTCCATCAGTCCACATCCCAGTTATACCAGGGGCCACTCTGAAACACTGCCAGGGTGCAATTATGCATCCACTGCACCTGCTAGGTTCGTATGTAATAAGCTTGGTGCAGCATAGAGCTCGCCATTTTTATCCATCTAGTAAATATTCAGAGCCTTGGGAGGTTTTTATTATTTGAAAGGCATGAACAGGGGTGCAGTCACACCTTCTTTGCAGCATTTCTCATTTTTTGGCAGCAGTCGTCCCAATATGGAAATTGGCAGATCACTCTGTGGGCAAAGCACACACCTGGCTGACAACTTGTCTTAGCACTTAGGCTGTTAGTCACCCCACAGTTACTTTGTCTAGTTATAAAGAAACTTTGAGCAATCCATGTTGATGGATGCATCATGGTTGTTGTAACACCCTGAACACACCTTCACAGCTGCCTAGAAATACCGGCAAGTTCTATCATCGAAGACATGGTGAAAAACAGACACCACCCTACAGAAGGAGGAGCTGAAGTGGAGATCATGGAATGCTAAAGGAATAACAACTATTGGAGATATTATTTCTCATATCAATATAAAGCCATTTGAACAATTAGTAATAGAATTAAATTTGACTAATAAGGAATTTTTTTGATATGTTCAGTTAAAGAGTTGGATCACAGATAACTTTGATCTAAACTATAATAGGACTACAGAACCCTCAGGGGAAGTGTACAAACACCTTATAGAAGCACAGGCAGATAATTATTCTCTCCAAAAAATATATTAGGATTGGAACAAAGAACTTCAAATAAATAACTATATATATATATATATATATATATATATATATATATATATATATATATATATATATATATATATATATATATAAATAAAAAAATCTGGAAAGATTGCGTAAATATAACCAACACCATTACCACCAATGAAAATCTGCGTCTCATACAATATAAGCTCATGACAAGGATATACTACAGTAAATCAAAAACAAATTAATTTGATGCCTCTATCTCCCCTGTTTGTGTAAAATGTGGCACACATAAGGAGACAATAATACATGCTTTCTGGGAATGTGAGAAGATCTGTAAGAGTTGGTTAGAGATCCAAAAATGGATGACAAGACCTGTAAAATTAAAATTGATTTCACAGTTTTGAGCAGTATCTTCCAAAATACTGACGAGCTAAAATACCCCATCGGATGGATGGTTCTTTTCTCCTCCTTGGTATATAAAAAAATTATTTTAAAGTATTGGAAGGATACAGAGGCCCCATCGTTACAACAATGCAAAGGACTAATGAAATACTATTTAAGTATAGAAAAATCAATGTTTGAAGACCGGAACAAAAGGCAACAATTCAATAAGGTGTGGCAAGGTATGAAGCGTTGTAAATTTAATGGCTAAGAAATAAGAACTAGGTATGGTGACTGAGAGCTGGAAACCAAGTGGATGTGTGGGTGTGTGTGTGTGTGTGGGGTGGGGGGGCGTTTGGGTGTATGTGGGTGGATTTGTGTAAAAATGGGTACATGTGTTTGGGTTTGTGTGTCAAAAATGTGAAGTAGAAGAATACTAATCCCGGTAGGAAATGTATCCTGTTTGGAGTGCGAAATTACACAGTATGTTGATATATGTATTGCTTCTTGATGGAAATAATAAAAATAATTATAAAAAAAAAAAGAAAAACGGACACCAGGCTGAATGTTGTCGGCCAATGTAAAAAGCAGATTGAAGCAGATAATTGGAAGGATTTTACTAGAAGAAATACAAGACCACTGCTTCAACTGTTCAAACATTATGCAAAGTAGTGGGGTGAGCATCACGTAGGATTGGACAATAGCTCAGGCTTCAAAACAAATGAGATGCCAGGTAGAAGTGAAAAAGAAATAATTATCCATGTGATAAAGGAGGTACTTTGGGAACCTCCTGGCACAGAGAATGGCCAGAATGCTGACGAATGAACGGCAGCCACTTGTGCTGCGATAACCATGGTGCCTGCTTTTATGTCTTGTCAGGGATGAGAAATGAAGTGAAGGGACTGTTAACCTTTCTTGTTGCAAAGTGACAAAGCTGGAGATCACGAGACCAGCCATCGCTAGGGTTGCAAAGGACTGAGGCTCCCACAATCACCTTCGTATTTCATTAAATAACCGGGTCTATTGCTTTTTCTTCCACGCCAAACCGTTTTGTCAGTTATCACGGTGACTCAGTGAAACACCTGCAGGCACGAAAAAGCGAGTCTCTCTGTTGCCTAAACTATTTACTTGTTCAGAGAGATTTGTTAGCATGGCAGCGGCTAATGGAACGTTAGCTAATAGAGCAACTTATGTGAACGTGTTTTCTAACATGGAGGACTTAATCGCTCGGGTTTTGGAGAGGCAGTTAGGGGTGCTTGAATCAGTGATCTACAACATTCGATGCCGCGACTGGAGGACTCAGCACCAGTGGACTAACAGTATTTGGGCTACTGTACCAAGTTTGACTGGAGGACGCTGTGTGTAGGTTTTGGAACCGACCTTTGAAGGGACATTTAATCAGACTGTAAAAAATGATGAATGCTGGCTACTCAGTCTACAGTCTATGCTTTTGTGGACATTTAATCGGGCTGAAAAAAAAAAAAAAAAAAAGTTTCGGAGCCAGGCTTTAAAGGGACACTTAACCATACTGAAAGTACATGATAAATACTGGCTGGTCGGTTTAGAGTGTATGATTGTTAACATGTAGCTGGACTGAAAGAACATGAGGGATGCTGTCTGTTCAGCTCATAGTCTGCTTATTGCTCCAACTAGATTGGTGTTTTACACATAGCTTATTCTAGAAATTGTTTCTCACATAGCCTACTTCAAAACTTAACAGCTGGTTGAGACCTACTTCTAATGTGTTTATAATATTGTTCATGTTTAACATAATAATTCACTAAACTTTAAATTAACCTGTGACTTAAGACAGGAGGTGCAGTTTTGAGCTGAAGTTTTGCGCAAACTGCGTCTGATGTGGTCACGCATCTTACAGATAGGGGAAGGGGTCTGCGGTCTCAGAGGGTTAGGGGATTTATTTTACTTTTTATGTTTTTGTCACACCTTGCTCAGAGCTAACAGTTCACCCTTTGCTACAGATCTGTTGGCAAAATCCGGTATGGTACTCGAGACACGTATGCGTGTAAATTTTGAAGATGGCTAAGCTCTCAATCCTTTCAGTCAACATCAGGGGGCTAAACGGGCCGAACAAAAGAGCTAAATTCCTGGGCTATTTAAGAAGGAAAAACATAGACATGGAGCTTATTCAGGGGTCGCATTTACGTAAAAGAGATTTAAATCGTCTACAAAATAAATACTTTAAGGTTGCTGCCTCATCTAGTGATGACACCAAAACCAAGGGCTCCATTGTGTTGCTGTCGCGGAAATGCACACTCACCGTAGACAAAAGCAGTAAAGACTTCAGGCAGGATAGCTTATATATGTACCACGATAAGGAGTAGGAAAATAGCCTTTGTTTCGGTATATGCACTGGCTATATATGATAAAAGTTTTTTCCCACGCCTAACCATTGAATTGCTCTCTCTCAACGAATATTCACTAATCATAGGGGGAGACATGAATGCAGTACTTGATTTAAAGGGATACTTCACCGATTTAGCATTCAGCTTTGTATCAGTAGAAACCCGATAGTATTTCTGAATGACCGTGCCTCCCTCCCTCATGTCCCCCTGAGACGAGAGATTTCTGCATTTGGGGCCTGGAAAAAATCTTCCGATGACGTAAAATGACGATTTTTGCGTCATTGGAAGATTTTTGGGCCAGAGGCAAGGACTACAGCCAGTAGTAGGATCTACTTCCGTATGTTTTCAACACGCCCACAGGGGGTTGGACTGCCGAGTCTGGCCGAGGTATTCCGAATGAAAACGACTGTCAGCCATCTTGAATCTTCGCTAAACAGGCTTTCGGTTTTCAGCAGAAAACATTTACAACAATTATCTGCATTCAAACTACCGGACGTGTGTACCACCGGGATACATCGGTACAGATCGGAGAATATGGAGGAAACGTTATTACAGACGCAATACTCGGCACACTACGTGAGCTTCGCCTGCACGGAGACCAGCGGTGTCGCTCAATGCCGCTAGCCGGCTAGGGGACATCCTCATCGGCTAGGTGGAAAGCTAACGCTAGCTGTCCACCTGTCCCAGCCATCCTGCTTGCAAGTGTCTGCTCATTAAACAACAAGCTGGACTACATCCTCCTTCAACGAAAATCCCAACGTGAGTTCAGAGACTGCTGTGTTTTTGTTGTTGTGGAAACATGCCTGAACAACAGTGTACCGGAACCGGGACTATCCAGCTACCAGGCTGCTCTCGCCAGCCCGTGGAGGTGGGCTGTGTTAAACGGACTGGTGTAGAAATAAAATCCAACTAGCTACTGCTAACTGCTGGTGGAGCTTGTGACTGTTAAATGTCGACCATTCGACATTCCACGCTAATTCACGGCTGTGTTTATACTCTGTGTTTAGCTACACCAATGCTAGTATGCGTTAGCTGAACTTTACGGATCCTGCTTGCAAGTGTCCGCTCATTTAGACCACAAACTGGACTACATCCAACTTCAACGACACTCCCAACGTGAGTTCAGAGACTGCCGTGTTTTTGTTGTTGTGGAAACCTGCCTGAATAGTGTACCGGACTGTCCAGCTACCAGGCCTGCTAGCCCTCCGAGCTAGAGATGCTCTGTCGCCAGGTAAAAGAGGTGGGCTGTGTTTACACCGAGTGGCGCAGAAATGTGGTGATTTGTATCCATTTAACTGCTAACTGCTGGTGGAGTTTGTGAGTGTTAAATGCCGACCATTCTACATTACACACTAATTCATGGCTGTGTTTATGCTCTGTGTTTACAGCCCACCAAGCGCTAATGCTAGTATGCGTTAGCTGAACTTTACGGAGCCTATAAAGTGTGTGTACTAAATGTAGCCTGTTTCGTATGTCGTTTTTATATAATGTCGTTTTTATATATGTTAAATGTGTAACACCACTTGAGTCACAATGAAACGTTGTTTCGTGTATATGGTTGAAATGACAATAAAACACGCTTGAGTTGAGTTGAATGCCTCTGTCGGTGTGTCAAGCGGTAGGCGTGGCTTGGGAGTGGACTCAAAGCAACGAAGCAGGTGCATTCTGGGATTTGGTGTTTTTCATCCATATCCTGGGAAAGCGTTGAGACGCTTTTTTTTTTATTTAGAAACTGTCACCCATTCGTGCTAAACCCTTTTGTGCTTAGTGGGGAGTTGCAGTGTTCACCTAACTGCCCAACTGCTTCTCTTCATATGTTGATTAATATACTAACAAAGTAGAGGGAGGCAGGCCAGCCAAGCCAGATCCGCAGGGGAGAGTTCTAAGCCCAAAAGCTACCTCCTTATGACCTGTCTCTTAGTTACCTGTTATACTTACGCTGCTATAGTCCTAGACTGCCGGGGACTTCCTTCCTTTGACACACTGAGCTGCTCTCTCCTCCCCTTCTATTACTGTTTCTATTACTGTTACTATTACTATTACTATTTGTGTGCAGCCCGTCCCCGAAATGCTTGTTACTAATCCTAGCTTCTGGGAGTTTACTCCCCGAGTCCTTATGCTTTTTCCCCCAGCTGATTTCCTTGGAGAACGTTGGCACCAAGACCCTGGTTGCAGCTGTCGCTGGTCCTGCTGCACTCTCTGTGAGCTCAGCGATGCCCGCAATGTCATGCTGCGTCCTGCGAACCCTGCAGCTTCCGCTAATCCAGTCACTGTTCATTATTAATGTGACTACTATGCCACTGTTTCACACCCCAACCTGTACACCCACCAAGAGCCTGGTCTGGGGTTTCTTCCCAAGAGGGGAGTTTTTCCTCGCCACTGTCGGCTTGCTCTTGAGGGATTACTGATTGTTGAATTGTTGGGTTTATAATGTGTTAGATCTTATTGTAAAGTGTCTCGATAACTTATGTTATGTTTGTTAAAAAGACCAAAACACATTTTCTGTCTTTTCTCGGCCTAGAAGGCACCAATTTAAATTTTTTTTTCACATTTCTACTACATAAGTGACCCAATTTAAAGATATATTCAGCTTTCCAGCGGTGAAATATTCCTTTTAAATCAGGAGAGATCAGGGGTCAATCATGCAAAAGCCCAAAAACGCATATCAGACATGTTTAAAGCAGTTGTGGAATCCTACCATCTTACAGATATAGCAAGGATTACACCTTCTTTTCCACATGCCACCTCACCCACTCCCACACGGATTATATGTTGTGCTCCAGTGAGCTTAAGACAATGTTCCACACAACAGCAATAGAACCAGCAATTCTGTCTGATCACAATGCGCTAATAACCACATTCCGTTGTGATATGTTAGGAGAAAGATCTAGGAGATGGCAATTTAATAATTCCCTTCTCCAGAACACAGCTTTTGATACAGAATTTAGAACCAAACTGGCTGGATTTATATCAATTAATACTGACTCAGTTTCTGACGCTGCATATACATGGCAAGCAACTAAAGGATTAGTTAGAGATTTTACATCCTCCTTCGCGGCCAATTTGAAGAGGAAAAGAGAGGCACGGATAGCAGAGTTGGAAGAACGCTGTAAATCGTTAGAGCAATCTCTTAAGAATTGTTTTTTCAAATCTACACAAACTCTTCTAGGCACAAGTCAAACAGAGCTGAATGATCTGCTAAGGAGGAGAGCTGAGTTCATAATGCACAGAGTGCAAAATTACTATTTTAACGGCTGTAAATCAAGCAAATTGCTTGCTCTCAAATTGAAACAAAGCGAATCCAGAGCTACTTCCAACAACGGCAGCAGTTTTACCAGTGGACACGGATAAGGCTTTCGACCGCCTAGAGTGGAACTACTTGTGGCAAGTAATGGAGAGGCTTGGTTTGGGGGCCAAATTTATTGACATGGTGCATACTTTATATGCGAATCCCACGGCCATAGTCTCAACCAATGGATTGCACTCTCAGCCATTTCCCATTATGCGGGGCTCGCGACAGGGATGCCCGCTTTCCCCCATGCTGTTTGCAATCTCTCTTGAACCGTTAGCCCAAGCCGTAAGGCAAAATAAAATCTGTAATATCCAGATTAAATCCAGTAGCAGCTCAATATCATTATTTGCAGACAATATTTTGTTGTACATTGCTGATCTTGAGGACTATCCCAAAAATTCTTAAGATCTTCAACAAATTTGGCTCAATCTCAGGCTATAAAATTAACTGGAATAAATCTAACCTTTTCTTGAAGAACAGGCATGTGGCATCAACCATTAGTGTTACAATACCAACCCAAAGCAAAAAGACATATTTGGGCATCACTATACACGCATCCCTACAGCGAGTTGTCCAGGACAACAATGAAAGTATTTTAAGTAGTGTTCAAAGGGATTTGGCCAATTGGTCTGCGCTACCAGCATCACTACGGTCCATTATTGCTGTTGTTAAAATGATCATAGTTCCTCGTGTGAATTTCTTAAGTACAATGATCCCCTTACCCCCACGGATACATTTCTGGAAGAAACTTGATACCTTAATTCGGCAATGTATTAGGAATAATAAACAACCTGGGCTAAAATACTCTACCCTGCAACGTACCTCAAACATGGGAGGCTTGGCTCACAGAGCCTTTCAGCTACGGGCCCTCAGAGTGTGGATAGACCCCTCATCTACACGCCCATGGAGAGAAATAGAGCAAAACCAGTCTTGCAGTCTAAGACTGCAAGACCTGGCCTTTGCAGGTGTCTGTCCAAAAATGTGTATGTTAGCCTATGGCCCTATTGTCACCAACACATTGACTAACTTTAAACAGGTGGAGGAGCAACTACGCTATACCAACAAGTGGCATCTGGACACCCCAATTTGGCACAATACACACTTAATGTCTGGTAAATCCTTTGCTTGTAAGCAGTGGAGTGACAGAGGCATTTATACTGTAAACCAGCTATTCAATGAGAAAGGTATGTTGAGTTTTGAAGACCTAAGAGCTAGTTTTGAGGTCCCTAGGACATCCTTCTTCTTGTATCTGCGCTTAAGAGCTAAAATGTTACGGAGTGCCATGGGTAATGATCTGGTCTGTATTTCCTGAGCTCACTAGATGGCGCTCTCTGTTCAAAGAAAAAGGTTAAAGGAATGGCAATTCAGTGTGTTTTTGACCCTATGTTGAACAGAGAGCGCCATCTAGTGGGCTCAAAAAATAAAGACAGTGGTTCGCGAAGCTTCATCTGACCATCACCAGGGATTAATTTGAGCCGGAACACGCCGGAACATGTTCCGGCACCTCCGACGTTGGATCAGGAACCTTTTTTATTGGATGCGGCACCTGTGTCACAAGGAAAAATTAATCGTCTAAATGAAAAAATAAACTACTGTTTGTGTAGTGTTCAATGTTGTTGTCGGTCTTTATTCCCCATTGAAGTTGTGTTTGCATTTTCGATGCGTTTGGAGGTGAATTTTCAGGGTAAGACAGAGGGGGGAGAGGGACGGAGGGAGGGGAGACACTTCAACAGCGCGGCGCTGCACTTGTGCTGGTTGAGATTAGAGCTTAGATCGGGCCCAAAAAAATCAAGCCCGACCCTACCCGAGCCCGTGTGTCCGAGCCCGGTCCGACACATTAATTGGAATTATGAGTCCGAGCCCGATTTCAACCCGACACTTTTTTAATACGTGGGCCATTATAATTGACGTTCTCAACTACAATTCAGAGTTGTTTGAACTACAGAAATCTGTTTAAAATGATCTTAATGAATAATGCAACAAGAGCGAAGCATGTAAACTGCGCTGTTTTTTAATTCAGAATGGAATGCATTGCAAATGGATCCGAATGAAGAAACGTGCGAGAGGAGGTGACTCGGCCCGGCCCGGCCTGAGGATAGTGGCGGAAAAAAAACGGCCCGGCTCGGGCAGAGAATCTAAATTCTAGTTGAGATTGCTGTTATAGCCTCCATTTCACTCAAGGGAAAAATGTGAAAAAGACAACAAAGTTTGCTTAACTTGTTCAAATACGCTGGCCAGTCGGATCCCAAACAAGCAAAAAACGTTTCTGCCGATCAAGAATGTGGAGACCACGGTGGGGTTTTTGGTTAATTTAATAGTCCGATGGATAACTGCTGCTTGTGAAAACTTTTTACATTTCACACCGATGCAGTGCATGTTCTGAAATAAAAATAAACATTGTCCTGATGTACACAGTGTTGTTTAGGTTTTTATAGTCAGAGAAGCTACATAGGCAGTGTAATTTTTTATTTTTTTGTTCCATTACCGCCAACCCCCGTTTTGAGTCCACCCCTGCTCTGCTCTCCGGGACCTCCCACTTTACAAATTAAGCACTGACCATCACTAGCCATGATTGAGCCGCACCCAGTTATTAAATAGTTTGTTTCCTGAGAGAGGATTAGCATCCAAGATCTATGCTAAACTGATGCAAGTATCCATAGGAGAACTCCCAATAGCAAGGAAATGGGAGCGAGAGCTGAGCACTGAGGGGAACGCAATTAATTGGGAGACAGTTTGGGACAACATTTTCCATTGTTCCAAGAACCCAAATCACCAGCAGATCCATTTCAACATATGTCATAGGACATACTGGACTCCTCAGAAGAGATACATCTCTAAAGTCATTCCCACTCCCTATTGCACGTTCTTTCAACCTGAACAAACTGTAACGTTCCTGCACATGGTCTGGGAGTGTGAACAGGTGCATGAGTTCTGGAATAAAACAACATCAATAATATCTGATGTGATAGGATGTCGAATTCCTACTGACCCGATTGTCTTGTTACTTAATGACAACTCTAAATTACATTTGCTTGGGAGGCAGAAGAAAGTTTGGCTAGCTGGCGCAACCGCAACCAAAAAAAATGATAGCTCAGTGCTGGCCCTCCTCGCTTTGTATAAAACAGTGGTTGGCGTATTTTCTAGACATATTTATGCTTGAGCTCTCTACAGCAAGGATTAACAAAGCCAAATCATTGACTATAGATCTATGGAAAAAAGTATCAGTCCTAATGACCTCAGCATCACAAAAAGTAGAGCAGAGTGAAGTGGGGGGGGGGCTGGGAGAGGGTTTTTTATCTTGTTCAATTGTGTTCTAAAAAAAGTTATCTAAAAAATAAAAGAAAGAAAGTAACAAAGCTCAGTCAAATGTAGGGAAAACTCAGATTGGACAGATAGTCTAGCTAGCTGTTTGGATTTATCCTGCAGAGATATGAGAAAAGGTTAACCATTGTCCTCACAAATCCACCGGAGTTTAAAATGCCAACACAAAGGAAGCCCAAGGCAATGGATATCCAGCCTAAATGAGGGACATCTGGCGTAATTTCCGTCTGCAACGGAGCAACCCCGGATGTGGGTCGAGGATGTAGGTAGACTAAGTATCTACCAACCAAAAACTTTTCCTTTATATGACAGCTGCACAGTTTATTGAGGCTATGGTAACATTTGATGAAATCCAGAAAATTAAGGGAGAATAGTAATTTAAACCAGAACAGCAAGAACAACTATTTTACAAAATGACTACAAACTAATGCTAACCAACTACAGACGCAAACCAACGCAGAGAGACACAAAGCAACTACGGAGGCGCAAAACAACAACTTATGCCCACCAGACACTAGAAGACTTTGAACAGACTTTGAAAAGACTAAAGTCTGACATAATCTCACCATCTCCCATCTCACATCTAAAGACAATCATCTCACATCCAAAGTTAAAGACTATCATAATATGTAAAGACCGGGGATCTTGCAGGGTCTGATTTAACTTCACTACCAAGACTTAAAACTTTCTAGAAGAGCCGCATGATTCAATAATTTAATCTCCATGCAGGTTAGCGGAGCGCTAAACTGGAAGTAGCTAGTGCGACTGCTCTATGGGGCCCCATAGAGTGGAAGCGATGCCGATCATCCGGGTGATTTTACATGCGGCAGTTGAATTCTTTTGGCTTCATGCGCCACCTCCAACACTATATCCAGGTTTTTATTATACATCCATGCTACAAACCGAAAAAGAGATGCTAAACAACTATAAAGAGACATAAATGACTACAAAGAGACGATATAAAAAAATGAAATGCCTTCAAGGAGACGCAAAACAAATCCTATTAATTTTGTTTTCTGTTTGATGCGGCTATACATGTCCGTACCCAAGGGTCCATTGTCTCATACCCCATGGATCCAGATGTGCCTAAAGCAGGTCTTAAAAGATCTGGGATACATTATCTAATCACTTTTTTTTTTTTTTTTTTTTTTTTTTCATAGGCTCAAGTGGAGAAGCAGAGGGACAAAAAGCTCCTTGAGGCTGTGATATCCTCTCTACCACTGACTGTGATCTCCTGTGACATGAAGCTTTCTAAGGAGACAATAAGGTGCGGGAGAGATGCATCAAGAAAATGGGGATGGGGGTTTTAAGTGAAGGCAAGGGGGAGCGGAGAGATGAGGGAAAAGTAATAATGGAGGTGATTTGAGTGCCAGTAGGTGTCCTCATTCAACAGTGAGAGGATTCAGCCTGCAACAGCCATTACAAGATCAGATCAGTGTTACAACACCCTGGAGCCTTACATTCAAACTGCTGCTAAACCCATTCACTATTCAAGGTGCAGTTAGAGTGATATCTGTGTGGCCCAGCTCTAATCGGATGGATATAAGTATTTATTCTGCTTTATAAATTGGACATACTGCACATGGATGTTTTTTTTTCTTCTGCTACACAACTAAGATCTGTAAATCAAATGTCTCTCTTTCAAGGAGAAAAGAAATCAGTACCCACAACGATACATTTACACATTATTGTTTAGTGTCATTGTGCCCCCTTTTGTTGTGTGCATATTCTAATCAGAGCACCATTGTTTCTCTATCTATTGTATAGAAAGAGAAATTGTTTGCATACAGCCAGATTTATTTCTCCACACGTAAAATACAACTAGTACTGCAGTTATCAAATGTACAATTACTTCGTTAGTCGAAATAAGTGCGTTAGTGCGGCGGTCAACAGAAAGTGTTCGCTCCCAGGCTCACCCCCTCTCTGTCAAAGCCCAAAAAACCCAGGTGAACAGGTTAAGCAAACAAATATAATGTTATCACTTTCGCTCAAGCCACGATGAACACGCCCACCACCTACAATATAAGTGCACAATATAATAATCAATAAATAATATGAATGAGACCATAAACAACATACAGCATGTGGCTCCTACAGCTTTGGAATATTTTCATATCAAAGTGTGGGGTCTGGGTGTCCTCCCCCAGGGTTATTTTGAGCGACTTCATTTTCCTGCATTCTGATACACTTTTATGCACCAATTTATGGTGGGAATACCTTTATTTATCCTAGGATAAGGAACACACAGATGACATTCAAAACTAATCAAAAATATAACGGAATATAAAGCAGTAAGAGGCTTTTAAAACACGGACCCAAGCCTGGATCACAAAAGTTGACCCCAAAGCAACAAGGACAAAATAAAATAGGCTACGGGCGGCTGTAGCTAAGTGATAGAGAGGTCGCCAGCCAATCGGAAGGTTGGTGGTTCAATCCCTGGCCCTGCAGTTACATGCCGAAGTGTCCTTGGGCAAGACACTGAACCCCGAGTTGCCCCCGATGCTGTGCCATCGGAGTGTAAATGTGTGTGAATGTTTATCTGATGAGCAGGTGGCACCTTGTACGGCAGCCTCGGCCACAGTGTATGAATGGTGAGTGGTTCCTGTACTATGTTAAAGCGCTTTGAGAAGTCGTTAAGACTAGAAAAGCGCTATATAAAAACAGTCCATTTACTTATATTTGTCTTAAATGTGCATTGAATGGAGGGTACTGGCGTTGGTGTAGGCGGAGCATTTGGGCCCGGTTGCTACGGACACACTACGTTCAGTGCTCAGCGGATCGATGAAAGATGAGAAAAGTCTCTGTGCATGTTCTGCAGGGTTAGTTTAGTTTGCTGTCACATTACTCTACCCCGTATTTGTGAATACAAATATGTGAAGTGAAAGTTCTGTCACAAAAATATGTTGTTGCGTATCATTGCACATTTTTAAGTGGCTATATGGAAATCCTGGAGATTTTTTAATGGGTATACTGCATATATCTGTGTATCACGTAAACTACACCACTGCCTAGTATACTGTACACATAACATTTGGGCTCCAGGTAATCTGGTATTTTATCTGCTGAACCGTTAACATTTGGCAAAAATCATCACGGCTACACTTTCCTTTCATTTGTTTTAAATTCAACAAGCAGTTGAGTCAAGTAGTTATTCTTTCTAAATTATCGTTTAATGTAGTCATTGTTTTCAAAAAAATTTTCATAAACATTCATTTGACTTGTTTATTACTGAACCCAGCCATCACGCGCCACACCCTCACATCCTGCGCCACCCACCACCACAAGTAAATTCTCAACCTGTGGGAAACACTGAGGTCACAAATCTTCATCTATACCAATCTATATATATATACCAATAAGAATGATAAAGCTGTCATTTGTCCCACCCTAACAGGTGCGACAGAGCTAACAGGAGGCTCAGGAAAATGTCAATAAATCAACATTTATTTATATAGCACTTGACAACAAGCAGCAGGTTTCCGAAGCACTTTACATGAAGTAACAACAGTAAAACATAACATACAGTAAAATCAGAAAAAGAATACATAAAAGCAGAACGGCAAAAGTCACGCTACTATGTATTAAAAGCCTTTGACCCAGAACCCCTAAAGGAAAGGATATTAGCATAGAAATAAAATGGATACAAAGGCCATTGAACCGTTTGCCGTGGTCATTTGATTAGTACGAATCAAAATGGCGATTGTTGTCAGTTGTAATTGGTGACAACACACATCAGTGGGGCTGTAAAATGTGTCGCTGCTTGCTGGACTGGAGAACCGGCCGATGCAGCTCCGGAGACGTTCGGGGGTCAGGGGACTGTTAGACCCAGCCTCTCTTTGGCTCATTCTCTGCAACCAATGCATTGCGGGGTGCAAGTGTGGAAGAGCTGTATATGCAGGAATGTGCAAAATATTGACCAGGGATGTGCAAAAGTTCACAGTATTAAGTATAAAGTGCAAGATGTATATGTGAAAAGATGGCAGAGATATGTTTTAATGTCACACGTAATATCAGATGTGTATCTACCACATAATCTTACTGGAAACTATATTTAACGCCAGACTAGTTAGCTCCACCTGGAAAAAAATAAGCAAGAAGATTAATTATTATTATTTTTTCAAATGTTTGGTGAAATGGCCAATTGTCTGTAGTGCATTGGTTAGATAACTAAATGGAACTAAACAATAAATGGAAACCACATTACAGTACACACTGTCACTGTAGTGACAGGGTCCAGAAGCACACGCTTACAGAAAAGATCATTTCGACAGGTGTGATTCAGTACAGCTGTCATGAGGACATAACAGAAAATACACATGTTGGACAGGCGGTTGTGCTGCCTCACTGCCTCCAGCTTCACCTTGTGAGTCTTGTGTGGAGGCAAATCTGGACAGTTGTGGCCATGTTGTACGTATAGAAAACTGTTCTAGAGTCAGGTATATATCCTTAGATGCCATGTATACGCATAAACATTCAGTATACACCCAGCGAGACAGAGAGAGGGGGGTAATGAAATTCTGAAACCACACAGTAATGTGAGAGAGCACTAGTGAGCAGATCGATACTGACAGTGGGTAATGACTCCTGTGATCGTGGTGGACCTCTGGGGGTTGCCCCGGCGCCTCCTCTCAAACTCACCGTGGCCTTCGCAGCTCCTCCATTCATTACCTCTGCGATAAATGGAGGGTGAGCTGGCGGGGGGGGGGTCAAAGTGTGGAAGCTGTAAAGAAAGGTTGCTACTGAGCACATACACTGTCACATACTGGCCACTATGCTTAGTGCATTTTGGGGTAAAGACCATAGACAAAAAAATGAAATTATGAACGTAGCATCAGTGATGTCACCCATTGGTTTCTGGACTGCTGTTTTGAAGCCAATAGTTTGCATTTTGGCCGTTGCCATGTTGGTATTTTGGAGCCAGAAGTGACCCTATTTAGATAAAAGGGCAGAGCTGGGGAGGATGACGCGGCTAAGCCACTGTTGTTTATGGTTTCATGGCGCTGCGCTAAGCTAAACGCTAAGGAGGGAAAGTTGACAATTTTCAACCCTTCTGAAGCGAGTCATCCAGCGGAGATTTGAAAATCGTCACACTTTTCCTTAAGATACCAGCTAATAAAAAAAAAAAAAGATACCAGTTAATGCTAGCGGTAGCTAGCTAGCTTGGTTGGCAGAACGCTGAACAAGACATTTTTAGGCGACCAAAATGTCCCAATTAACTTTGATGAAGTAAAAACACAGGGAGAGGGTCAAATTTTAAGATGAAAACATGTTCAACACCCACAAACAAGTTCACGGCTATTTCAATGTCCACAGTGCCATGGATATGGTTTGCTAAGGTGGTTTGATTTCCTGATTGACAGGTGGATGTGTAGCCACGACCTAAAAGCCTTCCCAGCTTTATCGTCTAAATAAATGGGACCATAATTTCCATTTGCTAACCAAGGGTGAATACAGGTATATTCAGTGAGACAGTATGAAAAAAACAATATTTTCTGAACATATATTAATATAAACATGTTCTAGTAGAAACCCACAATACAAGTTTGAACCTGAAAATTAGCGTAACCTTTAATGCACCTTTGTCTACTTCATAAGGAGCAATCTTTGGCTTATTTGGCCCATTTCTGTCAGTATAACGTTTAATTTGGGGTTGTCCAAAATCCATCGAAGCAGAATATCTTCTGCTGTTATGCCAACAATCCTCCATTAAATGCATATTTATAAAAGGAAATAAGAGTACAGAGGTGTGGTTAAAAAAAAGGCTCCATTTGAGCAGCATCTGAGCTAACAGTATGTGAGTTTGCTGAGTAAAGATGTGATGTGAGATTTACCCGAGCTGTAGCCCCGGGAGACGTGGCCCTCACAACGATGATCCCAATCATCCCAAGGTCAGGGCGCTTTTTCACATCATTATCACTCCTTTGTCATCCCTTTCTCTCTCGCCGACTCCCAGAGGAAGTCCCTGCTGCTGCCAGTAGGTGATGAAAGAGGAGGAGGAGGAGGAGGAGGAGGAGGAGGGCTTGTGTCATTATGCTGCCACAGTAAACTTTAGTGACGGTCTGACAGGCTCAAAAACAGAGAGGTCACCTCAGTGATCTGTCATGCCCGAGTCGAGACAAACTGTGACCTCCTCAGGGAGAGAGGGGGCAGCTGAAAGTGAAGGTTCTCCAGTTTGCTATGGAACAAGAGTCTGGAGCAGAAAGACGGTGACAACGTACTGAGACTGCAAAGTGATAGTTTTATATGAGGTCAAGTGAAAGCCACGGCAAACCTGATGAAGCCTATGGTGAAACGTATTGTTCCAACAGTTGCAGTTAATAACCGTTCACTACTTAAGAATGTTTGAATGAACGAAATGAATGTAGGCTGTACTTATGCACAGTGGTGCTTTGAGCAAAATGCTAACATTAAACCTCGACCCTCTCGCCATGTGTTTTACTTTATTATAAAAAAGGTAATTGGAACATTTTCGGTCACCTAAAGATGTCTTGTTCAGCGTTCTGCCAACCAAGGTAGCTACCTGAAGGGTTTCTGTACTGCTGTAGGTGCAGATGAATGGCACCAGTAGCCTACCCGGAGTTTCGCGTTTATCCTGCAGTAAATTTCCACTTAGAAGGGTTGAAAATTGGAAACTTTCCTTTTTCATTGGCCTATTTAGGTTAGCGCAGTGCCACTGCAACCATAAATAGCACTTGGGGCGCGTCATCGTCTCCAGCCTCTCGTCATAAAATCATCGTTTCATCTGGTGGAGACAAAATGTATCCCCAATGCTACTTCACCAATAGACCGTATATTATATACCTAAACTAGAATTATTTTAAACTAAGTTCCATAGAATGATAAAATCTGAGCAGCAGCTACTGGATGTATTTAGCAGTTACAGAGCTCCGGGATGCCGGCTACCAGCAGCAATTGTTTAGCTGTAAATAGGTGACTGTGAGCCGGGTACAGGCACCACCAGATGATGGTCCTTTCAGGGGCCATGGCGATAACAGTTTATGATTAAAACACTCCCAAGGAACGAACAAGCATTTCCTGGGAGAAAGTATTTTGTTTTCGCAGCATAGTGAACTCCACTCCCGTCTTGAAAGCTCTATGTTTTATGTTGGCACCACGTTAGGTTAGGGTCCAACCAGTAGTTGTTGAGATATTTCAATCTGGACCAGACTGACATTGCCATATACAGAGCCATGAAAATGATTTCCTCCTCTAAGGCATTCAGTGTGATTATCCCCTTTACTGTACACTGTCAGGATACAATGGCGGACCCAAATGCACGACTCAGGAATCAAGGATAAAGGTAAGTGGTTTATTGCTCCAAGAACAATGCAGGCAGCAGTACAAGTCCAACAGGCAGGAAAACATGGTCGATAATACAGGCAAAAGGTCTGGATACACGGGGAAACTAACAAGGGAATGCTGGAAAGTGAGTCACACATGGAGCTACAACAATCTGGCAGGGAACAAGTGAACACAAGTGAGTATATATACACGGGGGAGGGAAAGACAACTAGACAGGTGAATAACATTAGGGCGGAGACAGGTAATCAAAAACGGCAGGAAAGAAACAAAGGCAGGAAGACAAGTGAAGTGAATGAAGACAAACAGTGGATTACAAAATAAAACAGGAAGTTCATGAAAACAAACAGAAAACACAATAAGAGCGGAGGCAGATGTGACATTGACACTATGAGGCAGATTATGATTTTCTATCGTACATATTTTTGTTGATTAAAACAAAGACTCAATAAATGAAAAGGAAAACTGAGTTTAGCTGGGTTTACCCTGTCGAGTCTGTCTGGGTCCAACACCAAATTACAAAGTCAAAGTATTTATCCGCGCAATTAATTGTCATTAGAAGTATGGATGTTGTTTTTTTATCAGGACTGTCTCTCCCAATTGGTGCTTGTTCAGTCTCAGGAGAAACGCTGTGTGTAGTGGCATGCATTGAAGCGTCACAGCTCCTTTTAAATTATTAATGACAATGTCCACTGGACATATTCATATTTCACAGGGAAAGCGTAGACAGCCTTCATTAAAGCATGTATCAGACAGGTTTTTTGTGTCTCCATCAGTCACCGGGGAGCTGGCGTTGGAACGCTCTGTGCTGGGATACTTAATAACCCCTACAGGGATGCTAAGCCTGCCAATTCCTCAGCCTGACACCTTAACAGCAGCCTAAATTGGGACTGCATGATGTGTTAACAGATAATACTTTGTCCAGAGGAAGGCTGGCATTGCTCCCCCACTTCATTTTATGAATTATATTATGATCAGGATGGAAGTAGGGCAGCACAGCTGAAACACAGTGTCAAAACAGTGCCTATGACTGCTGTTATGTTTTGCATAATGTGGCTCATGTACGCTACAAGATCTTGGATTTTTTATTTTTTTTTGACACTCAACTCTCCCTTTTTGTCTTTTGAAATGCTGTTTAATTGCTTTAGACTTAGAGCTTTAGGCCATCATAGGCCACCAAAGCCAGAGGAGATAATTGTTTTAGGAAGGTCAGCGAGGACACACACCACCTAACTAAATCACTTCTGACATAGATTAAGCATCTTTTCACACCTAACAAACCACAGGATTTTGTGATTTTAGCATGAATTCAAAAGCTTAACTGCTGATAAATCCATGTGCTGTGTTCAGCAAGCGATCTGTATAAATTATGTATACAGTATTATGGTTTGGTAACCATGGTAACACGTACATGCGTCATCACATGAGTATGTATTTTTATGATCAATCAAAAGCAAAACTGGTGTGAGCTTGCATCCTTTCTGTTTACTTTGACAGTTGATTAAAAAGTGTATAACATAATAACATATAAGTGTATCTCACAGAAATACCCCCCTAATATTGCTGTACAAATATTGTGTCGTTATTCACAACATGTGGTCTATTTGCAGTCTAATAATACTAATAATGCTCACAATTTCTGAAAGACTCCATTATAAATATACATACATGCATTAAAGTGCATTGTGAACTGCCGTCAGTCATCACATTTGGATTTCGGCATGTGGATTCTGATTTTATTTATTTAATTAGTTTATTTGTACAAAATACATTAATCTTACGAAAAGACGTTTTGTACCAGAGTTAGCTAATGCTAGTTTCCATCTGCAGTCCCCGATGATGCGCCGATGTTGCAGAATGACTCCACTGTCCAATCACAGAGTTAGCTGTCAGTCCCTTTTACTTCATGTGTACTCCTCTTGGTTTGTTTGTAAAATCTCAGCGTGAACTTGAACCGGAAATCAAACTTAAAGGCAACACTGGATCATTTCTTCCCTTTGGCCCGGACCATATGAACTGAACTAGTGTAAAGGCGCCCTAGACCTTTAATGAAGAATCCTTTACAGATGTCAAATATGCAAAGATAAGATTAATGATGGACTCTTCAGAAGAGGTCATTATCTTCACTCGAGTTTATGCGCGGGAAAGTCGCCGGACGTCATCATAATTTTCTGAACATAGTCATACTGAGAAATATAGAGAGTTGTGAGGGAGCTGATTGTCTTAATTAGCTTTGTAGCAACTCATTTGGCAATGGCTTGAATGTAACGGACGTTCATTAATATGTCAGAAAAAAGTGAGCGTCATGCGGCGATGACAGTTAAGTTTAGGCACCAAAATGATGAGTGAAGCTCAGGAAAAAGATCCTCCTGAGGAACAAACAAGTGTTTCCTGGGTGAAAGTATTTTGTTTTCGCGGCGAAGTGAACTCAGCTCTCCGGTTCGAAAGCACTCTATTTTATGTTGACACCACGTTGTGCTATTTCATTCTGAGATTCTCTGTATTTATTTCATCATTTGCATGTTTTTTGGAGACACCAGTAGCCTGTATACCGCAATCAATGAGCCTTCTAGCCTTTTATCTCTCATATATGTATAAATATATCTAACTCTCTCACGATCCCAGGATCTTCTCTGAATGGTGATGTCTTTTTCTAAGAGAATTTATTGGTCAGTAGGTGCAGCATAAGTTACCACGGTAATGTACACAGGGTAAGAGGTAAACATCCGTTGTAACCCTGAAAACCTGAAGTTATCTTGCTAACCGCAAATCCTGCTTCGTAGTACAGACCTCTGATGATACTTTATCCTCAGTGCACTCAATGCTACTCTCTCCTGGCAGTGTTTATGTAGGCATTGGCTGGTTACTGGTTTCAAAGTATACCGCGGTTTAAAGGTCCAATGACATGGTGCTCTTCAGATGCTTATAGACCTTAGTGGTCCCCTAATACTGTATCTGAAGTCTCTTTTATATAGACCTTAGTGGTCCCCTAATACTGTATCTGAAGTCTCTTTTATATAGACCTTAGTGGTCCCCTAATACTGTATCGGAAGTCTCTTTTATATAGACCTTAGTGGTCCCCTAATACTGTATCGGAAGTCTCTTTCCTGAAATTCAGCCTTGCTGCAGAATTCCAGCCACTAGAGCCAGTCCCACAATGAGCGTTCCTTAGTATGTGCCATTTCTGTGTCTGTAGCTATTGAGGAGGAGAGAAGGGGGCAAGGTGGAGGGTGGGGGTGTGGCCTTGACCAACTGCCACTTTGCTCGTTTGAAAGCCATGATGTCTCTCTCTCATTGGTGGGCCAAATTCTCTGGGTGGGCAAAGCAGAGAAAGGGGAGGTAACCTTACTCCTTATGACCTCATAAGGAGAAGATTCCAGATTGGCCCATCTGAGCTTTCATTTTCTCAAAGGCAGAGCAGGATACCCAGGGCTCGGTTTACACATATCTCCATTTTTAGCTACTGGGGGACCATAGGCAGGCTGGGGGAATGCATATTAATGTTAAAAAACCTCATAAAGTGACATTTTCATGCCATGGGACCTTTCAAAAGTTTCAAAACCACTGAAATCTTCCGGCATACTGCTCCTGCGGTAAGAGCTGTTTTTTAAGAGTCGTCAAGGACAGAAAGTACAGTTCAAAAATCCCTCTCCCTGCCAGTGTGCAGTGTGTTTAAAAATAAAATCCATTGACGTTTTTTTTTACCCAGACATTTCAAAATAATATATTATAAAGCTGTAATTGCAATATTGCTATACCATGAAGCCGTGGTATTTTTGCTAAAAGTTATCATACCGTCAGAATCTCATACCGGCTCATGTCTATGTTCACGTGTCATGTAATCCTGTTGTGTTCGCCGAGCACAGACCGATCAGCAGCTCTAAGTTATGGTCTGTGTCACGGTTGGTTCAGATTTGGCTGCATTAAATTCACTCCCTGCCTGTGTCTTATTACTGATTCAGAGCATAGGGTTAGAGGGCGTCTGCTGGCTGAATGAAGATATCACACTCTTGTCAGAGTTAAAACAGAATATCATATTACTGCTTTAGTCTCCGTCCTCCACACTCTGTTTATCTGCTGCTTTCTCTTTTATGTTAGAAGTTTTTTTTAAATATGTTTTTAGTATTCTTGATGGACTCGCTCATGTTTACTTGTTAAACACTTTGTAAAGTTTATATGATTCAATAAGTACATTGCATCTAGATTAAGTAATCTATAGCTACAGTTTCATAATACTGTAATAACATCACATATGTCAAATATATATTTTCTTGAAATGTAAGGGCTTATATCAATAAATCAATCAGACTTTATTTATATAGCACTTTTGATACATACACACACACACACACACACACACACACACACACACACACACAGATATACAAATACTGTATTACACAATTTGCCCCCCCCTAAATTGACAGAAATTATGTCATTCAAAACAGGAACAAGCTGAATCACACTGGACATTATATACACATAAGGACAACATACTGTATACATATTTCTGCCTTATAATCAGTTTTCCATTGCACGACTAAAACAGTGCTGCGGAGGAAGGTCTGGCAATGCTAGACTAGCTACAGTGCAAAGTAACTGCTTTGTTAGTAATATGCTTTGTTCATATCATGTTCACCTAATTTGGAACTCATACAGACTTTTACACACCTTGTTTTCCTGGCTCAGCATGAGCAGATGTGTGTGCAACTGCTTCCCTTCACTAATTCCTCTGTCCTCGCATCTCTCCCTGGCGTCTTACAAAGGCAGAGCTTAGATGCAATGAAGAGGCTTAGGTGAAAGAACCCTTTCCAATTGAATCCATTTTTTTTTTTATCAGATAGTAAAATAACTGAGCATCTCCCCCCTTCCCTCCCACAACCTAAACTCCAAGCATCCACAGGCACACAAACGTGCATCACCCACTCACCCTCACTCAACTATTATTCTTCATCTGAATTGACACTGATCCTCTCTGCTATTTTCCCCAAGTGCTAACGTTAAACTAAACAACCATGATAGGTTATTGGGAGAAGGAACAGAGACAGACTTTGTGGTGTGCACTGACTTACTGTATGTTCGTTGTAAGGGCGGGGGAAAGCACTTAAAAGGATTATCTGAGCAGACACTTAGACGTCGGCTTTAAGGTGCTCTGTGTGTCATTTTGTCAATTTCACAAAACTATGTGCTGTTATGCTCAGTGGTGTAGTCTAATGTATTGTAGTGGGTATACTCTACTGTATATGTATGGACCTATAAATATGGGCCAGGATGGGCCTTGAGGGGGTCTGGGTGTCCTCCCCCAGGAAAAAAAGACGTCCTTTCCTGCATTCTGACACACTTTTATGCACCAATTTACGGTGGAAATACCTTTATTTAGCCTATGTGAGTAAACACAGATGACAATTCAAAATATATAAAAATTATAATGGAAAGTATGTTTTTACGTGCCATTGCGCATTTTTAGTGGGTATACTGCGTGTACCTGCGTATCACACCACTGCTTATGCTGTCATGTTATCACAAGAGGATTGATCTGAGTCACCTTTATTGGAAGGAGAGAGGAAAATCCATAGATGTAGAAGATATGGACATAGTCTGCGTGACGTCAACCATAGGTTTCTGAAGAGCCAAAAGTATGATGACACAGCATTTTTTCCAGGCTGTAAACATGTTTAATTCTGCTGTAAAATTGGGCATTTTAACATGGGGCTCTATGGGGATTGACTCCCTTTTGGAGCCAGTATCATGTCGCCACTTGATGAACTGCAGTTTTTTTTGGCACTTTTGCAATGGCTTCATTGTTCAGCACTGGAGGTTGCCGCTTGGAAAAAAAACACATTGAGATGCTGGAAAGGGTTTAAGGTTAGAGTTTAAATTCTTTCCCCATTGACCATGCAACTTTTGGTTTTTCTGGGTCAAAATGTAAAAAAAATCCAACATTTTGGTCGTCTTTTTCAAAACTTTTGGACACTTTATTCTAAGTTTCTGTCAATATTTTTTCTGTGCTTTTTGATGTTTTTTTTTAAGCATTTCACATTTTGTTTTGGTGTACGTTCAAAAGTTGTTTTAGTCGTGCAACAGAAAACTCAGATTGGACAGATAATCTATCTAGCTGTCTGGATTTACCCTGCAGAGATCTGAGGAGCAGTTAACCATAGTCCTCACAAATCCACCAATTTAATATAGTGTATGGCGTTTTCTTTTGTGGGGTACGACTGTTCCACCAAAACAAGTTCCTTCCTGAGACTATTTTGCAGAGCCACTGTCGCTGCATCGAGACAATTGCGATTGGTTTAAAGAAATGCAAACAACCCAGAGCATTTTTTTACCCTATCCTAGAATGTATGTGTGGTGTAGCCACACCTTACTGCGCCATAAATCTGGCAAAGCAAGACTAACCGCCGTGTAACCGCTTAGCATGACTGCGATTGTTAGTCTTAGTGAAGCCAGATAACCAAGACATATCCTGGGTATGTTGAACGTGCTTTGTAGTAGGGTCCTTTACAAAACTAAAATACAGCATCAACTAAAGTGGTCATGCATTAAAATTGTGTTTCATAAGCTGACACACCTGTGGCAGGTATTTTAATGGTTCATTTTTGTCTAAGGGACTCGAGGGGGTTGGGAAAGATTGTGGATTTGGTTAAATGTTTATACAGGACACACATGCTGTCTTTTGCTTCTATTCACTGCAGACTTTCTCTGTAGTAAGAAAGACCATGGTCATGATCTTCGCCGTGAATGCCTAACCATAACCACAAGTTTAATCATGCTTTTGTTGCTAAGAGCTGATGGTGTATTGAAGGAGCGGATATTGTAGGAAAACAAATAAAATATGTGGTCATTTTTAACTGGTATGTTCAGTATCAACATGTTGTGACTTGCCTAATACATTCCAGCATTTCCCTATCATTATAATGTTTCCTCCAGAAATTATTGCTGTTGCAAATTAGTTGTATAAAAACATACATTTCTAGGAGACAGGGATGTTGCTCTGAACACCCACTCGCTGTGCGTAGACTTTCTTTCCATACAACAGCTAAACATGACAAGTCCAGACACATTGACTGGAGCTGTCGAAAGGTGTCCTGGGAAGTGTAGGAAATTACTAACTGATGGAGACAAGGTATGTTAAAAAGTGGATTCTCCAAAAGCGCTGAATTTCAGTACTTACAGACTGATGATTCTAGCAGTGTCAGGTTATCCACAGGGTAGACTTATTTTTATTTGCACTTGACATCTTTGCATATCCTGAACCCACACTAATCGAGTGCTTGAAGAAAGAGAACGTTTTCTGATGTCTAAAAATCCCCTTAAGACTAAAAGCAATTCCTGGTGAGTAGAAACTAACTTGACAGTAGATTGTTACATCTCCTGATGGGACTTGAGTTCTCAGCAAAATGACAGGCCAGAGCGACTTGGCTGCCTCAGATCAATAAAGATCCCAATCTCCAGCTCAACACGCTGATGACAAGAGTGATAAGCATCACCTTTAAAAGCAAACCTGCCGTCTTCATAGACCCAAAAACATGAAAATTGATAGGGCCCGCAGGCTGTTTTCCTTGAGTAAACCCTGCAGTTGATAAAATAGACAGAGTGGTCTTAAAGGACTTATCTTCGGGTTCTTCCCTCACAATGACACGACTGAACATTTCCTTTATTACCCTTCTGCACAGTTTGGAGAGTAATCGCTCCCATGAAACAAACAAAAAAGCAAACATCTATTTCCTGTGGCAGTCGCTGCTGTGATACCTGTCTGCTTTGTTGACAGCCAGAGGATTAGACTACTTCAGGTGATGCTCTCATTTTCAGCACCTTCCCGATTTCTCAAATATCCTTGAGCACACAGGCAGAGCCGTCATGCCCATGCTTAGCTAACAGGTCAGTTGGAGGTCTTTTGGCAATTTGAAACCGTAATCAGGGGAGATTTTTTTGTCAAATTGTGTTGTCACATTCACAGGCAGCTCTTTGTCTTTCGAGATTGTTTCTGGTTGTGTAAGAAAGATAGGTAACAGAGTCTTTTGATGTTTTGAATTGACATTTAATTTTAATGATGTAAAGGTTCAAAAAGTTGTCCTCTAAAGAGTAAGTACAGAGACAAAAGACACTACACCTTAAGGAAAAGTTAAAACATTCTCGGGGAATTACTTTCTTGCTGAGAGTGAGATGAGAAGAGCGATACCAGTCGCATGTCTGTGTTTAGTACTGAGCTGGAGTCAGGATGTGTGTCTCAATTCGGATACTTCCATGAGTACACTTACATGTAGTGCACTGTTGGGGACCAAGAGTTGGTTAAACAGCGTTTTGGCTCAACTTGAGTTGACTGCAGGACAAAGGATCTTGGCCTACATGTGAATTCCAAAGCCAGTTTCACGAAACTCCTATAGGCTGCTACTTGGAAGCACTTCGCAAGATGGAGAAAGTGCATTTAACACGTGTGGGACAAGGCAGACTGGTGGTGAGACAAAGAACTGCTTCACACCTGTGACCAGGTTGGAGTTTTCCCATTGGCCGTCGGGTCTTTGAATGCACCACCCCGCCACTAGGAGGCGGGGGAACGATAAAAGCGTTCGGCGTTTGTGCTTTCTTCGCTTTTCCACCGTGACTCACGTCGCAATAGGAAGCACTCTAGTCCGGACTAGTAAACTAGAAAACCAGCATCATCTCGCTGGCCGAGTTTCGAGCTGGTACAAACTTTATATCGGCCTGATATACAAAGGGGATCCGAGGGAATACTTTGTCGAAGTATTCCTTCATCTGCAGCAGGCTTAATCAGCCTGGATTTAAGAAAAGGACTGTTCTTTTTCTTGTTTGGTCGACCTGGAATCCGTTTTTCGTTCTTTTGCTCCGGACGAAACGGATTGTTAAACTCTGGCCAAGAGACTTAACTGACAGACAACGCACAGTAAGGAGGCTTTTACACAGTTCTGGGCAGATAATAGAACTAGTGCGTTTTGTTTTGTTACTAATGAGCAAAGGGTTAGCTACCGCTGTTGCCATTAATGTGATCTGATTGTAATCATGTATGGGCCATATCTGGTTATTAATCTGTTCTGTGAATGTATAAATTGATCATTATACTCGTTGATTTATGTTGTGTTAAGTAGCTGGGTATAACTGTAATCGCTACCTGCTAATTCATTCCTTTCATGGAATTTAGTTACTGTTTGCGATAGAATCGCGAAAATCAGCTGCTAGCTACTGGAGTGGTTACAGTGACGTTTCCCTCAGCAAAACCAAAAGTCTCAGTCTGTAGGACAGTGGCTGAGGGGAACTAGGTCATTATCAATATCTTAAGATCAGAAGGGCCTCTTTTCTTTACTCTCCTTCTCTTTCGTCATTTACTAACAAACACACGCACACACACACGACACAGGCTAGCCGCGCAATTACCAAGCTAACGCTGTAGCTTCACACGTGGGATCTCCCTACGTTCGTACAGAGCTAAAACAGGGACTAGCTACCAGATCGGCTAAGCGCGGCCCGTTGCCTAGCAACCCCCGGCGTCTTCAGCCCTCTCCCGACGCTAGCACCACTAACGCCCTCTTGGGGCTAAATAGTTTTGTGCAGCTCACAGGAGTAGCCATCTTTGGAGTTGTTTTGGTGTTTAGAACTACACCGCACGCCGCCCCTCCTTTGTCACCCCACTCTCCCACACACACACACACACACACACACACACACACACACACACACACACACACACACACACACACACACACACACACACACAGACACAGACTTGTCCATGACACATGCTGCTTTGTTTTTGGTTGTGATATTATAAAAAGGTATATGAGTTTATTATTGAAGGATTATTGTTTAGCTACTGATAATTGTAAAGTTAATAAATCTTATTATGCTTAATTAGCAGTTGCTTGTGATTATTTGTGTACTTGTTGTAATAATTGCTGGTCGATCAGGTCCGTTGCTTGGATTCACCCCTTCCTTTATTTCCTTTTTAAAGGATTACACACAAAAATGAGACTGTTCCACAGTTTGATTATTGGTCCCTGACTAAGCAAGGGTGGTGGTGGGCCCGTTTTGATTGTTCGATTTGATAAAGTTATTAAAACCATATTCATAACCTTTATTAATATTGATAAAACATCTTTAGATATTCCAATTAATCACCACTTTGTACATCACGTGTGTAGATTTGGACAAAGGGCAGTGTTGTCTCACATCGCACACGGCCGTTATGCACTGCCTGCAAATGGATCTTCTTCTTCGTCTTCAGTTTAATGGTAAATTGCAGCCGGGCGGAGCAATACTGCCACCTATTGTCGTCCACCCGGCTTGTTTTCTCACTAACTGATGGCAGCATAGTGGTACTTATTGAAAAAATAAACACATATAAAAACACGTATATATTACATTTGTTTGTAGTTTGTGTTTCACCGTTTCAATAATAACCGCTGCAGCCTTGTATTAAAAAATACGTTGGTGTTCCCGTTAGCGTCCGCTCCATAGCAAAGATGGCGGCCGTTGTGTGCGATTAGAGTCCAGTGTTCAACACTCAACGCTTTGACCGCTTTGACTGCAGCATCCAGGGACTCGTAGTGCACTGCAGTTGGCCACACTTCTTCAGTGTGAATACACTATGTACTCAAAATAGCAAATGCATGTACAGACGTACACAGGGCGCAGTTTACCAGAGGGGAATGCGTGGGATTTCCTATATTTCTGCCTCTGCTGAATTACTTACTAAGTAAAGTGCTGTAACGTGAACAGTCTATATAGTAACATAGAACGATAAACATAGAACGAGCTACAGAGCTCCGGGACGCCGGCTACCAGCAGCAGTTGTTTAGCCGACAATAGGGGACTGGGAGTAGAGCTGTAATCGGGCCCTTAAAGTTCGGCCCGACAAGGCCCGAGCCCGACAGAATTCGGCCCGAGCCCGACAAGTACATTTTGATTGACAGCTTTTTAATCAATTTAATCAAATGTGCTGTTTTGCCAAGAATGAGTCATTTATACATTTTTAACATCATTTATTCATAACTAACGTAGGCTATAGGCACTTGGAAGTTGGAACAAAAATAAAATAAGTCCTTCAACATCGTAATATCTCAGCACTCTAAATAGGCGGCATACACTTTGCCAATAAATAGGCCTATGGGCCTATAAAAATGAGTATTTCTTAACAAATAAAATTTAATTTACATAAATTATAAATTAAGATGGGTATTTATAAAGAAATTAGGATAAAGGCTCCTGCGGGATTTGCTTCGCCACTTCTCTCCATAATCCGGCCTCAATGCGACGGTGAACAGCAGCTGAAATTTAATAAAAGAATAATGCCAACATTAGCCTACATTATGCTTTTAAGAGTCAATTAATATTTAATTATAATTTGAAAAACCTTTACTCACCAAGATTAGGCTACATGTTTTTGTGGAGAAAAAGTATTGAATCCACTGTAGATGGCTTCAGCGCGGTCCTGCGCTCACTGATGGTGCGTCCAGCAGCACTAAACACCCTTTCACTGCTGCTGCTACTGGCCGGGATGCATAGTACTGATCTGGCTAGTTTTGCAAGTTTGGGGTAGGATTGTTTGTTGGTCTTCCACCAGCCAAGAACATCCATTTCATTTTCCATGACAGCCGTTTCAATGTAGCGAGTGACCTCGTCAGCTTCCCCGTCAGCGCATTTTGCCTCCATCCGCAAATACCGCCTTTTTGCTGGAGGAGTAGCTTCGGCTCCGGAGAGCTCTGGGTCTCGAATCTCCACATCTGGTGCACCTGCAGCCATGGCTTGCATAAGAGTGCGGGCATGAGCTTGTACGGCATTCCTGTCTGAGTATGACAACATTCTCAGCTGGTTAAATTTTGGCCAGAGGAATGTTGCGATCTTGTGGAGGTCCTGTATTATCACTTTACGCGCAAGCCAGTGCGTTTACGCACGACAACTTGCTGAGTGGAATCCAGGGGGTTGGGCTGACAGTGGCGTTTCAGTTTCTCATACCAGAGACACACACTATTAAGTGTTGGATACTTGTCTCCCTCAAGTTCCCGCTTGAGGGAATAACAGAATTTACGGGAACTCTCCCATGCGCAGCCCCGACATTAATTAGTTCTTGCGCCAGCTCTTCAAACCCCTCGCCATTTACGACATTGAAAGGTCTAATGTCTTTACAGCAAAAGTTGACACACTTCTCCGTCACCGTTTGTTTCACCCTTGCAGGGATGGGTTTTGATGCTGTAACAAACGATGTGATTGTAGGTTGATCCTGGGCACTGACAGGTGTTGAACAGCTTCTATCAACATGCCTTATCAGCGACGAATTCCCTGTCGTTTTGCTGTCGTACTTTAACAGAATGTCGCATCGTTTGCATTTCACATAACCCATTGGCTCATTATTCTCACCATACACATGGTCAAAACCTTTCCAAACCTCAGATTTTGCTTTCTTTGCTGGTGCAACCAAGATGTAATCGCCAGAGGCCAGCCTCCGTTTCACCTCCTCAGCATCCATTTTCGCTCTAATCGAAACTTATCCCCTGACATGTCACCTGACTGCTCATTTACCACGTGTGCAACCCCGGAGCTCAAGCTCAAGCCCAAGCCCAAGCCCCGAGCCCGAGCCCGGCCCTGACCCGACCCGATGGGTCGGGTCGGGTCGGGTTCGGGCAAAGATCTTCAGCTCTAACTGGGAGCCGGCTACAGGCACCGCCAGATGACAGTCCTTTCAGGGGCCATGCTAGTGGAGTTTAGCCAGAAAAAATTATTGCGACAACAGTTAGTTAAGGCACCAAAACGCACCCTGGACATGCACGTTTGAGACACAGCAAGGATGTGGTTAGCCCATCTCACTGTAACATAAGAACTGCAAGCAGGGTAAAATCAGCTAGCCTGACTGAGATCAAAGTTTTTAAATACAAACTTTCCAGTTCCTCTTATTATTTAACCTTTTAATGATTCAAGACCTACCAGCGGTGTGAACATACTGTCACTCTGTTTTAAAGCTAAAGTGAAGATATTGGTATCATATGAAACTAAACGATTGAAGGAATCCATTTGTACCAACCACAACATGCTAGCTAGTCATGAAGGGGGATAAATCACGCTCCAAAATAGGAGGAAAATCTGATATGGCCATTTCAAAGAGGGTCCCTTGGCCTCTCACCTCAAGGTATCTGAATGAAAATGGGTTCTATGGGTACCCAAGAGTCTCCTCTTTACAGTATTGGGTAGATGGATACACTACACGTTACTCATACTTGGTGTCTTTATTTCGTTAACTGCTACTCATTTTGTTTACTGTATGTTAGGACCCCCTCGAAAACAAGATGCTTCATCTCAAGGGGTTTATTAATAGCTTTCCCCTGCTCTAAGTCGTGATGCTATGTCCTGACTCTCTCTTCATGCGTAATGCACAGACTTCAGATTGATCCTCTCGGCTCACTCTTGAAAATAAAGCAAATAAGCATATTTCTCAAAATGTTTCAATATTCATTTAAGCTCTAGTGTTAGTCAGGTAATTAAGCTGCAAAAACAGAAAAGGTTGTGAACAGTAGGCCTGGCAAACTCGATTCCTTTTTAGGATTTAGGTTATTCTGAGTCACTCACTAAACTGATCCGGGTTGTGCGAGTCACTTGAATCACTTGAGTCAGTATTGTATGCTACATCCAAGGCGAGCTTTTGATTTGGATAAAATGCCATGTTTTCATTTAGAATCTTTTAATTTTATTTGAAAAAAATATCCATAAATATAAATGGTCTGAAAGAAAACCAAATATTCATTTAAAAATGACATGGAATTATATTTCTTAACTTTAATAGGACTGACAAATAAGAAAGCCATCTGGACTCTGAACATTTACAATGACTTAAAATCTCTTTAATGTAAATTCCATGCGCCCCTTTTTCATGTATGCACTGTATGCATTTAATGTTTTAAATGTGTATGTGCATCTGTATTTGAATAATAAAGTTTTGTGAAGTAAAAAAAAAAAAACAAGTTGTCGGCGAGGCGAGCTTATAATGTTTCGGACTGTCTGCTCGACCTAATTGCATTTTAATATACTACATTTATACACCAAACCTAGAGTAGGCCTAGCTAGGCTACGTGCAGAACATTGTATGTTATTTCAGAAGTGAAAGAATGGCTTTTGTTGTTGATTTGCATTACCATGAGCTCGAGGAGAAGCAGCACTCGCTCGTTGCTCGCTCATCTGAATCAGATCCACTCATGACAAGGTAGCCGGCTGATTCAGTTGATTCGCGGGATTTACTGACTCCCGCGAGAACTCACGAGTCATCAACAACTCACGAATCACCAACAACTCACGAGTCATCGAGGGCTCGTGAGTTGTCGACAACCACCGAAGTTGTCTGCGAGCCGAGCTGAGTCGAGCTTGTAATGTTTCGGACTGTCTGCTCGACCTAATTGCATTTAGCATACTACATTTATACACCAAACCTACAGTAGGCCTAGCTAGGCTACGTGCAGAACATTGTATGTTATTTCAGAAGTGAAAGAATGGCTTTTGTTGTTGATTTGCATTACCCTGAGCTCGAGGAGAAGCTGCACCCGCTCGCTGCTCGCTCGTCTGAATCAGATCCACTCATGACAACGTAGCCGGCTGATTCAGTTGATTCGCGGGATTTACTGACTCCCACGAGAACTCACGAGTCAACAACTCATGAATCACCAACAACTCACGAGTCATCGAGGGCTCGTGAGTTCTCGAGTGAATCCCACGGTCTGCGAGCTTCCGGCTCTGAGTTTGCGGGTCGGGACTGTCTCTCTGCTCACTCAGGCGCTTGAGTTGACTTGTGGAGTTGCTGTTTACTACGAAATTGTAAGTTATAACGCTTTTTGCAGCTAAGATGGCTAGGAATAGTAGAAGCTAATGTTGCAAGAGGTTTGTGTGTGCCGCTGTTATCATGTTAGATTGAATTGTAGTAGGACTCAACTGAACCGGGTTAATGATGCTAGAGACTCGTGATTCGTGAGTCAATTTAAAGACTCGGGTTAAAGATCCGAGTGAATCACAACTCGAACAGGTCTAGTGAACAGTGTTGGGGAGTAACGGAGTAACATTTACCGGTGTTACATATTCAGAATACAAATTATGAGTAACTGTATTCCGTTACATTTACAATTTAAATAGATGGTATTTAGAATACATTGTTGAAATCAATGGATTACATGACAATACTTGTCTGTTTCACAAATGTATTCACTCTCAAAATAAATTAAGGCAACTCCATGCATTTCCCAGAAGCCCCAATATGAAAACGAAAAAATTAGCTATTTGCGAGATCAGTCTCAATGCGGTCGGAAGAGGAGCAGCAGGCACTAGAGGTAGAGATGGAGCCGGAACCGGCACAACAGAGCCAGGGCAGGAATGCGTTTCTATCTTGGAAATTCAAACAGCTTTTCACATTCCAGAAAGAGAAGGGAGAATGAAATATAACTGTGCAGTGCAACCTCTGCTTGCTAGCAACCAACCTCCTTTCAGCGTCCAAAGACTCCACCTTTTTTTTTTTATTAGCCAGGGATAGTCGTCTGCTGTAGTTTTACTGGTCATCTTGATATTTTATAGTCGTATCAGGTAGCTACCTGCTTAGTTGACGTGCAACTTTACATTCTCCTATGTGCTGATTTACTAGCCCCAGAGCCACTGAAAGACTGACTAGCCCTGTTTGACATGCTAGCTAAAATTAGCTTGTGGTAGCTTAGTTACATTTTTGTAGTATGCAGTTCGGGACTACAAATACAAAAATCTATCTGCTTGTTCAGGTACTTGTTAGTAAGGGCCTAACACATTCAGCCATTTGGAACAGAAGAACACACCAGAGTAGGCCTGTTTAGTAAGCAGGATTTGATGGCCGCATTCCTACACTTCAATTCAATGTGGAAGTATCCTTCCCAACACTGGTTGTGAACACAACATTAACATATCATCACCCTTTAAGTTAAAGGGGTGGTTCAGAATTTTGGACATAGGACCTCATTTCCAAGTTACCCAGTGTGTTATTTATCAGTGGAGACTGTTTTCAACACTTTTCATCCAGTCCTTCCAGTTGCAGAGTTCGCTGGCGCTAGACTAGCGCAAATTAACCGTATCTGCTAGCCTGCTACTCCTTACCCACTCCACAGTACACCCGAGGCAAATAAATTATAACGCCAGACTATCGATATAAATGTCTGTTGATAGAATAATGTTAGAAATAAAACTACCCTTGCATCTCAATGATTGCATTACATTTTGAGGGACTAGTTTCTCAGCAGTGGCGGAATTTTACTTTGATCCTGTTAGTAGTACTGCGCCGAAAAGTAAACAGAGAAGCGCACTCGGGTATAAACTCCTGGTGTACTTACAAACTTCCTAATGCCTTGTTTTATGAGTACAGAACCTATTTGTACTACTGTAGAAGTTTGGTACCGTTACAGGCATTATTAGTGGGGTAATTTACAAGATACACAGTTGGTTCCATTAGCGCCTGCACTAAGCCTTTGGCTGATTGCGCTAACTCGCCCAATGTTAGACCAAGGGAAAAAGCTTATGGAGGGGTTGTTTGGCTCGAGGTGATGGTGCAACAGACCCTAGGGTAAAATTACTCCAAACCACCACTTTAAAATACTGAAGCTTGGTCAGTGACTCATTGTCAGATACCAAGGTAAAAATCTTGTGCCACATGCCAGTTAAACGTATGTCCCAGAGCATCAAAAAAGTAATGCCAAGTCCCTACCATGCATGTCTAAATGTGATGCCAAAGGGCTAGACGCGAGTCCAGAGAGCGTCAAAAAGTGACGCCAAGAGTTCCGACCAAGCGCGTCTAAATATGACGCTAAAGGAGACTTTTTGTGCCAATACCAAACGCCAAAGGCACCTGACCAAGCGTCACTTTTTGAGCCAGGCCAGGAAAAACAACAAAGAGACTAGCAAAGTACTCATGACTGTGAGAGAGAACCAGAACAGTAAAGTTGTGGGCCCGACAGCTAAACAATGCACTGAAACTCAATATAAATCTCTGTTAAGCCGAGGGCAGCTGCAGATTCAGTTGATAATTCTCTGTAGGGTCATCACTACAAGCAACCTCTTTCAAATTGTCATTTCGAAACATTATAGTTAAAACATTATTTCAGTTTAATGATATGCTGTTACGTAGCAATGTACCACTCCAGTCTTAATTTTAGGCTAGGTTAACGTAGTCTTAACTCCAGTTTTGTGCTTAGAAGAGTGAAATGAGATTGATATTGATCATCTCATCTTCCTCTCAGTCAGTGGCGGTTCTACATTGAATTACACCCAGGGCGAGACCCCCTTCGAGTACCACCCCCCCCCCAAAAAAAAAAAGATAAAAAGATAACTTATACTGTCATATTTTGTGCAGAATTGTGTTTATTGTCTTTTGGCAATGTTGGAGGTACAGATTTTGCACCTTAAAAAGTGTATTTCCTGTTGTAATTGCAATAGTTCAATAAATGGATTCTGTTAAGTGTGTTTTTCAAATGTTCTAATGAAGGATTTGTGCAATTGAGAAATATAATTTTCTCTTTCACTTATGTGGTTATTATATATATATATATATATATATATATATATATATATATATATATATATATATATATATATATATATATATATATATAGGCCGCCCCCCATGTGTCATGAAACTATGCCGCCCCGGGTGGCTGCCCGGTTCGCCCATGCCAAAAACCGCTACTGCTCTCAGTAGGAAGGTCATTTTACATTTTCTAAAAGATATTGAACAATTTATCTAAGGATAGCTCAGTGTTGAGATGAGCATTGTACTACACCCTGTCACACATTGTTCAGTAAACCAGTCAAAGCAGGGTTTATATTTGCTATTGTACTTTTTCTTCATCAGAATCAGAAAAGCTTTGTTGCCAAGTATGTTTACACACACGAGGGATGTGTCTTGGTATCGTAAGTGCAAATCACATTAAAACATTAAAGCAACATGCACAAACACACCGAGTCGCCATATGCGGCGCCATCTCAACTCTCTCCTAACTCTCGCAACAGATACAGCATGACATTGGGAGAGGAGAGGGAAATAAAAAAGCCGCTCTCAGACTATCCTCATAAAGATAAGAACAGTGTGGGAACAGGAAAAAACACCTCAGCACATAAGCACACAAGCAATACATTTGCACTGCTGCACACCACATAACAGTACATTTGCACTGCTGCACATAACACAACATAACAATATAACATGACACGCAGTGGGGGTGGGATGTTGGGTATCGGGATGGGGGTGATGGAGTAGAGGTAGTCCAGGACAGGCAAACAGACATCTGGTCCTGCAGCCAAACAAAGGCTCTGGCCCCAGACCTGCCCGCCTGACTGGGGGAAGAAGCGGTGAAGGCGCTGGATAGGGGGCTGGGGTGTGGTTGCAAATCTGTATGTATGTCAAAGTTCGTGTATGTGTAGGCCTGTTAAGTCAAGCTACGTCTGGCCCCCGTAATCTGGTTTACTCAGTCCGCACGATTGTCATTGTGATACACAGCCGGTTGCCATGGAGTCAGCCCTGAAACAGGACCCAGTACGAGTCAACAATCAACAGGTGTCAGTGGGAGTCGGGTGGGGAAATGAAGAGTGTGCCTCGCTGTAGTGCTCCAGGGGGAGTGAGTATTCAACACCGGCCTTGGCCAAGGCCAGCGCTGGTTCAGGAGCTGAAAAGATAAGGTTGGAATTTGTTTTGTCTTGGGGCAAGGAGCCGGCAGTTAGTCACTCCCGACTTCTCTGAAATGTCCCCTCTGGTCCCCGTAACGATCAAATTTCCTTGCCAAAACTGTGAGTTTCCCCAAGATGTTGTCCAGCTTGTCCAGAGCTGACTGTCTCTCCAAGATGGTATCCAATTTTGGGCCCATGATAATCACAGAATCCAATTTGTGGCTCATGGAGTTCAGAGTCACAATTTGAGTTCCGACAGCTCTGCCCACAGCTTCAACCATGACGGGCAGCCTGGTAATTTGCTCTGTTCCCGTCTTCACTTTAATTTCTCGATAAACCAGGGCAATGCCTGAGCCAATCAGCAAAAGACCTGTTATCATGGTTCCGAATAGGTAGATATCTTCAATGTCCTCCACGGAAAGAACCGCCAGACACACGACCAGCCACCTCTCCCACGCGTCCATCGTGTAGCCAGCTACGAACGTTCCGGCAGGGCAGTCAGGTTCCCCCGAACCCGAGCTTCTCGTCGAGAATATGGTGTCAATTGCGCCGAGTTTCATGTAAGCACACCTCTCCTAGCTTCATGTATAATTCATGGGTTAACAGTCAAATAGGGATGGCACACTGTCATATTCATACAGTCGCCATTTATAAATATATGCTAAGCTAACAGCAAAGCTAACAGCAGCACAGGGAATAAAGTAGGCTTGTAGCCACTATTGGCGCTAACTCGATAGCTCCATGGCTACTCCCACACTAAGCGAGTCTCCACTCCCTCGCAGGATTTCATTTTTATTCAGAGACGCTCAGAAAGAAATTGCAGATCTCAAGGAAGAGATTTGTAGGCTTTCAGAGGACCAAAAAAACAAGGATGCTTTACTAACAACCTGCCTGAACGTGGCTCACGACCAGTCGCTCCGGATTTCGTCTCTCACGGCGGCCCTCCAGGACAAGGAACACTGGGATCCATCTGCCTACCACCAGCGCCCATCATCCTGTTCTACGCCGAACATCAAGGCGTCTTGGACTGAGGTGGTTTGCGGCTGTAAGAGGGCCTCAGATAGGGCTCCATCGCCTTCTGCATCGCCTCCTGCCGTCAGCCTCTCGAATCGCTTCGGCGTTTTGTCGGAGCTGGCGGCTGGCATGCCCGAGGACTGGGGCTGCTGGAGCCTCCGCGCGGTTGGCAGCTGGTGGAGTGGCTGTCGCGGTCTGTACGACCCTCCGGGTCTCGGATACTGCGGTTCCCCGTGGTCGCGGATCGCAATTCAACGTCTCCAGAGCCGGCTGGTCAGCTGTCGTCACGGGAGAAGTCTGCTGCCTCTCGTCGGAAGCTACCAAGAGATGCGGTTTTCAGATGATCTGGTGGCCGCCGCTGCCTGGACAGTTCAAACACCAACGTACTCCAACAGAGTAAGCATTCTCCCTTTCATTGTACATCAGAAACTGTTACTGACTGCTCTCTTCCTGTCACCGGCCATCCACCATCCTCCGCTCCCCGACCACTTTTCCCCCCCAAACACAATAATTATCGGTGATTCATTCTTCCAACGCATGCGATTCTTTAACACGATCACACACTGCCTTCCAGGAGCTAAGGTTGCAGACATCCATGTTAAAATTTTGGACCTGATACCCTCATTTCCAACATTAATCAAGCGCATGGTGGTCCACTGTGGACACAATGACATGAAAATGAACGCACAAAGAAAGATTTTAACACTCTTATTGATGTTTTAAAGAGTACTGGGAAATTGGTTTTTATTTCGGGCCCACTTCCCTCTCTAGGTCGTGGAAAAGACCTTTTTAGCAGACTTCTTGGCCTCAACACCTGGCTTCAGACTGCCTGCAATCTTCACATAGGGTTCATTGACAATTTTAATATGTTTTGGGAACATGGCTTTCTGTTCAGCAGGGATGGAATTCATCCGAACGCACGGGGCAACCATAAGCTGTGTAGAAATATGCAGCATGCCCTGCAAACGCAGTGGAATGACTGATGGTTTACCTCCCGAAAAAACACGCCCAAACACAATTCCCAGATGCACTCTTCCATAACCTCCTCCTTCTCTATAACGTCTCCTAGTCCACAAAACAGCTATATCATTCCAGTTATTGATGTGCCAACAGGATTTGGAAAACCTTATCCATGCTTTTATCTTCAGTAGACATCAGGGATGGACTGACAATCTGTGCGTTCTGGAAAAGTCCAGAACGGTCGTCCAACCGACAAAAAAAAAGTCTATTAAAGTGATAGTGATGGGTCGTTCGCGAATGAGTCGGCTCTAAGACCCGGCTCTTGTAGGTGAACGACGGGAGCTGGCTCGCATATCTGAAGAGCCGACTCCATTTTTAAAAATATAGCCTATAGAAATTAAATCATTATGTAATAATGAAATGAGTGAATTTTATTTTATTTAAAATAATTGACTAATTCAGAGAACAAAAAAATAATTATATAGGCACACATTAGTTTAGACTGTCTGATCAGCCTCACATTCTGTTCCTGTCAATCATACACAAGGTGTCAACCAATTATACGGCATGAGGGAGGGGCCGAGCCATCACACACACACACACACACACACACACTGTCAAACTCGGAGGAGAGGACAGAGGAGAGGAAAAACAGCTCTGAAAACAAAACAGAGAGAAAAAGAGGGACCAGTTTAATCCTTTCAGTTATTTATTTTTATTTAATATGGGTTCTATTATGTTGTTCAGATTGTATTTGTTTTGAATGTTGTTTCTATACATTAAAAAGTTGTAATTTAAATGCAAATGTTTAATAGTATTCTTTTTTCATAACAAATCAATGCATTTTTAAATAAATTGTGAGACATTGTGAGTATGATTTCATTTAATAATTTAATTAGAATTGTTTTTCTCACCTATCATAATCAAAACATAATTTTTTTTAAAGAGCCAAAAGAGCCGGCTCTTTTCAGTGAGCTGAGTCAAACGAGCCGGCTCACGAAAAAGAGCCGGAATGCCCATCACTATAAAATGATATTAACAGCCAACAGCAGGGGGCGCTAATACAACCACTTATATGCTATGTGTAAAAATAAAACTGAAGAAGAAGAGTTGGCCTACATCATTAGACGTGAGTTAATTTCACATCAGCAATACTGGTAAGTGCCAGGAGCAGGAAACACTATAGGCTGCCTTTATCCCTATCTTAGCGAATTGCATAGTCAGCTCAACATCAGCATGTGCATCATGATTATGAAAATGATCGTGCCACTCTAAACGTGCTAACAAACAGGGAAGGGGGCTAAATAATTCACCAAATGTAACCAAAGGTTTAACCAAAAAATTCCTAGCTTGCACTTTCTTCCATCAGAGTGCAGTTTTTCCTTGTCTTTCATATTTAGTTTACTATTGTCGAACTGGCAAAGGCCTGGTGGTTGTTTGTGAAAGCTTCACAGACAACATTGATAGGGCCTAGTCATTTTCATCATTTCACAGCCTTAATATGAATCAAAAGTGTAATGTGACATTGAGAAAATATTAAATAGGTTATTCAATGCTAATTATTTAACACAATGTAACACATGTTATATAGGCTACATTTATATTTGAATAGTTATAGTATATAATAACTAACAGTGTAGTTTTGGTATAGGCCTACAATATATCTAATCCCCATGTTCAGGTACAGCAAGTAGCCTACTTTATCTCTGAAAGTGTTGTCAGTAATACTGTGTACTGTTTACAAGTTTGTGTAATTTGGGGTTTCTGTAGCCAGTGACATTTCATTATTTTTATTTAAATTTCAATGCAGATGTAATGGCATTGTACATTTTTAGTTTTTATTTGAAGGCTGAGGCTTCATTAATAAACACAACCCCGTCATCATTTGAGATGTTACTTGCTATGAATACCTTGTCTGATAGGCTACAGTATTGCGGCATAGTATCAGGACATCCTGGCTAGTGTCTGTCACGCATGGCTAGGGGCAAATGGCCGGATGATGATGGGCCTATTTGAGAGAAAGTCCAGGGCTGTTTTTTAGCCCCAGTCCATCCCTGGTAGACTTGACTACTGCAACGGTGTCTTTACAGGTATTCCTAAAAAGTCTATTAAACAGCTGCAGCTGATTCAGAACGCTGCTGCACGAGTCCTTACCAACACCAAAAAAAAATAGATCACATCACTCCAGTTCTGAAGTCCTTACACTGGCTTCCTGTGCACCAAAGAATAGATTTCAAAATACTCATTAGTTTATAAGTCACTAAACGGTTTAGGACCAATTTACCTTTCGAATCTGCTACTACACTATGAGCCGCAGAGATCTTTGAGATCATCAGGGACAGGTCTGCTTGCCATCCCCAGAGTCGGAACAAAAAAGGCGGAAGCTGCGTTCAGCTTCTATGGTCCGTACATCTGGAACAAACTACCACTAAACTGTAGGTCGGCACCTAATCTCAGCTCTTTTAAATCAAGGCTGAAGACCTTTCTTTTTAATACTGTGCTATACAAATAAAATTGCCTTGCCTCGCCTTTTATTGAGTGTAAAGATTAAATAAAAAACAAGATTATTTTAAAACTATTTAACCACCCAACATTTTTCTTTTCATTGTTGAATCCTCCACTGATGAAAAGAAAAGACTAAAGAGTTGATCCAATATTGACAGCTGGCTCAGACAGTTTTAAACACTACTGACCACTGGTTTCTGCTATGACACCTGTCAGCATTTGTGACCCTATCAACATTTTATGAATTGACTTCGGGTGTCAAAATACATTATGGGATCGTGATAAAAACTTTTGCAGTGGTAATACACAGTACTGTGGATGAAATTCCTCAGCTCACATAATCTGATGGGTCACAGAATATGGGGTAACACATCAACACACAGTCTCATGCTACGTTTACACGTGGCCGGCTATTTTCATAAACGGACATTTCAACCTCTCAGTTTTCAGAAAAGTGTTCGTTTATATGTACCCGTGTATATATGCCGTCAATGCCGTCAAGAGCATGCCAGACCTGTAGGTGGCAGTGTAACGAGAAGCTCAAGCCCACGTTAGCCAATCAGAATCCCGACAATAGCAACAACAGCAACCAATCACGTCCTCTTTCTCTCTCTCGGCTGCCTAAACCTCCGTTTGTCTCAGTTTACATGCAAACGTGCAAACAAAGTTTTCCAAAATCTCCACTTTGGCCGGAGTTTTTAGAAATAATCGTTTTCTGTGATAAAAATGGGGTTTTCGTGTAAATGAGAGGCCAAACTGCAGGAAAATATCTGCGTCTTCCCTTCGTGTAAACGGCAGACATGGGGGACTCGAGTCACATGACTTGACTCGAGTTAGACTCGAGTCGCAAATTTTAGGACTTGAGACTTGCTTGATTAACATTCATAAAAGACTCGACTTGACTTTGACTTGATATTCATGACTTGAGACTTGACTTAGACTTGAGTCAAATGACTTGAAATGACTTGATTTTCTGTTTAATAAATATATTGATATTGAGGAGGAGTTAATTTTACGATTTGAGTGCTATTGCATGCGCAGGAACCGTTGATATGATGACGCGGCGCGCGGCGGCAGACCGTCAGTAAACAACACTGGCTATGGCTAGTAGGCTGATTTAACGTCATGGATCCCTCTCATGGGCGCCGATACCGTGGGTGCTCGAGCTCCGGAGCACCCACGGAAAATACTGACCGCCCACGAGTGCCAGACTGCCAGTTCATTTTTACGTTAATCTAAAATTAAACACTGCAGTTGTGGAGCGTCTGTCATAGTGTGATTGGTTATGTCGGTGGCATTGATTCTTAATTTCCCACGAAGCTGATCGCGGTTACGTGCCAGTTAAACTTTTCATCTCCAGTCCTATCTGTATTTGTGAGAAGTGGCGCTGTCCTGGCTTTATTATGGCATGTGTGTTCGTGTCGGCCGCTGTCCGTAAGGTTCTGAAATGCAAACACTTTTTTTGTAAAGGGTGTGCGCGTGTGAGCACCCACGGAGGAAAACATAAATCGGCGCCTATCCCTCTGCACAGAAAATAATAAAGTTTGGCTATAAGGATTACACATATGACCAGGCAAAGAGAAAACATATTGCAGTTTACAAGGTCTGCAGTACTTATTTCTGACGTCGAATTTCATCAGACACTTAAAATCGGGAGAGATTCGGGTTCCAGTCCCCATATTCAGCTTTTGGCCATGAATAAGCACACCCTCCCCTCTTTGTTGAGCGAATAAAACTAGGCATACACACACACAACACAAACTGCTCTCTCTCTCTCTCTCTCTCTCTCTCTCATAAACACACACACATGCAGACATAAGTATGTGAATAATAAAGCTAGGCATACATACAACGCACTCTGCACTCACACACACTCACTCACCAATATTAATAACTTTTCACTCTCTCTTTCTCAAACACGCACACATTCACTCACAAATACACTGTCAAATATCAACATATACTTTCCATTCCATGTGATAAGCAAAGGTGGTGGGATTCAGCTCCTCTTAAAGAATATGTTTTGTTCTTTAAGAGAAAGAAAGGTTAAAGGATGTGTTTCTGTCATAAAAGTGAGCCATGTTTGAAGAATATTATTTGACTTAGGAACCATTATACTTTAATTGTTTGAAGGAATTTCATGATTTAATGTCATGTTTGAGGCATATTGAACAATGTTGATTTATTGTTGGCCTAATATCAGTTTTAGGCTGTGATTTTTTTTATCTGTGTTATTTTAAACTCTTCAATGTATGTGGACGCAATGTCTTTTGAGTAAAAAATGCAAATAAAACTCCAGCAGTTCATAATCACTGTCTTTAGCTCGTTTAAAAATGGAAACTTTTGTATGACTTGACTTGTGACTTGCTTGACCAAAGCTATGACTTGACTTGACTTGCTTGATTGTCACAAAAAATGACTTGGACTTGCTTGAGACTTGAAGGTTAAGACTTGAGACTTGCTTGCGACTTGCCCATGTGTGACTTACTCCCATCTCTGGTAAACGGGGCCTCAGAAATGACCACAGACTTGAGTCAGGATCTGTGTCACAGTGTCAGGCAGCAACGGTTGAACAGCTCAGAGACTCCATCTAGCCATCAGTAAAGGTTGAGACTGCTTTCCATGTTTGTTGGTAGAAAAGTTGCTTTGGGTAGCGTGAGGGAAATCCCAGCCGTTACACGTGCGGAAGGCTGGCTAGAAGGAGCAGATATCGGCATAATGGCACTGTCATTTTTTTTGGGGGGGAAACCCTGGATTGTGCCACTGGACAACAGATTTGCTCCATTGCTGCAGGACCCTGGATCACCGACTGATGACCTGGATTACGTCTCATTGTCACACAGCAGGGTAAGGACTGAGGGCTAGATTTATCAAGCCGTTTGCGCCTGTTTCCAGACGCTAATTGGTCGCAAAGACGGACGTAACCGATGCGGGCTATTTACAAACAGGGCGCACTTAGGTAAAATCGCAGATTGTCTGCCACATGAGCGAGAAGAGACAAGTTGCGCTTTCAATATGCGTTCGTGGGAGGGTCGTGCGAGGATAAGCGCAAAGTGCGCCTAATTATATATTCCGTGGTATTTATAAAGACTGTCAGTAAGAGCGCGCCTCTATTCTGCGGGGGAAATTCTCCGCCTCTTAAAAGCAGGTCTAAACCATCCGCAGTCCAGTTTCCTCGTAGACCTTTATGCCGCTGGTGAAATGGCAGTAATTTGAGCAAGACGAAGACATAGGCGAGGCTGAAAATATTTTAACACAAGAATCACACTTTGTCAGTGAACACAACATCATTTAGCGTTACAGATCAAGCAGCCATGTAATATTAGAGTTACTGGAAGAAATCAAAGATGAAATTGAATCTCCCACTCAGCGTTCACATCCCATTCCAGCAGCTGTTAAACTCCTCGCTACATTACAAATATTGGCATCAGGATCATTTCAAACAGTCATAGCATCAGCAGTGGGAATATCGCAGTCTGCACTCAGCCATATCATAGCACAAGTACCGCTTTGCTACAGCGCAATTTACGGTATAGTGGGCGGAGAAAGACGCTGATTGCCTGATGGGTGTCAGGTTTGATAAATACTACGCAAAATGTGGATGCATAGCGTGCGCTATTACCGAACTCGCATAAACAGACGCAGCGCAAACTGCGCTAGTGTTAGTAAATTAGGCCGTGAATGGTATGAGGTTACGCTGACCTCTTTTTTTTTCTTTATTTCGGCAACGATGGCGCTCTCTGTTCAAAGAAAAAGGTTAAAGGAATGGCAATTCAGTGTGTTTTCAACCCTTTGTTGAACAGAGAGCGCCATCTAGTGGGCTCAGAAAATAAAGACAGTGGTTCGCGAAGCTTCATTTGACAGTCACTAACTGAGAGTAACTCAAAAAGTAAAAGGCTACAGCTCGGGGAAGCTAACGTGTCTGCTGGTTTCATTAAAAACCATTGATGGTGCTGCCAGTGTTAGTGCCAGCGGTGGTGTTATACAAATTAATTAATTCCATCACATGCAACTTTATTAACTTGAAGTTTCCTCTTTCTTTTCATTTTCCATGGTTTTCTCTGAGGATTCGGTGTACCGTCGCCAATGTATGCCATTCAAGTTTTATTCAAGAAAGTTAAGATAAAATAAAAAATAAAATACACTTTGAAGATGTGGTTCACCCGCAGTATCATAACATGGAGGTAGAAATTGGGGTCAAACATGAATCCTGCTGAATTCCCCTACTAGTTCTGCACCTTATATTTATACACGAGTTCTCGAGTTATTTCATCTTCCCACACAGTAGCAAGACTGGCATAACCCCCAAAAAAGAGTAAAAAGCTGATTCCAACAGCTCCTCTTATTGCCTTATCCGTTGTGAGGCAGATGGCGAGCGATTCGAAATCAGTATCACGAGAGAACGACAATCTAGGAGAAACAGACAGGACAGAAATAGTCTATTGAGATTTGACAAATGAAACCATTCTCATACCGTTGTACAAAGTCCAACAAAAGTAAGAGTCGCAGCTATGTAAATGGACTGTATTTATATAGCGCTTTTCAAGTCTCAACAAATACCCAAAGCTCCTTCACATAGTACAGGAACCATTCACCATTAACACACACAAATTTCAACACGTTCTAACTCCCAACTCGTAAAATACTGACGCTTGGTCAGCGTCTCTCAGCGTCAGATACCGACACAAAATTCACTCTTCGGTGTCTGTATGGAACGCACCGGGCAGAGCAGCAGTGCGACCACGGCGCTGTAAGATGACGTAGTACTAAGAGAGACAACAATAGCGAGTAGTATGAAAGAGCGAAATGCCGCATAAGGAGGTTGGTTGGCAGGGCCGTGCAGAGACCTTTGGAGGGGCAGGTGCTCAAAGTATAAAATGGGCACATGGAACAAGGCTTTAAATAGGGCTGTGCTCAAAATATCAATACATCAATATATTGTGACACATTCCTTTCTGATACATGTATCGATACGGATGCTTCTGTATTTATACGGCAGCAAATGTTGTTATGCAGTTTTGAAAAATAATCAGAATAGAAAAGACCATTTTAAGGTCAAAAGTTTAAAAAACTATTTTCTTTGCACCTATTAATAACTCTGGAATTACAAACTGACGTGTCTTAAATTGTCCCAATCTGAAGGCTTTTTCTTCTCTGTTATACAGAATAGTAAAGAATAGCTGTTACAGTAAACTCTGTCTAGGACATCGTCATTATTCAAAATCAACGTGGCCCGTTTCGTACAGTACAGTATAGTTTTATTTAATGCCTTATCAGCAGGGGTTAAATTGGGATTTGTTATGTGGGGGGGCTCTCCCTAGGAGGGTCCGGGGGTATGCCCCCCCAGGAAAAAAAAAAATCAAAAATAAACCGCTAAATGGCACTTTCTGGAGAGTTTTGTGCAAAGAAATGGAAAAATTGAGTCTTAAATGACGTGCAAAACTGCAAGGTTAAGAGCCTATACTTTGCATTGTTGTAGTATCAACAGGTATTAGGGCATTTAGCATTTACATTACTGTTAATCAGTCATCACTTGATTACACATTGTATTACCTTGTTATGATATAAGAAGTGACCCATACAACGTGCCAAACAAAATGTGCCACATGAAGAGTGCAGCATATAACAGTAGCAACAGCTGCGAAGATGTGGGTCTGTGGTGACCAGGTCCACCTCACACAAACCTCCTTCACCCATTCTCTCTCTTTACTACAACATACACACACGCGCGCGCGTGCACACACACACACACACACACACACACACACACACACACACACACACACACACACACACACACACAGACGGTGCCAAGTGGGGCTCTCCATGGCCGGCTCGAAGCCCTGCCGCTGGAGGAGATGCGACACAAAAGGGCCTTTAATTACATTTTTATTTTTTGTTTTGACAAAAGGGCATCAAGGAGCAAAGGGGCAGGTGCTCAAGCACCCTCCGCCCCCCCCTCTGCACGTGCCTGTTGGTTGGGGCGGTGGATGGGTCAAACAACACAGGACTTTCACCCAGGAGACCCCTGGGTTCATGTCCTGTTATTGTCAAAAGTGACGTCACGAGTCCCGCCAGAGACTTTTAGCGTGAATAAAAAACGGCAAAGGCACATGAAGTGTTAGTTTTTTATGCGATGGGAGAGTGAGAATGTGTTGCACATTCATACACTGTGGCTGCTGTACATGGTGCCACCTGCTCATCAGATAAACATTCACACACATTTACATTTACGCAGCATCGTGAGCAATTCGGGGTTCAGTGTCTTGCTCAAGGACACAACTACCAACCCTCCGATTGGTAGGCAACCACCTGAGCCACAGTCGCCCCAGCAACTATCAGGGCTCCAGACTGCGACCAAATGGTCGCATTTTACGACCAAAATTTGAGAGTGTGCGACTGAATTTTACATCCAGTCGCACATGTGTGAGCAGTAAATTTGCCCCCTTTTTTACACGTTAAACGTTGAAATTTCGGTACCTGAGAGCGCGTAAGCACAAGCTTATCTGTCCTCTCTGAAAATTGACAGAGATCAGAGCTCTGACAAAAACGCACACACTCGCAGACACGCAGAGCTGCAGACGATGCAAACTACGTGGGCTCTGCAATTTTGTGGAAGTCACAGTGAGTCATGGATTTCAAGTGTGGTTACAGTTTTTCATAACTTCACGCAGACAGTGTTTGCTGCGATATGATATTAATGGCGAGTGCTGTTTACGTTACACTTCCTCAGAGATGAGCAGGCACAACAGTGGTTTCTGTGCCCTGGGGACTGACTGACAGGCTGAGGTTGGAAGGCAAGGCAACTTTATTTCTACAGCACCTTTCAGCACCTTTACAGCAACAAGGCAATTCAAAGTTCTTTACATGAAACATTAAAGAGCAATTAAAAACGGTCATGATGAAAATAAAATATAATAATAATAAAAATAATATACAAATATAATAATAATAAATAATATTTTTTTTAACTGTAATGACAGCTATGGGGCTGTCAGTTTACCTTATATGTTGAGTCTTCAAAAGTGAAATTGAACAGAATTTGAATTTGCGGCGTGTGCCCCTAAATTTTCTGGTTTCGCCCCTAAAATTTTCAGTTGGGGGCCACTGTGCTCCTAGTGAAAAAAGTTAATCTGGAGCCCTGGCTATGTAAAGTTAAACAAATCAAAAATGTATGAGGCAAGGGAAGGAGGACATGCAGAGTTTGACGAACAGGAAGTTGAAGAGAGAGAAGGTGAAAGTTCAAAAGAACAGGACAGATAGCTTGAAGAATGAAAAAAAGGGCGAAGGAGGAGATGGAGGTGGTGTAGCATGGCAGGGGATGACAGGATGGATTAGGTGCACAGAGAGAAATGTAAGAGGTCACATTTCAAACCTATTCACCCACAAGACATGCGACACATGGCTGTGTCAAACTGCCTCAGCTTCTCACATTAATTGCCCACACTAAAGCTGCGAAGCACATTTAACAGGAAAGTTCCTGGAGTGGACAAAGAGAACATTCTTTATTCAACTGAGATTTGATTCATTCATCCTTAAAATCAACTATCTTGTGCCTTTTGGACAATTTAGAAATCTGGTTTTGAACTTGCAAACTTCTCCTTTTTCTTGCTTTACTTCAGAGATCTTCAACAGGGGGCTCGTGACCCTTAGGGGGTCCTCATAGTTACTGCGGGGGGTCTCCATGTTATTATTTTTTTCATTTTTTTGAAAAGTTAATGTCTGAAAATATACATAAACATGAATCCAACATATTGCACAGCTGCAGCTACTAAATGCAGGAAGGACAGCTGACACTGTGTGAATGTGTAAATTAATAGGCTCATAATATCACTGTATAACAGAAACTAGCAACATGAATTATCTCTGTCAGCGTTTTTGAGCCGTATGTTGCCAGTGCAACTTGTCAACTTTGTGCTTTCAGTCCCACTGACAGTATGCACTTCCTACGATACTTTTATTTTTGCTGTGTGTACTTCTGTAAGTAGTATAAAGATGGCGGTTTTGCGCGTGCATGTGTGACGTCATCTCACACGCACACGCAAACCTGCCATGCCAACTGATGATATGAGCGTGCGTGATGACGTCGCGGTCGAACGTCGTTACTCGCGATCGCCATCTAGTGGCCGAATATGTTAGTGCATCTAATCGTCGAAGCTGCGCACGCATCTAGCGGATGTGATGACGTCGCGGTCGAACGTCGGCACCCCGCGAGCGCCATCTAGTGGCCAAATATGGTAGTGCATCTAATCGGAGCTGCGCCGCATCTAGCGGATGTGATGACGTCGGTGCGTCGCGATGCGCTCCCTGCAACAAGGGTCTTGTGGCCTTGAGCTGAGGCGGCCTCTCACACCCGCTTCGAATGAGGTCACTCTGTCGTACTACCTGGGGGGTCTGCACACTTTTTAGCTTTTCTGCTAGCTAGCTAGCTTACTACCACGTTCTTTTTTTTTTTGTGAGAAAAAAAAAAGAGGATCCTTTTTTCAGCAGTGCACTGTTTAGCCTTTTGTTTCATGCTAGCTGTCTCTTTTTTAGATGCTTTTTTCTAGCTAGTCTGGTAGCTAGCTAGATAGCTACCACGTTTTTCCTCATCAAAAAAAAAAAACCTCTGGAGTTTCACTTTTTAATTCTTCTTGGTGAAAGCAACGCAGGTGTTTCGTTTTTTCAGCAATACCTACTAGTGGTAAGTAAATTTAAAAGCACCTCTTGTGTTTAAGGATGTTCAAAGATATTTAATTCATTCAGTCATTCATGAATTAGCTAAAACTTTTGACCGGTGTTGGTAATGCGGCGTGGTTGTACCATATGACGATAGTAAAAAACGTGTTAGCCCAGTGGTTAGCTTGTAAATGTGAGGTCTATTGTTGTGGGTGTTAAATCGTCATAAAGGGGTGGTTTGTGGTGTTTAAAAACCCCCTTGTTTTCAAGGCTGACTGCTCACTTTTTACCTGCAGTTTTTAGCTAAGGTGCTAGCTAAAAATTTTCCCTCGTTTTCTCAGGCTTCCTCAACAAAGACCTCTGAAGAAAAGAGGATTCGTTTCTACAGAAATGGCGCGTTTGGTGAGTAAATTTAAAAAAAGCTTATTGTAAGGTGTTTAATTCATTCAGTCATTTGTGACTTAAAAAGTTTTTTTTGTTGTATAATGCAGTTTGCCGTCATTAGGTGATTTTACAAAGAGCTGGGACAATGTGGCTGTGTTAGTTGATGAAACACTTATACCACAAGGTAAAACCTATAAATATATTATACACTACAGCATTAATTGATTTAGTACTGTGTTTTCATTAATTTTTTGTTTTTAAAAAAGAGCTGTGTAGCCCGATCCTACAGACCCCAACACACCAGAACATAAAACAAAAGGTCCTTCTAATAAGGAATAAGAACGTTGGAAACAGGTATTTATGGGGCTATTTATCTCTTTCAGGCTGTAATATTTATTACTATTTAATTTATCACCGTGTTTCTAGTCCTCTAATATATATATATATATATTCTGTGTCTAGACAATCCGTTCCTGAACAAAGGATCCGTAAGGGTGATGGCTACCGATAGCACATAGGGCTGAAATCAACCATGATAAAGGGCGTTGTGCTTCTCTAAACCTCTCTGTGAAAGCTGCTACCCCTAAAAACGTTCACCATCGTAAGCCTAAAGAAGCAATTTATTGAGGTGAGTTGAAAAGAAAAACGGTAAAATGCTGTTTGTGTAAAAAATAATTAATATAAGCATCTAATACTAATGCTTATTACAGACTGAGCCATACCAGAAAGGCTCCCCGCCCAAAAGACGCAACCATTCCTTTGTTCCGGTTTCATCTTACCAGGCCACTGTATCTTATGATCCTAACACAGTTGCAGAGGTGAGAAACCCCTTTGTATCTAGCAGAATATATTTACATGTGTTATAAAAGCTTTTAAATAAAATGTATATGTTGTTAAAAAAGACCTTTCCTTTGTTTTAGCAACTAAAGGCTACGGAAGACTTAGTTTCATTGTATTTGACGCCTGAGGACGATTTCACACAGCCACCCCCATGGAGCAGACACGGATGTCTACACAAGCCTAAGAAGGGATCTAAGAAGAGATCTATTGAGGTGAATTGAAAAGAAAAACATGAAAATAGAGTGTTGTATTTAAAAAAATAAAAAAAAATAAATAAAAAAAATTTCTAATCTAATGCTTATTACAGCCTGTGCCATACCAGAAAGGCTTCCCGCCCAAAAGACGCAACCATTCCTTTGTTCCGGTCTCATCTTACCCGGCCACTGTATCTTATGATCCTAACACAGTTGCAGAGGTGAGAAACCCTTTTGTATCTAGCAGAATATATTTACATAGTGTTATAAAAGCTTTTTAAATAAAATGTATATATTGTTAAAAAGGCATTTCTTTTGTTTTAGCAAGTAACGACGACCGAAGACTTAGAGTCGTTGCATTTGTTGTCGTCTAAGTGTGATTTCACACATAGTACACCAAAGCCCTACCACCCCACGAGTGACTCCATTGAGAGGGGACAAAAGGACACCCCTTTACAAAAGACATCTGATGAGGTGTGTGGGTGTGTGTCTGTGTTGTGTGTGTGTGTGTGTGTGTGTGCGTGTGTGGGTGTGTGTGTGTGTGTGCGCGCGTGTCTTTATTTAACCAGAAAAATATGTTGTTATACCTCTAGACAATCCATGCCGTAGAAGCCGGAGAAGGGTCTGAAGACACAGGACTAACAGCGGCAGCTCCTACACCCCCTCAACCAAACCGGATAGCTACAGCAGAAGGGTCTGAAGACGCTGGAATAGCAGAGACACCACTTACACCCCATCAATCGAGTCAGGCATCTTTGCAGGTGTTCCCTGAATATAATGTAGGTGCATACCTCTTTAACTGTATCTATAGCACAGAGGAAGGATCCGACTATGTCAGCTGTATACCACACACCTCTGTCATAACGGTGTCAGATAAAAAGTGTAACAGGGGGAATACATCAGTAACCAATCCTGTAAATGTATTAGAGGTTAACGTTCCATTCCTTGATAAGCAAGCAGTGCCTAATTATAATACTTACAACCAGTTTGAACACTGTGGGGCACTAGGAGGTCCTGAGCAGGTGACATTGCTTCAGGGTGAAGAGCTTTTTGAGTATTGTGTCAACACTACACCTCAACAACCTGCGTCAGATGGCAATTATAAACAAATACAATCAGAATTAGCCGAATTACGAAAACAAAACGATGCTCTTATGAATAAATTAGATGTCTTGCAAACAGCTAACACACAATTGACTGGTTTGGTCACAGACTTCGGAACAACGCTGGCCAGCCAGGTCAGAGCTAACACGCATTTGGTTGATTTGGTCACAGGTTTTGGCACCACGCTGGCCAATCAGGTCAGCTCTCTCAATACGCTGATTGTACCTATGATAGTATGCCTTAAAAAGACTATGAATATGCCCCCACAGTAAAAAAAACAGGCTATAGTTTGTGTACAATATAAAAAAAATTTAAAAAAAATTAAAAAGAAAATGCCACCGCCACCCAAAAAAACAAAAAAATCTGAACCCTTAGGTGTGTGTGACGATAGTAGTGACGAGGAACTAGAATGGCCATGCGAGGACGATTACACAAGAGCAGTAAGCAATCCTCAGGATTTTGCACGTTTGTGTGCTATACATGCCAAAATATTCGAAGCCTGGGCCCAATCTATGCCTAGTGCTAGCGCTAGTGAAAGCAACAGTGAGAAAACACAAGAATTAGATAGTCCGTCCCCTGAACAGTTGTCACATAATGGTCCTTCAGACGTGTATTCCAGCAATACACCGTCCAATACAGACGCTACACAATCATCAAATACAGACCCCCCAGACATAGATCAGAGTAATAAGAGACCTGCATGTTTTCCGAGTGTTCAGCCGTCAAAACGATCCTGTACAGATGAACAGACCGGTCCCCAACCGTCCCACAAGCGCTTATAGTACCCCTCCATCACCCACAGAAAATCCTCAGGGTAGTGTGCAGTGTGGGCGGGGCGCGTTTCTAAGGTAACATCCGGAAATAGCATCCAGACAGATACCCCTTTTAATGCTGCTGAATTTCGTCAAGATGTCGAACTGCGAAATATTGATTTGACTGATATCGGTAGTGTTCCTGAAAGGGTGTATAGCACCTTAACAGATTTAATAGCGAGGGCTTTGGGCAATGCAACACAGGACAGCGTTTTAAATGTTGAGTTAAGGGGGCCAGCCGTAGATGTCCCTATCCAAACAATGTTGAACTCAGGCGATGGCTATAACACAGACACATTTCTGGAGCAAGTCGCACAAGCGATGCAGAGTAACGATAATTCACTGACCGATGACTCTTTAGAATTAATTGTGACAATAGCGCGCAATATGTCGGGAGGGGGTGTCGGGAGACGTCGAAAACTAGGAAGCATTGGTTACGATCAAATATTGTCAGAAAAAGGTAATGCTTTGTATAACCCCAAGAATAACGCTGGTAACGACAATCTCTGCTTTTCTCTCTGCCTGGCACATTATGTGAATAGCAGATGGTCGCATGATGAGAAGATGAATTATGCTAAGCATCTGCATAGTGATTTGGGTTTTGACTACACACATAAGGTTTCGTTCTCTGATGTTGACAGATTTCAGAAACATTTGAAAATGAAAATTGTGATATTCCATCATGTAGCCGGATGTAAAAAACCCACGATCTTCAAAACGCACGACCAACCAGATGTGAAAACAGCATGGTTGTATTTGCATGACGAACATTATTATCTCATCGTAAATAAAACGGCTTTTTTTGGGGCGTCGTACGTTTGCGATGGGTGTTACAAGACCTACCAGAACCCTCTGGGGCACCTTTGTAGTTGGCTTTGTAATGTGTGTTACACTGATTGTATACCTGACAAGACCATTAAATGCACAGGCTGTGGACGCATATGCAAATCGCAACAGTGTTTTGAAAACCATAAAAAACCCGACGTGAAACACGGGCTTATACCCTGCAATAAAATCAAATATTGCGAGTCCTGTCACGCAACATATCGTGTGTCGAAAAATCCACACAGCTGTAAAAACCTAAATGCCTACATTGTAGAGAGCCTTTAGGGGCTACTACGCGACTTCTTGCTATATACAGCCCGTCCGAACGCAAAGAAAGTAGTGATAAGTATATCTTTTACGGATTTCGAAACACGTTATCAATGTGGGCCATGAAGCTAATTTTGTATGCGCTATGGATATGGACGGCCAAAAAACTGCTACGAAACAACAAACTGTGTCGCATCATTCATTAAGAACTACAGACAGGAGAAATACAGAGGCTATACTTTTATAGCACACAATGCATCAGGTTTTGACAGTTATATAGTTTTAGAGTATCTGGTGAGTCAGAAACTTTGTCCAACTATTACTATGCGCGGTTCTAGGGTGCTTCTGATGATCGATTCTACTTTCAATCAACGTTGGATCGATTCGTTCAGTTTTATCCCTATGGCTCTATCTAAAACACCGGCAGCCATGGGGTTCTCCGATCTTCTCAAAGGCTTCTTCCCAAACGGATTTTACCAAGCGAGAGAATGAGAATTATATTGGTCCGTATCCTGCACCAGCTCTATATGGTTATGATGCTATGAGTGACCGCTAAGAAAACGTTCATGGAGTGGTAACGCTACGGTCCGCGTACACACCTTTTGACTTTCGAAAAGAGCTGCTCAGCTATTGTGTTAACGATGTAACGGTTTTGATTAAAGCATGCAAAATATACAGAGAGGCCTTCCACGAAGTGCACAGGCCTAGACCCGTTTGCATACGCTACATTGGCGTCCTCATGTATGGGTGTATTTAAAACGTTGTTCCTCCCCAAAGATTCTGTTGCTCTGACATACGGAAGGGCCCTACCTTAGGCCAAACAAGACATGTTCTGATGTTTCAATACAGTGGCTTGAGTATGTTGCAGACAGAGAGGGCCTTGACATACAGCACGCTCTGAACAGAGGTGAAAAGTCCTTTGGCGTTCTTTGTAGATGGCTATTGTGAACAACACACACACACATGTTATGAATTTAATGGCTGCTTCTTCACGGCTGTGATAAGTGCTATGCGTCAGGTGAAATCAATCCTCTCACCAAAAAACAAAAAAACACAGGGTGAACTGCTATCGGAGTTCCATAACAGAGTGTCTGCTCTAAAAATAAGCATCAGCTGAAAGTTGTGGTGATGTGGGAATGTGATTGGAGACAGGCTGTGGACAATGACCCAGACGTTAAGGAGTTCATGTTAACATATGAAAAGCCAGGGCGCTCTCAATCCGCGAATCCCTCTTTGGAGGCCGCACAAATGCAATGAAACTGTACCACAAGGTAGAAAATGAGAAAAGATCAGATACTATGATTTCACAAGTTTGTACCCAACTGTTCAGTCTAAAAGAGATTATCCAATAGGACACCCCCAAATAATACACAAGGATTTTGATGACATAAACAAATACTTTGGCATTGTGAAATGTACAGTAGCACCGCCCAGAGGCCTGTATCACCCTGTGTTGCCCTACCACTGTAACGGTAAACTGATGTTCCCCCTATGTGCGGCGTGTGCCGTTCAGATGAATCAAACAACACCATGCACACATAGCGATCAAGAGAGGTGGTTGTCTGGCGTTTAGGTACGCTTTGAATTACAGAAAGCCATAGAGAAAGGGTATAAGATTGTTTCCATTGCTGAGGTTTGGCATTTCCCAGAAAAAACTGATCAGCTTTTAAAGCCTATGTTAAAACATTTCTTAAACGTAGCAAGAAGCTTCAGGATACCCTGGGCATATCAAAACGGAAGACGAAAAACAAAAAGTACATAGATGACTATTATGCACACGAAGCGCATTCGTCTTGATCCGACCACAGATATGTTTTAACAAAGCTGTCAGGCATACAAATAAATTGCTTCTGAATAGTCTTTGGGGCAAATTTGCGACGCAACATGACTACTGCTGAGCTCATAACCGAACCATCCCGCTTCACACAGCTCATGTTCAGCGACACTTTTGATGTTCGCCAGTTCTCATTCATCTCACCAGAAGTAGCGATTGTCCAATGGCGATACACAGAGGTGCATCGAGTAAAAGATGTGAATGTTTTTATAGGGGCCATGACCACAGCCTATGCTCGCTGGGAGCTATATGATTTGTTGGATAAACTGCAGGAACGTATTTTATATGTTGACACTGACAGCATTCTGTTCACAAGCAGAGACGGCGAGTGGATCCCACCTCTAGGTCCTTACCTTGGCGATTTAACGGATGAACTAAATAGCGCCCAAGTCTGTGGGGCTCCTACCGAAGATTATATAACTGAGTTTGTTTCCGGGGGTCCTAAATGCTATGCTTATAGGACCGCTCAAGGAAATACACAGGTTAAATGCAAGGGTGTAACCCTCAATGCCACAAATGCCAAAGTGGTTACACATGAATCGTTAATTGGGCTTGTTCAATCCTTTGTGACCAAGCAGCCGCAGCCTCCTAACCATCTGACCACAACGGCCTTCACAATAACACGCGACAAAAAACAGTTCCATCTCAAAAACGACACACTCACCAGGAAAGTACAGGTCGTTTACAATAAACGACGCGTGCTCCAAGACTATACAACTGTACCTTATGGCTACTAGGGATGTTTCAGGATTTGATGGTAGGCTTCAACACCCTTTCAGCCTTGTTATCAGTGGTCCCTCTAATTGTGGAAAAACATACACTTTGGTGGCCATTATTGAAAACATGTCGTTGCGTTATTTCACAAAAATCGATAACATTGTATACATCTATTCATGCTGGCAACCAATATACGATCAATTACTTAAACGTTGAATATAAACTTTGTACAAGGCTTTCCGAAGTCGTTCTGCGGCGAAACACTCTTGCCTACTACTAAGAATAATTTGCTCATTATAGACGATTTAATGAATCAAGCCAGTGATAATTTGGAAGTTCAAAAAGTTTTCACCCAGTATGTCCATCATAGACGTCTTAGTTGTATATATCTAGTGCAGAATCTGTTTATTCAAGGTAAAGCTAATCGTGCCTTCAATCAGTTTGAATACAAACTATATGATTATTTTCAAAAATGCTAGAGATCAACATCAGATAAGCTTACTGGCACGCCAAATGTTCCCCGGTAATAGTAAATATTTTTTAGAGGCTTTTAACGATGCAACTAGTTACACCTTTGGCTATCTATTGATAGATTATAAAACCACAACCCCCGATATTTTAAGACTCAGAACCGCTCTGATATCCCCACAGCAGGTTGTATACGTTCCTAGAAAAAAGGTGTAATAATGTCAAACCGAATGGAGAGGAATTTTACATTGTTAGACATGCTACATAAGGCATCACCCCGAGAGCGAGGTGTCATTGTGAGCAACGCTAGTCCAGACTTTATTAATGCCCTTTGTGAAATATCTTTGAATGTCTTACAAGGTCACATACCGTTGTCTAATATTCAGTACAAGCTGTTAAAGAAAAAGAAGAAAGTTATTAGACTGATAGCTGATAAAAAAGTTAAACATTTAAAAAAAAAAAAGACAATCAATCAAACAGGAGGGTTTCTACTGCCTCTACTGGGGCTGCCTATCCCATTCATAGCAAGTCTTATCAACAGGAGTTGAGATGGAACACACTCAGAAAATGTTTTTGGTTCCACAAAATCAATTAGCAGCATTACAGCATCCTCAAACATCGGACTCCTCAAATGTATCTCTGCGACAGTCTGTACAAAGTGAATTGGACCGAGCCATGAGTGATATATTGAAACAGCAGGACATTGATGTATATGAAAAAGCTAAAAGATATTCAAGTATTCTACAGAGGTACCTGGTCATGATAAAACAGGGTGAACCGAAACGTGTGATTACATTGTCAATGCCTGAAGTTGATTCAAAGGATTCAAAAGATGAAGAAGAAAAATATGTTAAAAACAGAAGTGTTGAAACATATGCCTATAAGAAACAAAAGAGGCGGAATACATATTGGATTCATTATCCCGACACAATGACCAGATATCTTGGACAGATCAAGGGGAAATAGTTGTTGGAAATAAGAATGTGCCAGGTAGTCATCTGTATGATCTGCTGAAAAGTGTCACAGCCCATAATAATGTTGCGGACCGCTCTAGACCAAAAGGGTGGAACATATTTTAAAACGTTAGCTAGTTTAAATGTGCCAATATCCGTAATCCCAAACACAAGGGTGCGCCGTTCTATTGAGGCTTTTTAAAACAGATACATCATCTGGAAGTAATACACAAACGCCTATGATGGCTTTACGAAACCCCGCACTCCTAGAGCATTAAGAATGGCCCCTGTATTTAATACACAAACGGCATCTGATTTACGCGCAACTAGTACTCCTAGGACCTTTAGTATTACACCATCCATTACTAAGACTCGTTGGGCTAGTTTTTAATCTTTTCTATTATTACACTAATTTTTTATATTTTACTTTTTAAACCTATTTTTATTATTTTTATTATTACACTAATTTTTATATTTTACTTTTTAAACCTATTTTTATTATTATTTTTCTATTGAGATGTGTTTTCCTATTGAGGTGTGTTTTCTTTATTCAACTATGCGAAAAGTCAGTGTTGTATGTAAACTGGTGACATTAAATGAATGTTTTACATAAATTTATTTTATTTTTAAAATCTGTTTTATTATTATTTTTTCTATTCAGGTGTTTTTTCTTTATTCAACTATGTGAAAATGCTGTGTTGTATGTTAGCTTGTGACATACATTTTATATTTTTTTTAAATTTTTTTCTCCATTGAGTGGGTAATTTCTTCAGGCATATGAAAATGCTGTGTTGTATGTAAACCTGTGACATTAAATGAATGTTTTACATTAATTTTATCTATTGAATGCATTTTTCCTGTATAATTTGTTTTTAAAAATAAAAAGGAATGCAAAAATTGAGACATCGTAAGACATGTATATTCCACATTCTTTATTTTTTGAAAAAAAAAAACACATTACACCATTTTACACAATTTTTACCTATAGGTGGTATGAACATTGTACACATTTAAATTTCTGATCATGACACACATCTGGATGTATTCTGCTAACAAAATGACTAACCATTGTATCGTTGCATACAAGATTGTCCCCATACATGCTCAATACTTTTGTATAAGGAATCTTTTTCTGAATGTGACATAAAAAGAAACACAGTGCTGTCCACATGTTGTAGAATAATTATTTTGAACTTGTTTTGCTGAATGGCACATCTCCACACTGTTTTTTAAGAGGAAATTGCTAATTTCCTGAGGAAAAAAGGTAGGTGGATGTCCAAAGCTATCAAAGAACAAACCATGCTTGTTCTCTGTAATGTAAATACCTAGCCAGTGTTCACCGGGCATATTACTGGGTTGTGCTATTTACAACTAACACTGTGGTAATTTACAAACTCACGGTTTTTGGGGAGATGATCACATGGCATTACTCCTAAGAAATTTGTGTCTCTATTCATTCTTTTCTGGGAATACGCTAGTAGGTTCTATCGTATTCATCTTTAGTAATGATCCAATAGGACTTGCCTTCTGTTAGATATTTCGATTACAGAATCAAAAACGGAATAGCAGATAAGGGTCACAGTCCTCGGAAGGGGTTTCTGAACCGCACTTCAAGCTGACGTTACCGTTCTTAATCAGTGAAACGTTTCCTGACCCCCACCGTCGGGTTCCAAATTAAAACAAAATAGCGTATAACCAGACCCCAAAATCAGATCGTGTTATGGCTAGTGATCGGTCTTTTAAATGGCGTCCTGTTGATTCAATCAGTTGATAATATTCCGTACATATTGTCCTCTTTGAAAAGGGCTGAAAAGGACGGGCTGGGTGAGGCTGTCCATCTGCATAAAGGCTAATAAATTCTGTATTATAGTTTCCAAAATTAAAGGGGTTACGGGCATACGATCCTGTGTATGCTTCATTATCTCGAAAGCTATGACTACAAATTTAGGAATCTGTCCTATGAACAGGTTTTCTTGGTTGCAAACACGTGTGCCTGTAGGTATTGAGAAGGTTTTTAGAGATACTCTGTCAATAGCATATTTTGCATTAGTATGCTGTAAGGCAACGACTATGAGCTAGTCTTACAGTTGGTGCAACTGTTATTTTCTTGACAAATAGACTAGCAGACATTATTTTCAGACGAATTGGACATTCCCAGGGGTCATTAGTACAAAGTCGAGTCTTTTGAACGGATGAATTTCAAAGACATGTCAACACCATTTAGCAATAGTTTTTCTTGGAAAAACAAATCTGCATGTACTGGTGCTATTAATTCCACAATATGGCTTTCGGGATGTGTATTCACCCCTTTGTGCCAACCCTCATTATCGCCTGTGATAGATGTCTCATCCATTTTGCCAGCTGTGTCCTTACAAAATAGCCCTGTGCTAAATTAGTATTAGCCGTGTCCTCTCCATAATTCAGAAGACATTCTATAAGGGCTCTATAAGGATACGTATTTGAAGACTGTGTGATCAGTCTATCACCCAACATTATATCTACTTGTGAAAAAGACTGCATCCAGGATAGTTTATAAAACCTACATCAGCTCGCGTTAGCCAACAATGTGCCATCAGGGTTTGTAATCCTTACGCGTGTACACAGTATGAATCGTTAAGGTCTAGATAATCCTCTCCGCTAGCGAAAAATGAAAAATTCAATAGGACCGGCGTCCGTTAGAGCTGACATTGGGGATTTCTACAAATGTTGATTTTTCGATAGATGTTTGTGTGTACGGATTACTGTAAACAGATCCAATTCTGTCTTCCACACACTCTTCGGACTGATTATGAATAACGCCATGATTGATTCTGTAAAATTAAAATATGTCTTTTGTCAGGGCCAGAGAGCGGCGGTTCGGAGCTCTCGCCTGCTGACAGATGCCTTCTTTTGACAATCCTTCGTTTTTTGGTGGCGTTTTTATGCTTTTTGTTCCATATCCGGTTACTCTACATCCTGGTGGGGCTCTTTTTAATGCTTTGGCGTCTGTACACCATTAGCCCATTTCCCTGTTGTCTGGATGCCACGGCATTCTGACATTAGTCATCAACATCACCAATAAAACCACTTGCTGCTGTTTTCAGATGAGGTTTGGCTATATTAAACCCCCCTTTTAAAAGGGGGACAGCCATTCGGAAATAAATTTCTGAATATCCCCCTAATCCATGTCCGATTGTGTGCTGGAGCCTATGAATCCCGGCAACTCTCCACCAGCTTGATTCATGTAATAGTGCATATATCTTCCATCATCGGATGTACGCTTTCCTCATCATTTCAATGCTGTTTCACAGGTCTAAAATGTAGTTTGACAATTACTTTTCCGTATGAGAAAGGGATGTGTTGGTTCTGATCGTCTCAGAGTTCTATTTTGAATATCAGTAATACCTCGAAGCGTCAACGATGTGTATGTGAGGACTGTCGACTTAGAGTGGGCATACGTTTGTCTCATCAGAGATATTTATACAACGGAGTAGGGGTACTACGACTATCACCGACTAGCTGGTAGTCCACAATGTCACTATAAATAAATATATTATAACGACTCCATGAATGTCTGCCGGTGTGGAGCTGCACATTTTAAATGAGGGCCAATGTGAATTTCGAACACAGAGTCTGGAATGAACCTAAGAATTTCGGCCAGACGCCCCTTAAACACAATATTCCAACCGTCTCCTTCCCGTGAAAAGAATCTTATTAGTGATAGGATTGTGTGTCACAGTTATGTGGGCTTTGGGTTGTTAGCAGCACATTTCATATTATATTCTTTAACAATGCTGTCGATCATATTATAAGAACCAACTGTTAGCCTTAGCTTGTTGAACATTTTCGTTGCGGTTCGATGAAATCAACCTTGGCATCATTCTCAGTGAAACTATTCCAGACCCTGGGTATTGAATTTCAATAAGACCAACTTCATACGGCCTCTTGTAATATGAGTGGTTTTAGCTACTTTTTTTGTTCTGAATTGCCAAATCTTATTATTTGGATAAACTAATTGTGAGGCATTACTAGGCAGCGTAATAAAAATCCGTTCTTATTCATAGCTCCAATACCTTTCACTAACAAAACACAATGACTAATATTACAAGACTGGTACAGCGCTTTTATCTTACATCAACTATGTTCCTTTTCAGAGAGCCATGAATTGAATTTCGAGGCCATCCAAACCATTTCACAAGTACAAGCTTTTACGTCCTGTTTTCTTTCCGAAAGCCAGCACCCTCTCAATTTTAAACACTTTGTCTTTTGTCTACAATTACAGACTGTAACTCGGCTTAGTAAAGGTACCTGTCACCGCTCCCCACTATTGTCTTTCAGTATATAAACAGGAGGAGTTCTACCTATAATGCTTTGATATTGTAAAAACTCATCTTTTGTGTAAACGCCTGTTCGTGAACCTTTACTTAAAAAACTTGTGCTTTGATATCCTAACGGGTGTCCTTATCTGAAATTTAAACAGCACCTCGTTCCATGTGGTTTCCCCAGTTTGTATTACAGAGTGTTAAAGCACAGTTTTCTCATTGTCTTTACATACGGAGTGACGGAGCTTCATTTTTATTGACCTATGGTATGCAGAGTTGTAAGCAGCAAACTTTCATATCTTGTACTAATTCTCAATATAGCTGCTGAAAGTTAATGCCAAGCTAAATATCTCCACATTCTGGTTTTGAAACTCCTATTGAAACGCTTCAACAACACTTCTTTGCTTTCGCTCGGATGTGGAGAAAATGGTGAATTTTATATTGTGTCATCAATTTTGAAAACCTTTATTATAAAATTCTTTTCCAGAGTCTGTTTGAGCTCTGGGGTATGCTGTATTCCTGTTCCAATATTTCCTTTAAAGGCACTTGTCAATGCTTAGGTCCCAACATTTGTTTTAAGACATATTACCCAGGCATATTTAGAAAACACATCAATACATGTCAATAAATGCCTGCACACTATCAAGCCCCCTGAATATTCAGACATACTCCACTCAAATCA